>NC_141723.1:1200000-1800000 GCF_971803275.1 Cyanistes caeruleus
TCTGGGAGGTCAGCACCCCGTGGGACAGCTGAAATCACAGAATCATTGAATCATTTGGTTGGAAAAGCTCTCTAATATCATTGAGTTCAAGGGCTGACCTGAAATTGTCAAGCCCACCACTAGCCCATGTCCCCAAGTGCCACATCCACATGGCTTTTAAATCCCTCCAGGGATGGGGAATTCACCACTGCCCTGGGCCTCTGGGCCAGGGCTGGACAATCCTTTCCATGAAGAAATTTTCCTTAATAAATAAATTTTCCCACCTGAGGGCCCAGCCTGAGGCTGTTCCCTCTTGTCCTGTCCCTGTTCCCTGGGAGCAGAGCCCGACCCCCCTGGCTGTCCCCTCCTGGCAGGGAGTCGTGCAGAGCCACAAGGGCCCCCTGAGCCTCCTTTGCTCCAGCCTGAGCCCCTTTCCCAGCTCCCTCAGCCTCTCCTGGTGCTCCAGCCCCTTCCCAGCTCCATTCCCTTCTCTGGACATGCCACAGCACCTCAATGTCCTTGCAGTGTGGTATGGCTGGAAAAGAAAAGAAAATTCACTTGCTGCCCTCACTGTTTGAAGCATTTTCCTCCAGGAGCATCTGGAAGGAGCGATTTCCAGTCGGGATGACGTTGGATTCCTGCTGGTGCACCAGCCCCAGGTGAGCTTGTCTCTGACACCCACAGGACACTTTTAATATCCGCTGTTGGAAAAGTCTGGAGAGGCCCTGGAACAGCTGCTACAAAGAGCATCCTCATTGTCCTTGGAAAGAGAGAGCAATCCTGGGAGGGGGAAGGATCAGAGCCGGGCTCCTCCAGCCTTCCCAGGCAAAGAGCGAGAGGGGACCCGGCTGCTCTCTATAAATACATCAGGGGAGAGCAACAAAGGGAGGAAATAATGGCTGAAGTTAAAGGCCACGATTGAACAGCAGCTAAATTTAGACTGTGAGACAAAAGAAAGGGCCTAAAAGGCAAAGCAGTTTGGTTCAGAACCAGCTGAACTCCTTGGAAGACTAAACTTGATCTGCTGGAGAACGGGGTGAGGCCAGCCCCGGCCTGGTGGTTCCTCCCACAGCTCTTGGTCAAGGCCAAGCCCCAGGAGATGACCAAGAGCCATTGGAGCCCCAACACATTGTGAAGCACCCCAAGGAGCAAAACAGCAGAACACCCCAAATCCAGCAGGAAATCTTCCCATCCAGACTGTCATGTTTATTCCAAGGTAATTTTCCTGCAGCTGTTCCAGGAGTGCCCCTGCTAATGAGAGAGGGAGATGTTAACACAAGGGCTGGGTTTAAATTGTTAATCCCGCCCCAAATCCATCAGTGAGGAGCACAACTGCCAAAACCAGTTGACTCCCAGCTGATCCCATGTATCTTTCATGTGACTGCAGTGGCGGCCACCGTGCTGGGATGGGACCTGTCACTCGTTTGGAGCCCGCGGGAGCACCAGGGAGGGCTTTGTTAAACAAAAGCCATCGCAAGCTGTTCCCTTCTACACACATCACCCAGCCTAAATGGCACTTAATGGAATAATGAACCACGGGGAGACACAGACAAGGAAACGTCATTAAATCTGCTTAAAAATGGATCAAATGCTGAATCAATTCCCATTAGTGAACGCATGGATATTTCACATATCCTTAGGAGTTTTATTAGGCATTCATGCAGAATCTGAGGTAATGATGGTGATTTCCCCCCCAAACTGCTTTCTTTCTAATAAAAACGAGCAGGACCAAGGAGCCAGGACTTCATTCTCTCATGCCTCTTTTTTTTTAAAGCATTTTATGAAATATTTAAGCAATGTCTTTTGCTTCTCATGGTCATGCCCTTATTGTGTCAAGTCAAATTAGTTAAGTATACAAATGAGAGTAAACAAAGGTGACAGATAAATGAAACACATGGTTCCCAAAGTGTCAGAGGTCCCCTCTGTGTGGTCAATCCAGAAGTTCCTCGATGGGCTCTTTGTGCACTGTGAGAAGTTGAGAGGAAGAAGCTCCGAGCTTCAAACCAAGTTTCTCAAAGCACCAGATGTGTCCCCTCCCTCCCTCCCTCCCTCCCTCCCTCCCTCCCTCCCTCCCTCCCTCCCTCCCTCCCTCCCTCCCTCCCTCCCTCCCTCCCTCCCTCCCTCCCTCCCTCCCTCCCTCCCTCCCTCCCTCCCTCCCTCCCTCCCTCCCTCCCTCTCATCCACACTCTCCAGTGTCATTTAAACACTGAGTGTGCACTGAGCAGAGCCAAGGAAACAGTGGAAAACAAATTTCTTTGAATATTAATCTTTAATAGTATTTGGACAACAGCAGAATGTTCCTGCAGGATTGGAGCCTCCTGGGAAGAGCTGGAAGAGCACAGCCCAGGCAGGAGCTGAGTTTGGAGCATGAGCAGCTTCTCCCAGAGAGGTGCAAAGGCTGGAAGAGATAAGGTAGCAGGAGCACAGGAGAGTTTGGACTGGCATCCACAGCTGTAAAGACCAGATATCCCAGTTTGTGCCATGCCCAGCACTTTTCCCCCCTGAGCTTAGCAAATATCTCTAATTCCTTAAACCCAAAGTCTACATGAAGTTTTAATGCATTTTTTCCCTGATTTTGACCCCAGCATGGGACATGCCAATCTCCTGTGGGAGACTGAACAAGCCTGTAACAAAAGGTGCCTGAGACAGAAAAAAGCAAAAAGTGGGGATGTGCAGACAGATGGAGTCACACGGAGGCAATATTGGCCAGCATGTTCACCAGGAGTCAAGGATGACAGCCAGGGAGCCTCCAGCTGCTGGGCTGGTGTCAGGAGTTTAATAATAATAATACCAGGCTTGTTTTGCATAGGCTGGCTGTGTGCATAATTCATGGATGTAATGAGCTGATCATTAGGAGCAGTCTCAGCTCACCTCCGAGCTGCGTGTGGTCGAGCGGGATCCGGCAGAGCAGAGCCATTAAGGAGGCATCTGAAAGAGGATAATTTATTCTAATTCCAGAGACAGCTGCAGCTTGACCCTTTTGTGCTCACTCACCTTGAACAGAGCCAGCCGAGCTCTGCCAGCGTGAATTTTCCCAGAAAACAAACTTTTCCTTCAGATCTTCCCTGCCAGGGATGTTTCAAAACCTCTCCTTGATCACAAAACTCCCGGTTTGTGAGGGGCCAGTTGGGCTTTAGCAGAGGTGCTCCCTTGCTTTGAACACAATCTTGGTTTGATTTGGAACCCAAATTTGCAAATGAAGGGTCCCAGCTCTGGAAAATCAAAGTGCAGCACTTGGAATGGAGGAAAATTGTTGGTCCGTCAGCAGCCACAGTGGGAGAAGCCCCAGAGAGCCAAAGGTTCCTCAGCAAAGCTGTCACAAGACCTAATGTGAATTAGAAATATTCAGATACAAATGAAACAGGAGGGGAATTAAATCTCAGCTCAACCAATTGCAGAAGGCAGTGAAGTCTTCACCACTTCAAGGTGCTGAATCCAGGCACGGACTTTTCTTAAAAGTTGCTTTTTTGGGAAGTTTGAGCAACAATCAGCAGAGCTTTTGGAAGTCCAGCTGGATGATTTGTTCCCATCCAGATTTAAAACTGACTTTCAGACTCCTTTCTTGTGTATTTATGGTGCAGAAACATCAAAAAGCCATGGCTCGGTCAGCGGGAATTATGCAACTGGGAATTGTAGATTCCATAATCACATTTTGGACTCCAATTGATCCTCAGACCGTGAAGAAATGTGCAAAAATTTTTAAACAAGGAATATGGTGGGGACTTCTCCAATCTGTTTGCAGGCAATTTGCAAACAAAACCCCTTGGCAGCACTGGCTGGCTATGGAATTCATGCTGGGATTTGTGTGCCAGGCTCTAATCTCTCTCAGCTTCCCTACTCCATGTTCAACAATTTGAGAAGGGAGCAGCTGGTTTGCCTCATGTTCCACATGCACTGGAAGAGGTTGCCCAGAGAAGCTGTGGCTGCTCCATTCCTGGAAGTGCTCGAGGCCAGGTTGGACAGGGTTTGGAGCCACCTGGGATAGTGGAAGGTGTCCCTGCACACTGACACCCCTAAATCCCCAAATTATTTTCCTACTTATCTTTTGGATTCATATCAGTGCTTTAGTGATGCTCAGGATGTGTGGGAAGGGGGCACATTGGGGAAATCAGGATAAATCTGCCCCCATCTCAAAACATTTGGTGTAATAATCATGCTTGAAGATCTGATTTGGTTTCCATCAAGCCAAAGCTGCTTGCAGCATCCCAGGATTATTCTCACACAGAAGTGTTTGGAGCCTGGTCTTGCAATTCTGGCCTATTTCTTCTTCCTTTGGAATGTCCTTGAAAAAATCAGGACCAATCTTATGAAGTCCAGATGGAGCTACTTGAAGAAAAGTGAATTTTCCTCATTTTTCAGTTAAAAAACACATTCCTGAAAAAAAAGGGAAGGAGGGAGAGTGGCAAAGAGCCTTTTTTTAACACAGCTACTTCTTCTTCCTGGCAGAGGCAGAGTATGATTGATATAAAGAGATCCAGCACTGATTTTAAGACATCAGGTAATGTAGAGCTCCCCCAGCTCCTGCTAAGACTTTACTCAGCTCCTCATTTGATTCGTGTGTATCTATTTTTCTTCTTCCTGCAAATGGGGACAATTACATTCCCTATTTCTTGCTGAGTTGTTGTGAGCCCACAGTTGTTAAGGTCTGTAAAACATCTCTGAGCCATTAGTGGATCCTGCTTTTCCACCACCCTGCTCTTACAGTAAATGGTGTTGACTCCAGAATCTCCTTTGCACTTAGGGGAAAACAGGGATCCCCAGACACAGAGGAGCAGCCTGGCATGTCAGGATTTTATATACTATTCTATAAATCCTTCATTTTGCAGGGGCTGTTTCATGAGACAATCCTAACCTGGGGTTTTCAGTGGGAAAACGGGCTTTTGCAGCTGCAGATATAGTAGGGTTCTCTTCTAGGAAGAGAGTAGAAATCATGGGATATCGTGAGCTGGAAGTGATCAACAAGGATCTCCTGGTTCTACACAGACGCCCAACAACCCCACCCTGGCCATCCCTGGAGCTCTGTCCAAAGGCTCCTGGAGCTCTGGCATTCCCTGGGCAGTGCCAGCACCTCTGGGGGAAGAACCTTTCCCTGATGTCCAACCTTGTGGGAACTCACAGTGGTCAAATCAGAGATTTTTAGGCTTCAGGCATTAGCTTGAGCCTGTGGGAAACTAAATCACACAACTTTCTCACTCTGGCCTGAGAAATCATAAGGAGGAATCCAAACAGTCCTTGGAGAAGGAAAACAACCTCTGCAGGTGTTGTTTGTTCCTTGTTGTTTATTTGCAAGAAACAGTCAAGGGGTGTTGTTCCAGCTGCCCAATGATGGTGATGTGTTGGTTCCATGACCAATGAGAGTTTTACCTCTCAGACCTTCTCAGAACTGTCTATAAAAGATCTGGAAGGATAAAACTTGCTCTCTTTTGCAGCCAAGGCTAGAGAGTCTGTGTTGTCACTTTGCTGTCCCTCATACAGTGTGACACAACCTGACCCTGCCCTGGTCCAGCTCCAGCTGTTGCTCAGGTCCTGTCACCATCACACAGAGCAGAGATCAGAGCTGCCCCTCCAATTCCCTCAGGAGGAAGTTGTAGATGATGCTGGACTTCAAAAGCCCATCTGAGGTGGAAAGTCATCTCCACCTTCACTTTTACCTGGAAAACTGCAGCCAGGAGACCCCAGCTCTCCCATCCCAGCTCCATCCCCATCACATCACATTCCCATCTTTGTTGAATGTATAATTAAATCAGTCAATCCAGGGAATGTAAATCCCCATGATGAATCTCAGCCTGTTCACAAAATCCATCAGGCTGACCCAAAATTCCACATCCCCCTCCAAAAGATGGTTTGATAGTGAAATAAATCCCTGGGGGCAAGTTGGCTGCTCCAAAGTTTGCCAGGGAAATCCCGAGATGATGCAATTTGTCTGTCAAACGAGAGCAAAAAGGAATAAATATCCTGGGAGCGGAAACATTTATCGTTTCAAAAGTGACACCAGAGAAGTGATTTATCCATGTGTGGGTGCAGCTGGGATGGAGGTGAGATAATCCTGAGAAATACCTTTAAAAGAAAAAAAAAATCCAAATAAAGCATCCTGTTTTCCCTTCTGAGCTATCACTCCATAATCCTGGGATGCTGAGAATTTTCCATGATAAAATTTGCACCTCCTTATCAGGAAATATTGATAAACAAAGGGAAAAGAAGGTGAATTATCCCAAAATATCCCCCAGGCTGCTTCCTCATGGTGCTACAGATTGTTCTTCTGGAACTGTGGATCAACCCAGCTTGGACAACTCCTTGGAAAAGTCTGGAAGCTCTGGAAAATCAAAGGAAAGTGTTTTTTCATGACACATTTCAATCCTAAGCAAAACAGGGAAGTTTCCCTTCTTCCCTTCAGCTTCAGAAGGGAAGGGAAACCCCATTCAGGGGTTTCCAGGGGTCTGATGGACATCAGTGATCCTGGAACCCTGTGCCTCAGTTTCCCTCCTGGAAAATGCAGATTTTAGGGCTTTTTAAAGAAATTTTAAAACTGCTCATTTTTAGGATAGGTGAATGGGGGGCATGGCAGTGGGGTACAGCCTCAGGTTTGGCTAGGGCAGAGCCCCTTGCTCCCCTTCCCTGGGATTTGGATGCTCCATGTGTTTAATTGTTCATCATTCCCTGTTCTCATTAGACCTTCAAACAGCCTCGGAAAATCTCCTCATTCTGGGCTTCTCTTGTCCTCGTTAAATGTTGATCTCAGCTAAAGGAGGAAAGATGGAAAGGGTGGAAGGATGGGAGGATGGAAGGGTGGATGGATGGATGGATGGATGGATGGATGGATGGATGGATGGATGGATGATGGATGGATGATGGATGGGTGGATGGATGGATGGATGATGGATGGATGGATGGATGATGGATGGATGATGGATGGATGATGGATGGATGGATGGATGGATGGATGGATGGATGGATGGACGGATGGATGGATGGATGATGGATGGAGGATGGATGGATGGATGGATGGATGGATGGACGGATGGGTGGATGGATGGATGGATGATGGATGGGTGGATGGATGATGGATGGATGGATGGATGGATGATGGATGGATGGATGGATGGATGGATGGATGGATGATGGATGGATGGATGGATGGATGATGGATGGGAGGATGGATGGATGGATGGATGGATGGATGATGGATGGATGGATGATGGATGGATGATAGATGGATGATGGATGGATGGATGATGGATGGATGATGGATGGATGGATGGATGATGGATGATGGATGTATGATGGATGATGGATGGATGATGGATGGATGGATGGATGGATGGATGATGGATGGATGGATGGATGGATGGATGATGGATGGATGGATGGATGATGGATGGATGGATGGATGGATGGATGATGGATGGATGGATGGATGGATGATGGATGGATGGATGGATGATGGATGGATGGGTGGATGGATGGATGGATGGATGGATGGATGGATGGATGGGAGGATGGGAGGATGGAAGGATGGGAGGATGGAAGGATGGAAGGGTGGAAGGATGGAAGGATGGGAGGATGGAAGGATGGGATGATGGAAGGATGGAAGGATGGGATGATGGAAGGATGGAAGAATGGGAGGATGGGAGGATCTCCAGAGCTGCTGTCCATCAGCCCCCCTGGCTGTGCAGATCCCCTCCTTTGGCTTTGTGGCAAAACCATTTTATTTTTAACCCATTTGGGTAGCCAAGATCCATGAAAACCACATTTCCAAACCATAGGCCAGCACCTCTGGGAATAAAACTCTTGGGCTGGACTTTGATGGAGAAAGGGATTTTTTTTTTATTTACATTTTTTATTATCCTGTTGTGCTTTGAGCCTCACCCCCCTGCTGAATGCTCATTTTTCCTTGTAATTTCTGCACTTTTGGTGCTTGACTGAACCAATTAGAGCTGTTTGGAGAATCTTTGCCCATGAACTGCTCTCCCCCTCTCTCCCCAAATCCTCTCCCCAGTGAGAGACAAGGCAGGGGGAACCACATGTTTGTGACTGACTCCCCTAAAAAGCAAGGGAAAACAGGCAAAAAGCCATTTCAGGATATATTTCAACCCCAACTACATCAAGAATTTTTCTCTCCATCCTTTCCCAGCTCAGCGCCTTCTCCTTGCACTCCTCTTCACCTTTTCTCCTTAAATAGAAGATTGAGGCTCCCTATCACTAAATTCATAACTGTTTGCCTGGAATTTCTCCCTAGGGAATGTTATTAACAGCAACTTAGTGGCTGATGGATGGCGGCGTTGCCGAGGTTCTGTTTTGCATCCAGGCAGCCGAAGATCCATCACCCAAATTCACGTGGGCAGGCGTGGATTAAATAAACACCCCGAGAAATATTTATTGCAGAGGGGAAATTGGACTGGAGCCTTGTACAGATGTGTATTTATAGTGATTTAATAATCAATTATCGCGCTGGCACTCAATACCCGCCTGATTAAATCTTCGCAGGGAGGCGTCTCGAGAACTTTCGCTTAAAAAGGTGATTTTAATTCTATTCTGTAATTGTTTTTTAGGCTCTTTGCTGGCTGTGCAGGAGCTGTAGGTATAGGAATGGACTGTGGTGAGGAGCTTTGTGGTTGGGTGTTAATGGAGCCATGAATTGATTTTATTTTCTGCTCTTTATTCCCTTCTCTCAGCGCTCCCCCAAACTTATACATTTTTTTTTCCCTCGTAAGGGATAATTCATTCCATGATTGCTAATAGATCACAGTAAACTCGGTGTAATGGAGCAGTAATTACCTAAAAAGTGATGGATTTGGGGGGATTTTGGAGGCTAAGCTATCCAAGAGCTACTGTACAAAGTAGGAGCAACTATTTTGATGCTGATCAATGAAATGCGAATTTTCTGCTGATTCCTCTTAGAACCAGCAGCCAGTTTAACCTTTCAGAGGCACTCGAAGCTCCCCAGGTCTCCCTTACAGTGTATTCTGTGTATTTTATTAACACCTCTGGAAAGAGATCCAGCTGTGAGAGTAACTCAGCAAACACTGGGTTGATATTCCAGAGGATCTGCAAACCCAGCATTCCCAGGACATCCTGTAACCTGTTATTTACCGGGCAGGCTCCTCTTTCCCAGGGAGACCTCAGCAAGACAAGGGTCAGGTCTTGTCCTGGTACATTTGGGCATCTCTTGGGTTGTAAAGCAGCACAAAAGGGCCTTTTTGGGGAGCAGCTTGTGAAGTTAAGGTGTGGTGAAATGGGATTCCTGTGTTCCTGCTCTGTGCAGCATCTTCATGCACCCCAGAGCAGAGGAAAGCAGGGCTGTGGTCCCCCAAATTCCTGGTTGCAAAATTGCAGGTATGGGGCAGGCGAGTGCGTTTGGGAGAAGCCACCAGTGGGAGCCGTGATCCCACAGAACCCCCAGAGCCCCCGGGAGGGACCGGGCCCGACCCGCCCGGGCTCGCTCCTCCCTCGCTGCTCTGGGAATAAGGAATCAGGGAATACCAGAAAGGTTTGGGTTCTTAAAAATGGGATCTTAAAATCCATCCAGTCCCACCCCCTGCCATGGCAGGGACACCTTCCACTGTCCCTGGCTGCTCCAGGCCCTGTCCAGCCTGGCCTTGGGCACTGCCAGGGATCCAGGGGCAGCCCCAGCTGCTCTGGGCACCCTGTGCCAGGGCCTACCAAACCTCACAGGGAACAATTCCTGCCCAATATCCCATCTAACCCTGCCCTCTGGCACTGGGAGCCATTCCCTGTGTCCTGTCCCTCCATCCCTTGTCCCCAGTCCCTCTCCAGCTCTCCTGGAGCCCCTTCAGGCCCTGGCAGGGGCTCTGAGCTCTCCCTGGAGCCTTCTCCTCTCCAGGTGAGCACCCCCAGCTCTCCCAGCCTGGCTCCATGGGAAAGGGGCTCCAGCCTTTACAGGATCTTCACCTTTGCCATTGCTCCTGGCTGGTCTCTGCCTGCATCCAAAGTTGGGTTTCCTGGGAGGAGAAGGGGAGGAATAGGAAGATGCTGGGGGAGGGTGGAAAGATCCCCTCTGCCCTTCTCACCCTGATGGACCCCCATGGCACCAACTGGGAGCACATTCCCATCTGTCCCTGGAATAAGGACAAGGTTTGCTGCTCCTACTGGATTGTTTAAGAGATGGAGGAGGATGCAGGACACAGCCAAGGCTGGGAATTTTATTCACTTCTGGGATGGAGGGAGCTTTCAGGAGCATCTCTGGAAGACTTCATCTCCTTTATGGCCTTTCCTGAGCTTCCCCCATTCTCCTCCTCTCCTCTTCCAGCCCAAACGCCTTTTCCCATTGCTGCTCCTCTTGGGAGCCTTGCCTGGCAAAGCTCTTTCCATGGGCTATTTTGGGTTTTCCTGGCTCAGGCTGCCCAAACACCTGGCAGCCATCCCATCCCAGGGCTGAGGCACACAAACCTGCTGGGATGAGGAGCAGGAGGATCTGGGATGTCTCCACTTCCAGCCCCGTGCGCCCAAAGCTGAAGAAGCAGCTCTGCGATGTTTGTTCAGACTTTACCGAGTGGCCTTGAGGAGGAAATAAGATCTTATTAGGGACTCTAATAATGCTCCAGATCATCCTCCATATGGAGCAGATCTGAAGGATTAGCAAAACAAATGAAGTAATGACTTTTCTGTGAAATTAAAATTTTGTAAGATAATCCAAAGAGGAAATAGAAATTTTATTTCAATTATGCATTAAACTTTCTCAGCTCATTTTGGGTCAGGGTTTGAACACCAGGGAAAATTTACAGCAGTGCTGGGCCAGAAGGAGCTGAAATCCTAGAGCCTACTCCAGGATGGAGCTGTCCTGGTGCCTGGACTCCTGAGCATCCTGCCGTGCTCTCAGACATGCCCGACAGCCCCAAACCTGGCTTTTCCCAATTAAAATCCAGGCTGCAGAGCATGGACATACTGCATGGCTGAGCTGATTTGTCCTCAGCAAGAACTGCAGGAATAATTGAAATTCCTGGCATCGCTCTGAGCTCAGGACTCCTGGACAGAGAAGCTCTTAACAGATGGACTATCCCTTTTCCTCACTGATCACAGGGCAGAGCAGTGTCAGGAGGGTCTGGGGCTTAAACTGGGACCAAGCATCATTTCTGACTTGTTTTTAAAGGCTGAGCCCATGGCAGTGATTCCAGCCCTGCTGGGGTGACTGGGGACAAAACCACCCAGGCAGGTGCAGTTTGTTTTACACAAGATGTTTTTATTCAAACAGAATTCAATCAACAGCTTGGATTGTCCCCAGATGGAGGACAAGGATGTGTCACTCCACAGTGGCCCTGAGCAGCTGAGCCAGGCAAGTCTCCATCCCCAAATCCACAAGAAATGACATCCCAGAGCTCCATCCCAGTGGGATGTTGCTCTACAATGGGACAAGCGAGGTGTGGGAGGGGGACACTTGTGCTGTCACCAAACAGTGCCATGAAAGCCCTGCTGAGGGAGAAGCCTCCAGAAGAGATTTCATCCCACATCCCTGCAGCTCCCGGGGCCTACTCACACCCAGGAAGGAAAACTGGGTAAATAAATCAGTAAATGAAGCTGGTAATTCATTAGGAACCACAATCCAGGGAATGTCACAGATGGCGATACCGCAGCTCAGATCGAGAGCCTCCAAAGTGAGGAAATGAGAGGTTAAAGGCATTTCCTTGGTTTTGTGAGCTGCCTCAGACAGGGCTCTTATCTTAATTGATACAGCCCAGCCTTTCTCTGCACGCCTCCAACAACACACAGCTCTTTGTCCTCTCCAGTTATTACAGACTCTGCTCTGGATCACAGGGATAACAGACAGGCTCACCGAGCATCTGGCTCTTCAGGCAGAGCCCAAAATCCTCCTTTTCCCGTCTTCTCAGGGCACTGGGGACATTCCAGAATCACAGGATACACTGACTTGGATGGGACCCACCAGGATGGAGTGCCACTCCCAGCCCTGCACAGGACACCCCAGGAACATTGTCCAGATCTCTGGAATTCTGTCAGGCTTGGGGCTGTGACCACTTCCCTGGGATCAAATCCTTCTGTCAGTATGTGAACACTTAGCTTCTGTCCTCTGGAGCAGAGGGGGGCATCCCACCCTATCCCCAGCCTGTGTGTGGAGGAAGGAGTCCAAAATCAGGCAGTTTCCCATCCCAGATGGGAATGTGTCCCGGCCATCTGGAAGCAGGTGGCTGTGAGCAGGGAGCATATGAAGCTCACTAAAGCTTGGTGTGAAATATCTCGATTTCAGCTTTTTTTATTTTCTCCCTGGGGAGAGAAAATCTCCACACAACCAGTGTTGTACTGGGAGAGACCCAGGAGCTGGTGACACAGTCCTGTCGGGAGGGTGGGGAAGGGATGGTGCTCTCCATCAGGATGTGGTGATGGATCAGCCCTTCCATTGGGGCTGGATGTGGGTATTGCTCACCTTAATTTCACCGTAAAACTGCCTTTAGTGTGTCCATCTCCTCCAGGAGGCGCACACAAGTCCCCCAGATCATTCCCCACCAAATAATTGAATTTCCAGCACTTTCTCCACCAGAATCTGGTTTTTTCTCCAAAGCTTTCCATGCTTCCAAGAATAAAATAAATCCCTTCTTTATTTATGTTTATTCTTTATATGTTTCCAGAGGGGTGCTGACAATTTGGGACCCCAAATCTGCTGATTAAGGTGGTGTTGTCCCCACCAAAGGGAATTTTCCAGCAGCTCTGGGAGGACAGATGTATCCCTGGATGTGAGACAATGGAAAGTGAACTTGTCCCAGTGTTTGGTGACACCCAGGAGCTGCTGTGGCTCAAACAGCATAAGGTGAAGTCAGGGAGGGGCTTTGCCTCTGCAGCGTCCAGATCCCACAGGACCCCTCACAAACAGCCAATGGGTCCAGGGAGATCAGGACATACCCAGGGATAATAAAAAAAATCCATGTGGGATTAAAATTAAATTAAATTTAAAATATTAAAATATAAAATATAATAAAATATAAAATATATAAAAAATAAAATAAAATAAAATATAAAATAAAATGACATGAAATTAAATGAAATAAAATATAAAATATAGAATATTAAAAATATAAAATATAAAATATAAAATATAAAATATAAAACATAAAATATAAAATATAAAATATAAAATATAGTAAATAAAATAGAAAATTAAATTAAATTAAATGGAATGAAGTGAAAAAAAAATAAAATAAAATAAAATAAAATAAAATAAAATAAAATAAAATAAAATAAAATAAAATAAAATAAAATAAAATAAAATAAAATAAAATAAAATAAAATAAAATAAAATAAAATAAAGGATTTCCATTATCTAGGATCTAAGCACGGGACATCCAGTGGAGAAATCTGTCTGGGATGTGGAATGGGGAATGGCATTGGCAGTGTTTACCAAAACTACATCCCAAAATATTCCCATCACTCCCCAGTGTGCCAGTCAGCACCTGACACAGAAAACATTCCCTGCTGATTCCCTCAGACCCCCAGGATGGATGATGGCAATGGGAAATTGTGATAACAATCAGCCAGGAATTCCATAAATTGTGATTCCCCAGCCAGGAATTCCATAAATTCCATAAATACCCGGAGAGTCAATCCTCTGGGAGCGTTCCTTGGAGCTGGCTGAGACTGACAGCTGTCAGTGGAGCTGACATCCCTGGGATGAGCAGGGAGAAGGGCAGCCCATGGATGTTGCATGTCTGAGAGCAAAAATCACTGTAAGGAACGGGCACCCCTGGAGCAGCCTGGGAAAAGAAGCAATTCCCTACGGATATTTATTTTCTAGGATGTCTGCAAGTCTTCTAAATTCTGCCAGAAGGAGAAAAAAAGCCACTAAACTTAAAAACCCTCTGCAAATGGGGCATGTCAGAGTTATTCCAAGAGCAGTCTAGCTCTTCCCTACACATTTCTATTTTTATGGCACAAACAGTGGCTCCGGTTGTCTGGGAGGTGTCAGGAGTGATCCATGATTTTAAGAAGTCCTTACATATCTCCAGCTCCTTTCATGAGTGGTTTTCATTCCCCACCTCCTCCCTGACCCCTTTGCAATTCCTCTTTCCAAGCTTATTCCTGCCAAAGCCACCAACTCTGCTTTTCAATAAAAGCCGGGATCCTGAGTCCCCAGATCAAGGGATTTAGGGCAAACCCCACCAATTTTCACATTTCTTTAACCCTGAGCACCAGCAGTGCCCAGCTCGGGGCTTTCCCCACCTGAAGCTGATTACAGGGAAAACTGGAGAGCTGGGAATGAGCCTGAGGAAGGCTGGGCTGGGCTTTTCACAGGAGTGGAAGTGGCTGTGGATTGTTATTATGGCCATCCTGGAGTCCCAGGGATCGCTGCTGTGGAGCTGTGCATCCCCAGGGAGTCACCCAGGAACCCATCCCTGCATCCAGAGAAGAATATATGGACTGTGATATGTTCCCAGCTGGAAAAGCATTACTTTAAATCTCCAGAAATCCCTGGCATTGCTGCAGGTTTTGAGGTGGCTCCTTCTCTTTCAATCCTCTCACTTCCCTGGGATGGTGTTCGCTGCTCCTCTCCTTGACCATCATCACCTTTTCAGGGAAACATGGATTTGGGATCATCCTGCAGTGATGCTCTCAATGTTTATACACCAACATTTGCAACTCCAGCTCTCCCCAAAAAATATCCATAGCACTAAATACAGATTTCCTCCTCCTTCCCATAAACGCTGTGGCTCTGGGCAGGTTTCAGCCTCACATTTTCTTCTGGAAAGGAGGTTTTTTTGGGAGTTTCTGGGTGTTGTGAATAAAATTGTGCCTCATTTTGGATAAAAGCCCTTTTTTGGCCATGGCAGCCCCTCTCCCTGCAGAGCAATGGGAATATTTGGGAATATTTGCATTGATCACAGTGCAACCATTTGAATTCATGTGGAGGCTGAGGTTTTCCAGAAGACAAGTTTAATTTCAATTAGTGGCCAAGATTGCTTTCTCATCTGCTGCCTCTGTAATCCTCCCCTTCAATTAAAATGGAGTTTTTGCAATGGGAAATTAGGAAAATTATCAACAATTCCATGGAATGGCAGCCTGTGCTTGAGCCCAAGCTGCTGCATATTCCTTTGGGAAGAAAACTGGGATATGGGTGGGTTCACTCATCCCCTTTTCCTTTCTCTTCTCCACACCTTTGGTTCCAAGCACACAAGGCTTAATTGAGTTATCCCAACTCTTCTCCCCTTTCCAGCAGGGTGGGTCTCTCCTGAGGTTTTGAACCAGAACAAATTTCCTCTTTTCCAAGCACGATGTCCCTGGGGGTGAAGCTCTGCAGCAAATTAGGAATTAACATCTGTAGAGGCGCATTATCCACCACGCCAGTCACGGCTCCGGAACTGCCCGCCGTGTCTCCCCTGAAGGATCCCTGTTGTGTGTTTAATAAAACAACCAAACCGGGGCTCAAATTTCCTTGCTCCTATGAAAAATTCATTGCTGCAGTTCTCGGGAAGCGTTGATCCGTCGGATTGCTGCGAGGGAAAAGCCTGAGCCCACGGAGATGCCGGCAGCTCCGTGGTGTTGGGTGGCTCCTGTCCCAGTGCATCCCTAAAAATGGACATCAGGCACGCAGGGGGGAAACTAAGGCAGGGAAGTGGATGCACACAGAGAATCTGAGGTGAAAAACTCAGTGAAAGGAGTTTCCCTCTTTGCAGCATCACGTTGGTGCACGTGGACTTTAAATATTCCCCAATTCCAGAGGCGGCAGCACCAGCGCTCCCAAACTCCTGGGCAACTCCAACAGGAGATTTCCAGCTCAGCTGCTCAAATGTGCACCCGAAAATGCAGCACCAATTGTGTGTTTGATTGTAAAAACTGCAGCTCCTGCTGTGCTGCTTGGTGACATAAATCAGCCAGTGCTGGGGCAGAATCCCAGCGCTGCACTCCGGCACAGAGCAGCCGAGGGAAGGATTTATCTCCAGACCCAGCGCTGTTCCCAGGAGAGCAGCATGAGCATAACAAACATTCCTGGGCTGTGGGATACCGGGGCAAACACATCTCCTTGCTCCTTCCTGACAAACTGAGAGAGGCTGATGAGGAGCGAGTTTCCCACCTGAGTTTGGGGTGCTGATGGAGAAACCAAAGAGCTCAGGTCCAAAGGCTGGTGTGGCATCAGGAAGGGCAGGAATCTGAAACGGAGGGAAGCTCCATAGGAAAGTTTTATTCAATTTGTTTTTCTTAGTGAGCTTTAATTCCCAGGTGGGGCTTGCAGGTTCAGTATCACAATATTTTGGTGGGGGAAACTGAGGCACAGGAAGGAAACATTCCATTGCAAGCTCAGGATGAAATATCCTGAGTTGGACCCACTGGGATCACCCAGCCCAGCCCCTGGACCTGCACAGACACCCCCAAATCCCACCCTGGCCATCCCTGGAGCGCTGTCCAAAGGCTCCTGGAGCTCTGGCAGCCTTGGGGCTGTGCCCATTCCCTGGGGAGCCTGGGCAGTGCCAGCACCTCTGGGGGAAGAACCTTTCCCTAAATCCAGCCTGAGCCTGCCCTGGATGTGGATGAGCCTCCAGGAGATGCTGCACAGAGCTCACCCCTCCCAGTCTGGGGGTTTTATCATCTCTTTCACCTCTTTAAATCACTTCCTATGGCAGCACCTGCCTTTGGATGGGCTGGAGCTGCCCTGAACCCCATCCCTGATGCTGGCAGCTCCTGAAGGATACAGAAATCCCTGGATGCTTTACAAAAAGACACTGGGCTCTTTGAAATCCCCCTCTCCTGTCTGAAATGAAGGGGAATCAGAATTGAAAGGAAATCTGAAATGAAGGAGAAGATTCTCAGGAAAGCTTTGTTTCCATTTGTTCCTATGAAGGAGTTTTATTTCAGTGCTGGGATTGCAGGAGGAGCAGCAAGCTCAGCTTTTTGCAGGGAAAACTGAAGCACAGGAAGAGAATGGCCCACAGCAAACTCAGGTCAGTTTGGATGTGGATGAGCATCCATGAGGTGATTCCAGCAGCCCTTTCCTTTTGTCCACCTGGTGATTGTCCATCTGATTTTATCATCCCTTTTAGCTCTTTAAACTCTTCTCATCCCCCTCTTAAAGCACCTTATCCCTGGATTGGATGAAGCCACCCAGAGATCCATCCTGGCATCTGGCAGCTCCCAAAGGACACAGAAATCCCTGGGTGCCCCACAAAAAACCACTGGGATCTTTGAAATCCTCCTCTGCCATCCTGGGAGCCGAGCAGCCAGCTGGCAAGTTGGGAGGAGAGCTGTGGTTAATAGTAATTAGAGATGTTAATAATTGAACAGATGATGAACCAGGGAGTGGGGAGATTAAAGCAGAGATTTGCTGAGGGGGTTTAGATGCATGAGTCCAATTAAAAAGAACAAGAGGAATTAGACAAAATTGAGGCTGAGTTCCCAAATCCCTTAAGCCTTGGCAGGAGATGGGGATGGAATGGGCTTTGTCCATTCTCTGCTCCGTGCTGGTGCTGGGCTGGCCCCTGGCAGCTCCCACTGTGGCCGTGGTGCTGCTGACCCAAGGGGCACAGAGCAGCAGGACAGGCTGTGATTCCCAATGATCCCATGGATTTGGGGGATGTTCCCATCTCCAAGGGTGTTCATTTTCTCAGCACGTGCTGAGAGTGGTGGAGTCACCTGCTGCTCCTGCCAAGAGCAGCTCCATAAAACCTCCCTGGGCTCGGTGTCTCCACCTCTCCTCCTTCCCAGCCAGCCCTTATCTTCCCCGAGCTGCTTCCTCAGGCATTGCAAATTCCACCATCCTTTTCTTCCCAAGCACTCCACAGGGGAAACTGGGCATTTCATTTCCGAACAAACCCCTTGGATTTTTTTTTTTCTTTTTTCCCCTACTGGTCCCCAAGTGGTTGTAATAATAATAATAATTAATCATAAGCAGAGCTGACTCCTCTGAATGGGACAATAGTGACACTGG
Organism: Cyanistes caeruleus; assembly: GCF_971803275.1. Classification (NCBI taxonomy): domain Eukaryota; kingdom Metazoa; phylum Chordata; class Aves; order Passeriformes; family Paridae; genus Cyanistes; species Cyanistes caeruleus. The sequence goes on from NC_141723.1 coordinate 1,217,858, forward strand.
TTGGCAGCTCTGTCGTCCTTCCCAGACAGCAACTCATTAATCCTGGAACAGCAGGAGTTGTTTTTAACACCCAAATTGTCATGAACAGGGCAACATCTTTGGGATCAATCCTGTCCTTCTAACCCAAAAAAGTGATGGTCTGGTTTTGGGGGTGGTGGGAGATGCTTGGAGCACCCCATGGGACTAGCATGGATTGGATATATTTAAAATAAAATAAATGAAACACAACCCCCAGGTTGGAAAAGAGGGGAGCAGGAAGCTTGGAGCACAACACCCCAAATTTTTAGGGAAGCTCTTCCCACCAATTGAGCTGCTCCTTTAAAAATTAATAGTTTATTCCACTTTTTCCCTCTTCCCTCTAATTGACTGGTTCAGGGTTTATTTTTCCTCTCTCAAGTAGAACAATGGGAGGGTTTTGAAGCTGGCGATGCAATAACACTGGAATCTTTACTTTCCCCATTATGATTCCTCATTAGAAAGTTATTTCCCCACGATTTGAAATATAAATGATGCCTTTGATGTCTGCCTCTTTAAAATGGCTCTTTCTAATTTCCTTCTTTTAATTTTTTTTTGCCCAAAAAGATGCTTTTTCCCCCCCCTTTTCCCCTCCCCAACCCCCAGCACCGCTTAACTCACCCCCAGTGCTCCGATGCGCCGCTGTAAACACGGCTTGGGCAGAATAAATAAACTGCCTCGAATTGCAAGATTTTGCTTTGAACAAATGGGATAATTGGGGCAGCTGGAAAAAAAAAAAAAAGTAAAAAGAAACAGCCTTGGATGCGATTTCTTTTTATTATATTTTTTAAAGGAGGGGGAAATAAGGGCTGAGCTTTCCTGCTTTGGAGTGTGGAGCACTGAGTGGTGTGAGCCCAGCTGGGCGGGTGCTGCTGCCACAGATTGTGTCACCACCAGCAGCTCCAGTTGCTGCCCTTCCCTATCCCAGTTTTGCTGCTGGGGCGGGACAGGGGCTGCAATGTGCTGCTGGAGGCTCCAGATAAAGCCCTGCCAATTTTGCTGGAGTTAATTAAAGCCGGTGCTCCTCACACTGGGGCAGTGCCAGCTCCTGCTGTCACTCCCTGGGCTGGGAACGTTCCCCTTTCCTGGAGCGTTGTCCAAAGGGCAGCGAGGACGGAGGGAAGGAGGGCTTTGGATAACAGGGAAAGCCTTTTCCCACTGCCATCCCTGGGTGGACGAGCATCCCTTATCCCATAAAGATTTCCTTGGCAAAGCTGGTGTCTGCCACGAGTGCCAGGCTCTGCCTGCCTGATGCCGCCGATAAAACCCTGATGTCAGAATTTAATTAAAAATCCTCATTTCCTTGGCATGGCAGGGTGCCTCCCTCTGCTCCCAGATGGATCCACAGGAGCAGGTTTGGTGTGGGGTGTCTGGAACGGTGATTTGTGAGGAGCAGGACAGAGGGGGCGGCTGTGGGAGCACATTGGGGCTCACAGGGGAGAGGAACAGCGATGCCAGCCCAGGCTGGCAGCATCCCTCGGGATTCTGGGAGATGGGACACGCTTCCTGAGCAGCGGGACTGGGCTGGTGCCAAGGCAGAGAAGTCAAGGGAAAAGACTCTGCATTATTTTTTATTTCCTTGTTTTAACCTTTCCCTCTCCAGATTCTCCAGCTGAGTTTCCAGAGGTGAAGGTTCCCACTGGTGCTGAGCATCCCAGGAAAGCAGGGAAAGCCTGGGGCCATCCCAGTCCTGCCCTAGATTTATCCAAGGGATGCTGGAAGGAAGCATCTCCCTGAAAAATTGTCAAGCTGGTGCATTCCTCAACCTGTTGCATCTCAAAAATCATGGCTGGTTGGGATTCCAGTTGTGTCTACCATGGAAAGGAAGCAAGTCCTGGAAAAACAGGCTGGCAAAAGGCACCTTGGAAGCAGAAAATAACTCTGGAAAGAGCTAAAAACTCATGGGAACTCCCAAATAAATGCATGAAAACCCCCAAATAAACCCATGGAAACCCTCAATTCCAGGGCAATTTTGTCCCATCTCATGCAAATCTGACACAGCTGACAAGGACTGAGCTCCCCTCTGGGTCACTGGGTGGAGATGGACACCCAGGATAACTTCCCTGGCTTCGTGGCCCAAGGATACCTGGAACAAGCTGCAAATTAAGATGGGAATAGACAGGACTGCATTTCACATCTACATCAGGCTTGTTTTTACCAGCCCTGCGAGCTGGACGATGATTATTTTATAAAAATAGGATATTAAAGAGAGAATCAGGCTCAGATGAAAAATTCAAGAGCGAGTCCGATTTAAGTTTTCATCTCCCAGCGATGTCCAGAGGATGGATGTCTGCAGGAAAAGGACAAACTGCGCATTAAAGCGAGAGCCAGATGATAAAAACCTTCACTTAAAATATACATTTCTGCCCCACGTTATTAATAACATGCCAGATTAATATTTTAAATGGGATGAATTTTAAAAAATGTCATTTCCAAACCACATTGGAAGTTTTTTGCTGAGATTATGGAATGAGGAGAGGACCCCTCCCTGAATTCATTGCAAGAGTGTGATGCATATTTTATAGACGTTAAATATAAATATCATATTCCATCCCGTCCTCATCCTCTCAATGTTTTCCTGTGTCTGTTTGCACTTGGGAGCCAACACTGACCCAGCTACTTTCAAATGAGGCTGAGGGATTTGGGCTGAGAAAGTCCAAAGGGCTCTTTCTGCCAGGAAGAATTCCATCTTCAATGGATTTTCTGTTTCCAAAGGGCACGGGAGCAGTCGGAGCCAGGTCCTCGTGCTGGAGCAGGAGGGAGAAGTCCATAACTCACTGCCGGGCCCGGGATGCATAATTTATCCCCAGCAATTCTCATCAATTGGTTATTAAAAGTGCCCTCCCTGGATTAAGCACGAACAAAGGAAGAGATAAATCTCGTTCCCAAGGTAACTAACTCCCAGTTATGCTCCACAGGGAAAACTTTGCTTAGTTGGCCCATTTTGCAGCCAAAAAGGAGTGTTTTGCTGCAAAGCAGGGCAGCAGTCCCATCCATAACCTCCATGAAGGTCCCTGATCCTCACGGGCTCTCCAATGGCATTGGGAGTGTGGAAATAATCATATCTTTAAAAATAAAGTGGAGCTGGATCCGTTGGCATCCAGGGCATCATTTTTGTGGAGCTGAAAGAGTCATTTCCCTGGATGGCCTCTGGATGAGGTACAAAGAGCATCCTGGCATCACTGAGCCAAACAAAACGGAAATAATTAGGGAGAAAAGATAATTTCCTGGAGCAAAGCACCCTCCAGAGCTGTCATTCCCTCCCTGCTAAATGCTGAGGATTGGAGCTCAGGGTCTCGTTGAGATAACGACCATGAGCTTCTGGGTAACCTCTCTGGGGCAGGAGGAAAGATTTGGGACAATAAAACTGGGAAATATTCACTTCTGGAAGCTGCAATCTGGGGCGGTGCCTTTATGAAAGAAAAGGTGCCCTGAATGCCTGGGATGGAAATGGGGGAGTTGAATTCCCTCCCTCCCAGCTCTGGGTGATTTTGTGACAGAAGTTTGGGGTTTTTATCCTTCCTGATGTGGCTGTTTGGACAAGATCCACCTTCTCTTGCCCAGGAATGCTCTTCTTCCTGCAAGGCGTGTGTTGGTGCTCTTGGCTGGTTTTGGATGGGGAAGTGAAGAGGTCAAATCAACTCCCCTTTATTTACAGCAATAAATAAAAGCCATAAATGTCCATGGTAAATAATAAATAAAACTAAAAAACTCTGAACAGCTGATCACGCTGCACCCCAGCTCTGCTGTTCACTTATGGAAAGCCACATCCAACAGCCCCAGGTGTAAAAGCTTTGGAATTCCTAATCCTCGCCTCACGTGGGATTTCCTTGTGAGATTATGGAATGTTCTTCCTATTTTCAGGCATTCCTCCCTGTTTTCAGGTATTCCATCTTATTTTCAATCATTTTACTCAGAAGTTTTTCTGTTCCCTCGTGGTCAGTAACACCCCCAGGTACCAGCATGACCTGGGGCTCTCCTCATCCCCCATTGTTTAACTTGTCCTTATTGGCATTGTGTGAAACCTGAGGAAAACTTGTCCTAACACTCTACCATAATAATGATCCCTCTGCAAAAAAAAATTTAAAAAAAATAAAATAAAGTTATAAAAAAGGCAATAAATGCAATAAAATGGGAGTATTGGGTGCACACAGGCCCAAACGGTGAAAGAGTAATTGATTCCTTTCTTTCCCAAGGGAGAAATTATTTGGACATGGAGGAAGAGGAGTGGCTCCGGATGCATAAAAGTCTAAGTGGGGATGTTTAAATAATTCAGGCAGAGGAGTGAATAAAAAGCAAGAGAGTGGCCAAAGCAGGGATCAGGAGGAGGAGGCAGGTCCGGGCATGGCCAAAGCAGAAGGGATCTGGGCTGGGTCCTGGCAGGGAGCAGGTGGGACCCAGCCCAGCTCCAGGCGCTCTCCTGCACCTCCGAGGCACAGCATCAATAGATGGCACTCAAGAACTGCTCCTTCCTCCTGGCACTGATGTAGGGATGGTGGAGAGGTGTTGGATCAGCTGGGGAACAACTTTGGGAGCTCAAATGGCCTCGCAGCCCTTCTCGCCTGGCTTGGGAAGGCAAAGCCACGAGCTCGGGATATGCCAGATCTCCAGGCAGGACAAGGACTGCTTAAAACAGAGTAAAATCTGCTCAAGGCTGCCCAAGGACACACATCTGTGCTGGTGTCGGGATAGTCCCGCATTCCCATCTCCCGCTGCAAGGGCAAAAAAACAGGGAGAGAGGGAGGGCAAAACCCCTCCAACCTCCTCCACCAAATTGCTTTTATTTAACAGCCTCGGTCAGCCTCAAGTAGGTCACAAGGCTGTGTGTGTATCTTCAGAATAAAGTCTTTAATCGGCTGATGGATATGAAAAAATAAATTACAGTGGCAAAATGTAATAAACGTTAAAGGGAAAATGATGAGAGTAATATAAGTACATTGATTTAACTAGGATGATATAGAGGAATTGTCTGCTTTATAGGTCTTTAGATGTCTATTAGCAGCTCTGTATTAAGGAATAGGGCTGTTCTCTTGATATACTTAAGAGCTGTCAGTAATTCCTATTTCACACTCCAGTGCTTCAATTCAGAGAGCTCCGTGCAGCCCCAGCGACCCCATCCCGGGCTCGCTGGAGGGTGACGCCTGCAGAAGCTTTCCTTTGCAGCCCTGGGTTATTCAGAGCCCGAGGAGGAGCTGGCCCCAGGCTCTGTGTTTGTCTCAGTGATGCCTTCCCTGAGCCTGGCTCTTCCTCCCCTGAGAGAAAAGGGGGCTTGGTTTGGGGGGGGGGAAACCCCAAAGCTTCGCTCTGCACCATCCAAGGTATTTTCCCTGTGTTTGGGATCATATCTGCATTTCATTTTCATATTTTACATCTGCCTCCATGTACTAATTTTCACCCGAGGGGTGGGAAACCCATCCTGCTTTTCATGTTGTCCATTTCCTTCTGCTAACGAGTGCTCCAGCCCAGCTCCCAGGCCAGCCTTAAGGAAAATACAGAAATGTTTTCCCAAAGCAGAGCTGGAGACAGGGAGTCAGGAGTAAATTCACCCTCTGGGTGTGCCTGACCCATGGGCTGATCCTCAACCAGCTGCAGCAGAGAATCTGGCTCTCCTCCACCTGAAAGGACACTTTAAATATGGAAAATATATTTTTATTTAAGAAAAATAAAACTTGGCTGAATTTTCTGGATAGAAGAGGCAACTCCTGGCCGTGGCAGCCCTGCACCATACAAATATTTGATGTTTTTCCTTTTCCCTTTACTCCTCAGAGCCCAGCGAGGCAGCCTCCATCACAGAGACACCAGAAAATCCATCCCACATAAAAACAACCAATGTCGTGCCTTAACATGAGAAAAAGGTGGATTAACATCATTGTTTCCCATTTCTCACTACAGAGAAATAAAAGCCCTCTGGATTAGACCCACAGGGTCTGTGTCTCTGCTCAGGACAGGCTGGGATGCAGCTGGTGGCAGCAGCTTGGAAAGGTTCAGCATTCCAGTGCCACCAGCCACTTTTCCCTCTGCTTGCTTCCCTCCCCCACAAAAAAGAGGTGGTTTGTTGATATTGAAATTTTCAAAGGGGAAAAAGCGAAAGGGTGGAAACACAGAGAAGTTTCATACACCCAACAAAGCCTGGGAAGGAAAAAGCCGAGGTTTTGGGAATGTTGCATCTTCATCCTGCCTGAAAGAAGGCAAAGCCAAGGCTTTTTCAAAAACACAGCCAAAAAAAAATGCAATAAATGCTTTTTCTCCAGGGTTAATAACTGCAGATGCCATGTGGCTCCTACCAGCCTTGGGATGCTCCTGGTGGGATGTGTTTCCATGATGTCCTAGGGAGAAAACTCCATGTCATGATAGAGCCCTTTCCAGAAGGAAACAAAAGTGTTCAACCCTCTGAGGATGGAGCAGGAGGGATAGGATAGAGTTCAACTCCAAAATCCAAATAAAACCCTGAATAAAAAAGAGATAGGATGGGTTTGATCCCAAACTGCCTTTCCTGCTTCTTAGCAGGAGAGAAACATTTTGGAAAGTATCAGAAACATGATAGAAAGTTGTTTTCCTTGATATTTCATAACATTTTCCCCTGCAGCGTTTTGGCCGCTTTCTCTTTTTCTTTTTTCTTCTTCTTTTTTTTTCTTCTTTTTTTATGGCTTACAAGTAAAAGAAGTTTTTATCGAAAATCTGTTTTTCAGGAACAAGAAAATCAATAAAAATATATCAGTTCATGCCTTTGTTAAAGAACCAGGAAAGGTCCCCCTGCGCAAAAAAAAAAGAAACCCGAAATGCCTTGTTTGGGTTGGAAAGGGAACTTCTAACACCTCATTCCAGGAGAGCAACCCTGCACTTAACACCGAGGTTTTGCATAAGAGTGTGTAAAAATCCCGGTGCCACCGTGAGCGATTCCTAAACCAAATAAAAGAGGGCAGAGATCATCGAAGAACTGGTTTGCAATGATTGATTTGGCCAATTGCAGCCCTAACCCAATTCCTGGGCTTCAATAATCTCTTTAGCATCGTCAGCTCGGGCTGTGCGCGTCCCTTCCTTCTCCCAATGAACCACCCAAATCCAGGGATGCGCTGGAATCCACCTGGCACCTCCCTCTCAATGTCCTGCCCTCCAGGTGCGGATGTTTGACCTTTGGGAAGGACTCCAGAGAGCCGGCAGTGCTCTGCATCCCGGCTGCATCCTTGGGAGCAGTTTCAGGGATGCAGAGCTGCACTTTGCCTCTGTAAATCAGCAGCTTTTAACCCCCTTGAGCACAAACACTGAGAATTTTCCCCATCCCTCGGTCCAAGCCGGGACGCTGAAGGACAAAGGTGACCTCTGTATTTTTAATTTGTTAATCTCAGCTGCTCTTTGCTTTGCCTTCACAGGGATTTTCACCTCTATTTTCTTTTTTTTCTTTTTTCCTTTTTTTCCCCTGGCCATATTCCAGCCGATCCAGGATGTGTTTGATATTGCTGTTCCCATATCAAAGCACTCAACGTGCACAGATTTCAGTGAATTGTGAAGGAAAGCAGGAGATGCTTTTATCTCAGTGCCTTTTCCCAGGATCGCCCGGAGCCCAGACTTCCCTGTCCCATCCGCGTGATCCGGCTGCGCCCCAAAGGCTCTCTGCGAGCCCAGGGAGGGGGTGCTGGGGTGGGGAGAGCAGCACTCTCACATCTGGAGCTGGGAACAACTCCAGCATGGATTTCTGGACAGCCTTCCAAAGGCCAGCAAGCTCGAGGATCCAAGGAGGAGGTGAAAAACTCCTGGTGCTCCCATCTCACTGCTGACACTTCCATCTCACCCCAAGGACTTCCAGCTTTACATCTCCTGCCAGGCCCTCCTGGAACTTCCATCTTCTCCCTGGTGGTGCTCTCATCTCACCTCTGCTGTTTGCATCTCTCTTCATGTTTCCATCTCATCCTTGGAGCCTGGACCTCAGCATTCCTGTTTCCATTTCACCATTGCCATTTGCACTTTCCCCATCCCTGTTTGCATCCCTCCATCCCTATTTCCATCTCCCCATTCCTGTTTTCATCCCTCCATCCCTATTTCCATCACCCCATTCCTGTTTTCATCCCTCCATCCCTATTTCCATCTCCCCATTCCTGTTTTCATCCCTCCATCCCCATTTCCATCTCCCCATTCCTGTTTGCATGTCCCCATTCCCGTTTCCAGTGCTGGGATTTGGGGTTGGACACGTGCCCAGGAATGGCTCAGAGCTGGAAATGGAGCCTGTTTTTCCCTGCTAACCAAAGACAAAACCCCCCAGCTCTGCTCTGTGCTCGTGTGCCCATCACCACAATTAAAGGGATGAGGATGAGCAAACCTCCCTGTGTCAGCCCCAGTGGTACCAGCCTGCCCTGCCCCAGCAGCAGCACGAGGTCACAGTCTGGCACAGAGGAACCCACTCCTGCTGTCACCTCTCCTCAGACCTCATCCCCAAATGCCCTTTAATTAAGGGTTATTAAGGGCTTTCACTGCTTGGAGCCGATCCCGAGCTGGGTTTGTGTCTGCAGCAGGAGAAATGGGCAGGGATTTTTGCAGTGAGGAGAAGCAATGAGTGGTTAAAAGTGATGCTGCATTAATGGACATTAATGGACATAAAAATGAAAATAACCCGCCCAGGCTCCCCATTCAGCTCTGTGTCCTTCTGGCTCTGTTGGCCTTTGGATAAATAAAATATCATGCTCTGCCCTGCACACAGAGCCAGGAGAGGCAGAGGCACCACTGGGGGCACTTCCCAGCCCTTCCCTTCCCTGCACGCTCAGCTCATCCCAGATACTGATCAGTTACTTGTTAATTAAGAGTGAGGCCTGTTAATGGCAGGGGCTGTGTCCTCCTGCATTTCCTCATGTCAGGAGGCTGTTCACAGGTCTCCATGGGACAGGGACACTCCTGGTCCTGCTTCTGGGGACATGTCCAGGCCACCTCTCCTCCATGTGGTGTTGTGTCACTGCAGTTGTGGATGCTCCATCCCTGGAAGTGTCCAAGGTCGAACTGGATGGAGCTGAGAGCAACCTGGGCTAGAGGAAGGTGTCCCTGCCAGGGCAGGGCTGAAACCGAGTGGGCTTTAAGGTCCCTTCCAACCCAGGCCATTCCATCATTCTGTAATCCTATGGTTCTATGATTCCATAATTCTTCTATAACTCCATGGTTCTTTTATGACTCCATGACTCTATGATTTAATGAGTCTAGAATTCTATGGTTCTATGATTCTATGACTCCATGATTCCAGGATTCCGTGATTCCATGATTCTGCAAGCCAAGCCACTGTAAAGTTCTCATGGAGGTGGCCAGAGCCCTTGGGAAATTTGGGTCATCCTTCTCCATGGCCAAGAAATTCCAGCCTTCTACTGGAATGGGACGAAGTCCTGGTGGTGCCTTTGTGCTTCAGTGAAGCTCAGGGAATTCCAAGTGACCTCACGAGAGGGGATGGAGATGAGGGAAGGGATGGGATGTGTCCTTATGGGGCATAAGGAATAAAATCCCTGGACATCTCAATGCCTCTGGCTGCGAAAGGAGATGTGGGACAAACCTCTTCATTCAGGGCTTTAATCCCTGGGGCCCAATTCCAACCTGATTTCCAGAGACACAGACCAGACCTTTCCTGAGGGAAGGAGAAAGTGCTCCAGAGGCAGCACTGCAAGCCCAACCCTCACTAAGCATGAGAGTCTCCCTTCCAGAAGGAGGTGCAAGCTCAGGGGAGCTCCTGGAGGGGCTCAAACAACCAGAAATCCCCAAATCTGCTGAGCAGTGACAGCAGCTCATGGCTGGCTGCTCCCAGAGGCATTTTGGGGCTGGGGGCATTGACAGGGGTGGAAACATTCCCAAGCAGGAGCTCCATGGGCTCGCCAGGCAGCAGCCAGGAGCCACCTGCCTACAGCAGCTGGAATATGGAGTGAGCTGGAGCGAGAGCCGTGCGTGCAGAGGAACATCTCATCCCTGGAACTGCCAAGCTGCTCTCAGAACAGATGGCTTCAGGTTAAATGTGAATTGCAAACCTAAAAAATAAAAATGGTGTTTGTGCCCTTCCCGGCACCTTTATGATATATAAAGATACAGCAAGTGGTTTTATTTCCTTCGGAGGAAACGTGGTTGGGGTTTTTTATTCTTTTATTGAGTTTGGGGATTTTTTTTTTTGTCTTGAATTAGGGAAAACAAGGCGGGGTTTTCCTGCTGGGAGCTCAGCTGGATTTTGGGGGTATTTCAGCTCTGGGAAGGGACAAAACTTAGGAAATGTTAAAGCTGTAATGCAATAAATTGCATGAAACATGAAAATAATACGAGTTCTCCCTGCAGAAGACTAAAGGAGAGGTAGGAGGATGTAACAAACTCAGACTGAGACTGGAGCAGAGAAAAGCCATTGGCATGTCCAAGAGAACCCCCAAAGTCAGTTTGTGTCAGGCAAAGGATGGAACAGGACACTCAGCTGGGTGTCACGGTGGAGTTAAGGTGGCACAGCACAAAAAGTACCTCTCCCATCCATGGAGTTTGTCCCTGGCTCAGATTTATTCTCCTGCAGTGAGATTGGCCAGGAAGTCATTTGGAAGCACTCTGTTTTCCTTTGGATTGGCTTGGAATGAGGCAACAGAGAGGTAAAAGCACCCCTTCAGCCTCGCTTTCCCCTACCTCAGGGCAGATTTATTCCACGTGCCAATCCCTCAATGCCTTATCCCAACAACAGCTTTCAGCACAGGTGGGACAATTAAATGGAAAAATAAGATTGTAGTAATTCCATCATCTTTCATTAATTCAACACTCGCTATTCAGACAGAGACAAAAGAGGCTGTGCGTCTTTTCGGAAAATAAATATCCCACTGCTTATTTTTTCCCCCATGTAGCGAGAAAAAATATATTATTCATATGGAGACAAGGACCAGCTGAAGGACTTGCAGCTGAGGCTGTGGCTGGAGCAGCAGGAGTTGTGCCTGGATGATTTGGAGCTGGGGATGCTGCGAGGGAAAATCAGCATCGGGGTAAGCAGGGAGACAAAACCCATCACGGCTCACCCACGTGGCAATTTCCCCCTGCAGCCAGGGAAACAGAGCCTTTGGGCTTGGCTTTGTCAATTAATTCAACTTCTGGTTCACCTTTTGGAGAGAAGGAAAAGGGGGAAAAGAGCTTTTCAGGGCTTTCAAAAATAGCGCAGCAAAATGTTTTGGCATTTGTGAAACAAAGCCTTTCACTTCAGAGGTACCAGCATGAGCAGTTCAGCGTTTTTCAAAGGTTTGCTGCTCTTTAATTCTTTTTTAACCTGAAATTATTCATCTCATTAACATAATCCTGAATTCACACTGCTCTGGTCCTCCTCAAACATCATTTCCAGCAGATGCACAAATTGATCACAAAACCACCTTCAGAGTGGATTGACCCCAAGGCCACGTTTTTTCCAGATTCACACCTTATTCCCAGTTCTCCCATCAAGAAATCCATCTGTGACCCGGTGGTGAGAACTGCAGCTCCATGACAAACCCACCTGGGGCTCCCCACATGCCCAGAAGGGTTTGCAGCAGCTCCCAGCAGCTTCCAGCTGTGGGAAGGTGAGGAAGCTGTGGGGCTGAGGTCACCCTCAGTCACTGAGCTATAACAGAACTATGGCTGAGGGGCCTTGGTTTATTGGGATAAATTCAGAGCAAGTTCTGCTGGGGTTATGTAACATAAAGACAATATGTGGCTGCTTCTGTCACAGATAGAAACATGTACAGATAGGATCCATCTCCATTTGGGAGCATCCTCACTGCTTCCTGTTCATTTCCATTAACCCTGCATCCCCCAAGTGCCTTCATGGCCCAGACAAACATCTCTGGCCACAGCTGAGTTCACTCCTTCAAACCACACATTTCCATCCCTTTGCATCTGGATATACCTGTGGGAAGAGGAGCCTGGCTTTAGAAACTGGGAGGTCTCCATAAATCTTCATTTTGGGTGTGTGGGAAGGTTTTGGGCATGCACACCCCAAAATCCAGGACTTCAACAAAATGCTTCAGGCAGGGAGAGTCTGGGGGATTTCTTTCCTCTCCAGTTGGTCAAAACCATTTTGTTGTCAGCATAATTCCATGGATTTCATCAGAAATGTGCTGAACAGACTTCCCTAAGTGATGGAGACACTGATTGTGGAGGGATTTAAATGGCATGTAGATGTGGCACCTGGGGACTTGGGTTGGAGGTGGCCTTGGCAGTGGAGAGTTAAATGTTGGACTTGATGATCCTGGAGATCTTTTCCAGCGTAATCAATTCCATGATTCTATGAAGGAATGAGATTCTATGAAAAAGCCATCCCAGTGAGGGCAGTGCCAAAGGACTGATGCTGCCACTGGAGCTGGAATCGGCACGTGCTCATCCCTGTCTGGAGCTGTGGGAATTTGCAGTGGGATGCTCACAGGGCACGTCTTTTGGGATGTGGCTTCTTCCTAAAAAGTATAATGGATCTCACCTGGGTGTTTTAGGATCCCCTGGCCTGGCTGCTGGCACCCAGAGCGTTGTGGAGAAGGGAGGCTCTGACTCCATGCCTGTTCTGGAAGGTGCTGAGCATCTCATTAGCTCAAGGGCTGGATCCTCATTTCCACTCCAACCTCTCCAGGCTGCAAACACAGCTCCCAGAGCCCTTTAATGTTCAGAGCAGCTCAAGTGTAAATGAGAATCAGGCCCTCCAGTGCCATCTCTTTTCTTCCAAAGAGGAAAAATCTCCTTGACTACAGGGAGTGAAGTGGGTCAGGACGGTTTGGCTTTGACTTAAACCTCTTCAGTGCTGTGCCGGGTTATGGCTGCCCTTCACTTGAGAGCCGAAAGGTTTAAGCTGTTTTGGAGGCAAGAAGAGTTTGCAAACCCAGGCTCAGCATCTGTGCAAGAGAGAAGATGCTCTCCCCACCATGACAGCATCAGGAGGAAGGGTTTTCCCAGTTTCCCTGGGAGCAGAGGTCTCTGAGGAGGAGCAGACGAGCAGGCAACAGTAAAGGACAAGGAACTGTGGTGGCCTTCACTGGCAGAGGAGTGACATTGCCCAGGCGTGCCCGGCGTTCTGCTGCACTGATCCCCTGCATTCTGTGCTCCACTGCTCCACAAGAGGACACAGTGTTTGGAGTGTGGTGACATCAATCTGGGCACATGGATGGGGCTCCTGCTGTCAGGGATGGAAAGGTTCTGCAGTGGAGAGGGAGATGGATCCATCCACAGAGTAAATACCTGGGGATGGTGTTAATTACTGCAAAAGGAGGGGGAGGGAGGTGATTTGGCTGGGATATGCACAGAGATGTTCATCTGCCAGGGAGTGGGTAATGAGGCTGGACCAAGTTAATATCTGGGGCTGGAATGTGTTCAGATGAGTTCGTGTCAATGCCTGGGAATGAGGATTTTGGAGATGCAGCTGTCAAGGCTATCCAGGATCTTCAGAAATCCTTGATAAGGTCACTCTGACCCTACTGATGAAGGTATTGAGGACACCTCCTTCCACAGAAGCGATGCCTCTGCCCCCTGTGGCAGCACTGCCACAGCCCCTGGACCTGGAGCTGGAAAACCAAGGCAACCTGTACCCACCATCCCTGCTCCCAAGGCAGCCTGGATCCCCCATCCCTGCTTCCAGGGCAGCCTGGATCCTCATCCCTGCTCCCAAGGCAGCCTGGATCCTCATCCCTGCTCCCAAGGCAGCCTGGATCCCCCATCCCTGCTCCCAGGGCAGCCTGGATCCTCATCCCTGCTCCCAAGGCTGCCTGGATCCTCATCCCTGCTCCCAAGGCAGCCTGGATCCACCATCCCTGCTCCCAAGGCAGTCTGGATCCCCCATCCCTGCTCCCAAGGCTGCCTGGATCCTCCTCTCAAGCTCCCAAGGCTGCCTGGATCCTCATCCCTGCTCCCAGGGCAGTCTGGATCCTCATCCCTGCTCCCAAGGCAGTCTGGATCCTCATCCCTGCTCCCAAGGCAGCCTGGATCCTCATCCCTGCTCCCAGGGCAGTCTGGATCCTCATCCCTGCTCCCAGGGCAGCCTGGATCCTCATCCCTGCTCCCAGGGCAGTCTGGATCCTCATCCCTGCTCCCAGGGCAGCCTGGATCCTCATCCCTGCTCCCAGGGCAGTCTGGATCCTCATCCCTGCTCCCAGGGCAGTCTGGATCCTCTACCCTCCTCTCAAGCTCCCATCCTCCCAGGCTGACAGAGCCAAGGGATGGGATGGGATGGAATGGGATGAGTTGCGTTTGCTGATTCATCGCCTCTCAGCGACGTCAAAGAGCCCTCTCAGGAGCTTTTCTTGGCACTTCATCAGAGAAGAGCTTGGCTGTGGCATCTGAAGGACTTCTCAGGTGAGGCACATCCTCCCCAGAATAAAAATCCCTGTTAATGCACAGGTGTGGAAAGGACAAGATTCCTTCTGGCACCACATCTCCCAGCATCTGAGTGCAGCCTCTTCCCAGGAGGGGTGCATGGCCAGGGGACGCCTGTCCTTTGATACACAACCTATTTACTGTCTCCTCAGCATCCCCACGTCACTGGAGCCTCCAGCCTCCTGCAGGATCCCTGCAGGCTGAGACGGGGTCCTCCCCACCACAGGGACCATGAAGGGATAAATTAAAGGACTTGGCAGGGGTTGCCATGCATCTCACTTTGATTTCCCAACAGGAATTACCCTAACAACCAACTTCAGTCATCACAGGAGGGATCAAGTGTCCTTATCCTCCCTTTACACCAAGGAGAATGTGCCAGGGGAATCTGAAATTCATATTCCTCCTATTTGGATGGTATCTGTCCCTATCTCTCGTATAACAGCAGCTTCCAGAGCCTGTGGAAGTGACTCCCTGTGTGCTGGATGCTGCCCACATCCAGCCCTTCCCCTGTTATCATTGCCTTTGTTATGGAATAAATCATTCCTTAAGCTCCTCTCTTTCATTGCAAATTGTCCATGAAACACTTGCAATCTCTGCAGAGAGACACCTGTCCTGACAGCCTAAATCAGATCAGTAATCAAATCCCGATCCCAGCCCCTGCCACCTGCTCTGAGTTATTGGGGCCACAAGGTGTTGGAAAAAATCAACAGTCTCTACAGGAATAAAAAGAAGGGATATGTAGGAAATGTTTCTTCCACTTAGAGCTGAGCTGGAAAGATCTAGATATTTGTTATTTACTCTTTATTTCTAGATATTTGAGTTCTGGGTCTCAGCAGACCTCACATTTTTGACCTGCACCAGCCAGACCTCGGATCAAGGAATCCCAGTGGTGACCAACACAAAGCAGATGTGGAGCATAGGGATGGCAGCTCTTCAGGCTACTCCTAATCCTGGAAAAAAACCTGTACTGTGCACACCCCACAATGTTTTAATGGCTTGCAAAACTTGTCCTGAATAAATACCTACAATCCCTGACTGGGTATGGCTTGGATGCCCCATTTGGTGCCTTCCTGGAGCATCAAAGAGCCAAAATCTGTCCTCAGTGACATATTGTCAATGATTTTTGGGTTTTTTGAGATTTAGCACCTCTTGCCCACATATTATAATAAAAGTTTTTCCCCCTCTACCCAGCACAGCTGGAATATAATATGGATGAAGGACCCCAGGGATCAGAGCAGCCCCAGCTGGATCTGTACCTTGCCTCTGCCTCTGCAATTGGACTCCTCATAGAGACAGACAAAGCTGGGGGCTCCAAACTGCACTTCTACCTCCTTCTAGGATTTTTTGGCTCAAAATATCCCTGCCTGGAGAAATCAGATGTTGCTCCATGGGCTGAGGATGGGGAGAGAACAGTGATCCCTTCCAACCCAAACTTTGTTGCACCCTTGATACCCCGCCTTTGACTATTCAGTTGCATCAGAAAATGAATTTTTCTTCATTTTCAAGTGAAGCTTCAAGGCTTTGTTTGTAAGATGGGCTTTTTCTGCTGTGTTTGTCCCAGTCCCCCGGTGCTTTGCTTGGCATAGCAGCCGGAGCTGCCTGGGCTTGCAGCCTCCACCTTCTCACTGCTCCAAAAAAGCAGCCCAGCTCCAGAGAAAGCAAATGGGAGACTGGAATTTATTTTCTACCCATTTAATCAAGCGCCAGGGAAGGAGTTGGATGTACTAGCCCCCGATTTCACATTTGTTTCCCTGCCTGACTGAGCGCCAAAGCCTCAGCAAAGGCTTAGAGAAGTCTTTTCACCATGGAAAAGAGTGGCTCAGAAGTGGCGGAGGGAGATCAAGCACCCAATTTCTTCTTGCTGGAGAACCAGAGTCACTCTCAGAGAGGTTTGATCCATGCTCTGGAGGAGATATTTCCACCTGCTGGGTCTGTGCTGCCTCCCACTGCCTTCCCCACTGCAGCACTTTCCCAAGGATTGTGGCTAAATGGGATTTCAGCTCCCCCATCCCTATCACAGCCTGGTGACAGCTGACCAAGCTTCTTCTTTGCTCTTGAAAAACCATGTTCACATTTATATATCTCCTTTTTCCCAGCCACTGTGGCACTGCCTTGATCCTCTCCTACTTGTACTTCCTCATTCTTCCCAGTTTTCTGCCTTGCTTGCTGAGGGCCAGGCGTGTTTTAAACACTGCAGTGGTGTTACAGCCCCTTTAACAGGAATAACCCTCCCACTATTGCCTGGATCTCACCCAAGGCTGGCAGGAGGAGGATTTGACAGCTCCAGAGTTGGGGCATGGCCATTCTGAATTTTTAGGAGAGTATTTACAGGGACACAGGGAGGAGATATTATCCCAGCAGTGGGGTAAGGTCTATAAAAGGAGAAACTCTTGACTTGCCCCATGCAGCACTTACCCAGCTGTAAAAAATCCTCTCTCTTCTTCTCTCTGCTGGTAATTAAATCACTGGCTTCATGTTCCAAATCCTGGTCTTGGGAAGGCTCAGGCTGTGTCCTGTGAGAGGTCGGGGTGCTGGGGGATTTTGGGATGCTCAGACATCAGAGGGTTGCTCTGTGTGCTGACTCTAAAGCTTCATCCCTCCTCCAGCCTCTTCCCTTTGCAACGCTCCCACTCATGGAGTGTTTAAACTCTCTTAATGTGCCAAAACTGGGGTACAGTTCAGGAAGTGAGGTCCCAGGGCTGAGCACTTGGAGCTCCAGGTTTCTATTCCAAGGGCCTGGAGTAACAGGATGAGGGGGAATGGCTTCCAACTGAAAGGGAGAAGGTTTGGATGGGATACTGGGGAAAAATTCACCTGTGAGGGTGCAGAGGCCCTGGAACAGGTTGCCCAGGGAAGCTGTGGCTGCCCCATCCCTGGGAGGGATCCAGGGCCTTCCATGAGTGGTGGCTTCATCCTTCCATGGGAATCCCTTCCCTCCACCTCCTCCAGCTCCTCCTCAGCTCAGGTGAGTAGCAATACAGATGCAATGGCTATGTGGTTATGGACATGAATATATGTGGTAAAGACATCAATATAGACGTAGATTTTAGGGATATGGATGATATGGATATGGATATAAGGGCAGATACAGGTACAGGTGTAGCTAGAGATATGGATTACATGGACACAGATACAGATTATATGGATATGGTTATCAGTTACATGAATATGGATGGGAATGACATGGGTGCAGCAACAGATGCAGATACAGATACAAATGAAGTTGATATGGATATAGATGATAAGAAAATATATATTGATATTGATAAAATTGAAATGGTCACTGACATGGACAGGGACATGGGCATGGATGTGCATGCTGAAGATATGGATATAGACAGATCTCATGGATATGGATATATCAACATATATAGGTGTAGCTACAGGTGCAGATTCTACAGATACAGACACAGGTTGGATGGGTATGGATGTAAATTATATGGATATGGATAAAAATTATATGGATGTGGATATGAATGGCATGAAAATAGCATGAAAATAGCATAGAAAAGATGCAGATACAAATACAGACGATACAGTTACAAGTATAGATAAAGATAAGATAAAGATATAGATATAGATACTAGACCAAGGTATAGATATATAGATACAGGTATGGATATAATTATGGACCCAGGCATGATGCCATGAGAAAAGGATGTTATTTTGGGCCACTCAGCCCCTGCTCATGGGGAGAAAACCTCATCCCAAGCCAAGAAATGAAGGGTAGGGAAGAGGAGGGAAGAGGATCTGTCCCACTGGAAGCTCCTGCAAAAGCCCCTGCTGGGACAAAAGGCATTCGTTACATTAATTGGTGCTGGAGATAGCGCCGAACAAATGAAAGTTATTAAAGGAAGGGAGATGGATGGAGCTCAAGGCATCCGTTTGTTTTGCCAGCGCCAAATTCATTTCCAGAAAAAGCCCTTATCAATTCCCAGGGAATAGTTTGCCCTGTCAGTGCCGAGCGGGTGTTAATGTTCTTTACGGCCCCGTTCGAGCTGCTGCAGTGACACCAATCTAAATAAGGGAGGAAGGAAGGCTTAATCAGCCTGTCACTGACCAGTTATTAACATTTGAGAACAAGGGCATTAAAGGAGAAAATTCTGAGAGGTCAATTTGTACTTGAGGAGAGAAGCCAAAAAGATAAGGAGGAGAGCAGCCACATCCTCCAGGCAGCGGTCACGGTGCCAGCCATGAGAGCAGGATGGATCCGCCTGCCTCAGGGACACCCAGGAGGCACAAAGGACACAGGATGGCCCAGCCCAGGAGCCACGCTGAGGTGTCCCCTTGGTGAGGGTCTCCAGCTGCCCCCCAGATCCCCCCATGCCCTTGGCAGAGGTCTCCCCCCTCCCTCTCTCGCTCCGGTCCCTGCGCCCCAGAGCGGCTGCGATTGCTCTGACAGCCCCGTGGGATGAAAGCTGTGTGCTTAGATATGGTTTATCCCTTCCAACCCCTGATGATAATCCGGGATTAGTCCTCCCTGGATATGATTACGTTTTGCCCACTCTCTTTGAAACTACTCCTTTCTGGCCCTTTTTGCTGCTGCCTGTCCCACCAACCCTCAGGAAAATGCTTTGCCAGGCTCTGATTAAGCTCTGCTCACAGCAAAGTCCCCCAGGATCCCAAAAGACCTGGCATGTGTGTCCCTCATGGGCTGCACAGGACCTCATCCCTGCTCCAGAGCTCGGCATCCTCCTCCTCCAAACACCCATCACCCTCATGTCCCCGTGGGGACCATGCAGGGACCTGGTGTATAATCCATTTATTCACCTTCCCTATTACAAAGCTCCACTGGTGCCTCTGGCCCTCGCTTCCCCAGGCAGTGGGATCTGTGGAGAAACACCAGCCAGGCTCCGTGGGGAGCACAGAGCTATCCAGGAAGCCAGCACTGCTTCTCCATGGTGGGTTTATTCTCCCTCTGTGCTCCTAGGCCATCAGAGGAGCTGTTTGGGAGTTCTCTGGCTGTTTGCAGGAGCAGCAGCAGAGCCAGCAGCTGTCCCTCAAACCATTTCTCCAGGGAGAAGGAAAAGGGAGGGAAATAAAAAGTTCAAAATTTAAAAAAAGGAAAGTCAATTTTGCAACAGAGGAATCAGGAGGGACAGAATTCCTAGTGTGAGTCTTTATTTTAAGAGGAGATGGAATGGAATGGAATGGAATGGAATGGAATGGAATGGAATGGAATGGAATGGAATGGAATGGAATGGAATGGAATGGAATGGAATGGAATGTGTTGGATTGGGTCCAGCTGGGTTGGAAGGGACCCCCAAAGATCATCCTCTCCACCCCTCCTGCAATGAGCAGGGACATTCCTTTTGTTTTGTTTTCGAGCTCAGTGCTCACAGGGAACCTGATTTCCAGGGCCTGTACTCTGGAAGGCTTTGGGATGCTCCTCAGGATGGCGGTGCCTCTGGTGGGTAACATCAATCCTACCACAATAACCACAGGGAGGGACTCTTGGCTGGGAGGAGATTCGGGATGCAGCTTTTCCATTGTGGAGCTGCATTCAGCCCCCAGCTGTGTTGGGTCAGTTCTTGCCATGCACAGACCTCCATCCATGTGATCTGGGGGCTCCAAAAGGTGCAGGGATGCACTCAGGATCAGGCTGTGGAGCAGAAACAGCCAGAATATTCCAGCATTTGGGACAGAACCTTGTCCTCCAAATTTATCCCACTTCTCCTTCCTTCCAATGGGGTCCACACAGCCAGGACCCCCTCCAAGCCCTGATGGAAGGTTTTATTGTTTCACACCATTTTGCCAGGATATCCCTCTTTCCCCTCATCCCAGATGCCCAGCCCATAATAACTGACCCAGCAGCACTAATAATGGGAAAATCATTGAATCTGGGGAGGCACAAAGGACAGCTGTTTAATTTTGATGGAATTTTTTGCTGGGAGCATCCAACCCCTCCAATCCTAGGTTTGGCACAGCCCTGACATCCCTGGATGGGCTTTGGGGACCAAATGAGGATGTTTAGTCCTTAACATCTCACAGGAGGGGAAAAAAATAACACTGAGCCTCCAGTCCCGGTCCTCATTTCTCTGATGGCCCCTCTTGGAAGATTTGAATCCATGAAAGATGGTTTTAATACCCACTGTGCCGCAGGGAGATTTGTTTAATGACAACTCGTGTTAAAGTCAACCAACCCCAATCCACCCGCTAAATAAACGATATCAGAAGTTGGGCTCCCCTTGCCTCGCTGCGGAGGGCTGGGGGGGGAGATGGATGGGTTTTATTATTGCCATTATGTCAATTATTATTATTATTATTATTTATTGGGCAAATGGAAGGCAAAGCAATTCCTTCTGCCGGTCCCAAGGCCCAACTGGCAGGGCTGGCTCGGGATGATGGAGGAGCAGCACAATAACAGCAAATTATAAATCATCGCCTTTTGTTTGTGACTGAGCGCTGCAAGTCAGGGATGCACCCTCCATCCACTTCCCAAAAAACGGGGCTGGAGGAAAAGTGGCACAGCACTGATCCCAAATCCAGCAGGGATGGTGTGGCCATCACACCTCAACTGCCCCCAACACGTGGGGTGAAGGAGCCGGGCTTGCCTGCAATGAGCCGGCCCAAACAGCCACTCAAAGTGTGGAATTTGGCTTTCCTTTCCTCATTAGAGCTGATTACACTAATTGACATGTTTGTTTACAGTGGGATATATTTTGTTGTCCTTTTCTTTCCCCAACTTTGTTATTTTTTGGAGCTAGAACAACATAGCTGTTGCCAAAGAGTTGGAAAAGGAGCAGATCTCCAGGGAATGGCCACCTCCTCCTGCAAGGCAGGGATGGGAAGAGTGAGACTTTTATACCAAAGGCCCTTGAACCCAAAACCTTTTATACCAAACTTGAACCTTTTCAGCACAGGACTTCTTTTCCAAAGTGTCCTGTTAAATCCTGTTAAAAAGGATTAACTGCCTCCTGGTGGCCCAGCCATGACTTTCCATGAGAAAATTTCCTTACACTCCCTGTTTTCCCCCATGGAATTGCATGTCTTGCTCTCACTCCACCATTAGATGTGGCTAGCCTCTATAAAGCAGAGATGCAAGGGTGCTGGAAGCTGGAGGAATATGGGATATGGTACCCAAAGATGGGATGTGGTACCCAAAGATGGGATATGGTACCCAAAGATGGGATGTGGTACCCAAAGATGGGATATGGTACCCAAAGATGGGATATGGTACTCAAAGATGGGATGTGGCACCCAAGGATGGGATGTGGTACCCAAGGATGGGATGTGGTACCCAAAGATGGGATGTGGTACTCAAAGCAGCACAGAGATGGTTTTCCCATCCATTTGATTCAGGCTCCTCTAGGCTGGAGCCCCTCAGCCAAAGCACAGCTGCTGAACAGCTCAGGTTTCCAGCCCCTGCAGCAGTGAGACACGGCCGTTCACACACTTTGATCCTCAAAACTGAAATAAATGATCCCCTTGGACTGAACAGGGCCGTGGCAGTGGAGTCCATTTGGAAGCTCTGCCGGGGGAGCATGGAAGAGCCCCCAGCCCAGCGGGGCGCGACAGGAACAGCCGCATTAGCACCTCAATCAGCATTAAATTCCCGATCAGCCTGGCTGGCTCTGAACATCTCCCATCTAAAGGTCGGGCAAATCATCTGCTGTGGAGGCACGGAGAGGGAGCAGCAGGGAAGCGGCGCTGGCACAGAGGGAACGAGGGATGCTGTGCTGGCTGTGGAGCATCCTTGGCTCCTGGTGCTCTCTGAGCCCAGGGATGGAAAGGAGCAAGCAAATCCCTGAGGCATTCCCAAATCCAACACATTCAGAGTTCTCAAAAAACAAAAAAAACAAACAAAAAAAACCAACCCAAACCAAAACAAAAAATCTTGGGAAAGAGGGTGATGCAACAGGAACATGGCACTGGATGGAGCAAAAAGTAAGATTGAAGAAGAATCTCTTATCTGTACACCTTAGAGGTGAAATTTAAGGCAAAATGGAGTTTATTTTGAGTCCAAAGCTGAGACCTGAAAACATCCAGCAGAAAAGGAGCAGGAACACAGCACAGCTTCAGCCAAGCTCAGCGCTCCCTCTGTCCTCCTCCTCCCTCCCTAGGAGCATCCTACATCCAGCCCCACACCCCCTCTCCCTGCATTGCGTACCCCAAAGCCAACCAGGACCTCAAACCCCACAGCAAACCAGCCACCAGCCTGCTGCCCTCGTCCCTCATCCCCTCTATCACCGCTGCAGAAATGCCAGCAGCTCATTCCAGCCTCATCCCAGCTCCTGGGGCAGCTGTGATAACCTGTGTGTGTCCCATTCACAGATTACCCCATCACGCAGGGGAAACCATCAGCGAGGCACTCACAGAATTAGGAGCCAGCATTTCATCGCTTTGCTGGTGGCTGACTGTTATTAAATTCCCCTGAGTTCAGCAACTTCATAGCCCAGATCCTGTTTTTTTTTTCTTTCCCCCAGCAAAGCTCGGAGCTTTGGTTGGGATGGTTGGATCCAGCACTGCCTCATCCGTAATCCATCCCTGTGCTCCAAAGAAAGGCCAAGGCCAGGCAGCTTCATTTAGAAACCAGAGGAGAAAAAGCAGAGCAAGAGCCCAGACTAGAAGAATATTAATATTTAATCACAGCAGGGCAAAGGTCACCCAGGCAATTGCTGTTAAATGTTATTGAAACAAAACATTCATATTCCCACTGTAGGGAGAGTTCAGCAGAGCCGCCTTTCTCCGGTCTGCTCTCAGCATTGGCGCCAGGAGGAAATCCAGGAGTAAATCCTTGAGTAAATCCTCCTGGGAGAACTTTTCCCTATGGAGGGATAAGATCCCCAAATAAAACTGGGGGTTCAAAGCTGCCTTTTTCAGGAGCCAGTTCCACATCAGGGATGGCTTTGAGGACTCACAGATTTCCAGCAAGAAGCTAAAAACACACTGAGGAAAAAGGGACAGCCCCAGAGGATCTCAGAATCTCAGACTGGTTTGGGTTGGAAGGGACATTAAAACTCATCCAGTCCCACCCCCTGCCATGGCAGGGACACCTTCCACTATCCCAGGTGGCTCTAAATCCCATCCAGCCTTGGCCAGTGCCTTGGACACTGCCAGGGAGTCTCAGGGGCTGCACATTTCTGTCCCAGGTTCTCCCAGGGGGTTGTTGCACACTGGGGATGTACAGAGGCACAGCGACCATCCCTCTTCCTGCCTCATCCATGCTCTGATCTCCATCTCCTCTTCTGGCTCTCCACAACTCCCTGAGAGGAGCGGGCAGCCGAGGTGGGTTGGGCTCTGCTCCAGGGAACAACGAATGGGACAAGAGGAAAGAGTTGCACCAGGGGAGGTTTGATTGGATATTAAGGAAAATTTCTTCATGGAAAGGATTGAAACTGTCCAGGGCAGTGGTGGAGGGATTTAAAAGCCACATGGACATGGCACTTGGGGACATCAGTGGTGGTTTTGGCAGTGCTGGGGAATCATAGGACGTGATGATTTTTGACAGCTTTTTCAACCTAAATAATTCCATTATTCTGTTCTGTGGTTCATGAACCAAGAAGAGCTTTCTCCACCCAGCTCTGCTGCAAATACCCTCTACCTCTCTTCACTGTTTCCCTATCCAATATAAGATTATCTTTAAAAAAAATAGTTTATGAAGCTATCCATGGCTTTGCTGGCATTTCCCTCCCTCACTGATTTTCAGTGGCAACATGCCTGCTCTTCCTGAACCTTGGGAAGCCATAGGAAGCCCCATGGACATTTTCTGGAAGGAGTTTCCAGGGGTGGCATCCCAGCCCATGGTTTGGTGCAGTGTCTCCAAACTGCTCTGCTGGGATTCCCACGAGGGGTCAAGCCTGGGGCAGCAGCTCCTCAGCACCTGCTTTGACAGGCTGTTAGCACGTTTGGTGTCTCACTTCCCTCAAAGTGGGATTTCTTCCCTGAGAATTAACTCCCATTTTTGCCTGCACACAAATCATTAGCTGGGCTCTCCAAACAAAGTGCTAACGCTTTCTGTCACCTTCTGCTGCTCTGATTCCTCCGAGCTGCTGCAATCAAGCCCAAGAAAAGCCAATCAATTAAAGCCCAAAGTATCAAGAGCTCATGAGCCGGAGTGAAGAACCCAGCACATTATTGCAGAGCCTGTGAAGTTCCTGCCTGGAGAGCAGATGTGTGGGAAGCAAAGCACACTGCAGCGCAAGGTCCTTCTCCTTCCCCACAGCCTCTATCCTGGAGCTCCCACCTGGGTCAAGCCATCCATGTTTTCTCCAGTGCTTCAGGACCAGGAGAGGACACATCTTCTCCCTGCTGGCATCAGGTGGAGGTTGGATCTTCTATTATGGACACCTGGAGGAGCTGGATGTGCTCCAGATGACTCCACCATTTCTAATTGGTTGTGGGTTCTTTCTCTCTGTAAAGGACTCAAGAGGGTTTTCTTCTCCCTCTTCAATGAAATCTCCCCAAATCCCACAAAACACCCCCCACACCAAAAAACAGCCCCTCCAAACAGTTCCAGTCTGAGCTCTTCCCCTAAAGTTAAACCCAAGCATCTGCATCAAAACACCAAATCCTGATCTTGCCTGCCCTCAGATTTTAGAACAGAACTCTTGTCTCCATGGAAACCCACACTTTTCATTTTTTTCTCTTTTTTTTTTTTTTTTTTCCTTTTCAGTTCAGAAAGCATGCATGCTCCATGCATCAAGGCATGGAGCGATTCAAAGGCTGAGGTGAAAGTGTGAAAGTGTCTGGTTCAGTCCTGGCATTGCAGGAGGGATGCACCTCGTTCTTCTGGAGAGGAGCTCTTCCCATCAGGTATATTTACAAGCTCATTCCAAGCAGAAGGTTTGGTTAATGTAAAATTTGTTTTTCCATAATAAATTGGATGTTTGGTCACAGAGAACAGGAATCACAGCTGGGCAGTCCCATGTCAGCATGGGGCAACCTCTGGGCCTCAGGACTGACTCCATTAGGGGTTTTTCCCAAATTCCCTCAGGAAGAGGCCAGATTCCCTCCTGAGGGTGGCCATCAGGACCTTGGTGAAGGTTCCTTTGTGCCCTCAGAGCTGCTCTTAAAGAAAATCTCCCCTGGACTTGGGCAGAGCTGAAAACATCAGGAATGAAGCCAACAGGGATGAAAACAATATTCCCCCTTTCCAAATATTTTCAGCTCCCAGAGCCAGATATCTTTCCAAAGGGCAAAATCCAAATTTAACTTCCAAAGTACATCAGATGCTGGAGCAAGGAGGTGACAGATGAGCCGTGGCTGGTCTCACTCAGCACCCTTGAGTGCCCTTCCTCAAGGTCATCCAGCTCATCCAGTGTCTCATATCTCCCTCTAAGTATTTGGCACCTGCAAAAAGACTCCCAGATTTTCATCTGGTGATGGAAAATAATATTTTTACTAGTAGCTGTGCTCATGGGGCTGCACCTCTCCAGGTGAGACCTGGAGTTACGGCTTCTGTGCATCCTCCAGGTCTCCATCATTAAGGATGATCTGGTGCCTGACATTCTTTGGGGCTTTATCTGTGCTCTCAGCCAGAAATTTCTATCCAGAACACATCCAAGATGCTTTATCCTGTCAGGAACTTGTTTTTCAGGCATTACCATTTAAATTACCCCCAAATCTTAGGAGGATACTCACTTGTGGAAATTGTGACCCTTGTGATACCATAGGAGAAATTCTGCCAACAGCTGTTCCAACATCTGGAACACCTGGAGCTCTCAAGCATGCTCAGCTTCCTGATGTTTGTGCTCAGTTTGGAGCAGATGACTTTAAGAGACACTCACAAACATTTGGTCCCCAAGGTCTCCGATGTTTTGGGGTCTGTAAGCTGCTCTATATTAATACCATTATCAATAAGTCTGGAATATAGCTGGACTTCCTAATCACTCCTGATGACCTCCCAAATGACAGGAGTGAAGTTTAAGGTCAGCCACAGGAAAAAAAAAAAAAAAGAATAAATGAACACCTACTTTTGGCTCTTGAGGGGACAGATGGAAACCACAAAATGGTCTCAGAATTTCCCCAGCACCCCGTGCCCTGCCAGGCTCTGCTCCACCTGGACAAAGGGCTCTGGAGAGTCTCTTCCTCCCGCTGATTTAAGAAGTTTGCCATGTCCCTTTCCTGGCAAGGGATATTTACAGGTGAAAATTCAGGGGGGTGTTTAGGTAAGTGGTATTTATAAGTACATCTGCAGGGAAATGTTTACAGGCAAGGTACTCACGGGTAATTATAGATCAATACTTCAAAGCAGAGTAAATAGAGAGGTAAAGGACCTCTGCTGGTGTGCCACAAATAAATATTTAGATATAACAGATGCACATAAGTATGTGCAGGCTACATGGGTGAGATAAAGATTGAAATTTAGCTGGAGCCCTTTTCCCGGGAGGCGAGGCTGTGCCATTAGCTGCGCATCCATAACTCAGCACCACCAGCGCATCCGAGCGCTGCTATCGGATCAGCCCCGCGCTCCATCAAACCTGGCCGCCAAAACTGCTCCAGCAGAGATGGGAGTCTGGAACTGAAGGTCAAAGAAGTCTCTTTTTCTTGTTTAAGGAGGCCTGATGTCTCCCCATCCCACACCCTGGCACAAAACCTGGGGCTGGGGCCATGTTATGCCGTTCCAGCTCCCTCTGACTCGCCAGATCCAAATCTCCCTTGACAATCACGCACCAGTTTGTGTTTGACAAAGTTCAGCCAAGCAAGGAGCAGCCTGGAAGGCCCTGAGATCCCGTCGAAATCCCCATCCAATTTATCAAGTCAAAAATTCAGCCAGGTGGGAGCTAAGTGGGATGAAGCTCTGATGAAGGCGAGAGATTAGGGCAGAGCCGGTTACACAAATCACGGCTCTGACTGGGAGAGGGAGCAGCGGGGCCGAGGGGAGCTTCTCCAGAGCTGGGCAGAGCTGGAGATAAGGGCTTGGTGTTGGTAAATAAAACTGCTGGCGAATCGCGCCTCTGATCAGTGTCCGCTCCCGTCAGGCTGGCGGGAGCTGGCAGCTTTATTTCCAGACTTTTCCCCAGGAATACTAAGGGCGTTTGGAAAGGCAAGAACAAAGCTACAACTTTATTTGAGAGCAAAACAAAAGCAAACAAATGCATACCCAGAAGACTGAGCATTGAAAGGGAGCAGGAGACGGCTCAGGCAGCATCTGAGGTGGCCCTTGGACACCTCATGACTGTTAAAAAGTTTCCTGAGGAGCAGAGGCTTTTTGTTGGTTGGTTTGTTTGTTTGTTCACAGGGAGAAAACAAAATGCAAGGATTGCTGATGCCTTTGGTGGTAAATGAAGACAAATATCTCACGACTGTGGAGATTGCCGGCATGGAAAAAGCTCTGCTTGCACCATTTTGGGAAGAGGCTGAGCAATGCTTTCGGGGTCCTCAGTCTGATTTTTCAAAGATGAGGTCCTGCACCCCAAACCGCAGGGGGATCTACACCCTGCAGCTCTTGGGAAGCTGGATGCTGGCATGTGTCCCCTTGAGAGACATCCCTTCTTGTTCCACAGATGTCAAGAGCCTCGGAGAACCCTCCTCCCCTGATGCTTTCACAGCCTCAATATTTTGGAAAAAAATTGCAGTTTCTCACTTAACTTTGCTCTGTGGCTGCCTTTAAACTATTTGTTCCCATTCTGCCTTTCTCTGAGAGCTTAAAGAACCCTTTAGTATCTGGTATTTTCTCCCTGTGAAGCTACTTAGACATGGTAATCAAGTCACCTCTCTGTCTCCTTTTTAATAAATTAAGCAGATGGAACACTTTAAAGCATTTTTTTCCCCAGCTCTTGAATTATTTTCCCTGGCTCTTTCTCAGCCCTGCCTTTACTGGCAGAGCTCAGCGAGGGCACAGCCAGCACCTCTGCCCATCCCCATCCTGCTCCCCAGATATCCAGGTCGGGAGGCTGTGCTCCACCTCTAGGAGGTTTTATAGTTTCAAACCTCTTGCCAGTCAGATCCTTCAGACAATCCAGCTCATTAAATGGAAAGAAAGACTTTACATTTACAGCCTCCATCACTGGATAAAGCCCTCGGCTTCCCGACGGCCACTGCCTGGCTGGCATTATAACGTAATAGCCTTTTTCTTTATTTTAAAAGCAAGAGATAATAATTAAAGATTGGATTATGAGCTAGCCCAGCATCACAAAAAAGACACAACTTTATCGTATTACACAGCATCAAAATTAATTAGAAGTGCGTTAATCTCTAATCTAGGAAAATATTGCAGGATCTCTGGCCTCAATATCACATCCCCCATCCAGTGCCTGACAGCCTGGCCCCTTTGAAAGCCTCCCTGCATCATCCCTGCGAAGAAACCTTTGCAAAACTCGTGTAATCAATGTAGCTTTGATTAGTCAGAGCTTGCAGACGTGCTGGCAGCCGGGGCTGCTGCCTTTGTGCTCCCAGGGGCTGGCGGTGAGTCAGGTCCCACTCCTGCCCCGCTGGCAAATCAGCACTGAAAACGTTTAGGAGCACAGGGAAGGGGCCTAAAGCAGCCCTGATCACTCAGTGCCTTTGGATCGGGATGGAGAGAGCTCAGCAGGGTGAGGATCCAGGCAGGCTGCAGCTCTTTTCTGGTGCTTTGTTCTTTTCTGCTTCTGCAGGGCTTTGGCACAGCACTGATGGTGCTGCCAGCTTCACCCCATGTTGGCCACAACCTGGGGACTCTGCTGAGGCTCCAGGCCTTGGGTTTATTTGATTTTTCCAGTCCCATGTCTTGGTTATCACCATTACCCAGGAGATGTTACTGGGAGGGCAGTGAGGCCCTGGTATAGGTCCCCAGAGCAGCTGTGGCTGCCCCACCCTGGAAATGTCCAAGGCCAGGATGGACAGGGCTTGGAGCAGCCTGGGATGGTGGAAGGTGTCCTGCCCATGGCAGGGGTGGAACTGGATGAGTCCAATCCCTTCCAACCCAAACCACTCTGGGGCTCCATGAGTGAGAGCTGCAGCCCCCAAATGCCTGGTGTGGGTTGGGTCCACGTTCTGCCTCTTCCAGCTGTGCCCAGAATGGATACATGACTTGATGCCATCGTGGGTCATCGTGATGATCCTTGTGGGTCCCTTCCAGCTCCAGATATTCTCCAGTTCCATGACTGAGGGATGACTGAGGGCCACAGGATTGTATTTAATTCCACAGGGAGTTCTCAGAGCTGCAGAGACATCAGAGTGTCACGCAGAGCAGCAAATCAAAGACAGCAGCAACACCGCAATTTTAGCATCAATTATTTCTAAAGAAACCCTTGATTTGAACAGCCTGGAAAACTTGCAGTAGGCACAAGAGGGCTTGGGGTTTGTGGGACTTCAGTTGTTAAGGAAGACTCACTGGGAGCTGGGAAAGGACTTGTGACAAGGGCTGGAGGGACAGGACACAGGGAATGGCTCCCAGTGCCAGAGGGCAGGGCTGGATGGGATATTGGGAAGGAATTGTTCCCTGTGAGGGTGGGCAGGCCCTGGCACAGGGTGCCCAGAGCAGCTGGGGCTGCCCCTGGATCCCTGGCAGTGCCCAAGGCCAGGCTGGATGGAGCCCTGCGCTATGGAAGGTGT
The DNA here is from genome assembly GCF_971803275.1 of Cyanistes caeruleus. NCBI lineage: Eukaryota > Metazoa > Chordata > Aves > Passeriformes > Paridae > Cyanistes > Cyanistes caeruleus. Next base: position 1,247,651 of record NC_141723.1, read on the forward strand.
CCCTGCCACAGCAGGGGTTGGACTTGGTGATCTTTGGGGTTCCTTCCGACCCAAATCTTCTGTGACTGAATGATCCTGGGAAGGGCCTTGGCCTCAGCTCCTGTGAGCAGAGCAGTGTCCCAGACTCCCCATGTCAGGCCTGAAACTTCCCTTACAAATCTGAATTCCTTTTGGGATCACAACCTATAGAATCCTGCATGATCATCAGCCCTTGGGACCCACCCATCAATACTTGTACCCCTCACAATAACCTGGAATAAGCAGGGAAATGGTGGTGGCTCAACACCGTCCATGCAAGAAAAAAAAACCAGCTTTGTGACAACAACATTTTCTTCCCTGATCTAAATATTTACATTATTGAAGTGGAAAGGGGCTGGAGAGAAAGCAGCCTGGGAAGGCAGGATTCCTGGGAGATGGGCTGGGAGCTGTTATTCAGCAAAGAGAAGTGCAAGGTAATGCGATGTGGGGAGACCACTTAAACAGTTCCTGCACTCCAGTGGTTTGTGAATTAATTGTAGCCTGGCAGGAAAACACCCAGGCATCCTGCGGAATAACCTGATGGAAGGAGCTGCTGGTAGCCAAGCAGCAATTAGGAGGGGAAACAAGTCATTAAGCTGCATTAAGCCATGGATGGGAGGTTTTAATGCAAGGCTAATGCCCAGCTGGATAAATTTGTGAAGGATTGAGTCTCTCCCTGTTCATCTTTGGAACATCTTGTCCCAGGACACCAGAGCACCAAGCCCCCCATTGTGCCGAGGCAGGATTGCCTCTTCTTTGATGCACAAAGTTTCAATGCCTGCCAAAAAAATGGGAATAAATCCAAGGTCCTGCAGGCTCATTGCTGCCATCGAGACAGATGAGGCTGCTCAGAGCTGGGCACATCAGCTCCTGGAACTTTATGGAGTCAGTGAGACTCCCTGCACCACCCCAAGCTGAGGGACGGGGATGGGAGATTGAAAAGACTTAAATTTGTGTCTGCAATTTGGGCTTTGCATTCCCTAAACTGCAGGGATCAATTTGTTCTATCTCAGGGAGATCAGAGGGAATGGCCACACATAAATACAGATGAGAGCCTGCACATGGCTCCGGGTCCCTCCCTGCTTTAAACTCTCTGTCAGCCTCCTCCTGATTCAAATTCCTGCTCCACATTGGGTTTAGAGCATAAATATCTATTTATGCAGTGCAGAACACCCTCCTGGCAGGTGTGGAGATCCCCTGTGGGTGTTACCTGCTGCCACCTGACCTTCACAGAAGAAAAAACTGCAGCTCCTCATTGCTCTTCCTCCAGCCTCGGTGGTGTTGGGGCCCGCAGCAGGTTTGGCCCCAGATTCCATCCTTCAGGGTGCCAGAGACTGTGCTGGGATCCACTGAGGGGGACTTAGTGCTGAAGAGCCAGAAAATCATTGTGAAGGATGGGAGAAAGTCGTGGAGAATGATGGAACAACTTCTGCACAACATCCCTGAGAGCTTCCTCAAAGGGGATTGCAGAACTCAAGGTGAGAAAATCCCTCCTGACTCCCTCCAGCATTCCTCAGGACAGTTATCCATCCCATCCCATCAAAGTCCCATCCTGTCTCACTCATTTCATCTCTTCCCAATCCATCTCATCCTGTCCTATCCTGTCCCATCCCATCCCATCCCATCCCATCCCATCCCATCCCATCCCGTCCCGTCCCGTCCCGTCCCGTCCCGTCCCGTCCCGTCCCATCCCATCCCATCCCATCCCATCCCATCCCATCTCACCCCTTCCCTACTCTCCTGCTCCCTCAATCCCTCAAGACCCTTTTCTTCCAGCCAAGGGTGGCTCTGATTTCCTGAAGGCTGAGGGCAGCAGCCCCTCCTCCCCCCATCTCATTTCCCTGGAGCAAGCAGGCAAGGAGCGTGGAGCAAGGCAGGGCTGGTGGCAGGAGAAGGGCAGGAACTCTCCCTAAGAGAGCTCAGGCTCTCCCCTTGAGAGATCCAGCCCTGCTGGCAGTGGGATCACCCTCCCATTCCCGCTGTGTCCAGAGCAGACCAATAGCAGAGGAGCAGGAGCCCTGTTTGCAGAGCCTGGAAAAGGTGAAGGTGACCAAAATATTGACCAGGATGCTCATGGAGCACTGAAACTGTGGTTTTATGGATCCCAGCGGCTGCAAATCCCAGCCCTTCCTGGCTGGAAATGCAACGATCAGGGATCTGCTGCCCCTCACTTTGGGATTTTGGTCTGTTTAATGAGTCTCTAAAGTGTGAGAGTGTTCAAACACCTCTCCCTCCAATCGCTCTTCAATTGCCCTGAATCCAGCACCAACAGCCTTCAGAGTCCTGCTGGGCAGTCTGGGATGGGCTGGATCCAGTCTGGGATGGGCTGGATTCAGTCTGGGATGGGCTGAAATCTGTCTGGGATGGGCTGGATCCAGTCTGGGATGGGCTGGATTCAGTCTGGGATGGGCTGGATTCAGTCTGGGATGGGCTGGATCCAGTCTGGGATGGGCTGGATTCAGTCTGGGATGGGCTGGATTCAGTCTGGGATGGGCTGGAATCTGTCCAGGATGGGACATTCCCAGTCACCCTCTCATGCCAGGCCCTTGTGAAAAGTCTCTCTTCAAACCTGGCCACTCTAAGAAGTGACCAGAACACAACACGAGTTTTCCCCCATGGGATCACCTCTGTAAATCCCCAGATTTCCACCATGGGGTCACCTCTGTAAATCCCCAGATTTCCACCATGGGGTCACCTCTGTAAATCCCTCTTCACTCCCATCCTGCTGTACCATCCTCAAGCCATTGGGTCTGGGATGGAGCAGGAGCTGCAGCAGCTGGATCCAGTTTGGATGGAGGCACATTTTGGGTTGCATTAACTCTCCCAGGATCCAAAGGAACCTCTCCATGGATTTGTCACCAAATCCAGCAGCTCCAACAGCAAAGCTCAGACCCAGCCGGCAGCTGTTGGATGGAATTTCTGAATTTCAGGTCACTTTGGGCTCACGAGTGTCTGCTCAGCCAGAGGAGAGCCCCAGCCTCCCTCGTGCTGTGCCCCAGCTCCATCCCTGCTCTATTTCCTTCCCAACACCGACAGCAAACCAGAGCTGGTGTGACTGAGGGTTTGCTTCCTGCAGAGCTTTGCCAGCTCCTGCCAGCTGGAAGTTCGGTCTCTGTTGGATTTAATAACACCTTATGTCCAATGGATTTTATGATTCATTATTATTACCAACAAAACACCCCCTAAAGTTACTCACTTCAGACAAAGACTGGTGTGATTTGTGATTTTTTTGATAGGTACTTAGTTAACTTTTTTCTTTAAAAGACAATTAAACCCCTGGAGGAAAGGGAAAAGTGTTTAAAATCCAAATAAACAGGCTTTCTGTCAAAAATTACAGCTTCCAAAGGGGCCAGAGGGCTCAGGATCCATCTGCTGAGGGGCCTTGTCAGCAGCCACCCTTAGTAAGGGATCTCTGAGAAAAGCTGAGCTTAATTAGAGCCTTACATGTTGTTTTCCCCCTTGCACAGATGTTTTCTCCATCATTTACTCCTTGTTTCATCCCTGAGTCCAGTGGAAAGTGATGTACAGCCCCTCTCTGCCTTGGGTGCTGACATTTGGGATAAAGTTGTCCAAGACAAGAGATGATGCTTCAGCTGCTCCAGCAATTTTCTCACCACCCTTCTAAGGTCCATTTTGGGTTTTACAACCTCCAAACTGCACCTTTTGGAGTAAAGATTGAGCCTCCATGACAACACCAGGGGGTGGAATGCAGGAAGGTGGGAATGTAGAGGGATTATAGTGGTGATTCCATGGAGGAAAAGCTCCTGTTTTGTGGTTCTGGTGACCTCTTACACCACAGAAATGTTTGGAGAGGGACTTTTCACAAGGACCTGAGTGATGGAAAGAGGGGGAATGGCCTTAAGCTGAAGGAGGGCAGGATCAGATGGGATATTGGGAAGGAATTGTCCCCTGGGAGGGTGGGGAGGCCCTGGAACAGATTCCCAGAGAAGCTGAGGCTGCCTCTGGATACCTGGGAGTGTCCAAGGCCAGGTTGGATGGGGCTTGGAGAAACCTGGATAGTGGAAGGTGTCCCTGCCCGTGGCACAGATGAGTGAATTAGATGAGCTTTAAATTCCCTTCCAATAGAAATCATTCTGGAATTCCAATTTAAGAAGGCAAGGAATGAAAAACATTTGCAGTTTGGATGTGCTTGGGAGAGACGAGTTTGTCTTTATTGGCTGCGCTCATTAAAGATCCTGGTGAGAGGAGAAATCCTGACATGAGTGATTGGAAACACAGGTGATGGAAGACCAAAAGGAAAAGGGGTTTTTTTTCCCTCCTCTCCCCTGCTGAAGACAGCAGGAATTGGGGAAGGATTGACTTAGCTCTATCCATCAGGAAAAGACTTTCCATCAAAAAGTGAGCAAGAAAAATTGCACCTGGGAAAAAACAAGAAGCCTGCAAGGAGAGCAGCAAACTCTCCTCAGAGGTCAACAGAGTCCTTTTGGGAAGGACTCAGCAGGGCAGGAGACCTGGGCAAGGCCTCGAGGAAGGCAAAAAGAACTTAAGAGTTCTAAAAGGACATGAAACGTGTGGGGGGGAGATGGAAGGAAAGAGGTCCCGCAGGAGCATTTCGGGAAGAGAGATGTTCTCAAGCAGGATGAAAGGAGAGGACGTCAGAGCGGTGCCAGAGGCGAGGCCAGGCTTGGAACTGGGAGAGATGTCTGGCTCAGAGGCTCTTTGAAGATTTTCTGGTTGCTTCGAGCTCGGGAAATGTTGCTGTCGGCTCAGTGGGTCTGCCTCTGCCCTGGGAATAACCACCTTGAGAGGCTGCAATGGAAATATCCGCATTTCAGCCCAAGGCTGGGGCACCAGCACCTGTTTTTGATCAGTCCTGCCTGAGGTGCCCCACAAAGGGTGGAGCTGGAAGGGTTTGGGGCAAGGGAAGCTGTGCCATGGCAGAAACCACTGCAAAGAGCTGACACGGCCCAGCAGAGATGGAAAGGCAGATCTCTCCCAGGATCCCAGAGGAGACCTTGCAGAATTTGTTGCCAGCCAGGAGAGCAGAGCAAAGTTGATGGAGTGAGGCTGAATTTGAAGGCAAGGACATGCCCTGCAAGGACAGTGAGATTTGTTACCAGCCTTTTCCATCACTCTCCTATTCCATTCTGTCTTTTCTCTGGATTAATCAATCCCTGGGATTAATTGGCTCTGCTCCCACCCAGCTGCACGGTGGGAAAGACACTCAGAGGCTCCCCTGGAGGACACAGCCCAACCACATCCAGCCCCAACATCTCACCCGGCTCAGGTCCCGCTACAGCTCCCTCAGAACATTTGCATTATGCAAATTTGGCATATGCAGATCAGCCCTTCCGAAAATAATGTGCAATCAGGCAATTAACAAGAGCCTTGTCTTTAGCTCACAGGTAGGCTCAGTTCCTGAGACTCTTCATTCTGGATTGGCGCTGCAGCCTTAATAATGGCATTTTTAATTCCCTGGCAGCCTTTTTGGGATGGATTTTCACTTTCTTCTCCTGCCCTGAGCCCTCTCTGCCACCCATGGCTGGTGGAAGGGAGGGTGACAGAGGGATGCTTTTCTCATAGCAGAGACTACAGCCATAAATTCCACTTATATCCAGTAAAATACAGGTATCCAATTAAACCCATAATCCTATAAACCTGCCAGCAATCAAGCACACTTTTAAAAATCAAGCCCGACAGATACTTTAAATCAATATATCCAAGTAACAACTCGCAGCCCGTAGGATCATCCAACACTGCATCCTCAATAAAAGAATAAATTTTCCAGCCTGTGCATTGGTTTTATGGCTTTTTCCCCCTTTTAGCTTCTCCAGAGGAGATCCTGAGTGATGAGTGACAGTCAAGGACTGAGGGGAATCAGGAGGAGTCTGGGCCATTGCACCCCGTAAGACACTACCCTTCCTCAGCTCCTCGTGCCTGGAGGTGTTGGGGGGCCAAGGGTTTGCAATAGACTCTTATCATCCAGGGTTTCTTCCCAGAGGAGGAAAAAAGCCAGGATTTAATTTATGAGCAGCTTTCTGATAACAGCTGAGGGCTCTGCCAAATTTCAAAATCTTTTCCACCAGGTGAGGTACAAAGTGTTTGGCACTGGGAAGGGACAGGGCAGGTGATGGATGCTGAGGAGCATCATTGCCACTCATCATCCCGAGGAAGAGAGGAGTCACTGGGTTTGTGGCCATCCATCAGGTCCCCACGGATAAATCGTTGTGTTCTTTCTCTTTTTAGGGAGTTTTCACCCCAAAGACACCCAGCTTGCTGCCCCCTGATGGTGGCATTTCCCTGGGGCTCTGCAGACCTTGAGAGGGGCATGGAAAAATCAGAATCAGAGAAACACAGAACTTGGCAATGGAAAGAGAAATGTCTTAGTGTGAGATCTGGCCCTTTGGGCTGCCACAACCGAATCAACGTGGTTCAACAAACCCTGCAACAACTCCAGGGTTCACTCCCAGCCCATCCATGGCTCCAGCTTTTTGGGAAGATCCAATTGTGGCTGGGACAACGCTCCAAGAGCCTCTTTGGCTCTATCTTGATATGATGCACTTTGAACTTTCTCAAAATAACTTGGAAATGGTGGTTTCACCGTCATTCCTGAGGTCACCTGGGTGGGGCTGGCAGGCACCAGGAGTCGGGGAGGGCAGGAAGATGGCAGGAAGATGGATTTTCACACCTCCCACTCTCCAGGGAGCTCCATCTGATCCAGCTCACATCCACCAGCAGCTTCCCAGTGAGAAGAGCCTCTTTGCTGGGAGCTAAAGCCCCGTGTGCAGCAGCGGGGAAGTGTCTGAAGCACATTTCAGAGTGCTTTAAACAGTTTTATAGGGGCTGTTTTCTTTGTGTCCCCTCACCTGTAAAACCAGGTACTTCCAGCGTTGGACTCTGAATGCAATAAACACACGGAGTCGTAAAAAGTCTCTGAGGCTGCCCTGGAATAGCTTTCCAGAAGTGGCTGGTAGGCTCAGAGCCTGCCAGGAAAGTGCTGCTCACCCAGACAAGGGAGCAGCACGTGCCCAACCCAATGGATGGCACAGTCCTTCTTTTAAGTCCTTTACGGCAATAAACCGTAAACTTGAAATTAATGATCACTTCGTAGAGAGAAAATGCAGTCATTGACCTGGGACTGAACCTCAGCCATTCCAGGCGCAGCATTTGCTGCTGTTCAAATGTTCATTTCCAGGAGTCGTGGAACAGAACCTTGATCTTCTGAATACAAAATATTCCTGATGCCACCCAACTGTTTCCTCGCCTTCCCAAAAGTTCATTTTGTGGAGGAGTGTCCAACAGGTTTTCACTCATTGAAGGCCAAAACGCAGCCAAAAAAAATTTCAATTGCAAATATTTCACGTGACTACAGCTCCAAAATATGATTAAGTTGGTGAAATAATGATCCAAGTGAGGATCCCAGATCTGCATGCCAAGACCCACAATCCCAGTATCTCTCTGCTTATAGAAAAAAACATTTTCTCTTCTCCCAGGTTATGTACACCTGGTCAAAGCATCAGCCCAGTGCAGAATCCATGGGAAATTAGTCACATGTTTATCCCAGATCCCGGGTGAGAGTGGCCAAATCCCACTTCCTATCCAGCCCTATAAAATACCATATTCACAACAGGCACCACGACCATGATCCACCTCATCTACTGTTTAATTGACTGCAGGCCTGGAGTTAACACGGAAAAAAACATAAAACTGTCATTTCAGGAGCCCTGTCTCCTCTCTTGGCTAATAGGATTAGACAAAAATATTTTAAATCAAAATCCCAAAGCCTGGTGCTGGTTTTCAAATGAGGCTGAGGCTTTTTTTTTGATCTTTCTGCTGAATGGTGACTCCAAGTCAGAGTCCCAAAGCTCCTTGGGGGTTTTAGGCAGCTTGGAGACAGATTGTTTGGAAAAAGTGGGGTCTTGGAGTCAGAAAAATCCATGGTTTTCAATCACAGCAGCCAGGAAAAGCATCCCAGGGGCTGGAGAGGCGGTTTGAGCGCAGCAGGGTTTGGGGACAACACTTAGCTGCTCCTGCCAGTCCCAAGGGATGCACCTGGCAAAAGGAAAGGATGCTGAAAAATTAACCAGAGTGCAGAGAAAGGCCCAGAAATAACCTGAGGGCCAGGAAAAATGCCTTACAGTAGGAGACTCAAAGAGCTTCACCTCTTTATCTTATCAGGAAGAAGAATGAGAGTGATTTGATTACAGCACAGGAGCACCTTCTCAGGGAGAAAACACCAGCACGGCCAAACCTCTTTAATCCATCAGCCAAAGGCAGGAAAAGAAGAAAAAGCTGGAAGCAGAAGCCAAATCCATTCGAACTAAAAATTAGACGGTGTATTTTTATTTTGTTTTAATTTTGTCCCCCATCAGCAAGATGGATTCACCATTAAGACAAATCACCTGTGAAACAGCGCATCAGACACGGCTCCGTGGGGAGCAGCACGGGCAGAACACTGGGGATTATCCCAGTGGATTTGGGCTCTCAAGTTCTCTGCAAGGCAGGGGAGGGCTGCAGATACCCCCAAGTCCTTCCCATCTCCTCCACCCTTGGATCTCTGTGCTAGACAGCAAAGTTTGCCACTTCCCAGCCCCTCGCTCTCCTCGCAACCCACAGATGCATCTGATCCACACTGCAAGATAATGATAGAAAATTACAGTGTAATAAGATAATGGGATTTATTTATAGAATTTGCTTTCCAATCACGCCCACATGATCTATGTATCCCCACACACGCACACACGCACACTTTCCATGTGTGTGGATTTGCATAAGTGCTTGGCTTTGTGGAAGCAAAATGCCACCTGGGGGATGTCTCAAATGGTTCGATCCCAGTGAGAAGGGTGCTGGCACATCACAAATAGTCCCCTCATCATCATAACAATGACACCATATTTCCATCACACTTTTCTCTCAAAGCACTTGACAAAAAAAAAAAAAAAAAAAAAAAAAAAAAAGAGGGAAAAAAAAAAAGAGAGAAAAAATAAAAAAAGAGAGAACAAAAATATAAAATAAATGTGAACTGCTACCCAAAGCCCGGTGTGCAGAGAGGAGAATTGAAATGCAATGACAGCCTCAACTGGAGACAAATCCCGTCTCCAATAGAAACAAGCCAAGGGAAATTTAAGGAGGCAGCTCATAATTAGCTGGGGATGGTCAGCACAGCAAGGCTCCTAATGAGCTTCCTCCCCACGGGGCTGTGTCAGGTGTGAGCACACAGAGGTGCAGCAGGTCAGGGGGATCCAAATCCCAGCCCAGACAGGGAAGCAGCCCAGCAAACCCAACCTGAGGGGGTGAAGCACCAGAAAAACTGAGCTGAGGACATCGTGACTCTGCCACCTCTGCCTGGAGCTTCCCCATACACAACAACCCGGTTTTACCACTCAAACAAAACTATGGAGCGATTAAAGCTTTGGGATTCGTGTCCTGGGAGGTTTTGTCCTCCTGCCATGAGGTTGCTGGGATTTATTACAGAGTTTGTAGATCCCACTGCGATCTGCATCCCTAAATCCAGCTACAGGGAGAGGACAGAAACAGTTAAAAAAGGTGAATGGGCCAATTGCTCCCTGCAAAATAATCCTGTGCCCTAAGAAATCCTCAGCCATGGGCACAGGGATGTTTGCAGGGAAAGAGATGGCAGAGTTGATGAATCCCACAGAATCATGGAATGGTTTGGGTGGGAAGTGACCTTACAGCTCATCCTGTTCCACCCCCTGCCATGGACAGAGACACCTTCCTCTATCCCAGGTTGCTCCAAGCCCTGTCCAGCCTGGCCACACTTCCAGGGGTGAGGAGTCCACAGCCTTTCTGGACAACTCCACTTCTCCAGGTGGAGATCATCCCCATCATGTGCTCACGTGCCAGAGCCACTGACAGCCAGGGGACACTCAGCTTGAGGGGTGAAACGTGAAATTTTTTTTAAAAAAAGATAATTTCAGCACCTCCAGACTTAGCAGCAAACACTATTTTCCCAAGAAGTTCACTAAGAGCAGACCAGGATTGTCCCTGCCCATCCACAGGGTCTTACTAACCAGGGGCAGGTGAGAGGGGAGACAATGGCTCAGGATCCCTGCTCACATTCCCTGCTCACAGTCCCTGCTCAGGATCCCTCCTCACATTCCCTGCTCAGGATCCCTCCTCACATTCCCTGCTCAGGATCCCTGCTCACATTCCCTGCTCAGGATCCCTGCTCACATTCCCTGCTCAGGATCCCTGCTCACATTCCCTGCTCACATTCCCTGCTCACATTTCCTGCTCAGGATCCCTCCTCACATTCCCTCCTCACATTCCCTGCTCAGGATCCCTGCTCACATTCCCTGCTCAGGATCCCTGCTCACATTCCCTGCTCAGGATCCCTGCTCACATTCCCTGCTCACATTCCCTGCTCACATTTCCTGCTCAGGATCCCATCCCAGCACCCCAGCCCTGTGGAGCCCAGGGGCAGGAGGCCCTGGCAGACCCATCTCTCTCTCCTCAGCTGCAGAGAGGTGCAATTATTTCCCAAGGACTGCTGAGCATCTCCACCGAGCCGGCTTCTCTGGGGAAGATCAAAGCCAACCTCTGATCAGGAGAGCTGAGCAGGATCCCTGCACAGGGAGGGAGAACAGGAAAAACAGAAAGAACAGGGGGATGGCTGGCAGCAAGGGGAAGTTTTCCATCAGGGGCTGGATAAACCCTAAGGAAACCTGGCTGGAGTGAATGGCTCACTTCTAATGATGCAGTGCAGGTGTGGCTGGGCTGGAACAGCCCCAGCTTTGGGTGGGACACCAGGGCTGGGCTCCCCCTTGTCCTGCAGCATCCACAGCCCAGCCCAGCTCAGCTCAGCTCTGCCGGGGAGAGGGGGCAACCGAGCCTTCGAGGGAATTTTTTGGAAATGCAAAGGACCAAGAGGACCCAGATCATCTTTTATAGATGCTGTTGCCTCTGGCAGAAAAGCTGAAGCAAATTCCAGCACTTCACTCCTCCTTTGATTTCGGCACTTCCAACCAGGAGGGGGAAAGCCCCCCACACAGCAGACCCCAACCCTGCCGGCCCCTGTGGATGCTCCAGGATGTCCCAGCACCTCATTCCCTCCTGCCAACCCCTCAGCAGTGAAAATCTCATCAACAACACCGACCTGGGGGCTCTTTCCAGGCTGCGGGAAGGGAGGGGAGAAGGTGCAGGACTGGTTCCCTCTCCCTTCAAATGTAGTTGTGCTCTATATTCAAATGGCAGTTTAATGAGCCTTTCCCTATTTCGAGCAACTTTATCACATCATTAAAGTGCAGAAATGAATAATACATCTAGCGGGGGGTTCTGCTGAGCTCCAGACCTGCTGCAGCTTCAAACGGAGACAGAGGAGAGGCAGCTGGAGGACGGGGCTGTGCTGGGAGAGGCTGCAGTGATCCCGGCTCAGAGGTGCCAAACTACACCCAGGGACACCTGAGCTCGGGCACGAGCTGCTTTTACCCAAACCATCCCTCCTCCTTTCCTCTCTGGCCTGAGGAAATAAAGGAATAATGTTTTAAAACTGTTTTAACATGATTGTTAATTACTGCTTCCAGCAAATTGCCCGGGGGGTGAGGAGCTGATCCCAGACCAAACTCCTTGTGTGGGCCCATCCCCAGCCTGTCTCCATCTCTTTCCATTCTCAAAAATGAGGCAAAATGGGTAAAAAGGCCTGATCCAGGTCACATCAGACCTCAGTGAGCACTGGGTGAGGTCTTGGCCAAGTGATCCCCTTGCCAAAGTGAAATGTTCATGGATGGATGGGCAGGGGAAGGTTTGCTGCTCCTGGAGGCAGGATCTGTGCCCAAGCATCCAGGGGTATCCTGCATCCCAAAGTGGCCTCAACACAGGTTCAGCACCTCAAGGAAAAAAAAAAATAATCTCATTTATTAAACTGAAAGCTCATTCAAAACTGGAGAAGTAAAAAAAACCCAAAAAACAAAAAAAAACCAAAAACAACCAAAAAAACAACCCCAAGAGGCCAAAACAAACCATCTTCAGCTCAGGATGTGAGGTATATTCTCCCCAGGGGAAAACTAAGCAATTAATACTAGAAAGATTCAAAGATTTTATGGTTTAGGGCTTTTTTATAAATTGTACTCATCAAAACTAGACCTTATGCATTTTTTGGCCCATTGTTTGTGGGCATTGATTTATTTTTCTCTTATTCTTTCTGACTGTTGTATTTTGGATGGTGCTTACTGATGTGAAAAAAGCCATCTTGTGTTGCTGATAAGGCTGGAGATAACTGCAGAGGTCAAGGAACAGCTGGGGAAAGAGAAAAGAGGAGGGGAAAAAGTTTCAGCGTCTCCAGGTTCATCCTCACTCCCCACCAAACCTGCAGAAAAATCACATCCAGTGGCCCAGAATGGTAAATGAGATGGATTTTCCCCAGGGCCAGCCCAGAGGAAGAAAGGAAGGAAACAATTTAACTGTATTTCCTCATTATCTGATCTCAGTCGCTTTAATTTGTGCTCTCTTTGAGGCTTCTCCTTTTTTCTTTTCCTGGTGTGTTCATCTCCTGCTGTCGGGAGTGTTGGGCTGAGTAATGGATGACATTGCAAGGAAATGGGAGGGTTCTGCCCAGCCCAGCAACCACGTCCAAGGTCGCACGTGACAGAGGCAGACACTGCTCTCAAGGTGAGAAAAGGAGGAGAAAAACCCTTCTCTTATCAGATCCTAATAAAATAAATTTGGCGCTGTATTCCCATTATGAGCCAAGAACAGCCTCATCCTTTTCCATTTCTTCCCCTTCGAGGATGGCAAAGCTGGTCCTGAGCAGCCACCCAAGGGCAAAGGAAAGTAATTGCTGGAAAGAGAGATCAGACTTGAAGGAGAGAGAATCACAGAATAATGGAAAGATTTGGGTTGAAAGAAAACTTAAAGCTCATCTCCTGCCCCGGGCTGCTCCAAGCCCCCTCCAGCCTGGCCTTGGACACTCCCAGGGATCCAGGGGCAGCCCCAGCTGCTCTGGGCACCCTGTGCCAGGGCCTGCCCACCCTCCCAGGGAACAATTCCTTACCAATATCCAGTCTAACTCTCTCCTCTTTTAGTTAAAACCCTTCCCCTTGCCCTTTCCAGGGGAGAGGTTGAAGGCAATTGTGTCAGAGCCCCAGGAATGCAGAGGGCACATGGACTGAAAACAGAACAGTGACTCTGGAGAGATGGAGGAAGGCTCCTTACTTGCTTTGAGGGTTATTTTTTTCAGAGCATTTGAAAGAAGCAATTTGATAAAATAGCTATTAATTATGCCTGTCTTTGTTTGAGCAATTAAGGGGCCGTTTCACTTCTGGGAGAGCCCAAACGGAGCCTAAATGAGGTCAAAGCAAAGCAAAGCCACCTCAAGCTTAATTACAAAAGCAGTTTGACGCTCTGAATTTGGCCTCTGGAGCTGGATTTAGTTCCAAGACCAAGGGAGAGGCCTCTGCCTCCCAAAGCACTCGGGGAAGCAGGGATGAGGTTGCTAACAAACCTTTCAGTGGCAGAAACAACGGGACGGCAGCAGCTGCCCAGGAGGAATCTCAGCCCGACGATTCCACGATGCCGGCATGGGGACAACCTTACGGTGCCAATCCAGAGTGAAACAGAGCCCTGCAGCTCTAATTAAAAGGGCTGCTGTAGCTAATGATCTGCCCAGTGCTAATTAACTTCCAAACGCTGTGGCTCCATTCACTTTGTGCTCTGCTGCTGGGTTTGCTGTTGTTCTCCAGGCTCCTCCTCAGGTCGGCATTTTCTCTGAGCCATCCCTGGGAAGATCTCCTAAGCATGGATAACTAAATCTTTGCAAACCTCCGAGGTCCCTCCTCCTCCTTCTCCGCTCTCCTTTTATTTCATTCCATTTTTTCTTCTCTAATTTGCCCAATTCTGCTTCCAGAAATTGGTGACTTATAATAGAAGTGTCTTCTCATCTGTATTTATAGCACGGCACCAGTGTGAGGCTCCCAGAACGTTCAGGTAGCTGGGAAATTCAAATTTAGCTCAGGGAGGCTGTGAGGATGCAGCCATGTCCTTTGGGAGGGGATTTTCCCCACTTTCCCCCTCATCTGAACCTCCCACATGTTGCTTTGGTGGGGTGATTTGGATGTGGGATGGGAAATGGGCTTTGTGTTGAAAATCAGATTCCACATCGGAGTCTGGCGGGGAAACCATCAGCTTCAAGTGTCAGATTTGGGACTGTTTTTAATGTGATTGATGTCACAGGTGAGGGGCTTTTGCACAAGGAAGAAACTGTTTTCTCAACCCAAAATCCTGACCTGTGGGACCCTTTCCTGTACCAACCCCATCATCCGGTCCCGTTGTGCGCTCCCGAGAGAAAGGCAGCGCTGCGGAAGCGTGACTGGCAGCCAGCCTTTGCCATCTGCTCCGGCCCCTCGTTAGGATTCACAACAAACACACGCCACAGTTACATCCACACAAACATCTCGTGGATCATATGCGGTGGGAACACGGGCATATGCTCCCTGCCCAATAAATCCCACGTTGGAGCTGGGCCTGCTCCCGGAGAAGACACCGGGGAAGAGGGATGAGGTGTTCTCCTCGCCTACGCTCGTGAGCCAGAGGGAAGGTGTGGAAGGGGAATCTTGCTCTGCCACAGGGGAAGGGAAGTAAAGGATGCTGAGGGAGGATGCTTGGAGGTGCTTTGGGATTTACAAGGGGCTGATCCCTTTTGTTGAGTAATTCCCAAAGATCACGGACTGGGCTCGATGAACCAAAACTGGCACAGAGGTTCAGAGGAGCATCCCAGGTTTGGCACGAGGTCTCTGCACCTCCCCTGTTGAAGAAGCCCCTCTGTGCAAGCCCTGCTGGTTGCACGAGTGACTGATGTGATGGAAGCTGCTCTCAGGAGCTGGAACAGAATTGCTGCTTGGAAAGAAGTGGCTCAGAGAGAGGACAGGCGGAATTAGAGTCCCTGACTCCTCAGCTGCTCCTCAGGCAGACGGCGCTGGCGCCAATGGCTCCACTGCTCCAACAGCTCCACATCAGCCCTGTCCCTTCAAACCCCTTGAAATCATCAAAAAGCTGTTATGGGGGAGGCAAAAATCATCCTTGGAGCCTGAAAAGGCACCTATTAAGTCTCCAATGTCCAGTGCCTGGAAGAAGCCTCTTCCTGTTGTCTCATGATGCTCAGTGAATTCTTAAGACATGGGCAAATCCACTTTTTCCCCCATATTTTCCCTTCCAGACCTACTCTTGCTCTCTGTAAAATTGAAGCTCTCCCTACCTCCTCCTTCCCCTTCCCTCTGATAATCAGGAAGGGAGACACCCCCACAGCACATGCAGCAGCATGTCCATAAATATCCCCTTCTCTTTCCCCAGATTTCCATCTCATCACTGCCATGGCTTTGTTGTAGCAATAAATTGGGAGTGCAACATCTGCACATCAGCTGCTTCCAAGTTTTTGATAAAGCAGGCATCTGATACCTTGTTATTTCAGTTCCCTTTTTCCCCCAAAAATGGATGTGCCATGAGGTTGCCAGGCCAGAGGGAAGCGATGGAAGGCTCTGAGTTGTTAATTTTCATTTAAAAGTTTGAATCATCTCATCCCTGGAAGATGTTCCTGGGGTGAATCCAAACCAAAGGCTTTGCTGGGGGTTCTGTTTAGTCAGCAGCTCAATGGAAGGAGAAACATCTGCTCCAGCCAGGCTGGAAAGATGCTGGATATCCCAAGCCAACAGATAAAAACATCAGTATTTCAGGAAAAGATTTCCTTCTTTCCTGAAGATGAAAATATGGAAAAATTAATACAGTAGGTCGTGCCCAATCTCAACATCTACAGAAACAGGGAGAAGCTGAGTTTTAAACTAATGAAAGCACAAAGCTTAAGGATCAAAATAAGAGTGAAGCTTTGAAAAAAAACCCTCAAGGGTTGGGAGACATTAACAGGGAGCTGGAATTGTTGGGCAGGACTGTAAGGGAAGCATTGGGGTCTTCCCAGGTGTGGGGGTTTGCAATTCCAGGCTGGGAAGAGCTTCCATGGAGGATAAGGAAGATGCCTCAGTTCACATTGCCTCTGCCCCAGTCCAGGTTCACCCAGGTGAAGCACATTCACCATCTGCACGGGATATTTAGGAACACTTGGAAAATGCCAGCAGGCAGGTGGAGGATGTGTTTTGTGCTGAGGGGACGGGGAGTCCTTCCAGATGTTTCCAGAGTGGGAGGCTGGGACCTGCATTCCCATCACACTGCCTGGAAATCAGGGATGCTGATGGGAAACAAGGGGATGAAGCATTGCCCTCCCCAGGGCACAAGACTTGGCTGCATGGGATGTGCAGGGAGGATTTTATTTCCATCCCCAGCCCTTCCAGTGCTTGCCAGGGAGGGCAGAAAGGCACTTTTTTGGGAATTACACCACACCTCATGTCCCAGTGACCACGCAATGACCAGGGGGATGGACTTGGTGTGAGTGGTTGGACAACAGAGGATGGGAAGCAACAGGAGTCCTGTGGATGCTGCTCCCAGATTCCCAAATTAAAAAATCAGTCCAAAATGCTGGAATCAGGTGACCCCAGGGAGATTTTCCCACACACATTTTCCCTTGGAGGCTTCATCCTCCTTTGATGCCAGTGATTGAAACTTTGGATCCCAACCCAAAGCTGGAAGGTCTCACTGAAAATCCTCCAGGGCCACACAGGGAAGAGGAAAAGTCCTTTTTCAGCAAGAAAATTTGTTGAAACAACTTGTTTGATTTTTTTTTTAATCCTTACACTATCCCAGTGAAAAAGCCCAATTATTTTGTAAAAATAAAAATATAAATAATTTTTACTATTAAGTTTGCCTTATGAAAAATAAGTTTTTGTTTTTTTCCTAGAAAAAGCCCTTGTTTTTCCACTGTTAAATTAAATCCTCTGCAGGAAAAATTTTGGATTCCTGTGAAATGTGGGCATGAATACCATTATTTTTCCCTACAGAGGCAAGGGAATGTCTCTTCACCAACCTTTGCAGAGGCTGAGAAGCTTCTGCTGAACCAAGAGCCAGCAGGGTGAGAAGCACACAATGCTCAAGAGGTTTCAAAGTAATCCAAAATTCTCATTTTTTGGAATATAATGTCTGTGTGGCACCAAGGGGAGCCATGTTTATATGGATTAAACACTGGAAAATATTGTGCCCAACCACTGCTGATCCCTGGGGATCAGTGCCAAAACAGGGGCAAGACTCCCAACCCCTTTCCACATCCCTCAGCAAACACCATGGCTAAACCTTGTCCAAGGAAACGGCTGAACAAAGGAAAACAAAGTCACTGGACTCCGAGACAGATCATGGAAAGAGAGGAGATAAATCCTGAGAGTGCAGCTGGCACAGGGAGGAGAAGACAAATACTGAAATAAATATGAAAAGAAGACAAGTTTGGGCTACAGGGAGTGTGTGAGCCAGAGAGAGAGAGAGGAAATGGCACTAAAATAGACGAGCTTTCCTGGAGACAAAGGTAAAATTGGGAAAAATGAGATCTAAACCGAAGGGGGATAAATCATGAGGGCAGCAATGTCTGAAAATTATTGGGAATGAAGCCTTCCCAGCAAGTGAGACATCCCCTGCAAGACAGATCTGCTGTGAGCAGCAAACACAGCTCTGGTGACACAGCCAAAACTGGAGGGGAATGGACAAATGAGGGGGGGTGACCCTGACTTGGCTGCTTCCCCTGAGGGATTTCTGCAAGCAGGTTTGGCCTTCAGGAAGCTCCTCCTAGGAAGCTTTAGCAGCATCTCCCCCAAAAAGAAAAATCTGGGTGAAAAGCAATACAGGGAACAGGTGTATTTGCACAAGGAGATGTGCTCCCAAAACATCAGAAACTCTTCAAAAATAAAAAGCAAAAAAGGGGCAAAAGTGTTCTGAGGCTGCAGCCCCCTCCTCTAGAGTAGGGTTCAACCATGAGACCATAGAATCATATAATTTCTGATATATTATATATTGTAATATATATGTCAATGATAATCTAGGTTGGAAAAGTCCAACCATTCCCCCAGCACTGCCAAGGCCACCACTAAACCACGTCCCTAAATGCCACATCCACACAGTTTTTAAATCCCAGGTTGGAGATGGATCCAAACCTTTTTGCTGAAGGCTTGGAGCAGAAATACTCCATTCTACAGCTTCCTCTCCCCCTGCCCCGTAAAAAATCCATTTGCTAAACATCCCCCAAAGTCATTAAAACCCCCACAGACACTCTGGGACCTTGAGGAGGAGCTGGGGGAGCTCTTCAGCCTCGTGACTTCTGAAGACCAGCAGCTTTTTTCCCCTCTCAGGCTCCTCTCCTGCTCCTTGTCTGGGTGACACCTCACGGATAAATAACAGCAGCGATCCTAAATCGAGATCACAACATGCTTTACACTTCTGCCTTGCACTTGCAGCAGGGAAAGCTCACTCCAGGCTGCAGGAATACAGCATGGGAATTTTTTTTTCCCTCTGTGACAGGAAAAGCTGTGACATAAAGCCTACGGCTTGTTACAGGCTGGGTTGGGTTTTTTTTTTCCACATCTCCCCCACTTTGCATTGGCACAGTAAAGGAGTTTTCAGCTGGGAAGAGCATGTGGTATGCCAGACACACCCCCAAATTTCCACCGGGAAAGCAGAAATCTGTACACCAACACTAGGAAGCTTGGCAGCTCTCTTTTATTAGGGGGGGAGAAGTATTAAAAAGCCACGGTTTCTACAGAGAAAATGCTCTTTTCCCACATAAACAACAATTTGCTGCTTGCTCATAAACCTATTGCAACATCTTGACTCATTTGGCAGCAGTTTGTGGCCAGCATGAGGCTCTCAGTGTGGTTTTTGGTGGAGTTATGGAAATTCATAGGATTTTGAAGGTGGATTTGAAGCTGATCTAGAAGGGGCAGCAGGATTCCCTTAGGGAGGGGTTGCTGCACCCAGAGATTGAGGTCATGGTTGGTGTCTCCTCACCAGGCAGCTCAACATCATGGTTTCCCCAAACTCCACAATTTTTCCTGAGCTAGGCACAGAGAGGAAAACACATGAACCAAAAGAAAGAGGAGACAAAAAAGCTGGTGTCAAACTCAGCTCAAGTGTCCATCCAGCATGTCCCACTGATGTGTCCTTGTGTTTGTGCATCCCACACCTGCTTCCAGCTTTTTATGGCCACATTCCCTCTGTGCTCGCTGCTCTCCCGGCCTTTCCCCTCTCCTCCTCTCTCTGATTTATATAATTTGAAGTCCTGCTTGGGAGCTGATATTATGACACGTCCAGACTTCAAAATAAACCTCCCTCTTGATACCGGGTTATTTTATTGGGTGCATCAAGGCTGAAAACAACCTCATTCATCTTAAGAAATGTATTTTCCCATTTGCTGTATAAATACATACATGTTTCCCTGCATTATTCACCTGGGCAAGGCAGATAGATGAGCAGCAACAAAGGCACCACATTTTTATTTCTCATTCTGTAACAGAAAAGGCACCAGGGAGCTCTGTGGAAGGAGCTCGGTGGTGCGGAAAAATCAGCTGGGGCAAAGGGTGGTGAGAAAATTGAACACAGAGGAGATATCCCAAAATAGTCCAGGGATGGGGACAAGGTCTGGTCTTCAGGGTCCTTGTCCAGGTCAGAGAGATAGTCTGGAAACACAGGAATTAGAGGTGAAGAAAAAGCCAAAGAGCAGATGAAAAATAAGACAAGGAGGCAAGAAAAATCAGCAAAGAAGAAGAGGGAGGGATAACAAGAGAGGGGGAAAAAATGAATAATTGAAAGTCTGCAATAAACACGGTGTAGAGACAGAAAAAATGCCCGTGTGAAAATGTAATTACTGCCTGTATCAATAACATCAGCACTGCACCCACTGCGCTGGGTTAGCACCAAAACAAGCCATAAGTCTTGGGAGCGCTCGGTTCAGATGTGCCATAGAAATCATCCCTGTCCAGGTCCAGGCACCTTCATTCCCCACAGCTCCGTGGGGATTGCAGGAAATCAAAATGAGGAAACTCAGCCTTTCTTCAAACCACACTCATACAGGACTCTGAACCCTGAGGGGTTTTAGCAGCAGTTCCACTGGTCCTGTAGAGACCAGGTCAGGTCTGGGCCAACAGCCCCTGTGGCCAACAGAGACAGTGGCCAACAGACTCAATGGCTAACAGACTCAATGTCCAACAGAGCCAGTGGCCAATGGAGCCAGTGGCCAACAGACTCAATGGCCAACAGCCAAATGGCCAACAGACTCAATGGCTAACAGACTCAATGTCCAACAGAGCCAGTGGCCAACAGAGCCAGTGGCCAACAGCCCTAATGACCAGCAGTGTCCTGATGGCCAACAGCCCCAGTGACCAAAAGCCCCAGTGGCCAAGGGACCCAATGGCCAACAGCCCGAGTGACCAACAGCCCCCAGGGCAAGCAACCCCTATGGCCAACAGCTCTGATAATTAAAACCACCAATAACCAGCAGAGCAGTGGCCAACAAGTCAGGGTTTGCCAAGCCAGCCTGGGGATGCTCTTGGTCAGAACTCATGGATTTCCAGTCCTGCCTTACCCTCCTGAAGCAGAGAGAAAAGAGTTAAACCCCCACTTCCCCTTCTTTGGAGCCCGGGATGACTCGGAGCCTACAGCTGCTATTTTTAAATCACTGCTGGGGATACGCTGTGGATTTCTCTTAATTGGACATCACTGCTGACTGTAATGAGTCCAAAATAAGACTCTCTTTCTCTTCATTAACTTCCTGCATGAATTTGGAGGTTGATTTCTTTGCACCAACAATTTTCAATCCCCAGTGGCTTCAGTGCTACAATGGGATACTGAATTCTTAAACTGATCCCAAGTAATGGGATATGAAATCAAATTCTTTATCCCGAGAAGCTGTGACCTGCACTGCCTCAGTCTTGTGCAGCCTGGGGACCTCCCTGACCCTGCAAATTCATCACTTTCTGGGAAACTCAGCCCATCCTGTAAGTGTCCTGGGCTAGTCCTGCTTTATCCTCAGCCCAGCCCAGACTCAGCTGGGAGCAAGCCAGGGCAGGAGGTGTCGGGGCTGCTCTGCCCTCTCCTCACACACCACAACCTGTGCCAGTGCTGCTCCTTCCCCACACCCCCACCCCTCCTGTACCCAGAGGTGCCGACAAACCCACCCGAGATGCAGATTTAATGTTATCAGGAGATGCAGGGCATGTTTAGCAGGAACTTGAAGGATCATAGCAAGAGGCCTGGATGTAATCCAGGCTCCAGCAGATAAGGAACTGAAAAGCCGCTTCTGCTTCTGCCTCTTTTCCTTTTACTTTTTTTTTTTTTCTTTTTTCTTTTCATTCCTTTTTTTTTTCTTCAGTAGTTCAAGATTGCAAAGAGGCTGAGAAAGAAGAAAGGGAGACACGGGGCCTGAGCGATAACGGGTGATGGACGTGACGCCATCTCCTGCCCGAGAGTACCAGAGATTGCAAAGCATTGAGAAATCAAACTGACAAGTGGGAACACAGGCTCAGCATAAGAAACGGCGGCTTGTTCCGAGCTCCTGCAGGCCTGGAGAGCTTTTCGCTTCTCCTGACGATGGATTAAGTGGATGTTGGCGATAGATAATTTTGAACTCCTTCTGCAATGTGTTCTGGCTTGTCATATCCTGGGGGAGGCCTGGAGGCGCAGAGACAGCGCCCGGCGTGAGGCTCACAGCAACGAAACTCCTCAGACCTGGCACAGGGAGTGGGAAAAGCCAGACCTTGCAAGGCTGGGGACACCAGGGAGCCTTTTTATACCTGGCCAGCCTCAACTGTGGCTTCCCCATGGCAAGGATGGGTGAGGAACCAGGCCAGCATTTCAGCTGGTTTGGTTGCAAAGACTTTGATCTTGGCTAAAAAGTGGCTCAGATTCAGTAGATTCCCCAAAAACTCAGGGGATGGGAACTTTGTCACCCTTGGAGTAGCAATTTCTAGTTTGGGAAGAGAAGTAACCCTGAACCCCAAGCTGCTCAGCCATGGGTAGCACTGGAGGTTGCAACACAGCCAAAAAGTGTTCCCCTCCTGCTGTGCCTGTCTTGGCTCACTCTCTTTGCCTGAGTTCCCCTCCCACCTCAAGGAAAAATCATTCCCACGTCCTGCAGGAATGGTGTGGAGAAAGCTGAATTCAGGAGGAGAAAAGAGAGGTAAATCCCAACATCAACACACAAAAAAAAAAAAGAAAAGATACCTCCCAGCATGAGGCAGGTGTAATGCTGCCCTGGGGGAAAAACATCCTAATGACAGAAAATATAGAAATGCAATCCTCCTTCCTAATTATTTTGCAGTCCCATGTGTGCAGCACCAGCTCAGATCAAATCCTTGCTCCCAGGAATTTTTTTATAAGCCTTTCCTACCTCCCCCTTTTCCCCCATGGCTCCACTCCCCACGGGCTGAGCTCTGTCCTGTTGCTGATTGTGACAGAAGGAGCTGCTCCAAAGGGCAGGGGATGCTCCATGTGCAGATCAGAGCTGGAGGCTCCTTTGAAATTCCCCAGGGCAAAGGAGCAGGGCTGGAACAAGATGCCCCAGCTGAGCCCCTTCCGCTTAAAATTGGCCCAGAAATCCGGCAGCTTTGATGAAAAATGCCTTCCCTTGCCTTTGATGCTCCTGTCCAAACAGCGTTGAGGAACCAGGCTGATAGCAGAGCTCTCACCTGAGGTGGAGGCAAGGAAAAACATGCCCAGATGGATATTCTGTCCTCTGTTGAACTGGGAGTGAGAAGAGGAAACGTGGAGGTTTTAATTTATAGGTTCTGAGGCAGCCAGTGCTGGGAAGTGTCTATAACCCAAGCGAGAAACAGAGATTGAAACGTGAGAGCCCCATCAGTGTAAGTAGCAATTGCTCATCCAGGCACAAACTTAATATTCCTGGGCCAGAAAACCAGGATTGAGGAGAAAATAAAAACATACAGAGAGTGATCCCTACACACATCCATAAATGCATAATTTATATCAAACCCTTGAGATTTCAGAGTATCAATGTTCTTTGGGGGCTTTGTGCTGAGCATGAGTTTTGGGTTTAGCTGTTTTCTGCCCATTTTCATGAGATAATAGAACACTTTTGATTGGAAGGGACCTTAAATCTCATTTTGTTCTGCTCTCCAGCTGTGGACAGGGACAACTTCCTCCACACCAGCCCAAGCTGGGTATGAACACTTTTCTCCACTTGTAAAAAAAATAAAGGTTTAAATCCCATCAGGATAGAGTTGAAACATCTCAGAATTTTGGCTAATCATGAGATGTCCATATGGGATGCAGAATCATCCCATCTCTGCCTGTGCCACCCAGTCAGGTACAGGTCTGCCTGTGATACTGATCTCCAATAAACCCTTGAGCACTGGGAGAGATCCAGAAAGCCGAAAGAAAACGAGTGTTGTGCCAATATGTGGGAAGGATAAACAAGATGACCTGTGTAATTACAGCCCTGTCAGCCTGACATTGATTTTGGGTGAAATAATGGGATGTCGTCTACGGGACTTGTTTAATAAGGAATTAAAGGGAATAACATAAAAGATGACAATCAACAAGGATTTATGGAAAATAAATCTTGCCCAGCTAAGTTGATATCTTTTTTTGATGAGGTTATAAATTTGGGCTGATAAAGGTGACGTTGTCAGCACAACGCACTCGAGCTCCGGCAAGGTTGGGTCCTGCATGTCATCTTGATTAAGAAACTGGGAGGGCAGGAAATCACCGTGGCAGAAATTAGATGGATTAAAAACTGCCTGGTTGACAACTTGGAGAAGGCACCTCTTGGAGTGGGAATCAACAGAGTCTTGTGCTCCCACTGCCTGCCAGGGCCGGCTGGCTCCGGTTGACATTTCTATCAATGACCTGGAAGAAAACATCCCATCACCCCTGATAGAGTCTGCAGCTGACACCAGGATCAGGGCAGTGGCAGGGGAGGGAGAGGAAAGGGTATCGATTCCAGAGGCATCTTAATAAAGGGATTCAGCAGCTCTGGAGAAGGGAGAGTCTTCCCTTGGCAGCAGGGATGGGCAGCTGGGCAAGGATGGGAGGAGGAGAACAGAATAGAATTGTGGAATCCCAGAATGGTTTGGGTTGGAAACAACCTTAGAGATCATCCCATTCCACCCCCACCACCAGGAGAAATTCCTTCCCAATATCCCACCTAACCCTGCCCTCTGGCAGTGGAAGCCATTCCCTGTGTCCTGTCCCTCCATCCCTTGTCCCCAGTCCCTCTCCAGCTCTCCTGGAGCCCCTTCAGGCCCTGCAAGGGGCTCTGAGCTCTCCCTGGAGCCTTCTCGTCTCCAGGTGAGCACCCCCAGCTCTCCCAGCCTGGCTCCAGAGCAGAGGGGCTCTGGCCCTTGGAGCATCTCCATGCTTTTCAGGAAGAAAACCCTCTTTTCAGACAGAAAATCTCCCTTCAATCTTTTTGGTATGAAAAGGTAGAAACTCTGGGGCATTTTGGAGCACAACTGCTTTGGTTCTCCCCTGTGAAAGCCATACAACACCCTGCTCCACTTCCACTCTGCTCTTCTCCCTCAACTTCAGCTCATTCCTCACGCATTTTGCTGGATTTCAAGGAATTGCAGCTCTTAGATGCTATTGCAAATCCCACGAGGCACCTGGCTGAACCTTTAGGCTTCCAGCTATATTAAAAACGTGTCCTGAAGTGACTTCCCTGAGCCAAGCACTGTGGGACTGACTGCGTCAGGAGGGCTTCAGGCAACATGCATCCAATTCAACGCTCCCTTCCTGCTCTCCAGCCCCCCCTTTTCTCCAGGATTGTGTCTTTCCTTGGGGAAAGAAGCCCTATTGTAAGCCCCAGGCAGCAGAGCTGCTGTGCTTTCGAAGCTGCCTCGTGTGATTTCTCCCA
Organism: Cyanistes caeruleus; assembly: GCF_971803275.1. NCBI lineage: Eukaryota > Metazoa > Chordata > Aves > Passeriformes > Paridae > Cyanistes > Cyanistes caeruleus. The sequence continues at coordinate 1,272,372 of NC_141723.1, forward strand.
ACACCCAGCACACGACCCTTCAGGGCTCTCCACAGTGATCAGTTTATTGCTTCCAGAGTGGGGTTTTTTCTTCTCCTGCAATCCAATGTCTGAGAATAATGGACAGATTTCAACCAAAGGAATTTAATTCTGCTCCTGTTCCTTTCAGTTCAGAGCCTGTGTCAGTGGGGTGCTCTCACAACAAGAGACTATTACAGCTTATCCAGCACTTGGCAAGTTCTCAATCTGGAGAACTGGTTTGGACTCCAGCGATTGCTGCTCCATGGCACATCTTAGCAGAGAGCCACAGCTGTGCCTGGCACCTGGAGGAGAAAGTCTGAAAAAGGTTTTTTGGAACCAAAAAAACACACTGGAAAACTTTGTGGAGGTCGGGTCAGTTTGAATTGGGAAACCCACGTCAGGGCCGGTGGTTTGGAGTTACTGAGCTGAGGGAGTCCTTTTCATCCAGCTGTTCCCATCCATGAGGAACAGCCAGAGGCACTTACACCAGAGGTGAATGAAGTTCCCAGCTCCATGGAGCATCATCAGACCCATATTCAGACAAAAACCGCTCCTTTTTTTTTTTTTTTCCTATTTTTTTTTTCATTTCAGGAAAGCCCTGGAAACAAACTGTTCTTCAGACCAAAGTCCCACCTGACACCAGCTCACAGCAGCCCTCAAATCCAACCCCCCACACCTTTTTCCCCCCTAATTATTGTTTGTATTTCCCTGCTGTGGCCAGGCAGAAGGGAATGCAAGCCAGGAATCCTGGATTTCCTGGGCTCCTGCCTTGCCAAAAGAGCACATCTCCCCTTCCAGCTGTCTTTGAGAGTAGGAAAAGCTCCCCAGCCCGGCCAGAGAGGTAACCTGAGGATGCTCGGGGTGTCACTGTGGATGACACATGCCTCTCTCTCAGGATGTGGGATAATGAGCTGCTCTGTGGTCTCCCAAGGCAGGAATGTACTTATGGCACAAGGGGAGATTTATAGAGTTTTTCTTTAAAATCTGTCAGCTAATAATAGCAGTGGCTGGGCCGGGGTGAGCTGGGCTGGCATGCAGGTATAAATCAGGGGTGCTCCCGAGCCCTGCCAGCATTTCCTCCCGTTTGGACACCAAGGAGAGCATATCCTGAGCAAGCCTGTGCACCAAAGAGAGGAGAATAAGCAATATCCCAGCCAGGTGACCAGAACAATCTCTTATATACCCCAGTGCTCCCCTTGTGCCACAGCATCCAGCCCAAATCAATGGGATCTTCCTATGGAACTGATGCTGCTTCCCAGCGCAGGGACAGCCTGGGAAGAAGAGGTTATCCATGCTTGGAATTGTTCATTTTCACCCTACCAAGTGACCCATACATCTTGTCCTCTACCAGCGAGGGAAGTTGAAGAAATGTTTCCTGTTATCCCCTGGAATCCCACAGCCTTCAACAGCACCAAGGCCTTAAAGAGAATTTTTTTCCAAATAAAATAAATGCACAGTATTTATTTTTTTTTGGTCAGTGGGGGTCTGAATAAAATAGCTAACAGGTTCCTGAGGGATGCATCCTGTTAATTCCACTCATGATAAACATCTTTAAAATGCCACTGGTGCCTGGAGCACTGATGAGTTTCCAGGTTTGCTGATTTGTGGACTGTGGGCTGGGCTCCCAGTGGAGCCCATTAGGTGCCCCAGAGCCAGGCCCTGGATGCAGAGCCACGATGTGCATCCACAGCAGGCAGAGCTCAAAAGCATTCCTGAGCAATCCTGGGCACTTCCCAGCTCCTACAGCATGGCTGAGGGAGGGGGACAGGATTGTGAACAGCTCCTGCCTTTTACTCCTCCTGCCACCCTGGGGAAGGGAAGGGGCAGACACGGATCTGTTCCCTCAGTGTTCAGTGACAGCGCCTGAGGGAATGGCCTGGAGTTGTGTTGGGGGGGAGGTTATTTTGGATCTCAGGGAAAGGTTCTTCCCCCAGAGGTGCTGGCACTGCCCAGGCTCCCCAGGGAATGGGCACAGCCCCGAGGCTGCCAGAGCTCCAGGAGCCTTTGGACAGAGCTCCAGGGATGGCCAGGGTGGGATTTGGGATTGTCCTGGGCAGGGTCAGGAGTTGGACTGGACGATCCTTGTGGGTCTCTTCCAGCTCAGGATATTCCATGATTCTATGTTTCTGTGATTATTTTAGTGTGGAGCTCAAGGTGTGATGCTTCCCTAGAGAGCCAGGCTGGGAGAGCTGGGGGTGCTCACCTGGAGAGGAGAAGGCTCCAGGGAGAGCTCAGAGCCCCTGCCAGGGCCTAAAGGGGCTCCAGGAGAGCTGGAGAGGGACTGGGGACAAGGGATGGAGGGACAGGACACAGGGAATGGCTCCCAGTGCCAGAGGGCAGGACTGGATGGGATATTGGGCAGGAATTGTTCCCTGTGAGGGTGGGCAGGCCCTGGCACAGGGTGCCCAGAGCAGCTGTGGCTGCCCCTGGATCCCTGGCAGTGCCCAAGGCCAGGCTGGATGGGGCTTGGAGCAGCCTGGGATAGGGGAAGCTGCCCCTGCCATGGCAGGGGATTGGAATTGAATGATCTCTAAGGTCCTTTCCAACCCAAACTATTCTGGGATTCTGTGATTTGCAACTGTAAATGCAGATTTGTAAATGAGCCTTTTACCCCAAACTCTTGGGCAGCAAAGCCTCCCTGACAGTTCCAGGCAGATGAAATGGGACACATGTTCCATCCTCTTCTATTTCCCCTCACTAATTCCATCCCCTGGAAGCAAAACCCCAGTAAATGTGGAGAATCTGTTCAGCCACCCAACACCTGGGTGAGGAGAAAGTCACCTCCTTTCCAATCCAGATCATTCTCTGATTCTGTTATTTGCTGCTGGGGAGGGAGAACCTGGGGATGAACATTTTTCCTCGAGTCATTGTTGCCGTGGGGCATCTCAGCCCCTCTTCCTGCCCCTCACCCACTGCCCCCCAACACTCCTGCAACCCTCACCTCAGGGCTCTGGTATCTATTCCCTGCCCAGGTCATGCATTTCTGCAAGTCCATCTCGAGAGGTCCCCAATGTAATGTCCTCATGTCCATCATGTCCACTCATTTCTGCTCCAGGCAGTTTTATCTCTTCCTGCAGGGCCAGTCCAGGCTCGGTGGTGGACTGAGTAATTCAATAGGTTTGCAGATCTGTCTCGAGTCAATTTTAATTCTATTTAAAGGACAGTCGATAGGAGCCTCTCTGGGGGGATCTGAGCAGGAATTTCATATTGTGCTGAATATGTGCTGAATGCCCCGGCCAGCAGGGAAGGAATTTCAGCTTCAATGAGACAGAAAGGATGGCTTGGGAAGCACCCTGAAACCTCCCTTTTTTTAGCTATTTTAGGCTCAGCCTGGGACCCTCAGAGCAGGCTGAGGAGGGGGCCAGGCAGGAGACAGCTCCCGATGTGATTTTTGTGCGATGTTCTGCTTGCCTGATGCTCAGGAGGCACAAAAAGTCCCCTTCTTAAAAATCAGCAGCCAAAAGTCCCCCCTGATGCCGGATTTTCACCACTGTGAACCCATCCCTGGGGTCTGGGGGAGGTGACACCCAGCAAAAAGGAGATACCCCAAAAGAGGAGATCTCAGGAGTGCTACACGACCATTCCAACCTGCTCTCTTTCCCTGTTTGCCATAAAACACGGGGCAATGTCCCAGATTAATAAAGAAGGAAAGCTTTCAATGCTGCTACTCCTCTAAAACGTTCCCTTAAGTGCAGGATAAGATGTTTGAGCACTAAGATGCCATTTTTATGCAACTTAATAAAAGGGAAAAATGATATCACTGCTGGAAAAAACAGAATGCATGCAGGGGAATTGGATTGCATCACTTTACCCTTGGATCAATCCCAAGATCACATGGCACAGGCACAGGGAGAGTTCTCAGCACTGCAGGAAAGCTCAAGGAAAGCTTTGCTCAGGCATTTTTAGGTGGGACAAATCCCATTGACCTAGAGGGAAATATTTTCCCACTGGTCAAAGCAGGAAAAAGTTCTAGTCCTATCAAATAAACCCAGCTGCTCTAGGAAAATGGACATCCAGATGAGGAATGTGGGACAAATCCACTCAGCTCACAGCAAGATGATGGCAAGACAGGGGTTAAAGCCCTCTGGATGTTCCAGGGGGACGGGGGGGTCCCTGTTGATGCTTCCATTGTTTTTATGGTACGTCAAGGGATTGGTTCCCGTTGAGGGGAGCATCCAGCCGACTGCTCCAAATGAAATTGTCCGTTCCCTGCTGGAGATAATTAACGTATATCAAAGAGGAATTTAGCTGGAGTGGCTATTTCAGTCCCACGCCGCGTTCTCCCTCACTTTGGGTTTGTTTTCGAAATTGCACATAAAGTGCAACTGCGGCACATTTACTTTTCTATTATGCCTCCGAAATTAAGTTAGATGGCCCTAATAATAGCATTGCCTTTAAAATAACGTTGTGTTTAAAGAACAAACTCTCCAATGTCGCCGGCGCAGCAGATTTGTCTTGTGCTTAATTTCCACTTGCTGTTGTATTATTAGACATTAACATGATAGTTTTGTTTAATCTCTGGCTCCGTCGCCCATGGCTGACTCCGAAGCGATCGCTCGCCCCTGTTGATGAAAGTCCTAATTCATCCTTGTTAGTGCAATTAGGAGGAAATTGGATCATGGTGCCTCTTCCCACAGAAGGTCTGGGAGAGGGCGAGGCTCTCCCCCGAGAGGTGACAGCGGCTCTGGGCTGCAGGAGGATCAGGCGGCCCCTGGGAAGGTGATGGGGATAAATGAATTGAGATTCTGGAAGGGTTTGAAGCAGGTTTTGATGGATTTCGTTGCTCTTTTCCCAGACTGGAGTGGGTAGGAATCCATCCCTACCACCCAGTGAAGGTCAGCAGCATTTTGAGGTTGTTTTGAGCACACCTACACAAAGGCTGGAAGAAATGGGAAAATAACAAGACTATTTTTTCCCAAAATCCAAGTCCTCCAAAGCTCTCAGGAAAGCGGCTCTGGTTTCTTTCCAGCATTTTCTCTCCATGGGGAACTTTCTCCCAGCCATGAACATGAGCACAGAAAAGAGAGGAAACTCTCCAGCTGCTGCACCAAAACAAGGTGGGTGTTTATAGAGTGGTTTCCCCACCTCTGCACCTCCACTTTCTCTCCTTCCAAGCTTTCCTGGGCTCAGTTAAAATCCCCACATCCAGGACCACATGGAGACCTTGGGACTGCTTTGGGTGCTGCTCAACATGGAACCTGCAGCAAAGCCCACTGGAAAAACTCATGGGATCATCAAATCTTGGGAAGTTTTGTAAAACGTAAGCCCATAATCCTTTATGTTCAGGATATTAACTTTATATTCCAGACTTTTGGTAGGAAAAGAGGGAATTCAAAGTAACCAAATGGGAGTTCCTGTGGCTCTCACCCCACCTGGGTGAGTATTTTCCTGTGTCTCAGAAACTGAATTAAGCTAAACCAGACAAACGAACTTTTACTGCTTAATGAAATCAATTCCTCCTGGGTACAACCAGCAAAGGCACAAAAGGTTTCATTCCAAAGGAGATTAAATAACTTGGGTTTCTTTCCTCAGAAAAAAAAAAGCAGCTGGAGGAGGGTTTGATGGAAGTTTATAAACCAGGGATGGGGTAGAGAGGACAAAATTATAATCCTCATTTCTGCAAGTTTCCATTTAAAATGGAATTGGCACCAGAGAAAATTAGCAAGGGATAGGTTTAAAGAAAATAGTTGTTGAACTGTGGAACTCATTTCCGAAAGATTTTTTGGAAATCTAAATTATAGATGAACTGAAAATGAAGAATTGGGCAAACTCAGGGGAAATGATTCATTCCAGAATTAAATGCACAATTTTTTATTCACAGAATAAGCTATTATTTTTATTATTAATTATTATTAGTGTTGTTGTTACTATATTATTATTTATGTATAACTTGCAGATGCAATCATGGCATGGGGAGTGTTTATTTAGGACTATTTATAGGAGCAATTTATTCATGATTGGTTTTGTATGTACATTAATCAATTTTCCCACCATTGCTTGCAATCACCAGGACCAGATCTGGTCCCTCTGGCAAACCCCAGGGGAATGTGAAACCAGCCCACATGCAGGTCCAAGGATCCCAGAAAAAGTGATATATTGAAATGATTAAGCCAATAAATGCTCGGGGCAGGAGTCAGTGATTTGAAATTGTTCAGGATTGTCAAGTGTGTCATAGTCCAAACATCCCTCCCCCCAAAATAGGTATTTCCTGACAAGTTTGGAACATTTCCCAGGCTCCACACTGGCTGTGATGCTACTTTACAATCTTTGGGATTTGGGCACTATCCTTTTATTCCCATGGCTGGTACCATGCCCACCATGCTGGCCCCTGCTGGGACTCTGACCTGGAGAGCCAAAATAAAGAACCATTCCCCACGAGATCTGCTGATGTTCCCACCCGGAGGAGGCAGCCAGCACCACTGAACCCCAACCAGTTCTCAGCACAACAAGCTGGGAAAATCACAGTGGCAGCAGCAAAACCAGACTGGAATTTGTGAAGAGCTTCCCCTTCCCTCCACTCCCAGCCCTTCTCAAGCTGTTCTGTAAGTCAGGGTTATTCCACTTTCAGGTGTGTTCATTATCCACACCAATAGCTCCAACAAGAACTCCACAAACCCTCAGCTGCTCCCACCCACAAATTCTGCCTGGTTTTTGCTGGAATTTCTGTCCTTACCCAGGGAGAGGAAACCACTCGTGCTCTTGTGAGTGTGTCCTGCTTGTCCCTCAGGGGTGGCTGGAGAAGCTGCTCAGGGAGGAGATGTCTCCATGGAGCAACCATGATGGGGAGATGAAGCTTGGAGAGCACTTGGATGGTCATGTCCAAGGAATTGTGTGGCAAAATCTCCCAGAAATAAAACCCCTCTTGGCTTGGGGCAGAGGGGTGAAATTCCCAGCTGGGTTCATTCAGGATGCACCATGCTCCTGTGGTCCACCACCCAGAAAGGGGAGGCTGCTGCATGTCCACGTGTGCTGGACCTCAAAATGATGATTTTCCTTTTCTTCTACACATCTTTTGGAGAGGAAAGGCAGAAGGGGATGCAAAAAGAAGAGCAAAGAGCTGGAATGGGTTTTGAGGGAGCAGAAACCTGATTTCCCAGTGTGTCACCAGCTGGCACATGGCAGGGCAGGGGCAGTGTCATCACAAGGAGCTGTCGGGTCCAGATACCCCTTTTTTGGGGTGGGCTTGGTTGTTTTTTTTATCTTCCAGCCAGTTTTAACTTGTGGAGCTCACAGTGTGCTTGGTGAAGCATTAACTGGATTTGATGGGCTGGGGAAAATAGACTTGGACAGTGAAAGGTGGAAGGGAAAGCCCTGTGAATAAATGCCCTGTTGTCACAGTCCTATTAACCTCCCCTCAGTCTAATCCTGTCCTTAATTGACTCTATTCTGATTATAGTCTTGATGGGCCTGTATCAGTCTGGGAAGGTGGGGTTGGAAGTGGCAGTGAGGGATGTGAAAAATACGGAGTGAGCTGGAGGAGAGCAAGACAGAGGAGCAGCAAAATGTCTCCCCTGGTGTGCCTGCATGGCTGCTCCCCAGAACAGCAAGAGCCAGGAAAAGGAAATGAAAACTTCCCAGAAAGGCTAAAAAAGAAACCTCCACCCCAGCAAAGCGCAAGCTGCCGTTGCAATAATTAAGAGGCTTTAAACTGTTAGTTTAATACAGACAAAAATCCCATCTGCAGGTAACAGGGAGATGGAGCTCGATTCCTAATCAGCCAAACCCTTGGAAAAGCAACTTCCCCCGTCTGCAATCAGAGCTGGAGCAGAGGCTGCCATTCCTTCAAGAGGCTCTCGGCGAGGGTTCCGTAATTGTCTCGGCGGAAAGTGAGAGTTCCCCCTAGTGCAGAGCAATAAATCAGGGATAATAATAACTCTTTCCAAAATAATCCTCAGGCAGCAACAAAATCCAGTGGAGAAGGTGGTACAGAGTCAAAACGTGGCACCTGGATCCCAGGGTTCGTTGGGTCTATAAATACCCCGAGCCCTTCCATGCCCCTGCCATAATGTATTGTTATTAGTAACACTCAGTCAAAGCTTTCAGATTTTTGTAAATCTGATTATTTCTTGTCTCTTTCTCATGCTGTGATGCTTTTGCCACCATCACCCCAGCGTTGGGCCTTGCACAGCTGGTGCTGAGCCCCCAAAGTTCATTGTGTGAGGGGAGGCTGGGGATGCTCCAGGGCTATGCTGGGGGCTGGGAGCCACTTTGGCAAATTTGGGAATGGCCTGGAGTTGTGTTGGGGTGGAGGTTATTTTGGATCTCAGGGAAAGGTTCTTCCCCCAGAGGTGCTGGCACTGCCCAGGCTCCCCAGGGAATGGGCACGGCCCCGAGGCTGCCAGAGCTCCAGGAGCCTTTGGACAGAGCTCCAGGGATGGCCAGGGTGGGATTTGGGATTGTCCTGGGCAGGGCCAGGGGCTGGACTGGATGATCCTTGTGGGTCTCTTCCAGCTCAGGATATTCCATGATTCTGTGATTATTTTAGTGTGGAGCTCAAGGTGTGATTCTTTCCTAGAGAGCCAGGCTGGGAGAGCTGGGGGTGCTCACCTGGAGAGGAGAAGGCTCCAGGGAGAGCTCAGAGCCCCTGCCAGGGCCTAAAGGGGCTCCAGGAGAGCTGGAGAGGGACTGGGGACAAGGCATAGAGGGACAAGATGAGGGGAAACAGCTTTCCAGTGCCAGAGGGCAGGGCTGGATGGGATATTGGGCAGGAATTTTTCCCTGTGAGGGTGGGCAGGCCCTGGCACAGGGTGCCCAGAGCAGCTGTGGCTGCCCCTGGATCCCTGGCAGTGCCCAAGGCCAGGCTGGACAGGGTTTGGAGCAGCCTGGGACAGGGGAAGGTGTCCCTGCCATGGCAGGGGTGGAACCGAATGAGCTCAAAATTCCTTCCACCCAAACCATTCCAGGATTTTGTGATCTTGCTGTCATCTTCTGGATGATCCCTCAAACTGAAAGGCCCTGCCCAGACATGGCTCCTAAATCCCTTTGGAGCCCTGGGATGCTCTGCAGCTCTGGGTGAAACCCTCTGCCTCCCCATGCTCTGCTCTGCATCCCAAAACTCCCAGGTCCCCTGGGCAGGGGCAGTGACATCCCCACTGCAACACTTGTGGTTTTATTCCCTTCTTGCCCCTTTACCTCACTCAGCAAAAAATGCCCAGAGCTGCCATCAATTTATTTTTCCTTATTTACTGCTCCAAGCCCACCAGTTCCATTCCCAACCAGCAAATGTTGCCCAGCTGGCTCTGGTTCCATGGAGCTGCTCATGAATCACCTGGCACTGAAACTCGAGAGTTTTGTACCTTTGAGCCAAAAAATTCCAACCTCCAGGGGTTTAAAAATTGTTCATTTACTCCAGCATTCCCAGCTGGGTGTGTGTTCTCCCAAAACCTCCTGGGATTCCTTGCTCAGACAATCCTATCCTGATGTCCTTGTGCAGCTGGATCACAGAGGGGAGAGTGATATCCCTGCCATGTCCCCTAAATCCAAACTCTCCAACAGGAAAGCAATGCTTTTTCCACAGGAGAATGAAAAATAGGTGAATAAAGGCATGGAGAATGAAGCCTGAGGTTTTCATTTGGAATATTGCAGCTGTGTAATGATTGATGTAGAACTTGGGAAAAATCTGGGGAGTTTTGAGGTCTTGGGGATCTAAATCAGCCTCTGCAGGAAATAATGGCACTGTAAGAAGAATGGCAAAGCCACTGGCTCCTGGTGTCTCTTTGCCTTGCTCCTGACAGCAGGTTTGGCCTTTTCCTTTGCTCTCCTAGAGGTCACAAAACACCAGGCCAGGCTTTCAGGAAGGCAAGAATTCAGGCTGGAAAGAATTCCCAAATTGGGGCTGTCCAAGCACAGCGTTGTAGGATTGGGGTGAGGCTTCCCCTTGGAGAGATGCTAATGTGGGAAAATACTGGGAGAACAAACCTGAGAGCTCAGGAAGGGAAATTTGAGATCAAGAGACCCCAAAAGAAGCTTCTCATGTTCTGGAAAGTGAACTAACCCAAAAAATGGCAGTTTTGGCTTGATTGCAACTTTCCACCATATTAAATAAACAATTTATGAATTGAATGGTTGGATTTTCCTTTGATTCATAATTCCTTGTAAACAAAAACTTGGTTCTCTGGTGTTTTCTTCCTCTACTCCATTGCTTCTAAAAGAAATGGCATAAAAAATAAGGGTATAACAGAAAAATCCCCCCACCACCTTGAAGGAAATCCATAAGCAACTAAAACTTGATTATTTTTCACCAAGACGGTGTTGCAAAAACTCTTTTGGACAGCCAGGTGCTCTTTTTTTTCCCTCATTCCTAATCCAAATTTCAGCAAAACAATTCCCAGACCTTCACTCTCAGCTGGCCACAGATTGAAGTTGCTCCTGGCATTAGAATTCACAGCAAAGCAGCCCTGAAATCAAACACTGCTGCTCTGCTATGGGATCTCCTTCACCCTCTCTGCATTCCCCGTGTTGTGTAAATCAATCCTCTCAGCTCCCAGTAAATAGAATCACTTCAAAACACTGAAATAACTCCATGGGTTCCTTATTTTCCTTCAAAAAAAGAAATAAAATCAGAACCAATAAGGGAATAAATAGGGAAATACAAACTAATCTGGACTTTTCTTTTGAGCTTGCTGGTTTTCTCCTCACCCAGGTGTTGGGAACAGATCCCCACATTTGCTGGGGTTTTGCTTCCAGGGAATGGAATTAGTGAGTGGAAATGGAAGAGGATGGAACATGTGACTCATCGCATCTGCTTGGTGCCATCTGGGAAGTTTTGCTGCCCAAGAGTTTGGGGTAAAATGCCTATTTGCAAATCTGCATTTTCATTTGCAAATCTGCATTTGTATCTGTAAGTCACAGAATTCCAGAAGGGTTCAGATTGGAAGGGACCTAAAGCTCATCCCATCCCACTCCCTCCATGGCAGGGACACCTTCCACTGTCCCAGGTTGCTCCAAGCCCCATCCAGCCTGGCCTTGGGCACTGCCAGGGATCCAGGGGCAGCCCCAGCTGCTCTGGGCACCCTGTGCCAGGGCCTGCCCACCCTCACAGGGAACAATTCCTGCCCAATATCCCATCCAGTCCTGCCCTCTGGCACTGGGAGCCATTCCCTGTGTCCTGTCCCTCCATCCCTTGTCCCCAGTCCCTCTCCAGCTCTCCTGGAGCCCCTTCAGGCCCTGCAAGGGGCTCTGAGCTCTCCCTGGAGCCTTCTCCTCTCCAGGTGAACACCCCCAGCTCTCCCAGCCTGGCTCCAGAGCAGAGGGGCTCTACCCTGGAACATCTCTGTGACCCCTCTGGATTTGTTCCAGCAGCTCCAGCTCCTCCCTGTGCTGTGGTCCCTCCTGGGCCCCTGCAGCTGTTCGGGCCCAGTTCCCAGCCCGGGCTGCTGGAGGCTCCCATCGCACCCCAATGATCTGAGGGGCTGCTGTGAGCACATCCCGGGCCCAGCCCCCCGGGCCTTCATCCTTATGTTTTGGAAGAGGATTTTTGGATTTTACACGAGGCTCCTCTGGGCGAGGGAGGCGTTTTCAGAGACAAAGGAGGGAATGATCAAACCCAGCGGCTCCTGCCTCTTGTCTCCAGCACTCGGCCGCTGCCGGAGCCCGGCTTCAAACAAAAGCTAAACTCTGGCAGTGGGGGAGCAGAGTGGGAGCTCTCTGAAATGGAAATGCTTTCTCCAGAGCAGCCGGCTCTGAGCGCAGGGATCCTGCTGACTCACGCTTAGGAGCTGGGGAGAGATCGTGCTCCTTCACCCCATCCATCTCCCAGGCCGAGGGGTGTCTGTGGGGACAGCATCCACAGCCAGGCAGGACCTTCCCTGCACAGCCACCAGCTGCTCTCCCGACAGGGCAGGGGCAGCAGGGTCCGGCAGGGTGGAGGATTTAGCCAGGCAGCAGCAGGAATTTAAGCCTTGATACCCCTGGAAGCTCTGTAAATCCCTTTCCTCACCCGCACCCCCTTGATTTTCCCCTCCCATCCCCCGGTTGTTTCCGAGCTCAGCATCCCTCCAGCCCATTCTGGGTGCTCTGGGGTCCAGACCACACCAGTTATTTCCATTTGCAGCGGATCCTGCTCGTTTCCAGGGCTGGGGAATGGGGCTGTGGCCGCTCTTTGTACAGCAGGGTGAAGGCTGAGGGCAGGGAGGGGGAGCACAGGGAGGCAGGGCCTTGGATCCCTTTCCATAAGAACTCTCATTTTCTCCATCGTGCAGTCCCAAGCACGAGCGTGTGAAGCTGGCACCACAGAGCCGGCCAAGTTCACAGAGGGCAGAACCCAAATCACTGCATTTTTCTGTCTTTCCTTTTGCTTTTAAATCTCCCTCATTATTTTCAAGAGCAGGCTGAAAACTTTGGCTGCTCAGACCCGATTTCCGAAGGCATTTCCAGCCCCGTGTCCATGCTTTGAGAGGGCAGGAGGGTCCTTATTGAGCTGCAGCACCGTGACCCAACACATCTGCAGATGTCTGCAAACACCCTCCCTCACTCTGCCTGTGCATGTGAGCCCGACAGGCTCAAAATAGGGGTCTTTCTTCTCCTCCCAACCTTTGTAATATTGTTTTACCTATTATATTTATTAATATAAATCAATTAAGACCTGCAGGGTGGCTCCAATTCCATGCAAAAGCCTTTTCCTGAGTGCTGGGGAGAGTTGTCCAAGCCACCAGCTCCTGACACCTGCCCATAGACCCCACTCAGACCTACACGAAGTGCAGCATCCCCAGGACCTCAATTAATGTCATTGGGTGAGTGATCCCCATCTCCACCTGCCTCCAGATTAACACCCCAGGATCTCAGCAGCTCCTGGGTGGGGTGTTCAAAATCCAACCATGGAATAACAAGCAGAGCCCTGATGGAAATACCATGGCTTGCAGCGATGTCAAGCTCCAGGGGCGGAATGGAAAGTCAGATTTTATTTCTAATGCGCTTCTGCTCTAATAACCACTTTTTTTTTCCCCCTCATTGCTTTTCATCTGAAAACACTGGTGTGCTGCACCAGCAGCAGCTGATCAAGACTTCACACGTCCTGCTCATTATCCCCTGCTTCACACGAGGGGAAACAAGGAGGATTTATAGCACCCAATTTTGCAGAAGTGTTGCCCAAAGTGCAATACCGGCGTGTCTGCTCTGGGAAAGCCGCAGCTGTGCCGGGGCTGAGGCTGCCAGAGGAGACGCTTTATAGGGGCAGATAAAATCTTTTATTAGACCAACTGATCTAGCAAGGAGAGAAGACAGGTTTTAAGTGCACAGACCAGGTTGCCTGCACAACACCAGACCCAGGCTGGCTCCACCTCCCCAAACCCCGGAGGTGCAGGAGTGGATTAAATCAGCCCCGTTGGAAAAGTCTACAAGCTCCAGCACTGCCAAAGTCCAAAATCCCACCTAAATCCTTCTTTGGCACCTCTGGGTCACCAAAAAAAATCTCCACCATATGACTTTTGTCATTTTTCCCAGTATGCCAATATGTTTTTGTCTCTGCTCCCTCCCTTTTTGTAGAACCCACCTGGCAGAAAGCTGTGCTGATGGGCAGAGAGCAGAAGGCCAGTTCAGCTCTGGAGCCCCAGGCAGTGAAGGCGGTGAGGAAATGGTGAGGCTGGGATTTGGGAGTGGGCAGGCTGGTGGGATGGGATTCCTGGAGTGACACCCACAGTAAAGGGCCTGCTGTCCCTGCGGGGGTTTGGGCGGCTGGGGATGATGAAGAGAGAGATGCACAAGCTGAAATCATCTTCTTGTGCTTTCGTGCGTTTTCCCACTTCCATCACTTCCACCCCTGCCAGTTCCTACCCAAAACACCCACAGCCCTGTCCCAGACATACCCCAGAGCCACGGTCTCAGAAATAAAGTATGAGCTGCCATGTGGGCTTTAACCATTTCCGTCCCCTCTCCTGGTTCCACTGAGGAACAGCCCCTTGCCCCCTCAATTATTTATAACTGCATCAACCACATCACTAAGATTTCTCTTTTATTTTTCAAAAAATAACAAACGGGGTTGATCCTGCCGGGAATTGTAGTAACCTGATAATAATTTCTAGCAATTAGCACAATACTAATTCACTCATTTACTGAGTAATGTCTTGTCTGTGTTTACGGGGGCTGTGCCGAGTGTAAATATCTTACTCACTGTGGTGGCTAATGAAAATTTAGTAAGAGGCTTTTTTTTTTTTTTTAAATGTTTATTCATTTTAAGCTATTCTTGGTAATCACGTGTGAATAAGGAGTAATTGCTTGACTTTAGGATGGTAATTAGGAAGTACTAAGTCATTGTTTTCTTCTTGAGAGCGGATGGTTTGTTTAAATGTGCATCTGCTCTCCCAGCACTAATTCAACCTGCCAGCCCCTCACCCTGCTCCTCAGCGCCTGCGGCTGCATCCTTCTCATCCTGCTCATCCTGCTCCCCCTGCTCATCCTGCTCCCCCTGCTCCCCCTGCTCCCCCTGCTCCCCCTGCTCCTCCTGCTCCCCCTGCTCCCCCTGCTCCTCCTGCTCCCCCTGCTCCCCCTGCTTCCCCCTGCTTCCCCCTGCTCCCCCTGCTTCCCCCTGCTCCCCCTGCTCCCCCTGCTTCCCCCTGCTTCCCCCTGCTTCCCCCTGCTTCCCCCTGCTTCCCCCTGCTTCCCCCTGCTTCCCCCTGCTTCCCCCTGCTTCCCCTGCTCCCCCTGCCCATCCTGCTCCCCCTGCCCATCCTGCCCATCCTGCTCCCCCTGCCCATCCTGCTCCCCCTGCCCATCCTGCTCCCCCTGCTCCCCCTGCTCCCCCTGCTCCCCCTGCTCCCCCTGCTCTCTCCAGACGGGAGTTTCCCAGGATTGATGGGCTGCAGCAGCCGGGGGGCTCGCAGAGCACAGAGGTGTCCGGGTGGGAGCCGAAGTGCTCAATTCGTGTTGTGGTGACCCTCCCTCGGGTCCCCGGGGCTCCATCAGCATGCAGGGCAGGATTTGCATCTGCTAATCAGAGCCAGATCCCGGGAAACAACTTCCAATAAAAGAATCCCATTACAAAGCAACCAGCTGTGAAATACTGTACCTGTGTCGCACCCTGCAAACCTGCAGCCTCCTCGCTCCCTGCCAAGGAGGTGGGAGCGTCTCCTGAGCGTGGAGATGGGGAAGGAAGGGGCAGGGAATGAGATAAAAATGGGATTGATATGCACGAGCAGGACTGCTCGTCTGGGGAGCCCGCACAGCTCCATCCTCCCGGGACGGGAGGGATGCTCAGGAGAAACTGAAGCAAAATGTAATTGTTTTTTTTCCCAAAGACCCCCAAATCAGCCAGAAAATACTTATCCAGACAGGAATTACTCATCCAGCCAGAAAATACGTGTTCCTCCTCAGCATTAGCCACAGGACTGGCACATTGCAGCCTGGCCAAGCCGAGTCACGGCTCAGCCACCACCTGGATGTGTCTGGAGCCAGCGCTCCCCTGCCCAGCCGGGATGGGAAGCTGATGGGAATTCAGGGCTAATCCGCAGCCTGCCTCGATTTCCCCGTTTGCAAACTGGTGTTAATTGTTCGGTTCTCCTTTGGGAAGAGCACGGGGATCTCCTGGGGAGGGACCAGGATCCCACATCAGGTGGCTGTGGGGGATGCTGGGCAGTGCAGCCGTTTCGAGGCGCTTCAGACACGAGAGCTGGACACGATCTTTAAAACACCGAGTGATTTTTAAGTGCTTCTCTGAGAGCATTTACAGGGCCCTGATTTAGTGAGTGCTCAGAGCAGCCTGTTCTCGTTGGAAAACAGGGCTCGGGATGCAGCCAAGCATCCAGAAACACAAGCTTTGCACTCTTTTAATCTCTGCCTTTCTCAGCTTTCCTGTCTTTGAAAAGGGGATAACCCGGCTCCCCTGGGCACATTCCCAAATACTCCCACAGCCGCTGCTGTACAATCTGCACCCGCCGCAAAAATGGGCAGGAGCCCGAGAAACTCCCATAAAAAGGGAAGGAGGGTGCTGAAAGGGAAGAAGTGTCCTGGTGTCTTTACAAACAATTCCATGGGTGAGGGTTTGAGTGTTGGAGGCTTTGAAATGGCTCTGAATGTCTCCAGGTTTGTTACAGAGCCCAGGCAGTTTGGCTCCTGGAAGAGACAAGGGGCTGCACAAGCCTGAACTTCTGAACTTTGGGGAAAAATGCCAGGTTTAAGGAGGGATATGGGGTAGGTGGTTCAGGAAGGCTGTACCTTCCTGGTAGCTCAGCCAACGGGGAAAGGAAGAGGGCAACATGCAGCCAGGAGTTAGAATTAAAGGGAGGCTCTGAAACCTCGAGAGAAAACCCCGTGGGCATGTGGCCCAATGGACTCTGCCTTTATTCAAATAAAGTCGAAGAACTCCTCTGTCTCCTTTATGGCTTTTCCCACATGGTTTTCTGCACAGTCCCTCCTTCTCTGTTCCATCCCAATGTGACAGCAAAGATGGGCAGCGTCCCTGAAGGTGCTGGGATCACCAAAACTCAGGAGGAAGTCAAGGGATTCATCAAAAAAGGGTCCCATGGAAGAGGATAAGGAATTGGCTGATGAAGATGATCTGCTGCTCCATCCATGGGGTGTGGAGGTTTCTGGGTAGGATGGGAATAGCCTCCATGCCCCGCTGTACCTACATCACACATCCCTGGAAGCCAGGGAGGAAAAGGAAGCCTTCAAACACCCTTGAGAGCACTCGGGGGTCTGAACCATCTCCCTATCACCACACCCAGCTCAGTGGCCTTGTGTTCTACCCCCCGGCCCAACTCCTGACAGTGCCCATTGGCATTTTCACATTCCCACCCCTTTCCAAGCATCCCTTTCCTCCTGCAGCACTCCCGGTACCTCCGCTTTGCTCGGAGCTGCACTGGAGCCACAAACACCCCCCAAAATCACCCCGGTGCCACCTGGACAGGCCAGAGAGTTTCTGTGTCTGTCCAAAACCAAAGTATCACCCAGGAATTCCAAAGCAGCGACCAGGAGAGGGCAAAGGAGATGACTCCAAAGGTGCTGCCTCCAAGATATTTCAGCACAAAATTTCCATGGGATTGCCCTTGGCAAAACAAAAATGCCCTTTGCACCCCTCCTTCCACCGCTTCTGTCGGGGCTGGTGCCCCACGGGCTCAAAGGAGCTGCTGCAGGAGGAGGAGGCAGATCCAGGGCACCTCGATAAATCCCTGCAGGGCTCACGTCCAGCTCGCCTGCATCCCAGAGATAAAAGGGAAGCGGCGCTTCTCCGAGGCACGGACACCGGGCTAATCTCCTCCTGTGCCGGGGCCCTCACCGTGGCACGGGAAGCAAAGAGCGAGGGGAGGAGGGAGGGAGGGAGGCGATGGGGCTGTCAGCATCCCAAAATGTTCCAGGGAAATCAGCCCCGAGCAGCTGCTTGAGGAAGGAGCAGCGTCTCTTGTTTATTTTACACGGGGAACTGCAAAGCATTTTTCTATCTTGAAGTGGAAAATTAATCCTGCAGAAGGGCCCTGGGGGGTGCGGATATTATTTAGGTGCTTTGAGATCTATCCTAAGGTGTGATGAGGCTCTGACAGGTCCCACGATGGGAATCCAGGAGGGCAGAGAAGAGCCTGGCAAAATTGCAGATGCTGGAGGAAAATCACTCGAGGGGCCAGAAAAAAGGGAGCTGTAATGACATCCAAGAGCTTCAGAGGGAGAAGAGGCTGGGCAGGGAAAGAAAGCGAGCAGTTGCTGCAGGACTTTGGTGCCAGACACATTCAGATCAAAATTAGGCTGAATTTTTAGCAGGGAGGATGATTAACCCTGGGAATAAATTATCAGGCAAAATGGGAAATGCTCCACCTCTTGATGTGTGTGGATAAAACCCAGGTGCCTTTGGGAAGGATGAGCTTTAATGGAGCCCAAAGCTCCCCCTGGACAGGAGCTGGGAGAGCCAGGCTCGCTCCCGACGGGCTCCAGCAGCACTGCAAGGAGCTCCAGCCCCTGCCAGTCCCTGTGAAATGATTGTTCCCCTCTGCCCCGGGAAAGGACTGACCCATCTGCCTTTGGAGAAGGCAGTGAGACACTAAGGAATTGCCAGGTGCCAAATGTTGGGGTTTTTTTCAGTAATAAAAGGGAATTTAATTGTCGAGGCCAAATGAAAGACCCCACCAAGGCCGGTCCAGCAGCACAATAAAATCATGGCTCTTATTAAACAACAAATGCAGGAAGCCTGCAATTTGATTTTGATTTTTGATTTTTTCTTCCCTTCCAAACCTGCTAGTGTTTTGTTTAATCTCATTCCCAATTTCTAGGCTGTTATATTACCACGCCTCAGCTCTGATGGTGTTTGGTCATAACCTTGGGATGCTCAGAGCCCCTGTCAGGGCACTTTGGGGGTACAGTGGCACAGGGCAGGGCTGGCAGGTGGGTTGTTATTTCTGCTCAGTGACCTTCTGCTTAAATTCCCTACAAAGTGTCCTGGTTATTATCCAGGTGCCATTTTAATCCTCAGGAGGATGGGGCAGGTCAATGGCTCCAGGCTGAAACCAGCAAGAGCCCAAAGAAGGGTGGAGGAAAGGTTTGGAAATCACGGTGCAGAGCTGGGTTATGCTCTTCCCTACACCCTTTTGTCCTCACATGGCAGCACAGCAGCAGGAATGAGCAGTGAGACCTGCCCAACATCCCGGCTCCATCCCACATCCGGATGAGTCAACGCTGCTGAGCACAAGAGATGCTCCCAAATTGCCCTGATCCCTTCAGATTATGGGCTTGACCTGTTGCCACACCAAATAAATTCATTATGAAAATAAATTCATTTATCTACATGGCCAATATTTAAATGTCATTCAGGAAATTTGGGATTTATCACTCCCCTTCTCACTCCTGTGCTCACAACTGGGAGTACGTGAAGTTTCCTAACCCAGAAAATCAGTTCCTCCACCTATAAATGGATTTGCTATTTAACCCAAACCAGTCAGGAAGGGGAAAAAAACCCAATAAAGCTGAGACAAGGTGGGGTTTTGCCTCTTCAGGCTCCATCTCAGGAAGAATTTGGAGCGTTTCCGATCAAAGGCAGCCCCGCAGGGACCGCTCTGGGGGAGCAGCGGGAGCTGTTTCCCGGCTCAGCGCAGGGACGGCTCCCCAGGGACCCCGAGGCAGAGCTTTGAGCACAGCTTAGAGCCTCTTCCCCTCGCAAAAAGCCTTTCCCAGTGTGAGCTTTGGTCTGCGGCGCAGGAAACACGAGGGATATTTTGGGACCGGTCTTGTTCTCCTGCTGCCTTTCTTCTCTTGCCTCCTGCTGCTGCCTCGCTTGTTTTGATCTCTCTCCTCTCCCTCTCCCTTCATGTCTCTCATTTGGAGGGGAGATGCAGCTCCCTTTTCTCCTGCCGTGGCCACGTCCCAGTCTCCAAATCCAGGAGATGTGTGGCAGTTTGGATCATCCTCCCTAGGGCTTTGAAGGCCATAAAATCTCTGGGATGAATGAAGCAGGAAGGCCAAATATTCAGCACATCCCACCCCCCTCAGCACCCTCTGAATCCATTCACACATTCCCAAAATCTTTTGGCATCATTATTTACACAGTTGTTTCCAAGAACTTTGCAAAGTGGTCACAGAGCCCAAAGTGAAGATGTAAGAGAGAGAGGGCAGGGTGAGGTGGGATATTGGGGAGAAATTTCTCCCTGTGAGGATGAGGAGGCCCCAGCACAGAGCCCCCAGAGCAGCTGTGGCTGCCCCATCCCTGAAAGTGTCCAAGGCCAGGCTGGGTGGGGCTTGCAGCCCCCTGGAATAGTGGAAGGTGTCTCTGCCCATGGCAGGGGGTGGAATGGGATGAGCTTCAAGGTGTCTTCCACCCCAAACCATCCTGGGGCTCCACAATTACAGGGTTGCAGTAATTCTGGGTTAAGGATGAACTCTGACAGATAAACCCACTCCAAAAAGGGGCTTCAGTTCCATTCCCTTTGCCTCCCCACCACAGCTCAGGACAGAGGCAGAAGGTGTGGGGCCCATCCTGGTGCTGGGATCCTGCAGGAGCCCCAGGATCTCCTCAGCCACAGAGCTGGAGTGTCACCAGGACTGGAGCTGAGCTGTTTACTGGAGCAGTAATGAGATAATCAAAGAATCATTTAGGCTCCTCTGGAAGTGGATAAGTGCCCCTGGCAGGTTTTTCCTGCATCCATCCCACACGGATCTGCTCCAAGGGGCATCCCAAGCAGCCAGGGAGAGGAGGTGTAGAGCTGGTGTTGGGATTGAGGCACATTTTCCATCCCCAGAGTGAAAAAGGAAACTCCTGATGTCTTATCCATGTTCCTGACATGACATGTGCCATTTTCCCCATTCATTTCCACACATGGAATTTGCAGAGCAGTGCACAGCAGTGGGGAAACTGAGGCACAGAAAGGAAGGGAATTCCACCCAGCAGCCAAGCTGGAATAAAATCCCATTTCTCTCGGGTCTTGCTCCCAAGCTGTGACCCCCTCACCATCCAACTCACCCTCTTCCACCTTGTTTTTTCCAAGAGCCGGCCAAATCCCTGCTCCCAGGTAATGGCACAGCCCCTGCCAGGATTCCCCGCTCAGGGGGCTGGCAAGGAACATCTCCAGGCACATATGGCAGCCTGACTCCTCTGAGCACATTTTTAGGGCAAACTCTTCATCCCACTGCTCGCTCGCCTGAAAATAGAAAGCTGAATTTGGGATGAAATGCGTTGCTGTTGGCTGGGGAAGCGGCAGGCGGTTACAAAGGAGGGGCTGCCAAGAATATTTTACACCAAAAAAATAAAAAAAAAAAGACAGAAAAGCAAGAAAAAAGGGCTTTTTTTAAAAAAAGGAAAGAGGAGAAAATGTTGTTTATGATTTGGGCTTGGGAGGATCATTTTGGAAAAGCTGTTCCTTTGCAGAGAAATGCAGGAAAAAGGGGGATTTGGGACAGCAGTGGGTGATGTAAAGATGTGGCACATCCATACAGAAGAAGCAAAGGCATCTCCATGGTTTTACTTTTCTAGATTATTCCATGTTCACCTCATTTCCTCTCCAGATCACATCTTCTACCTTTGGGCATTCCCAAAGTCCTGGCCCTGGTGGCAGATGACCTCAGAGGGTGGCATGTCCCCCTTTGGGGCTGCCTTTGCTCAGCTGGGGCCCCACTGGAGTGGGCTCCCCGTGAGTCACTACAGCAGGACTGTGAGAGTATATTTAATACAAAATATGGAAATTCCCATTTCCATGGAGGATTTCGTGATATTTGTCAACGTTTCAATGAAATTCATGGCAAAAGCCGGGAATTTTCCGAAGCCGCGCAAGGAATGTCTGCCAAGAAAATTAATTTACTCTTGAGCAAAACTTCACATTTTCTCCAAACTTGGCTATTCTCACTCATTGTAAATGTGGTGGCAAAGCCTGTTCAGGGTAGAAACAAGGAAAACAGCAAAGCAGAGCTTGCCAAAGCTCATGGGAAGTCATCCATCCCAGCCCAGGGCTCAGGGTGCTTTGGCCTTGGGCACAGATATCCCTGGAAGTGAAGGGCATCCACCCTGCAGCTCCAATGTCCCAGTATTGTCCCAAGTCTTGGAGCTCCTGGAACCTTTCTGGGTAATTTGCCCCGCCTCAAGCACACAGCTGGGCACAACAGTGATCTAAAATATGCCTGCAAATGTGCCACAATGGCAGAGCTGGGCTGGGCTTTCTTCAGGCAGTGAAAAAAGAGCCAAGGAAGGGGAAAGAAAGGCTCTGCAAAAAGCCATTTGTCCCCTCGGCTTTATTCCGGCTGCAGAGCCGGAGCAGCTTGTAGCTCCAGAGAACTTTTAATAGAAATCTTCAGAAAGAAATGGGCTACAGCTGTTTGCCTTGATAAATATATTTTATGCTACATGCCTCAGCCGCCATCTGTTTGCTGATACGAGCATTTCTGCTCCGCGGCAGCTGAAGGGAAGGCATCAAAGGAATAGCAGGAGCTGGGATTCCTCACAGGTAGAGGGGAAGAGGTGAAGTGGCCCGTGCAATGGACTTATTCCAGTGGCTTCATCTGCCAGAGCAGGGCCAGGAACAGGAGGGCAGCGGGTTGGGGCTGGGTGGGGGGAGCTGGGGTTTCCAGGGAAGGTGGGAATTCTGCTGGTGTTATCCAAGGGGAAATGCTCTGTGCAACAACACAGGCCTGGGGCTCCAAGGAATTTAGATGAAAAAGGTATTGGGAAGGAATTCTTCCTTGTGAGGGTGGGCAGGCCCTGGCACAGGGTGCCCAGAGCAGCTGTGGCTGCTCCTGGATCCCTGGAAGTGTCACAGGCGAGGTTGGATGGGGCTTGGAGCAGCCTGGGATAGTGGAAGGTGTCCCTGCCCATGGCAGGGGTTGGAAGAGGATGATCTTCAAGGTCCATCTCCAGGCCAAACCATTCTGCCCCTGTCACAAATGGCTCTTTGGGCTCGTAGTTAAACCCTTGCCTTGCTGCCCTTGTGGAAGTTTCCTGTGGGAGAGCTGGGTTTGTTTTCCTGCTTCCCCCACTCCCCTCCTCACAGCAGCCCTGGCACCACTCTGATCATGGTAGGTGTGTAATAGCTGGTTGTCACTGCCACTCCGTGCCCAGGTGACGGGTGCCCTGGTCAGGACCAGGGTTATTATGATGATTATTGCTACCAGTGCTGTGATTATCAGATTATTTCATGGCCTGCATGGCTCAGCTGAGGTCAGGGTGCAGGAGATGCTGTAGGAGTGCATAAAAAGGGAGCCCCATGTCCACGGGGATTGTGATGAGGGAGCTGGGCAGACAAGCAGGCAGGGGTGAGGTGTCCTGGCTGGTCAGGAGAAGGGGAGCAGGAGATCAGGTTTAATTGGGTTATGCCCAATTCTGTCAGAGGTTGACATCACCCACAGGGTGAGGTTGGCAGGAAAACGTGGGTGCAAACACTGTCTGCAAGCAGAGATACTGTGGGTGACACGGGGACAGGGGCCTGAAGCACTCCAGGGTCACCTTCCGGGGCAATTATGGTCCCTTTATTATATTTATTACAGGAAAAGTGTCCTTCCCCTCAGCACTGCTTGTCTGTGCTGTTTGTCAGAGTGTGGCTCAGCACAGCCCGGCTGCAGGAGAAGGAGAAACCTCTCAGCCCCTGGGAGCCAAAATGTTGCCAGCACAGATCCCTAGAAAAGATCTCCTGGAGAAAATCCCCCTTTCCTAGGGGGCTCTGGAGGGTGTGATGCTGAGCATTTTGGGCCCAAATCCCCCCAGTTTGCCTCTGATGCCTCCATTACTTGTGGGCATGGAGAAAGCCCTGGGGCAGAGCGGGGCTGGCCGGGGGGAGCCACTCTGGGACACTGTCCCTCCTCGGTGTTCCCAGGGCTGGGGCACACCAGGACATGGGGAGCAGAGCAAGGAACAGCTCATCCATCTGTCCTCAGCATTCCTGTGCCAGCCTCCATCCTGCCACTGCCCTGCCCTGCAGCCACCCTGGGACTGTGCTGGTGCCTCATTTTGGGATGACCATGGGCTGGTAGAAGGGGAGAGGACCTCAGAGCCCCAGAGGAGCCTTGGACTGGCCATCCTCAGCAGGGCTCTGCTCTGAGCCTGTGGGAGAAGTCCCCCAGCACCATCTGGATCAGCCATACCCAGAGCCAGAGCAATTTGTGCCATGTCTGGGAAACGCTCCTTTTGTCCTGTCTTTTCTCCCTCTCCCCACTTCTATTCTTCCACCCAGAAAGCTTTAAGCATGAAGCACTTTAAAATTCAAGGGAATTCAGTACAATGCAGGAGGTTTTATTTTTTTTTTTTGTCTGTTCCTCCTCCTCCCTCATCTCCAGCATGTTTCATTCAGTATCTTCAGGCCCTTTGCTGGGGCAGATAAAGGCTGAGCAAAGCCCTTTTGCAGAATTGGGCATCCTGGTGGTTCAAGAAAATGCCACGGAGCAGAGAGGCAGAAATGGTGGCTGTTCCAGAGTGTGGGCTCTTCCCAGCTCCCAAATCAGGGCTGGAAAAACCTGGGGGTACCACAGGAAAAATGCCCCTTCCCTTTAGCATCACCCACTCTCCCTGCATCTCAGATCATCCATTTCTCTGGATTTCCTTGACCTCCTCCCTGTCTCAACCCATCAGTTCACACCAAACCAGGTCTGCAAGGGATGATTTGATCATTCAGCATCCCCCACGTGGGTCCCCAACCCATGGCCCATCCCGGTGTGACCCCTCCCTGCACCGCTGACCCAGGAGCTCCTGGCTGGAGCGAGGTGCTTTCATGTCAGCTCCCACTTATTGCTGTGAGTGATTCCTTTCAGCAGCGCCAGGCACTGAATCACTGGTCTGTGATCCTGTAAAATTAACATGGCCTGCTATAAATAACTGCTCCCTAATGGCCTGTCAGTCCAGGCCTCGTGGACAGGCTCAGCTCATGCAAGAGAAAGCTTTAACGACTGTAATAGAAATTAGATGAAACCCATCAAGGTTGGGCTTTCTCTGACCCATGCTAGGACAAAACCTGTCGTGCATCAGGGAAAAATTCCCCCTCCAGGACATGCCATGCCCTCTGTGTCCAGGAACACGCCCTGGAAGTGCAGCCAGTGGCTCTTTGTGCACTCAGGGTTTCCCCCTTCCATTCAGCCCCCGGGGTGGCTGCAGCACAGGGGGATGGGGGCGAGTGGCTGCTGGGTCTGGGATGCTCTGATACCCAGGGATGTGCAGTGGTATGCTCAGAACCAAACTTTTAGCCCCAACAGCTGGATATTGAGAAGGAAACACAAATTATTGTGGCTGATGGTGAAACAGAAGCTTGATTTTGCATTTGGGCCCAGCAAAGCGAGCAGCAGCACCTGCCACAAGGTGTTTGCCCTCCTCCAGAGTCCAAGGGAGTTTCAGCAGCTGCTGCTCCAGGATCAGAGCTCGGATGGGATTCCCTTGGCACACATCTCAGTTTTTGTTGTCGTGTTTCTTCTCCTCCCATACAGACCCCAAAGGCTCCCAGGCTCCCTGAGGCTGCAAATCCCACACATCCCTCATTGTACCCCTGGGAATGGGATAACAAATCCCCCCAGCACCTCATGTGCTGTTTGCACATGACAAAACACCACCTCTCTGGGGACTAAGGGGTGGCACAGGGCAAATTAAGAGATGCCAAAATGTCCCTGAAGTGCTGCTTTGCCCGCGCCACCAGCGAGCCTCGGGATGCACAAGGATGTTGGTAACAAGGTGGCTGGGAAGGGGGGATTGCTGTGAGCTTTGGGTTTGTTCCTAAAGGCCAGGAAAGAGGATGAGACAAGAAAATTGACTTTTTTTTTTTGGTCCTAATAGGCCCCAGGAATTTAGAGGCACGCAGAGACACCCAGAGAGATGCTTGGCTTTCATTACCCAGGAAGAGAGGCTGAAGGCTCAGCAGGGAGGCAAACAGGGAGATTGGAGTCATTACTGCAGAGTTCTGCAGCAAAAAGGCCTGGGAAACATTCCCTAACTCCCCCAGCCAGGCACCTGTTGTGTTCATGGAGAAACCAAGGCTTGGGAAGTTTGGGTTTCCAGTCCTCCAGGCCAAAAGCACAGGCAGAGGGGAGGTGTTGGGGAAGCAGAGCTTGGCAGCCTGGCCCCAGAAGGTTGATATTTAAGAGGAGATCCAAGTTTGTGTGGCTGCAGGTGAAATAAAGGGGTGGTTTGGGGTGTGGTCCCAGAAAAACAAGCAACAGCATCTTGTGGGAAGGGTTGGGTAAGCAAACAGCATCCAAAGAGCCATTTCATGCAGGCAGGGATGAGATGGAGATGGATCAGCCCAGCCCTCAACCTCAATCCAGGTGTTTGCTGCTCTTCCCCACATTCCCCTTCACACTAATCCTTGCTTATAAACCTTTCCAGCATGTGGCAATGAAATTCAGACTTTTGAGTATTTACTAATTGAGAAGATGGATGGCTCAGGGTGGGTTCTTTCCTATTAAACTTTTTCTGCCAAGCAATTTACTCTGTGTGACCAAGATTTTTATTCCACTTGGGCAGTTTTATCTGGTTTAAAACTTGCTATTAATATTTTTCACTGAAAAGATTAGATGGCAAAGAGAGGGCAAGTGTCTCCAAAAGTCACAAAGAGACACAAACCCTCAAAACAGAAAAAATAAAAGTAGCTTAGAGCTATCAGGGTGAGCTGTCTGGTTGGTCTACAACAAAGCATCATTTGAATTTAGCAGTTGCAGAAGAATTTGAAAGGGATTGGTTTTACATTCGCCACCAGAGACAATGTTTTTATTTCCAAATTGCCAGCAAACCCAAAAAATTTCATTTTCTTCTCTGCCTATTTGTAAGGGAATATTCACTGGGGTATTTGATAGCTGTAATTTACTTTCCAAGCTGTGTAATTAGCCACCTCAATCAAACAGCATCATTTCTATCTCTGCTCGAAGAATAAACTATTCCAGTGCACAACAAACGCCTTTGCCTCGATTTGAGCAAAGCCCAGGGACAGGCTGGAATTTCGCAGCCAACTTTTGCTTTCAGAGATGCTCACGCTTGTCATGGGCTCTGAAAGCTCTCTGGGAAAGAAGAGAGGAAAAAGTGGGGCTGGATATTGACTCCAGGCTCTTCCTGTGACACAGCCAGCCTGGAGAGGTGGCAGGAAGGATGTGGACACGTGTTGGGGAATGTTTGTTCCCAAAATTGAAGATGTTTGGGCTCAGGATTGGGAGATGGGGAAGGAGCTTCAGGGTTACCCTGAGGTTTGTCTTTTTACACCTGAAAGCACCAAAAGTAGTGCAGAACAATTTTTTTTTCTGTTTTTCAGTGGATAAAGTGACCCCTCTTTCCCCCCAAAGACACATTTCCCACGAAGGTGAGGAACTGGAAATCTCCAGCATCCCATTTCCCTCTCTTTGATGGGCTTGGAGTTGTCTTTTTTGTGGGTGTAAAACCCTGCTCAGCCTCACTGCTCCCAGAGCTGGGATTTCAGGCAGTGGCTGGGCTCAGGTACAGGTGCTGTGATCTGAGCCATCCTTGACCAGCCCCAGGGACTCCCGGGCTGTGAGCTGCAGTTACAACCTCCCCTAAAAACAGAGAGAGGAGAACCAGGGAAATTGCCTTGTAAAAACCACAAGGACTTTGGGCTTTCTTCTTTCCACTGGAGCTCTTAAATTCAAGGCTGGCTCTGGAGCCTGCGCAGCCCCGGCCTCGTTCCTGGCAGACTTGAGAGACAGAACTTTTCTTCCCTCTTCTCCTTAGCATAACAATCCCTTGTTAACATAATAAGATTAATTCTTGTGCTGCAATCAGGAAGCCACACTTTCACCGAGCCCTAAATAATATCGTTCCCTTGCCACGTTTATAAAGTAGCAGGGTTTTTTTTTTTTCCTTTCTTTTTATTTTTCTTTTTTTTCCCCCTTTGCATTGAAAAAAAAATGGAAATCTTGTAATCTTGAGATAAATATAACGGTGTGGAAGCTTCCCATTCTCCTCCAATCTGATTGCAGTGGCAGAAAAAGGACATGGGCCTAATTAAAGTGCCAATCAAGCAAAAATGGGATTCATTGTTTTTATACAAATGCTCCCTTTAACCCTTTGCAGCTCGTTCATAATTTTCTAATGCACCGGGTTTTAGCTCCTCAGCAAAAAAAAGTCCAAGCCAGGTTCCAGAGTGAGTCTGGGGGATGAAAAATCGCCAAAAATTTTATTAAAAAGCATAACTGGTGATGAGGACAGTGTCCAGCAGCCTCAGCACATCCTTCCCCATCACATTTTCCTGCTGCCAGCTCCTCTCCCGCAGCCACAGGAGGAGCTGTGGAGCTCTTGCCTTCCCTCCAAAGTCCCTGTTGAGCTGGGAAAGTTCCGTGGGACCTGGAAAACACCTGGATCAGATGTTAATTCTCAGCAAGCACTAATGCAGTCCAGTGTTTATGGTGCTCAGACATGCAAACAACACCCTAAGCCAGAGTTTTAGTAGCTTTCCAGTGGATTGGGACAATCTGCCCAGATCTGAATATCACCAACCACCTCGGGCCAGCTGGTGGAGGGTGAAACCTGGCCCAAATTCTCCTGTAACACCAGCAAGACACTGAGACAATCCCCAAGCACATCTGGGCACATCTGGGCAGTGAAAGAGGAGCTGGGAATTTCGAGGCTGGCTGGTGCTCCCTGTGTCTGTTCACAGCAGGGAGCTCTCGCACGGTGGCAATTCTCTCTTGATCCCAGGAAATATCTTGTGAAGCTTCTCCCCAGGGTTTGGGAGCCGTCCCTCTCCACCAGCAGCTTCTCAGCAGTGCCCCATTAATCCCAATTTCCAGAAGCAGAGGGAGCACACCCAGCCCATCCGTGCACAACATTCCAGCAGGTCCAGCTCGGCTGCTTTAACCTTGTGTGGCAGCGGCCCTGACAGCGGAGAGGGGAAGCAGCAGAATGCAAAGCACAGCATTAAAATAACTTTGCATTAAAAGACCTGCATGAAAGGCAGCCAAAAAGCCTCCAGGGAATGGCCTGGGGACTGATCTGGGTGAAGTTAGGAAGGACCTAACAAGAACCACGTCAGTGATGGGGTTTGGCCACCTCTGTGCCTTTGATCCATCAGGGTCCCCAGCCTGGCAGGGATGGCCTAAGGCTGTGAGCAGAGCAAGTGGGTGTGGGAAGCATGGCAGGAATTCATAGATCTTGGAATATTCTGAGCTGGAGGGACTCACAGGGACCACCCAGTGCATCCCCTGGCTCTGCACAGACACCCCCAAATCCCACCCTGGCCATCCCTGGAGCTCTGTCCAAAGGCTCCTGGAGCTCTGGCAGCCTCGGGGCTGTGCCCATTCCCTGGGGAGCCTGGGCAGTGCCAGCACCTCTGGGGGAAGAACCTTTCCCTAAATCCAGCCTGAGCCTGCCCTGGCCCAGCTCCTGTCCCTGTCCCAGAGCAGAGATGGGAGCTGCCCCTCGGGAGGAGCCGCAGCCCCGCTGAGCTCTGCCCACATCTCCTCTGCTCCAGCTGAACCAACCAAGTGCCCTCAGCTGCTCCTCCTGTGGCCCCTCCAGGCCCTTCCCCATCCCCATGTCCCTCCTTTGGATGCTTTTTTAACAGCTTTTGATCTTTCTTATATTGTGCCCCCGGCACTGGAGGTGAGGCTGCCCCAGCCCAGAGCAGAGCAGGACAATCCCTCCCTGACCCAGGCAGGGCTGATGTCCCCAGGACTCGGTGGCCTTTGTGCTGCCAGGCCACTGGTGACTCGTGTCCAACCTGCCCTCACCAGAACTGCCAGGGCTCTTCCCATGGTGCTGCTGTCCAGCTCCCATTTCCAGTGTGTCCCTGCACCCAGCTTTGCTCCAGGGGGATTTGAGAAGGCCCTGTGTGTTCACTCCAGCCCCCAGGGCCCTGTGTGTTCACTCCAGGGCCCTGTGTGTTCACTCCAGGGCCTGTGTGTTCACTCCAGCCCCCAGGGCCCTGTGTGTTCACTCCAGCCCCCAGGGCCCCGTGTGTTCACTCCAGGGCCCCGTGTGTTCACTCCAGGGCCCCGTGTGTTCACTCCAGGGCCCCGTGTGTTCACTCCAGGGCCTGTGTGTTCACTCCAGGGCCCTGTGTGTTCACTCCAGGGCCCCGTGTGTTCACTCCAGGGCCCCGTGTGTTCACTCCAGGGCCCCGTGTGTTCACTCCAGGGCCCCGTGTGTTCACTCCAGGGCCCTGTGTGTTCACTCCAGGGCCCCGTGTGTTCACTCCAGCCCCCAGGGCCCTGTGTGTTCACTCCAGGGCCCTGTGTGTTCACTCCAGGGCCCTGTGTGTTCACTCCAGCCCCCAGGGCATGGCTGGCAGCAGTGGTGCAGCAGGAGAGCTCCTGATCCCATCCCTGCTCCTGACACCCAGCTCCAGCCCCCCCAGCTGCTGCTCCCCTCAGACAAAGGGGGTGCCAGACTGCCATAGGAACCTCTCCCCACCTGAACCCACAATGTCATCAGAGTTCTTTTCTTTTTTGTTTTTAACCCTCCAGGCTGCTCCCTCGGCTCCCGGTTGTTCCCAGGCCCTGCCCATATTGCTCCCAGAGCCGCTGTACGAGAGCTTTATCGAGTGCCACAGGCTGAGGGGCTTTGGCAGCTCTCCACACAGCCGGGAGGAACAGGAGACAAGAAGAGAACAGAGCCCAGGCTCTCCCCACGGAT
This sequence comes from Cyanistes caeruleus, assembly GCF_971803275.1. Taxonomy (NCBI): domain Eukaryota; kingdom Metazoa; phylum Chordata; class Aves; order Passeriformes; family Paridae; genus Cyanistes; species Cyanistes caeruleus. Next base: position 1,302,319 of record NC_141723.1, read on the forward strand.
CTGCTTCCCTGGCCTTCCCTGGGTTGTTTTCAAAGAGGATCCGGTGGGAGGTGTGGAAAGGGACTGGCACTTCTTGGCTGGGGTTGCTCTGGAAAGGGAGGCAGTGCCAGAGCAGGAACACTCAAACTCCTCTCATGTCCTGGGCAGAGCGGCAGGCAGAATTCGGGAATCTGGGAAGGCAGCTGCCTTCACTCTTGTAGGCAAAAGCAGTGATAGCTGTGTCTACCCGGGGCCAAGCAAAAATATTTTCTTTTTCTCCATTTTCTGTCCCCTCCAAGGGCATCCCAGGAAGGTGGCACCTCCTGGGAGATCAGCCTCCTGCCCCAATGTCCCTGGTTTGCTGGTAGGAAAAACACATCCCCAAACATCCCCCAAAACCTCACCCTGGCTTTGCTGCACTCTGCCATCCCAAGGATATCCTTGGCATCTCCACCACCTCTCAGCCCCAAAACTGCAGGTCCTGCAGTGTGGGACAAGGGCTGTGCCTCACTCGTATTATTTGGAGGGACAGCTGCTCCTTCCTGCATTCCTTTATCCAAGATTTTGCTTCCTAAGCAGGAATCAGCCCACGCTTGGAAGCGTTTGTGCTGCAAACAGGTGACAAAGGGCAGCGGTGCTCTGCAGAGGGGAAACTGAGGCACAAGGGATGCGCTTCCTTAAACTCACAGGGGAAGCTCTGAAGCAGGAGCAGGGAAAACCTCCAAGTCCCTGTTCCATGTTTTTTTCCAGAAGGACTCTGCAGAGCTTTCACTTGTCATGTGTATTTTTAAATGACAAGGAAAAGATTTTCTAAACCAGGGAAACGTGATTATTTTCCCCTCTCTCTCTCTTCCAGGTGCTTGGCTTAGCGTTGTAATACCACAAGAATGAAATCCATCTGAGTTGCTGTTGTCCTGCTGCTTAAAACCCCATTTTCTGTCAATATTGCTTCATTTTGATCAAGCTGCTTACATGTTTTATATTATTCTCTTTTTTTTCCCCCCTCCATTTTGCTGCTGCATTTCAGAACATTTTGTTTTTTTCCCGGTAAATACTTCTCAGTAAATAGCCTGGAAGTAAGAGAGGTAAAGGCATGAGAAAGTCTGGGCTTTCATTGCCGTGGTGTTTCATATCTATTACGCTTGTCAACGTGGAATACTGGAAAAAGAAAGGGGAATTTACCTGTTTTATCCCCACTGACATTCAGAAGGAAGGGAGAGCTTGAGTATCTGCTCTTTCCAGCTTCCGGAATTGCTCTTTGCCTTTAGATACTGCCCAGGGCAGGTGTGTGACCCCCCAAACCCATGGGAGCCCTGGCCACAGCCCCTCCACACCCAGGTCTGGGCACAGGGGGTGCAAAGGGGCCCCACGTGGGGTTTCCAGCTGGGGCAGAGCCACCCAGCACCAGCTTAATATTCCTCCCCAAAGGCTGTTCCCCACAGCTCCCTGATTTTCTCAGCTTTTTAATTGGAATGATTCATTTCCTTCCACAACACAGAGCAGATTTAAATGAGATATCCGAGAGGAGCAGCTAATAATCAGTTTGCACTCGATTTGCTCTCCTGAATCAGGTGGAGGGGAGCTGATCTTGCAGGACACTGCTCAGGCTGCAGCAAGCCAAAATTATGTCAGAAAGCTGATTTTTTTTTTACATGCCTGGTCCTCTAAATCAAATTTGACTACCAATGTAGTCGAAACCACAGAGGTAATCAGTTAATAAAACTTCGTACTTACCTGCTACTTCCACTCAAGGATTTAAAGCCCTTTGCAAAGGTCAGTATTGCAATGATGAGAATTTTCCAGCTGAAATGTTTTCACTGGGAAAGAGAAAGAAGAAGAAGGAAAAAAAAAAAGGAGAGAAAAATATTCATGATTCCTGGAAGTTAAAAATTCTGCTGTTTTGGATGCAGGCAAGGAATAATATTTTTCGTGAAAGGAAAAGAAGAAATTGCCATGCAAATGTTAATGGTGTTTTGAAGCTTCACAGGAAAGCCTGACTTGTGTAGCAGCCTTAATATACATTAGTACCCCTCGTCTGCAAGCAAACAACATTTTGCAGAATAAACTGAAACACAACAGGGAGAGCCTTGGAATTATTTAGAAATCTAATTCCCGCTGAAATCAGGCACTGAGCAATTTATTCCACGCACATTTAAATCAGTGCTGCTGCCAGAAAAGATCCACCAAAAAATGCACCACCTGTAAACTGCCAGGCATGGGGACACCACTGTGATTGTGGCCAGGGCCAGAATCCCTGCCAGGGCTGCAGGTGATGTCCTGGTGGAAAATGCATTCCAGGAGTCCCTTAGAGTGGAAAAATGAAGGAATAGGACAGTTCTAAGCAGTCAGCCCCACCTTTACACCTCTTTCTCCCAGGGACACAAGCAGGCAGGGATAGGCAAACCAGCACACGTGGACAAACCCAAATAAGCTTGATTTCCTTAGGGATGCAAGCTAAAAATAATAATAAAAGCTCTTTATTTGCAGGGTGACTCCTCTTGTGCTGAGAGCAGAGCCTGCGTGCAGTGCTTGAGTTTCAATCAATAAAACTCAGCTCAGTGCTGCTCCTAAGCCAGGTTTAACCACCTGGCACCAGTTTAGCTTGTTAGCACGAGTGGAGTTTGGGAAGTTGTCCTTTTTTAGCCAGACCAGGGCTGGTAGCCATGGTTTAGCCATGGTCCCACCAAGGTAAGCAGGAAGCCCCAGAACAACAGGGAGAGCTGTGCAGCCTTTTTCTCAAACTCACCTTGCAGTAATTAGAGTCCATAGCTGTAATTACTTTCTCAGTTTGGTTTAATAATTGCCTCAGCCAGCCCCACATGCCCCTCAGACTGGTGATGAGGGAGGCTCTGCCATCAGTAGCCACACAAAGTGTAGTGGGGTAAGCAATGATTTCATTACTTGGGTTTGATTTTTGGGCACCTCTGCTCCGGCCCCAAACTCCTGCTGGGTGAAAATGAAATTAAAGGTTAAAAAAAATAAAAACAAAAAACCAAAAGGATAAAAATGGTGATTAAAGGAGAGAAAAGGCCCTTTTGTCCCTTACCCCAGTCCTGATAAATGACAGAAGTGCTTGCACAGGGTCCCCCCTCTTACAAACAAAACTTTATTGGGGAGGGGGGGTGGTATTTTTATCTTTTAGTCTCAGCTCCAATATATGTTTTTATAGGGGTGTGAAGAGCTGCTGCTCCTCTCCTGCAGGAAATGAGGGTGCAGTTCTGGGGGGTCTTCCAGAGCCCCCCTATCTCCAGCTCCCTCTGGAAGTGTGGGAGGTTGTTGGATATAATTTATGTCCGGGGGGCCGGAGGGGGGAACGAAGACACACACACATTGTCCCCCGTCATTTCCCGGGATTTTGGGAGTATTCCCCTCTATTTCAGGGTGAGGCTCTGGCTGCCCCCCTGTCCTTTCGGGCTGTCCCGCAGGGAGGTAAGGAGGGCTCCAGGGGTGCTGAGTGCCCCCCACACCTTAAATTGAGAGGGGGGCGGGCAGAGCCGCGCAGGTGTTCGTGCTCCTGCTTTAGGAGCCTCGCTGGGGCGGCGGCAGCGCCGGGAGGGGGCCGAGCATCCTTTTCCTCCCGCACACCTGAGGCAGGAGCAGCCCCAACCCCGGCCGGACCCCCCATCCCATTCCCCACCCTGCCCCCGCCCGGGCGCGCAGAGCTTTGGGGAGGGGGCGATGCACGAATGTTCCTCCCCGCGCTGAGCCGGCTGCGCGCAAGTTACTCCCCCTTTCCCCGGCACTTTGCCTCCCTCCCCTTCCCCCCCCGCTCCAAAAGCCGGGCTGCGCCGCCGAGGCTCCGCCAGTGAAGGCAGCGCTGCCGGGGGAGGAGCTGGGGGGGCGGCGATGGAGCGGAGCCGGCGGGCGGCGGCCTGAAGCCCCCGCCGGCAGCGGCAGCGGAGCCCCGAGCCCGAGCCCACCCTGAGGAATGAGCGCTTTCCAGGCAGACCTCCTCCTCCTCCTGCTCGGCTGCCTCCTGCTCAGCCACGGTAGGACCCCGCACTTTCCGAGCGGGAGGAGCCGGGGGGGGTCCCCGGCTCGGGGTGGGGTGCGGGTCTTGCGAGGGGAGAAGGGTGCGGAGGAGAGAGGGAGGATTGCAGAGTTTTCCCTGCATCCCCGCCGAGGCAGCTTACCTTTCTTTCCCTTAAAAATAAGGGAAAAAAAAAAAAAATCTTTAGTATGCAAATGAGTGTTTTCTGTTCCAGCTCGGTTAATTGGATCGTGTTCGTGTGTAAACACGGCTTGGCTGAGCAACAGCCCCCCCGCTCCCCATCGCCCCCATCGCCGCCCGGTGCTTCCCCCGGTGCAGGAGGGCGATGGATGCTCGGCTCGGTGGCGGCGGAGGAGCCGCTCGGGCTGGCGGTAGCGTCTCCAGCCGGGGACAGGAGCCTGCGGCCGTGGAGCCGGGGAAAGGAGCGATTTGCGCCGGGTGGGTGCGAGGAAGGAGAGTTCTCGCAATGCAGCCGGCCCGGGGGAGGTGGGCACCCCGCGGGGGTGTCCCCAGCCCACCTCCCTACAGCGCCGGAGCGAGGGCAGGAGCGTGGGAACCCGCAGGAATTCACCCCGCAACTTAACAACCTGCTCGATTCCCACGCAAAAAAAAAAAAAAAATTAAAATAAAAAAATAAAGAAGGATTTGGGAAGGGAGTGCGTTTTGGGAAGCCGTATCTGCCGTGCTGCTGTGTGCCTGCTCCCTGGACTGTCTGTCACCTGTGGAGGACGCTGAGGCAGCCGGACCCCGGCTTCGCCTCTGTGCTGCTCATCCCCTCCCAACGCCGGTGTCAAATCCCATCTGTGTCACGCCGCCGCTGTCCCCACGCCAGCTTTTGTGAGGGTACGGCTTGGGGATGCTTGGGGAAAAAAAGAAAAAAGGGATAAAAAAACCCCAAACCCACGCAGCTAGTCCATCTGTTGATTAAATGAAGGATAAAACTTTTGAAGAGAGTAGTGCTTCTCCACGGGCAGCTGGTTTTTCGCTCAGCCAGACATTAGTGCTGAGCATCCCCCACCGTACGCTGGGTTTCACCCTATTCCCCGAGCAGGGACGCCGTGTTTGTGCTGTCTGTGCTCCTGGTTATCCTTCCCTCTTTTCCTGGGCTCGGATGTGATGTTGGGCTCCTACACTGTCCTCTCTTCCCCTTTTCTCTTCCCCTCACTCTCTGCTTGTACTAATATTCCTTCGGGGAGGAAGCTGTGTTTGCATTTGCCTTTGCTGCTGCACAGAAGAGCCCCACTGTGTCCTCCGTGTGGGTTTCTGGCTGAACAAGCCCCAACTCTCCCCGCTCCAGCAGGGCAGCACCGGGGCCGGCCACAGCAGCGGTTTGGAAGCTGCTCCCGGCCTTCCCGCATCCCTCCCTGCTCCCACGGCTCCTGTCACTCCCTGCAGGTCAAATGGCAATTTGCTAGAAGTTTGTCTGAGGGATCCAGCCGGGATTTGTTGCGTTTTTCCCCTGCTCCTTCCTTTTGCAGCCATGATTTTAATGTGGGTTAATGCACTTTTTAATAGCGCTCGCGTTGGGAAGCCACGGCGGCTCCTCGGCTCTGCTGCCTGAGCTCAGCTCATTTCCAGCAGGATCGTGCATCTGGTACCTGCTTATTCATGCCGGCTTAGGAGGCACGGAGAGTGCCTTGTTGGGCTGTTTTCTCCCACAGGATGAGCCAAGAGCATTTCTGTGGAGTTGCTGCTCTCCGTACACGACAAAGGCGCTGCTGGCAGCACCGTGGCTCTTCCCATTGGGGTGAAACCGTGCAAAGGATCCCTAACAGGATTTAATGCACTGGATTCCTTCAGCCTCACGGTGCTGTGGGGGAGGAAAGACCTGGATGGAGATGCTGGAGTTGATTTTCCAGCACGTGTTGTGTTTGCCTCCCCTGGAGCGGCTGCTGTGGTGTGTCCAGACGTGGTGGCACTCGCTGTCCGTGCCAAAGGTGTCCCTGAGGTGTGGGGATGGGATGCATGGGGCAGCCCTGCCTTGCTCAGGAGGAGCTGATGGTCCAAAACTCACTTCAAGAGACAACAAAAACCACTTGGCTCTGCCCTTCAGGAGTTTCAGAAGTTCCTTTTTGTGGGCAAGAGGCAGGCAGGGCTGTGTTTTCTTGCCAAAGTGGCTTGAAGGGATTTGCCATAATTAAATTCCCCTGAGCCAAGGGCAGCAGGGCTGGAAGGATCACCTCTGCTGAAAACCCCACCTGGGATTTCTGGTCTGGACACTACTTTAAAAAAAAATCTCCTTATCCCAAACCTCCCCAAAAGGACATTTTCCATCATGGGATTTGTACACCTGTGCCCTTGGGTTTGTGTTTCATGGGCACCCTGGTGATATCCTGGCATCCTGCTGTTCCTGCAGCCCGTGCAGGCTGGAACTTGGGCTTTCAATGGAGCTTGCAGGAGGACAAAACTACTTTTTGCTTCTGTCTGGGGCTGTGCTGCACCTGGGCACCCCAGGCAAGGCTCACCCTTGGAGGGAGGAGGGTCTGTCCCACAGCTCATTGCTCCAGAGGACCTGGAAAGAACAAATTGCCTTCCCTGGAGCTTCCTCCCTTTCCTTCCCCCTTGCCAATGTTCTGAAGCAGCCTGTGTAGGCTCTGAGAGCTGATAGGCCGGTGCTCCAGGTTTTTCCCTGGTACCACTCACTCTTCACCCCCTCAAAGCTGTCAGGGCCATGGCTTTGGAGGCAGGGAGAAGTCCCAGCACAACTGGCCTGTGATGGGATGTGTGGTACCCTTGGTGAGAAGGAATTGCTGCTGCCATGAATCTGCCTGCCTTTGCTTCTGCCTGGGGAATAACTCACCCATCCCTCCCCTGTTCCCGTTCCAGCCAAACTGGGGGAGGCTGGAAACAACTGGGGAATGTGTCTCGGTGTGGGAGGTGGGGCTGTGGGGAGGAGCATCACTGAAGATGCACCTACAGCCACCTCCTCCTCTCACTGGCCTGTACTAGATGGATTTGGCAGCATCTTAAATTTACCTTGGATGGGAAGATTTCTGCCTGTCTGGGGCTCTCTTTCCAAAGGCATGTTTGCTTTCCCTCAGGGTGATGAATACCGAGTTCTCTGGGTGTTGCAGGGTATGTTTTTCTCCTTCACAGTTCACTTGGTTCCTCCCTGGAAGCAAATGCTTTACAATCTTCTGTCAGAGGGGCCCGTTATCAGCAGCAGTGGCTCAACTTCCCACTGCCTCAGCAGCAGCCCCCAGGTGCAGAAGGGTGAAATTATGCTGATGAGAGAAACCAGGCCAATTCCACCCACCAACACTGGTTAGGACCAAGAAATGAGGAATTTCACATCTTGGGGGTGGTTAGTGGGTGATGGGGAGGAAAAATACAAGGTCTGAGGTGCTGGGAGTGTGTGTGCAAGAGCTGGAGCACCTGGGGATTTCTGTGTCTGACAGCCATGAGTCTGGTAATGACAAGCCTGGAAATCTGTGGCTGTGGTCCCTCTTCCATGTTAATTCCTGCTGCCATGTGAAGAGCAGGGCAGCTTTGCAAGGGAAGGGTGTTGGGCTGTTCCCTACACGCAGCAGTGTCAGCACTGGGAGCTGTTTGGGAAGTACGAGGAGTGGAAGCATCCAGTGAGCTTTAAAAACGATGGTGAGGAAGAACTCAAGCCCAAGAGGTTGCACCTCAGGATATTCTGTGGTTCTGTGAACTGAAAATGGTTGAGTAGAAGACAGAGATGGTTCAGAAAGTGCTTTGTGAGATGCTGCTGGTGGAAAGGTGAAGGCTTGGCAGGGGCAATGCGTTCACAGCTGGGCTGTGTGGGAAGGAAACTGAAATAAGCTTCAAGTTAAAACTGGCATTGTCCAGCCTGTGCTGTCCCAGAGGAATGGTGCAGAACTGCCTCCTCCAATGCCTGTTTTAACACAATTTAGGTTTCCCATCTCCCATCTGCACCTCCTGCAGTGAGAGCCGCGTGAGGACCACTGATGACTTTGCTCAAAACAGCTTTTCTTGCAAGGTTTCAGCTCTCGGAAAAGCACAGGAGGGAGGAGCTGGGGTTTTGCTCAGGTGCCCTGTGCCAGAGGGAGGGGAGCTGGGCAGGTGTTCCTCCTCGGAGCCAACTCTGCATCCCCACAGCCTCCCCCTTCCAAGGTTAAGCAGAGGTGCCCAGGCACTTTATGCACAGCACATCTCGGGCTGATGTCGATTATTTCTGTGCTTTCCTGTTGGTTTAGGGGACACCAACTGGAGTCTGAACGTGCCTAGAAATCCCTGACAGGTTCCCAGCACCGCATGTCACCGGCTCCAGCCGCTCTATAGTCGGACTGCAAATGTTAGGATAAAAAAGCTCCGTGCTCTTCCTTCTTTTGTAGCTGTAAATAAAGAGGGGAGAGGCCAATGTGCCCCTTAGGTTGTGAGTTGGCTGAGGATCAAGGGCTTTGAATAAACTGTTTTCTTCCTGTGAACGGCCTGTGATGGAGAGTGTGGCTGCTCCAAACCTCTGATTTAATGATCAGCTCTGCGAGTTTGTACAGTGCTCTCAGCTCCTCAGCACGCTGGGTGCAGGGGGCTTTATGGAAATGCTGCTGGAGAATTGGCTTTACATCACTTCCAGAAGCCTTCCAGTAGGATTAAACAGCTTCTATTTATTTATTTATTTACTTTAAAGCCCAGCAAATTTATACCAACAATTGCTGAAGGCCCTAATTTATCTTCTGCTCAGGAGCAATACAAGTCTTTCCTTTGGCTTCATTGAGAGCTACCTCTGGTCAAAGAGAGCAACAGAGCCGCAGTGACCGTGTACAAGCTTATTTTATAAATCAGTATGAAGTGAAACAAATTGGTTGTAAATCAGTCTCTTATTTGCTGAGATTTAAGGCGTTTGGTGGAGCTGTGAGTTTTTGAGGTGGTCTGCCCTGCCTCCAGGGCTGGCACATGGCCTGGCTTTTGCAGGGATGTGGGAACCCAGTATTCATTTCAAACATGCCAGGAGATGTGCAGGATTTCTTGGCTGGCAAGAAATAAAGTTTAAAACCCATGCTCGTCTTTCTAGACAAAAGTTGAGCAGCAGGATCCTCATGCTGCTCAGATCTCATGGGTTCCCATTCCTCCACTGCACCTCATGACTGCGGGAAGGGGGAAGAGGAAAGTATCCATTTCTGAATTGTGCCTTGTGGTAGGACAGAGAAATGCTGGGATTTGGTCTTGGAAACGGTGGTCTGACAGATGTCCTGGTTCAATATGCCCTTTGAGTGTAGCCGAGCCTGTTTATTCATTGCCTCGCTGGCAAGACCCACACTCAAGTGTTTGCCTTTCCCGGGTGGCAGCAGCAGCCTCAAAGTGGAGCAGAAGGAGCTGGAGGTCACTTGGCTGCTACACGGCTCTTCCTTTTACCGACTTGCATTAAACAGCTTAAAATCTAAATGTGCTTTTAGTGCCTGTGAGCGATGGGCTCTGGGCGTCCTGCCGCGGGTAGTGTCACATGCTGGAGAAGTGGGAGGTGGAACACTCGCATTGTTAAATTCAGATGCTAACTTGGGGATAAGATCTTGTCTTAATGTGTTCATTCAACGCCCCCACTCGCAACAAAAGCTACAGCAGCTTTTGGTCTGCTGCATTTGGGGTGGAGCAGGATGTAATTGGTTTTTGAGGGCTTTGCCATAACTGCTGCTCATTAACCATTGATGCAGGCACGGTCAGACTTTCAACTCGGATAATAGACGCCGTCTTCTGTTTCCAGTTACTTTGCATTGGGTGGAATTGCAGGTTTCACATGTGTGTGGTCATGTGGTGGCGATTTCACTTCCTAAGGGCTGCTGGATTTATGTTCTGGGGTTGTCACACTCAATGTGACACGAGGTGAAGGCAGATGTGAAGCCCCTGGCTGGCTGGGCTGGCCCTGGGAGGATGCGGCAGCGCCTGAAGTTGAATTTTTCAGGAGCCTCCTGGGTGAGCAACCCCAACATTGTGGGAGGGGAAATAGAAATGAAGAAAATGTTCGATAGTGTGGTTTTTCTGAGGAGCTGTGCCCAGCAGGACACACACTGTGGGTGAGAGGAGGTGCTAATTACAGGTGAAATACACACCGATGGTGGAAGGGATGAGCTTCCTCAAACTTCCCCATGCATGAGGGATCAATCTTTGTGCTGCTAGCCCAATATAAGCAGGGAGTGAGTGGAAGAAGGGTTTGGAGCCTCACCTTGCATTTTGGGCAGGTTATCATTAACCTAATATCACCTAACTCGTTAAAAGGTCAGAAAGGAAGGGCCTGAATCTCTCTCAGGTGCCTGTTGTCCTGTCTCCCTCCCACCCCCAGCATAAATGAGTATTCAAGCAGTCTGCTGCCAGTCAGTGAATGTCAATATTGGATAAGTGTTTCCTTTATATCACTGCAATTTAGCATAAGCTGCTTGGAAACAAATGTCTTCCATAAGCATGAGGTGTTTCAGTAAGTACACAGTCAACATTACTATGAGGATTAAATAAATGTCAGCCCCACTTGTATGCTCAGCAGCGAGTTAAGACAGCTGAACTTGCATAATGGGCAGCGTGGCAGGAACAACAGCAGGGATTTTGAGAGTCTCTGGAAAAAGTGGGATGGAAGGAGCTGTTTTGGATGGATCCGAAGCCTCTGGATCAGAAAGGGATGTGGAGAGAGATGCAGAAGCTCCTTAGAGCAGGGGTAGCTGATGGTGGGAAGAAATCCTTCCCTGAGGGTGATGAAGCCCTGGCACAGAGGAGCTGTGCCCTATCCCTGGGGGTGTCCAAGGCCAGGTTGGATGGGAACCTGAGCAACCTGGGCTAGTGAATGTCATCCCTGCCTATGGCAGGGAAATGGAATGAGATGCATTTCAAGGTCCTTCCAACCCAAACCATTGATCTGATTCTGTGGCATGGAGTGCAAAGAGATAAGTGGAGCTTCCTTTTGGACTCTCAGGGCTGCTCCTTCTTTGGCACAGGCTGCAAACCGAACATGAAAATGTGGTTTGGCCAATATTGGCTGGATCTGGTGAGGCTGCTGGCTCAGGAGGAGCAGCCCCTCCTACAGATCTGCCCAGGTGACCAGTGCTTGGCTGGATCTGCCTCTGCCTTTCCCAGTACAAACTGGGGGTTGCTTGGCTGCAGCTGGTGAGGCCAAGGATGAGGCTCAGCTGTCACTGCTTTGTGAGGAGCTGTAACCCTGATTCACCTTCAACTCACGGCTTCCCAAAGCCATGGAGACACAGCCCATGAGGAAAGGGTGCCCTCAGTCCATGCTGGCAGGGAGATGGTCACCTCCCTGCTCTGCCTTCAGGTGCTGGGTGAGAGCTTCTCTCTGCCCATCAGGAAAAGGCCTCTGGCTTCTCTACAGGGATTTAAACCCAGCCAGCACATGGAGATGTTGCTGAGGCTTGAATCTTTCCCTCAAGCTGTGTCTGCAGGAAAACCCAGCTCTTTACCACTCCTCACTTTGCATCTTCACCTGTCACCCTGAGATGTCACTTGGTGCTGTCTGGGTCAGCCCATGACAAGTTCTGGGCAAGGACAAGGAGGGAAAAGCAGGGAGTGTGGTGGGGGGCTGAGCTGGCCACGTTTCCATTCCCGACGATAGCAAAGCGCTGCTCTCTCCCCAGCTGCCAAGGCGCTGACTGTAGCCACTTGTTCCCAGCTGCACAAAAATAACTGGAGACAAACCCGTTATCACTCAGATGAGCCTTATCAGCTCCTCTGATGTCTGCAGCTGCCTCGGCCCTGCGAGCACTCGTTCCCCGCGGAGTGTGTGTTTGTGGCCAGCCGTGGCTGCTCCAGGGGACCTGTGCCGAGCGTCCCGTCCCATCCCATCCCATCCCATCCCATCCCATCCCATCCCATCCCATCCCATCCCATCCCATCCCATCCCATCCCATCCCATCCCATCCCATCCCATCCCATCCCATCCCATCCCATCCCATCCCATCCCGGCAGCCGCTGGATGTGCCCGAGGATGCTCCCGTGGCTCTCGCCTCCTCCGGCTGCGCAGTCCCGGAGAAGCGGCTGGAGGACACGGGGGTGTCTCCGGAGCCCAGACTGAGGAGGAGAGCGCCGGGGGTGCACAGGGGAAGGGATGGCCGAGTGTTTTGGCTCCAAACCAGGTCACCTGGCGGAGCTGCTGCAGGTTTTAGCCTCAGTGTTCCCGTTCAGCCTGGCGGTGGCAGCAGCCGCTCGCATGGAGCCGAGCGCTGCGCTCCCACCTGCCCGTGGCACGCTCCTCTGGAAAGGTCCAAGGTGACCCGCGGGGCTCCAGCGCTGGGGGATGCTGAGAGCACCGCACCTGAGCTTTGGGGCTCAGCAGCCAAGGGCCATTCCCTCGGAATGGAGAGCTTGTTAGAGTGCTGGGGTGGGAGGAGGGTTGGGGCTCCTCTGAAGTTGCCACTCTGGTTTGTGGCTGGACACGTGTCCAGGAGGAGCTGGAGGTGTCCCTGCCTGGGAACACATCGTGTGTGAGTGCTGTGGGCTGCTCCACAGGCAGGACGGGGACGTGGGGCTGTCTGACCTGACTCTGTAACCCCCACAGTGATAAATATACCCCAGCTCCATGAACAGCTCCCCCATCCCTGTAGATCCGTGTGGGATAACCTGCAGCACGGAATGGCTGCCGTTCCTGGCCAGTGGTGCTGTGCTGCTCCTTGCTCTCTCCCATGAGCTAATCCCCGGAGTGTGATTCAACACTCGCCTCTTTCCCTTCTGGCTGTGTCTTTAATAAGCCAGGAGTGACGGGGCCACCCCCCACCCTCCACAAGTGCTGGAGAAACAGAACCAACAGATGCTAAAATTAGGCACAGCTGTTTGCAGCGTTTTGTCCTCCCAATCACAGAGTCTGACACTGTCTGTGCTTATTCCTCATCTTGTCCAGACACTGAAAAGGTTTAAGATATCAAAGCTTGGAGTGGCTGTAAATTAACTCCTTCTGTCTAAGCTGAAGCTTGACTTACTGATGGTAGATTTCTTGTGATTTCCTTTATTTGCCCTTCTAATAATGGGAATTGCCAGAGAACAAGACAGGGTCTTCTCTTTGTACCTGTGAGACAACCCTGCTGGTTTGGCCTGCTCAGGAGCTTCCCCATCACAGACCGGGGGAACATCTTCAGTCCTGCTGTCCCTCAGCAGGGTTCATGTGCCTAAACCCTGTTCTGTGTGCAGCTTGGACAACCTCTGCAGCCCAGCTCAGCCTTTGCATGCCTAAAGTTGTCCCAGTCCAGCCCCACATCCTGGCAATGATGATTCTAGCCCCACATCCTGGCCAGAGTCTCTTGCTTTGGTGAGGGGGAAGATTTTCTGGGCATTTCTAGTGTGTGCAGGCTTTGTGTTCATGGTTTGAGTGTTGGGGTGGGTGTCACACCACGGCTGTTCTTTCCCTCCCTGCCGAGTGTGTTTGGCCTGGCAGTGGCTGTAGGGAGCATTTGGGGATTTTGGCATTTTAGGGAGCATTTTGTGCCTGTCTCTGTCACCTGCCACCCCTTGGAAAACATCCGTTCCCCTCCGCTGGGGTGGCAGAGCAGGGGCTGAGTGGCACCACAGTGGAGCTGTAACACTCTGGAAAGGGCAGCAGGAGGAATTTCATGGCAGAGCAGAAACGTCTTTTCTGTCAAGCCTGGAGCAGTGTAAATGTCCCTCCTGACAGATCTGCGCTGATGGCAGCAGCAGAGCTCTTGGGCTGGCTGTGTCGGGGTCTGCACGGGGTTGTGAGTCTGAGGGGTCTTTTCTGTCTCTGTGTCTCTCTCCTGCGGCAGGAGCGCCTGCTGAAGATTCCTCTTGCTTCAGTCATGCTTAAAATGATAATGTTGGTTTAAGATAGACACTTGTGATAAACTGGGGAACACAGCACCCTTTGAAATCCTCAAAGCTCTCTCTGACCAAGTGAGCTGGCTGGAAAGGCAGCAGCCAGTGCATTCCAGGGTGTTCAGATTGCCCTGGTTCCCTGCTGACCTGCTCCTAAGGATGCTGCACCATGAAAGAGCTGCCACCTCTCACCCTCCTCCCCTCCTGACTGCACAAGGTGGTGTCTGCTACTCTTGGGCAGCATCTCTGTGCAGCTTCCTGTGGACTCCCCACACTGCCGCTTTTCACTCTTGCTGTGATGGAAGCAAATCAGAGGGGGAAGTGCTAAAGCAAGACTGCTTCTCCCCAGGGAGGAGAGGGGGGAAGAGTGGAACATCTCAAGGAAAAGGACCATGAGCCAAGGGGTCCCTTGGTGATGTCTTTGCAGGGGTGGTTGTAGCAAACCTTTCATCCAGCACAGTGATTTTTTCCTGCAGCAGGGAGGTTTCTCCCTGTGGTTTGGCTTTCTCCCAAGGATAGACAGAAATCTGTGTAGTGCTCTTAACCCCTGCAAGTTTCTGCTGACTCAAGCAGATTGGAGTTGTTGTCCCAGTGGGAGCATTTTGCTCAAAATCAGGAAGAAAAGTTGAACTTTTGAAACTTGTAGAGCAAGAAACATCCAAGAGTTAGGGATTGGAGACTTGGAAGTAGACATGGCAAAATACCATGTTTTGATATCTGAAATTTTAACATGGAGTTTAGGAAAGGGTTTTTGAACAAAGGCTAGTGAGTATCCCTGTGGTGGATGGAAGGGAAACTGCTGTAAGAAACATTTTTCTGCTGATTGCCTGTTTTTCTCTGGGGCTTGGAAAAGGATTTCAGGTCTCTTCTTGCTTTTATCCTGGCCAGTGAGCCACCATGGTGACTCTCTGAACATCCCAATTTGTCACAGTATATTGAATTCTAAACCAGTGTTAATCTGATCTGTGTGTCTATAAAGCATCTTGTGTTGGGTTTGATAAAATTAGGTTTTATTGTCTGACACAGTTTATTTCTCTTGGTCTGGTTGTGTGCTTTTATTGCCTGTTCTGCTCTGCACCTCGAGGCTGTGGTGTGCCAGCATCTGCCTCACTTGCATCTGAAAACACCTTAAAAGCAGCCCCTAATTGTTGGGAGTATGGAAAGACTCTGAGGGTGCCAATGATATCAGTCTGGCATTGGTGCACTGAGCAGGTAAAGAAAGGACCTAAGAGGCAATTGAAGAGATTGATGGGCAGTAATGGGCATAATTGTAATTTTTGTCCTGTGTTTTTAATAAAGTGATTGACGACAGGCACAGCTGGAGCCCCCGTGCGGAGACCAAGAGATGCAGTTAAATTACAGAGGCTTCTTAACTTAATGAGGCCAAGTAATAAAAATGAGGCATAATGAGTAAGGTATAATAGTACTATTATGCTTAGAGTGCTCTTGCCGAGGGCTGAACAGGCGGTGCCTGGGAGTGCTTGGGATGATCTCACTGCAGGAAGGGCTTTCCTCCCTGGGGAAGAGTCAGGAGTGGGACACTTGGGAAGGATATTGGGTGGCCAAGTGCTAAGGCAGGACTGAATGAGCACCAGACATGGTTGAACCCCACCCCGTGCTTCTGGCTGTATTTGTGAGGTTCGGGGCAGCTCTGCTCCAGGTTCTATTTGCTTCATGTAACCTTGGGGGAGCCCACGTGAGCCTTGTTGCTACACAGATGACATGGCCAGAGGGTCAGAGTTTGTGACATGAAGGAAAAATGATGGGAATTGAACAGCCTGGAGGGAGGAAGTGCAGGGAGTTGGTGGATGGGCTCGGGAAGGCTGTCCAGGGCTGCACCAGGCTCACATCACACCTTGATTTGGAGCCTTGGCAGGGAGGCTGCAGCAGCTGGATTGGGACCTTTGTGGGGGTGGAGGTGGGAAGAGGATTAGTGTCTGCAGAGCAGTTGGGTGTCTGCCGCTGCTAAATGTGGTTAAACTTGAGCGACTTCTAATCTAATAATGAAAGGAAGAGAAATAAGTGTTCTCAGTGATGCATGCCCCTCACGGTAAGTACTAATTGAAAACAGATATTTACTTTAAAATGAAAATGTAATACGATAATGGTGGGTTGAGAATTTCGCACACGTAGGAGGGAGAGATGAACATGCACAACCTCCCATCTGCTCTGCCTGGGCTTGGCGTGTCCCTGGGAGCAGGATCTCCCACACCACGGGGCTGCTGTGCCTGGGAGCCTGGACAAAGGGCCTGGGACTTGTGTGGAGCAGAGCTCAGCCTTACTCAGGTAAAATCAGGACCATTGGGGGTCTCTTGAGCTGACTTTGGTCTGAAGAGGACCTTCCAAGTTGGGCTTCTGTCTTTCCTCCCACACCTTGCAGAGCCTTCTCAGCCAAATCTCCACGGGAAGGAGAGGTGGGGTGGATGGGAAAGCATTGCCTCCCTTGTCACTGAGATGGGAACAGTGTTGGTGAGCCTTTTCCTGATGGTTGAGGTGCTTGAGACACCCCTTGCTGCCCCTTTCTGGCTGTCCTGACCCATTTCCCTGGCTTGGTGGGTGGACCTGGCTAACGCTGCCTTTTGGGGGCTGCTGGAGGAGCACTGGGGACACCTGTGCTCTCTCAGGCCAATCTGAATGTGTGCTGATCCCTTGGGAAGACCCCTGGCTGTGAGTGCTGAGACTACAGCACCTCTTGGTGTCTGTCTGCCCTCCCCTCCTCTCCCTGAGCCAGTTTCAAGCCAGCCGTTGCTCCAGAGCCGGAGTCAGGATGCTTTTCCAAGTGTTTGTAACAAAGATCAGTGCAGCGTGACTGGTGGCCATTAAAGGATCCCCCCCAACAAGAGCCCCCCCAGCGCTGGAATCTTCTGAGTGAAGTAGCCTGGCCCTAATCCCTTTGTGCAGAGTTCCTGCTTGTTTCTTCCTATGGGTGCATTTGTATAATTTGCATTTTGCACTCTGATCGTATGCATAGAATTCAAATTGAAATGGGGCTTGAATACATTTGCATGCTAATGAGGCAGTGGCTTTATTTATTTATTTGGAACCCTCTCAGGCAGGCAGCCGTGTGCTGGGAGCAGTTTGTGCATCTCTCCTGGTGACAGAGCTCTGTGGCCGCACAAGGAGCATCAGTTTTGTCCCAAGCTTGCCCCCTGTGCGTAAGCAGGTGAGGCTGGTGGGCTCTGCTCCAGCATCCTTGGCTCAGCCTTTCTCAACCTGTGTGGAGATCAGCAGTTTCAGCCTTCTTAACTACCCAGAGATGCCTCTTTAGGTCATCCTAGTGTTAACTGGGTGTGGGTGAAACATTTCTGCGTTAGAGCTGGGTACAGCCAGCACGAGCCGCTTGATGGTGACTGCAGAGGTCCACGGGCAGAATAACCAGATCGTGTCCCCGTTCTCTCTGTGACTTTGGGGTGCTGCCCACAGCTCCCTGTGTTCCTCCTCTCTGTTATGGGGCTGCTATTTCGTGTGTCTTTGGTCACCTTTCCTTGGGATGTTGCACAGGGCATTGGGCTTTGCTGCCCATCAATCCCTGTCTTCCCTCGGTGCTGCCCTGCTCCACCCACACCGTGGGGCTCAACAGGAGCCTCTCAGCCTCTTGCAAAGCAATAGTGAAGTTTGGAAATGTTGAGAAGGAGAAGCCAAGGGCTGGGAGAAAACCAGTTCCCAAAACTTCACAGCATTACTGGGAGGGCCACCAAAGCATCTGAGTCCCTTTGTGCTGTGACTCGGTGCCCCAGCAGACACACCCAGAGCACAGCTTGGTGCTCAGCCTTTCCATGCCAGCTCTCCCTCCCGGGTGACTCCTGCTGCAGCTGAGTTTCTTGCTGGCACAGGGAATGCTGGCCAAGCCAGGGCTCCTAAAATGGCAGCAGGAATTGGGTCACATTGCGCTGCCCCAGGAGAGGGAGTTTCTCTCAGAGCAGACTGGTTTCCAGTTATTATTTTACAGAGGATGTTAGAGGTTGATAAGGGAGCTGTTCTGACTGCCAGTGGGGCTTATTTGGGGCTTATTGTGTGCTCCAGTTTGTGTTTTAATATAGTCAAAGGTGACTTACAACTTTAATATTAATTTCAAAACTGATTGCTCGAGTTGTTTTTTTATCTATGTTAAACCAGATTAATCTCAGCCTTCCTTGATCCTGTTGGTAGCTTTTCTCTCCCTGGCTGGAGCCACACGTGGTCTGTGTTGCACCAACAAAAGCTGAGGAGGAAGATGTTTTTGTGGTGATAAATAATTGTCGCGGGGCTGCTTTTCTTCCAGAGAAATCTCAGCTCTACGAGCTCAACAATGGCATCAGTGGGAGCTCTTGCTTTTGTCCTGGGCTTTCTTCCCGAGCATGCAGAGCGGGGCTTTGCTGAACAACACCTGGCTTTGTGCTCCCCACAGAAACCTCCTCCTTGCTGTTGTGTTTCTCCCTGGTTTTCCAGGTGCTCCAGAACCCCTCTCCTCCTGTGCTGCTTTGTGCCTCTGGCATTACAATTCCTGCTGCTCGCAGGGTGTTTGGTGCCCAAGGTGACAGTGTGGGTTGGGAAGGTGGCCTTGGGGCAGCGGGGTGTGTGGAGCTGGAGTTGGATCCTTGTTGTGGCAGGCGCTGGTGAGACCAGCGCCTTCCCGAGAGCGCTGTCTCCATGAGAAGGGAAAGCTCTGAGCACCACGATGACATCTGAGGGTTGATGGAAAAGATGAGAGGAGCTCTTTGTGTGACATTCCTGTGGAGTTTATTGACCTTGCACAGACGGGAACCAGGGACAAAACACAGACCAGAGGCGGTCCAAGGTTATATTCCAACAGGAGGGGCGGTGCATCAGGCTGAGGGCCAATGGGATGAGGGCACAGGGGCAGTGAGAAGGCGGGGACAAAGGGTAACAGCCAACCAGGCTCAGGGGTGGAGTGACAAGGAACTGGGACCAATAGGGAAGTCAGGAGCAGGGAACATTCTGGAACTGGGACAGGGAGCAGGGATGACATAACGGGTACGTTAACATATAACAGCAAGGACTGTGGGAGAACATTCCTTAAATGGGTGTCTCATCCCAAGGCACCCCACTAACAGCATCCCACCAGCTCATGGGGTGTCTTGTCCTGTTTCTGGCTCCTTGAGCACCCTTGGGCAGGGCTGGAGGAGCCAGGGGTTGGTGATATTCTGCCTCTGTGTGCCTAATTAATGGTGATTTAGGCATTTGCTTGATACTTTGTGTAAATGTCCCACCTTTCAACATGGCCACTTGGGTACCCAAAACTGAGCTGCTCTTGGCAAAATTCGGCATTAAGCTGAGCTGGCTAAAGTGGAGGCTGGTGCTCTCCAGCAGTTTTCTAGGTAGTCCCAGAATCTCAGAATGGTTTGATTTGGAAGAGACCATAAAGCTCATCTGGTCCCACTGCCTGCCAGAGGCAGGGACACCTTCCACCCAACAAGGTTGCTCTGAGCTCCGTCCAAGCTGGCCCTGAACACTTCCAAGGATGGAGCATCCCAAATGATGTGGTTTAAGTGAATCCCCTTGACTTGACCATTGGACTTGATGACCTTAAAGATCTTTCCAATTGCAGTGATTCCATGTTCCTATGACATCTCCAGGACACTCAGTGACCAGTCATGCTGTGTAGATTCTCTGGATCTCAGGCCATCCTTGTTGATGCTGCCAGTCTGTGGAGCCCTGGTGGGTGGTTGATCTTTGTAGCTGGAAGAAAAGGATCAGCATCATGGCCCTGGACACCTGTGGTCATAAAGCTTCATGAGCATTGGCCAGCCCAGCCTGGTAGTGGTGGCACCATTGAAATCACCCCAAATACTGAGTTTACAATACTCCCTGTACCTCTGGGAATGACTGCTGGAATCAAATACTCTATAAGCAGCTTTTAGTTTTTTCCTGAGCTGTGTGTGGGAAAGCATTTCACTGATGGTCCTTGTTCTCCAAAATACCTCCCAAATGTTGCCTGTAGCTTTTCTTCTGCCAGCCTTACAAAAAACCACGTTTCAGAGCTTGTTATTCCATGCACAGTGCTGTAAATAAACATGCTGGATTGGTGGGTTGGAATTTGAATGAGCCGAGTGGATCTGACAGTGGCATGGAGGGGGAACTGAGGCACGGAAGGCTCACGTGACATCCATGAGAGTTGGTATCACAGGGGGCAAACAGGAGGATCTGTTTGCTAGATCTGCCCCTGGTCTGTCTGTTCTGCACATGCTGTTTCAGGCTGAGGTGGGGAAGCACCAGGTACCGTTGGCTCAGGAGCCAAACAAGATAAGACAGTGATAAGACTGAAGAGCCACTAAAGGCAAGACTTGACTCCGTGCGAGCGAATGCCGAGCAGCAGCCACATAAATCCCATTTGTTTTACATTTCAGAGCTTAATGAGACAGAAATCGCATGGCAATTGTCACATGTGAAGGCAGAGATTGCTGGTTTGCATTTAACTAAAGCAAGCACCGTATGCAGCACCGGCAGCTCCGGCGGAGCTGGGATCCTCACTCCTGCTTCCGTGGGGAGTGCTCCTGTAAACTGCAGCTGCCCTGGAGCTCAGCACTAATCCTGGCTGGAATTAACCCCCCTGGCCACCACACTACATTCTCTTGGAGGTCCCCAGCCTCCTCCAAAATACTCAAATGTCACATTCTTTGTGTTGAGAATGGTTTAGGTTGGAAGGGTAATCAAGTCCAGGAGCTGAATTCTTTGTTGTTTCACCAGGATGTGGGTACTGAAAACCTTCTTTTGGAATGATCTGTAGGAAGTTTAATAAGACTGCGGGCAGGTGCTGCAACCCCCAGGATCAGTCAGGGCTGGGGATGAAGGGATGGAGAGCAGCTCTGGGAGAAGCACTTGGGGTTCTGCTGGGTGAGAGCTGCACAGGCCCTGGCCCAGAACCCCCCTGTGCTGGGCTGAGCCCCCGGCGTGGGCAGCAGGGGAGGGGGGATTCTGCCCCTCTGCCCCACTCAGGTGAGACCCCACCTGCAGAGCTGCCTCCAGCTCGGGGGTCCCAGCACAGGAAGGTGCTGGAGCTGCTGGAGCCAGGCCAGAGGAGGCTCCAGGATGATCAGAGGGATGGAGCAGCTCTGCTGTGGAGAAAGGCTGTGAGGGCTGGGGGTGCTCACCTGGAGGAGAGGAGCTTTGGGGTGAGCGAATTGTGGCCTTCCAGGGCCTGAAGGGACTTGACAGGGAAGATGGGGAGAGACTGTGGACAAGGGCCTGAAGTGACAGGACAGAGGTAATGGCTTTAAGATGAGGGAGGGTAAATTTAGATATGAGAAAGTTGTTCATTGTGAGGGTGGGCAGGTCCTGGAATGGATTTCCCAGAGAAGCTGTAGCTGTCCATCCCTGGAAATGTCCCAGGCGAGGTTGGAGCAAGGTGGGATAGTGGAAGGTGTCCCTGCCCATGGCAGTGGGATGGAACTGGATGAGCTTTAAGGTCCCTTTCAATCGAAACCATCCCAGCATTCTGTGTCCCTTGTCCTGCCATGGGTGGAAACCCACCTGGGAATCATCTCCGAGCTGTGTTAACCATCAAGCTCTCCCTGGTTTGTCTCTGCAGACCTGTAGCTCTTTCAGATGAGTTGAACAATAGAAGGATATTAGTGCCAAAAATGCATTAACTCGGGTAACTTCCTTCATCTCTGCTAATTTGTGCCTTCGCTTTCCAGATAATGTTCATAAATTGCTAAAGCAGTACTTTAATATTAACATAAGCTGCAGTCTCTGTGACAACTGTTACAGAATGGGCTGTTTGCAGCTCTGAAATTGATTTTTTTTCTTTTTGCCCTTGTCTGTCTGAACTGAAAAACTGAAGAGAAAATGCTGTATTGAGTTAACCAAAAATGTGACCAAAAATATTTATTTCAGGTCAAATAAAACATTTCAGTAGATATATGTTCTTTTGTTCAGACTTTAAAAACCCTTTTTAAAAGTAAATTAACTTCAAAGATGCCTTTGGGAGGAAAAAGTCCAAATGTTTCATGTGGAGGAGAAAATTACTAAATAAACCACTTTCACATTTGACACCCACTCCTCCCCTTTCGGGACAAATGGGTTTGATGGGAGTTCATGAACAGCTTTGCTTGACCCACATCTGTGTTGGAATTATTGTGCCAAAGATGCAGGGGGAAGAGTTAATGAGTCATTTTTTAATGGGTATCTCAGTAGGTGAGAGAAGGACCAAAATTATCCATTTGAAGGAATAATAGGACCCTGGTTAGGTGACTAAATCCTGCTCTTAATCATCCTGGGGGCGGCAAAGAGGGGAAATCGGGAGTTGGATCATCTTCATTAGATAACTTGGGGGTGAATAGTATTTTGCAGCTGGCCTAGAGCTTTGGAGGGGATTAGGATGGATGTAGGGAAAGGGTCCTTCCCCCAGAGGGTGTCAGGCACTGAATAGGGAATGTGCACTGCCCCAAGGCTGCCAGAGCTCCAGGAGCCTTTGGACAGCGCTCTCAGGCACAGGGTGGGATTGTTGGGGTGCCTGGGCAGGACCAGGAGTTGGACTGGACAATCCTTATGGGTTCCTATTGGGAACTAAACACAGCTGACAGTTCCTGCTGTTGATCCTTCCTCATCCCAGGGGGCTCTGTGAGGGTGCCACAGGTGACCTGCCAGGTTCCCAAATTCCTGCCATCACTTCCTCCAAAGTGTTGAGTGTTTCCTGGTGAATCCTTACCAGGATAACTGAGACCTTCTCAGTGCAAAGAGAAACTCCCCAACGTCCCAACTCCTTTGATGTGAAGCACTTGGAGAAAATCCTGCTGGGATCTGCTGCTGTGGTGTCTAAAATGTGAAATGAGCAAAGGCTTGGATGGGAAATCATTCAGGTAGGATCTTTGTAGTGGCCCAGGTCTACTGCTGAACAAGTGCTGTTTTTCTAGACACATCCATTTGGATGCTTCTCCTCCAAGTTTGCACGTGCAGTGCTGGGAAGGCTGTGATCTGTTTTAGTGCAGTAATTGAGCAATCGCATTGTTCTGGACATAGCAACTAATGATTTTTTTCTGTATGATAATGCATCTTCATTACTCTGGGGAAATCATTTGCTCCTGTGAAGACAGGCCTCTCATTCCTGGGTTAAGGGGGAAGAGACTAATGGCTTAATTAAAAGGTTGGAGAGAAAAATCTGTCTTAACCCTTTTTTTGTGCATTTGAAGTGTGCTGTGGGTAGAGAGATGCACAGGCAGGCATGGCCCAGCCCTCATCTCAGAGAGTGTTTGGGACCAGTGGACACAAATTCCAGGTGTTCCATCCATCACCTGTATCTCCCACAAGCCATCTGCCCCCTGGAATGGGCCAGTGAGGGCCTGAACTGCCTTTGTTTGTGGCCAACACTGAGATTTATTCCATGTGAAAAGGGGAGCGTTATTTAAATCTGCACATTTTGCAGGATGTGAAAGCAGCTCCCCGTAATCTACAGCCCTGGTGTCCGCTGGGAACGCTCCATTAGCATCTTTCATTCCTGGAGTTGGATGCTTTGCAGCTCCTTTTAGTGGTGATAATCCAGCAAAGGCCCTGTGTTGTTCACACTGCAATATTTATGGAGCCAGCCTTCCTTTGAATTTCTGCACTGGCTTTGGCCAAAGGCAGAGAGAGAACACAAACAGTGGCTTCAGTAACACAGTAGTTCCTTTTCCCTTGCTGGGATGTAGGGCTTTCCAGAGGCCTGTTTGGAGCTGATTTGGTATCCTTTGGGGAAGAAATAGGAAGGGCTGAGTGTGTCTGACAGCGACTGCACTCTCCCTGCCTCCATCCCAAGGGAAATAGTGTGTCCTTTCCTGCAGAGAGGTGAACAGCCATAACAGGAGCAGTGGGTGAACTGCTGGGGTTTTCAGGGTGCAGGGGACCTGGATCCTTCCCTCCAAGCCTTTAAACAGAGCAGTGGCAGGGCAAGGCATCTCTTTGTGTATCGCAGAATCATCAAGGCTGGAAGAGATCTCGGGATCACCTAATTCCCAGTGCCACCATAATCACCCAAAACCATATCCCCAAGTGCCCCATGCAGAACTCTTCCAGAGATGGTGACTTCACCTGCCTTCACCTTCCAGCACCTAACTAAGGAGCAGTTTCCCTGTGGTTGTTTTGGCTCATGCCTCTGAGTGATTTTACCTTGGGATGTGGGTGCCAATAGTTTCCTTAGCCATGAGGTTGGATGGAGCCCATGATCAGGTCCCATGGAGATGGATTTCCCATGTTTGCTTTCATGGCTGCTGCAGGTGGTGCCTTTCCCCTCTGCCTGCAGTGCTCCCTCCATACTGTGCTCTCCCAGACTGGAGCACTCCTTCCTGTGCTGGGGAGAGGGCAGGGGGAGCACCCTGGGGTTGCTGCTGTGGCTCACTCGGGTGCCCCACTTGGCACGGAAGGAGCAGAGCCCCCGTCACGCTCGTGCCTCTCTCTGCAGCTCCGATTCCCCAGCTCCTCTCTCTTCATTTGACACAATTAAATATTAAAGCCAGTAAACACTTTAGTTCGTCTGTACAGCACTGTCTGCCCAATTATCCTCCTGCAGGGCTGTCAGACTCTGCCAGTCTCTTCCCTGGGTGCTGGCAGCCTTTAGCCTCTACACCAGCATCGCTCCGAGGAAAACCCTGCTCTCCAAAGCTGCCTTCCCACCCCTCTCTGCAGCTGCTCATGCCTTGGGGTTAGCTCAGGTATCCCAAGGCAGTATTGGCCTGCCTGAGTCTTTTCAAAGGGACAGAAGGAGCTGTTTGTTCTTCTAAAGCTGTTTTGCAGGTATTGACTGGGGAATAAAGGGGGAGCTTAGGCAATGGCTTCTTAGAAACCTGTGAATAGAGGTCAGAGCTGTTGTTGTCTGTGAAGTGTAGAACAGGTTCTTCATCCCCTGGAGCTGCAGGACAGTGCTCCTGCAATTTGTGTGGATCTGCAGCATCCCAGCAGTACTTCCCTGAGGGTGGGATTTTCCAAAATCTTCCAAAATCTTGAAGTTAAGGCTTTAACTTCTCCCATCAGAACTGTGTGTGTCTCCTCAGCCCCTGTCCCAGTACTGAGGGCGCCCTCCTGGCACCTTAAACCCCTTTTTGTATTTTTATGAGGCCGATGAAATTTTGCTGACAAGTGAAGGGAAATTGCTGCAGTCCTCCCAGCCTCTGTCAAGCAGAGCTGCTTTGGGGTGGTTTTTTTGTTGTTGTTGTGCTCTTGCCTTTCAGGACCTTGACATTCAGTGGAGTCCATTTCCAAGAGAGATGGGACAGCAGGATTTTACTGTGGTTTCAAAAGACAGTTTAAGTGCTTGAACTGCTGCCATCACTGAGTTACATGCCTGATTCTGGCCTTGACTGTTCAGGTTGAATTTCTTGCTCTGATTTTCAAGGCAGTCGGCATTAGCAGCTCGTCCTCTGCCAGACTGATCGCTGAGAGCAGCTAATGGGGTTTCTCTTTTCATTCTCTCAGCAGTGATGTGCATTCCCAGACCTTGGCACCTGAGCTGGTCCCTGGGAATATCAGCAGATACCAGTGAGGAGTCTGCCTTGCTCCGGGGCTGAGATACTCAGTGTATGCAGAGTTTCACCCCAGCACAAAATTCAGATTGGAATTTTCCTGGTCTCCATTAAAACTCATTACCCACTGGGGTTACTATTGACCAGGCTTCCTCGCCAGTCTGTATTTCCTTCCTGGATCAATAATCTCAGTATTGATTTCAAAATAAGTTGGTATCTTGGAAGTACAGCAATGCTGGCTCCGGGCAGCTCGGGCTCTGCTGCTGTGGGAATTCCCCATTGCAGCTCTCCAGGTTTTATCTGGGCTCCCACTTCCACTGTCAGCAGCAGGATTTGGTGTCTGTATCTCAAACTCCTCCACAGACAGCACTTCAGCTGAAGGGAACAGTCTGGGTTTGTTGTCTCAGAAGTAAAACACTCCTGTCCTGTGGTGTGATCCCAGCTCTGCCTCAGCTGCCAGGGCTGTGGATCTCCCTCCTGTCCCTTGGGATGGCTCCCAGCCCTCCTCAGTCAGAGGTGCTGGGTGCAAACTGCAGGCACAGAGAAGGAAAACCGCTCCTTTGGGCTGCCATAAATCCTTCATGGCATCATACAGCACCCCACAGGGAGGAACCTGAGACCTCAGAGCCACCTTCTCCTGAGTCTTTCTGTGATGCCCCTCTGCCTGGAGCCATCCTTGGTTATTTCTTTTCCCCCCAGTGTTTTGCAGGACAGAAGCTGCTTCTCTCTATGGAGTTGTTCTCAGCTGCCTCTGGTTTCCAGAGCTGTTGAATTGACCAGCAAGCCCCTTTGCACCCTTTGTCCCCCAGCCCAAGGAGACCTCCTGGAACTCCAGTTAATAAAGCACAAATCTCTCCAGGCTTGATGAACTCATCCCTGGGACGGCTTTTGTCCTGTGTGAGGTATTTCATAAGAAGCTTTGATGCTCTGTACCACACCAGAACCTGCAGGCTGAGCTGGCTTAGGAGCAGCTGAGGCACCAGGCAGGATCCCTTAGGAAATCTGTTGGGAGTAATGAACCACAGATGACTCTGTTTTCTGAACCAATGCAGAGCTGCTGTTTCTAGAAAGCTGCCAGCCTCACAAGTGTGAGGTTAGCCATGGAAAAGAGCTTCCGTGGGGAAGCTGGGAAGCTGTTGGTGCTGTCAAATGCCTCTGCTTTCAACCCAAGAGGCTTCTGTCTTTCTGTCATGGACAAAGTGTCTGTTCCTGTTCTCTCCCTTGCTCCTTCCAGATCCTGGGAGGTTCAGTGCAGTTCACACTTGCAGAGTGCTTGGGTAAAAGCATTCTTGAAAAGTGCAAAATATTTATTAGTATTTGCATAGCAGCCCCTGACCTGCTGTGAAGAAGCAGCCCTTCAGCTCTTCTGAGTAAATATACCTTCATTAAATAAAACTCTGCCTGTACTGCATGGCACAGCTCTGTCTCACCTTCATCTGCTTTTTCATGTGTAAAAATTCTTAGGAGTGTTTGACTTTAATGAGTTTTGAGCATTTGAGCAGGCAAAGTGCCTGCCTGGCCCAACAGTGCAGCTTTTGACCCTGGTGACAGGAATGAACAGCATCCAGGGGGCTGCTGAGGAATCATTTCCTTAAGGAGTCACCAAGCACTGAGTTTGGATGTTGCCTTCTGGCTGGAAACCTGCAGAAGTGCAGGGTTAGGGGGGTACAGGGCTGGTTTCCAGCTTGGTTTGCTGGGAAGTTATGTGGATCGGGGCTGGGCAGGGCTCCTTGGGGCACCACAGCCACCCTTCAAACCTCCTTTGTGCTGCTGCTGCAAAGCTGCTGGGATTGCAGATGGGATGCCAAGGCTTTAGATGCTCTCGGTGGCCCATAAAATCTTCTTGAGCTTTACATGACGTTAAAGCTTGAAGAGGTACTATTTAAAGCAGAGTGTTTTCACAAGTGCTCGAGGTTGGCTTAATGCTGCTCTTGTTGCAGTTAAGCCCAGTTCAAACAAACTTTGTTCAGCAGTGAGCACACTCTGGAAATATTCCCCGCTCCCCCACCCCCCAGAGGAAGGCAGACAATATTTGTATTAGAAGAGTCTTTGTACAACTCAGAGGCTTCAGCCATTTCCAGGCTGACTGGAAATGGGGAGGACAGAAGGCACTGGCCATGATCCACCAGCTTTCCAGCCTTGGCAGAAATGGTAAATAGGCTGCCAGGTAATGCTGGGTGTTAAGGGGGTATTTCTGCTTTATAATTCATTGAGCAGCTTACAGGTTTAGTTGGGAAGCTGCTTTCTCTTCAGCATCTTTCTTAAAAAAAAACTTGCACAGCTCAACAGATTTCCTTGATAAATTCCTGAAGTGTATCCTCATCCTTCCCTCGTGTCAGCTGACAAATGACTGTTTTGTCTGGCATTCCTTATTGACTAATTTTTTTTTTCTACAATGCAGAGTGCAAAGAACCCAGGCAGCACAAGCCTCTTGCTTGTAGCTTTGGGGGCTCATTTTTCATTTGGGAGCCGAGGTGCTTTATTTTGTGGTTGCTCATTTTCATTCAAGGCTTTGTTGCAGATTGTAAAATACAGTGTTCAGAAGAGAAGTCCACTTGTTTCGCTCACCAGTCACCTCTTGGTCCCCAGTGCCACATTTTGGGACACTGACTGTGCACCTGTTTGCTTTCCTCTGTTCCAGTGTTTTATGTGAGAGCCAGACTGGGAGTGTGCTCGTAGCTGTTGTACTTGGAGAGTCTTGTGAAGCTTCCCCAAACCCCAGGAATATGTGAGGGATAGAGAATAAACACCAGATGCTGCAGTGCTGCTGAATAAAGCTGAAAAAGCATAATCCACCCATATGTGCCAGATTCATCCCATCTATGCTTTGTTCCCTATGCAGCCTGCTGGTCTTAGAGAATCCTAAAATCCCAGACTGGTTTGGATTGGAAAGGACCTCAAAGCTCATCTCATTCCTGCCATGGGCAGGGGCACCTTCCAGTAGCCCAGGTTGTTCCAAGTCTCGAGGGCTCTGCAGCAAGTTCTTGGTGCTGTGAAGGATTTGTGCTCCTGCTGGCTTTCTCCTTAATCTGCCAGAGATGGGATTTGCCAAAATCCTTGAGCTGAAGTTCAGCTGGCTTGCAATGGGATTAGAGCTCCTGAAGAGGCGAGGAGTTCCAAACGTGGGTGTTGCTGTCACCTCTGTCCTGGAGCTGCCAGACTGGGGGCATACTGGAGTAATTTGGATCTGGGTCCATTTTCTTTTTAGTCTTTGGTGGCTGAGAGTCTCTTGTCCCTTTAAGACGAGATCACTTAGTTTTCTTGCCTGGAGCACAAGCCAATGCCATCATCTGCCACATCTCCCACCAGTTTACGACAGGTGAAGAAGAAATTTAAATACCAGGAGGATTATAAGACAAAATGTAATTACTTAGGAAGAAATCCACTAGGATTCTGCTGGATATCCTGTCTTATAAGGACTTTTGGGACTTCTTAGCTGTCTGGGAGCTTTGTGATCTGCTAAGCCTGTGCTTTGAGAAAAGTAGCCTTAAGTGTGCAGCACTGCAGGGGAAAGGTTGCTGGGCTGGAGGTGATGTTGGGATCATTCTGGATTCAGGGATGAAGTTCAGACCACCACATCTGGGAAGGTGTGAGTGGCTGTGGTGCAGCCTTTGGTGGGTTCCTACACCCCTGAAATGCTGCCAAGCTGTGGGGTGTGTGTGGCCTGCCCAACTCTAACCCAGTCTGGGGCTGTGAGTCACATCCAGCCGAGAATAAAACACCTCCTGGGCTGAGAAAGAGTCGGGCTGTGCCTTTGTGTGTGGCTGGTGGTCCCACAGGCTCTGGTGGCCACAATGTAGGGGTCCAGAACAGAGGTGCAAAGCAGGATCAGCCATTCTTGACAGAGAAATCCTCAAAAAGAGCCTTTTCCTCTGAGTAACCAACTGTGGGAGAGGTGAGAGAAGAACTGAACGCTGTGCTGGACCAACTTTCTCCAAGGAAATCCTCCTCAGGTGCCTCCTTCCCCACCCAGCTGTCTCCCAGGACCTTCCCACGGGTTCTGCCCAGCTGTGGATGGTGCTGGGTTTCCATCTCCCTCCTGCTGCTCCCTCCCCCTGTCCCAGCAACATATGTCATTAAAATGCTCAGACATGTGGAAAGGGCCTTGACAGAGATGCAAGGAGACAGGGGAGACGCGGCCGAGCAGAGACTTTGTCAGATGGAATGATTCTGACATTAGCGACGGTGACCGGGGGAGAAAGATACAGCCACGGGAGGGGGGAGCGGGCCAGGGACCTGGAGTGACAGGGCACGAGGAGAGAAAGGGAAAACCTGAGCAATTTCCAGCTGCAAATGGAGTGGAAAGCAGCAGTGGAGTTGGAGGACTGGAGCATTGTCTTCATTGCAGTGCAGGGCACTCAGTGACCCTGCCTTGCCATCAGTTTGGGCATGTTTAGAGCTGAGACCAGCAGCAGCAGGAGGGGTTTTTTCCCTTCCTCCACCCTTTGCCGTGCCAGGAGCTTGTTTGGGAACCTTTTCTCGCTGAGTGTCCTCCCACAAGCCTGTTATAAAGATTTTAGCCGGTTTCAGCCTCCACCTGAAACTCCATTTCACCAGGTGAAGGTGGAAAAAGAACCCTGGGAGCATCTGTGGGGTGAGAAAGGCGAGTCTGGTGTGTGCCCACTGCAGTGGGGAGCTGCAGGATTCCCTCTACTTCCTGCTGTTTGCCTCCAACCTCCCTAAAAACCCAAGACAGCGCTGTTTTGCTGGTTGTTTATCATGTTTTGAAGGTATTTTTTCCCTGCAGAGAACACCTCTGAAATTGCTTTGTGATCCTGTAAAGAAAACAAATGAAAGGAAGCCTTCCCTGCTCCCATTGACGGGAGGAATCCAAGCATCCATGTAGGTGGCAAGCGTGGATGTACAGCCCCGAGTATTTGATATTCAGGGCAGGAAGCTGGTGGGGAAAACCCAGCAAAGAATTCCTTCTATCGTTAGTGCAAATATGCCTATGGTTCAGCAAAATCAAACAAATGAAACACTTGGAGCTTGGAGGGGAGAAAAAAGCAGTTCCCAAACTCCCTGCAACCTGCAAGAAAAACAGAGCTCCTGCTGTTTGAAGAGCCTGGGCTGGAGAGCAGCAGGAGGAATCTCATCTGGACAGGCAGGGAGCAAAGGAGCCCTCTCCAGGGAATGAGTCAGGAGTGAGCCAGGGCACACAGCTCACTGAGGGAGCGCTCCTGCACTGCCCTCCTCACCATCCCCACGCTGTGAGCTTGCCAGAAGGCTGTTTTTATTTACTTGTGAACAGCTGGAGGCCACGAGTCTCCAGCCAGGAAGGGTGAGCTCCAAGCTGTGCCTCCATGCCTGGTGTGGAGGGACTGGGAGGCCTCTGTTTGAAATTCCTCACTTGGTGGTAATTTTAAAAGGATTGAAGGGATGTGATTCCTCACATGCGGAATGGTGAAGGATGGTTGGGAATGGAACACTCTGATGTGCTCTCAGGTGGCTGAATTACAGCGTGTCTGAAGATGGGGCATTCCCACTGCTTCCCAAATGCTGTAGTAGTCTCCTATTTTTATTATCTCAAGTTTTCACTGTGCTCCTTGAGGGATGTGTTGCTCTGCCGTTAGGTGTGAGGAGAGGCGTTTGCTCCTGGGCAGGTGCTGCTTTAGGGAGGCTGAGGTTTATATGGTTTTCTCTGGGACATGGACATAGAATCAAGGAATGTCCTGAGCTGGAAGAGACCCACCAGGATCACCCAGTCCAACTCCTGGCCCTGCCCAGACACCCCAACAATCCCATCCTGCCCCTGAGAGCATTGTCCAAAGGCCCCTGGAGCTCTGGCAGCCTCGGGGCCATGCCCATTCCCTGAGGAGCCTGTCCCAACTTATGTTTACCAGAACTTTATATTCTCCCTAATTTCTGGCCTGGTGGCTGATGTCTGGGTGCATTTCTCCTCTCCCCAGCCATCCAGCACTGTGGTTTCCTTCCATGAGTCACTCCCAGACAGGCTGTTGTTTCTCTCCAAGTGGCCTATCTAACACAAACTTTGTACTCTTAAGTGCCAAGGGAAGCGTTTTTGGGGGAGACGAGCTCAATTTGTTTAACACTGTAATTCACTGTTAGAAATCTCTCTCTTTTGTCACAGACAGAGTCACTGCATGCGTCAGCCTTTGATCTCAGTGGCTGATCTTCGTGGAAGAAATTTCAGTAACACTTTAAATTATGTGTCTGAGATATCCATTACCAACATGTTGCACTCAGATTTAGGGAGACTGTTGAGTAGTAGATAAATAGTACATGAGGTGCCTTTTAAAATACTTTTATTATACCAGTATTTTTCTCTATGAGACACTCTTAAGAACTGGGAAACTGCATTTCCTCTCCTGCCATTTTAAAAAATGCTCCACAAGCCTAGGTTTATGGTACTCTGCCTAATTTGATAGATGTTGATAAATTGCATGTCTTATAACGAGTGGCTTTGGGGCTAAGTGTGCATCGTGGTTGGATTCGAGTTTGCTTCTTGCTCTGCAATTAATTCCTTAGGTGACCTTGAGCATATTGCTTCAAAGCTGTCTCATTTTACTGTCTTATCTCCAAATGAAGTCCCTCGGTTTGGAGAGGGAAGCCTAAATGAAATCTCTCCTGGCAGCTGGGAGCTCACCTGGTTGTGTGCAGCGGGTTGCAGACCAGGGTTGCATTTCACCCTCCGGTGACACGTTGCGCTCTGTTGTGTTACACTGGAGTTAAATCCGGCATTTTGCTCTCATCTGTCAGGCTTCTGCGCTAAGGAGATTCACCTTGTTGCTTTTACACAGCTCCAGGTCCCTCTGCTTCACTTAATGGGATTGTCTGTCCAGGAGACAGCTTGGGGAAAATTTAAAGATGTGCTTTCCGCCTCCTGTGTTCTCGCCGTTGCCTGCCTGGGAAAATCTGCCGGAGCAAATCTCACAGGGTTCACAGGGAGTGCTCAGGAACACACACCAACACTTTGAAATTTCCTCTGCAAGTGTCCACCCAAGTGCCAACTGCATTTTAACCTCAAGCTTTAGGCTGAGAGGTTTGAACTCCTCTGCTTTGTGTGCATAAGCTGGAAGAGAGGTGGGTGCCAAGATTATGGAATCAGGGAGTCACTCAGCATTCCGAAGTAATAAATTTGTTTGAGGTAGTAAAAGAGGAGCCCTAGAGCTGGGAGAGACTGTGGCCAGGTTGGCAAAGGCTCAGCATTCCAGCTGAGGAAGGGAAGGTTGTGATTCCATGTAAGGAAGGAATCCTTTACTCTGTAAGGGTGGGGAGCTCTGGCACAAGTTGTCCAGGGAGGCTGTGGGTTCCTGATCGCTGGAAGTGTCCAAGGCTGGGCTGGATGGGGCTTGGAGCAACCTGGGATAGTGGAAGGTGTCCAGGGCAGGGGGATTGAATTGGATGGGCTTTAATATCCCTACCAGGCCAAACCATTTTAGCTTTCTGTGAGTCTGTTGGAGGTGTCGGAGGATTTGCTTTGGGTTTGGGAGCAGCTCCCTCTCCCCAGAGCTGGAGCTTTAGGGTCTGGTTCCCACCCGTGACCTGAGACAGCAAAGAGCAGCAGCCAATGCCATGGAACAGCTGCTGCTCCCAAGGCCCTTCCTTCTGCACCCACATCTCCAGCTCCCACCACTTCCACGTGGTGCTGGAGCCCATTTAATAACCCACAGAAACAAAAGGGACCAGGTTCCACTTCTTGGCATATTGGATGGTGTGACAAGAGAACAGCAGCATTTTCCAGAGCTGAGAGCCAGGAGCTGTTGCTAATAGTGTAATTTCCAAGCTGGTGTTCTCTTTTGAAATCCCATGAATGGGATAGGAAGTGTCAAATTTGGAGCTTTTAGCTGCTTGACCCCCAGCTTTGATTTTTGAACAGGCTGTGCTTGTGTTTTGTTAGTGGCCAGCTGCAAAGAAGAGGGATTCAAGGGAACATTTCCTGCACCACAGATCCCTCCCAAAGGGATTTTGGGTCCCAGTGATGCTGGCTGCTGCTGTTTAACAGGTGACAAAGGCATCTCTGAGGAGATGGACTTCAGTACAATAAGGTACATTTCTAAAGGAAGGCTGTTTCATTAAACACAAACGTGTGCTCTGAGATGATGTATTTCTGATCAGAGGAAGGGTCTGTGCTTCTGGAGGCACAGACACAGAGAAAGGGATAAAAAGATTTTCCTTAGGTGGGTGTTAAGAGCAAAGACACATCGATAGCTGGAGGCAGTGACGGCTGGTTCCCACCCACCGGCCTGGGGCCTGTGCTTTTCCATCTTTGCCTCATGGTTGGAGCTTTCTCCTTTTGCAGCACTAGAGCTTGTTTCCCTTTGAAGTGTTCCAAGAGCTTCAGGAGGTAAAAAAAACCCTCAGTAGGTGCAAGAATCTCTTCCAGTGGATGATTATTTGGTGTGTCTGGAAATACTTCAAGGGGGATGCAGCGCAGAGCTGGCTGTGGGGCACACTGGGCGTACCTGTGGGCAGAACACCCGTGAGCAGGACTGCTCTTCAAAGTTCTTTATGGACTTATTGCTGTTCCAGGCAGCTGGAACAGGGAATGGCTGCTGGAGCTGGGGATGTATCCCAGACACTGAACTTTTTTTCAGTGCAGCTGCTGTGCTGTGACAAGGAGTGCTGCACAGTGCAGGTTAGCAGAGGTCCCTGCGAGGCTTCGTAATGAAACACAGAACCTTTCACCCTCAGCCAAAGCTTCTGTAAATTGCAAACGGGGATTAAACCAGGAGCAGGAGCTCCGAGCTCTGTTCCTCGTGGTGCAAGACACACAGGGAATTTTGCTCATGCTGAATTGAAAAATCCATGGCTAAGAAAGCCAGTGTTATGGGCCAAGGGGGCAAGTGTAATGAAACCAACTGTGACCATGTTCCCCAGATTAAATCCAGAGCATTTGGTTTGCAGAGAATTCCCCAGGCACGGGTACTCCTTTATTCTTATTCAATAAAGCAGTCATGCTGTATCTGTAGGAACTGCAGAGATGGAGTCGTTGGGAGGGGGGGGAACAGGGGGAGGAGATCAAAATGGGTTTGTCAGTGCAAAGCTCACACCGAGCACAGCAAAGAGACAGGGAGAGGCAGATCACACGGGGAGAATGAGACTGAGCCACAGCCAAGGTGTCAGAGCAGGTTTGTCGCTGCCAGAGCCAACTGGAAGTGAAAGCATCGTGGGGAACCAGAGGCAGATCGAGCCTGTCAGGGAGGTTAAACTCATCTGAGGGCTGAGAACACTCCCAGCCCCACTGGATTGGACAGGAGAGCTGGGACAGACAGGTGCCTCCAGGTGCTGGAGCTGGTGGAGGTGCCCAGTGGAGTGCCCGGCTTGGGAAGAGCTGCTGTGCCACCTCTGGCCACTGGCTGGTGTCCATGGGACAAGGAAGGGTTGTGCCACCCAGAGAGCCTGACCTCTGTTGGGAGAGCTCCCAGTGGACACTCAGCTCCTGCCCTGAGCTCAGAGGGAAGGTTGGTGACACGTGAGGGACTGGGGGCCCTCTCCAGGTGGAGTTTGGGAGGTGGAGGGGCAGAGCTGTGCCCCACCACAGGGTTTGCTTTCCTCCCTGCATCCACTTGCCAGCAAATTCCCTTTTAATATTCCTCCCAGCTCCCTTCCCCGTGACAGCCAGGGGATGCTGCTGTGCTTTATTGCCACCACATTAATGAAAAGGCCATTGTAGCTGAGACTCCTTTGGTGACTTGGAGATGGATTTCCTCTTAAGGCGAGTAAAATGAGCCATCCTCAGCCCGCGTGGAGATAAGGAATGGTGAAGGATGGTTGGGACTGGAGCATATTTTGCTGGGTGGAGGCCATCCTTCTGCCTGAGGAGTTGTTTGAAATCCAGTCCCTCCCTGTCAGGCAGAGCTGTGGATGGGGCAGGTGGGGCTTTTTGAGAGTCATTGAATCATTGAGTCATTGGCAGAGACTTTAAACCCCTCCAGTGCCACCCCTGCCATGGGCAGGACACCTTCCACTACCCCAGGTCACTCCAAGCCTCTTCCAGTCCGGCCTTGGGCACTGCCAGGGATCCAAGGGCAGCCACAGCTGCTCTGGGAAATCCATTTCAGGGCTTCAGCACCCTCACAGGGAACAATTCCTGCCCAATATCCCATCCATCCCTGCCCTCTGGCAGTGGAAGCCATTCCCTGTGTCCTGCCCCTCCATCCCTTGTCCCCAGTCCCTCTCCAGCTCTCCTGGAGCACCTCTAGGCCCTGGAAGAAGCTCTGAGGTCTCCATGGAGCCTTCTCCAGGGAACTGAGGACCTCACTGAAGACTGTGAGGAGAAATTCCCTCATCTATTGGGGGTCCAAAAGGTCTCCTTGGGATTCCCCAGCTGCTGGAACCTGTGCCCAGGGCTGCATCGTGTCCCTGTGCAGGCAGAGCTGCTCAGCTGCCCCCTGAGAGAGCTCTGGGAGCAGCAGGAGGGAGGAGCAGGCTGCTGCTCCCCTTCCCAGCGATGCAGGGAGGTGTCAGCATGTCCCAATGGTGCTGGGAGCACAGAGCTGCTCCAGAGCCACAGCAGTGACCACACATCCTGATTAAAGCTTTCGTGCCTCTTCCCACTTGGATTTCAGTGCTGCAGTGGCTTTCTGAGCAGAGTTTGTGGCAGGTTTTCCTCTCTGACTTTTTCAATCTTCATTTCTTGTCTGCTGGCTCTTCCAGTGTGTGCTTGAGGCATCACAGACCACTGAGCACATAATGCTCGATGGGGATCTCAGGGTGAGGCAGTGCAGGGAGGCGAAAGAGGTGGTTCCTGTGAGCAGCACCTCAATCCTTGCCTGTAATCCCACAGAGAGGAGCTCCCAGAGCTGCAGGGAGTGATGCTGAGGCGCAGGAAGGAGCAGTCAAAGGAGACTCTCAAATTCTGCATCTTCCAGATTTCAGTATAAGGTGGCAGATTTCCCAGAGCAGCCGGGGCTGCCCCTGGATCCCTGGCAGTGTCCAAGGCCAGGCTGGACAGGGCTTGGAGCCACCTGGGACAGTGGAAGGTGTCCCTGCCATGGCAGGGGTAGGACTGGATGGGCTTTAAGGTCCCTTCCAAGTCAAGCCATTCCAGAATTCTCTGATAGTTTGGGATCACAGAGCACTCAGATACAGCACAGAGACTCTGGAAGGACTCAAAGTGGTGCTGAGTCCACCAGAGTTTGGCCTTTCTACTGAATTTAATGCATGTTGTTCATTTCTGCACATTCCTGCTGCAGAAAAGCTGGGTTTAAAAAATAAGGAGGGGAAAAGTTTCCTATCTGCTTTAAATTAAAATAAATCCAGAGCAGAGAAGGCCTTTTGTAAGGTCTGCTGAGTTAATGGATTCATAATGACTTTTAAAGCTTCACTTGGGTAAGAAATACTGTTCATTTCATAATTGCATATAAATATACTTTCTCATAATCCAGGACAGCATAGCAAAAGGAAATCTACTGGCTTAATTATAAATCTTTTTATTAGCTGAAACCCTGCTGGAATAAAAAGAAACACCACATATTGTTTTTATCTAGGAGGAAAAGCATGTGGAAGGGAGGGAGGGGGATGTCTTGGGAATGAGTTATGAGGAATTAAACGGGAAAGAAAACATCTGTGAGTGCTGGGGGGCAGCAATGCAGGTACTGAGGGCTTCTGTGAGCACTTTTCCAGTCGATCCATGGGTGTGGAGCATTCGCACCCCGGCCTCCCCGGGAGCCTGGAGCCAGCGCAGCAGATCAATTCTATATCCAGTCAGTGGCTTTTCCAACATGTATTTTTTTATCTCTTTGACCTACCGTGACCCCAGCTGGAGCAGATTTGTCTCTCCCTAGCTCCTGCCCACCTTGCTGACACAGGCAGCTCTTCTGGAGCTGGATGCCGAGGGCTGGAGCAGGGAGCTGAGGTGGAGGGAGGGATGGAGAGCTGTGTGGGCTCCAGGGATGTGCTGTGGCTGGGGGTGCCACATGTGCCGTGTGTGGATGGCCCGGGAGCACAGGGATGCTGGGGGGGCTGGCACAGTCCTTGCTCTGGGAAGCAGCAGGGCTGAGCCCAGTTCTTTGGGCATTGGAGCCGAGCTTTGGGATCACACCCTGCTCCTCACCGGGGTTCCTGGGAGCTGGGCTGGGGTGGATGGGGCTGCTGTGCCCAGCCAGGCCATCCATCACTCCCCACTCCTGAACACGGCACCCAAGCGCTGCTTTTAAAAACAAAAAGGAAACTAATTAAGCGCTTAAAGGTTGAACAGCCCATTTGCACCTGATGGAGACAAATGAGGCTGCCTCGTGCCCAGGAAAGCTGGCACTGCTCTCCTGCTCCCAGGTGGCTGTTTTTGCAATTCTGGGCTGCTGCAAACCCTGGCACTGCCAGGCACCTGCTGCCTCCTCTGTCTGCAGAGCCGGGGTGGCTGTGCCCAGCCTGGCATCCACCTGCTCAGGGAATGTGGTGGGAGAGGTCCCTGGGCATCACAGCTCTGATGAGGGAGCTGGGGAGCTCAGCCTGGAGAAGAGGAATCTCAGGGAGACCTTCTCATCTCCACAGCTCCCTGACAGGAGGGGGCAGCCAGGTGGGGGTCTGAATTAATCAGAGGAAGAGAGGATATAATTTTGAAATGCACCAAGGTAGGTCTAGGTTGGACACAAGAGGAATTTCTTTGGAGAAAGGGTGATCAGACATGGAATGGGCTGCCCAGAGAGGTGCTGAAGTCCCTGTCCCTGGAGGTGTTTAGAGCCATGGTCTGGCTGATGCAGTGCTGGTGGCTCACAGGATGGGCTCTCTGATCTCAAAGGTCTTTTCCAACTTCTGATTTTGTGGCCTCTATAAATCCTCCTCACCATGTCCTGATGCCCCACTGCGACAACTTTAATCTTCATGGCCAAAGCCAAGCCCAAGAACCTCCTGCTGCTACTCCTCATCTTGTTCCCCACCTGAATTTGGGTGCTGGTGTCCTCTGAGTTGTGTCTGAGATGAAAAACAGCTGCTAAGTGGGAAATCTGAGGGGCTACAAGCAATTTCAGCTGAAGGAATATATCATATTCTCTATCTCTCTGGATACAACCCAGTTTTTTGAGAGAATTTAAAGTACCAGCATAGCTGGGCAAATAATTTCCCTGTTTATTTGGCCTTGTGTGTTGAGAAATCTGATGTGAATTTGTTCCTTTATAAAGGAACCCAGGAATGTTTTATCCGAGCTAAATTGTCGGCAGTTTTGGCCAGACCTTCCCTGGGTCTTGCATGTACTGATGGAGGTGGGAGGGAAAGAGAAAGCCAGAGCCAAACCAGAGAACTGAAGAAAAGCAAAGCAGAGCAGGACAGTAATATGCTTTTGGATTTCTTTATCATGTTCTGAAAAGGAAATAGGGAGAGAAAAAAAAAAGTCTTCTCTCACCCTTCCCTCCAGACCATGGAATTAAATCTATAACCATTAGAGAAACATTTTGACCGAGACATCTTTTTTCTCTCCGCTCCTTCTCTGCATTCAAAAGCCTCCAAAGTGTCAGCATGTTTCCATGCAGGCGAGATGTGAATTGCATCTAAACAACATCATGTCAGTGTGGTGGAGAAAATTCCCACTGAGGGCCCTGCAGGTCAAAGCAAGCTAATGTATGATGCCCTCCCTTGCACTACTGAGCGTGAGTTGTGCTGATAACACTCCGTTCTCTCTGTCTATTAAATCTTCTCTCCTGTATAAGCAATGCAGGCACAGAGTTATTTACTTGTTTTTCTGGCCTTCCTCCCCCCGTAAATTGTCATCCTTGAGCAGGGGGGACCTGCTCAGCCACAGGATCTGGTGGTAGCCATCCTAGTTGGTTTTATTTTATTTTTATTCCATTTTTTTCCCACTCTGTGACACTGGTAAGTTGTGTCTGGTTGCTTTATGTGCTGCTGTGACTTGGCTGGAGGGCTTGTCCTCACGTAGCGCTAGGCAGCTCCTCCCAGCCCCGCTGTGGCGGGTGTGAGGTGAGTGCTGGATCCCCCTGGCTCCTTTGGACACTGGCTGTGGGAAGCAGTCGATATTTCAGCACTGTATAAAGCTTTTGATGTGCAGGATTTATTTGGAAGGGATCTGATTAGTTGGGAATTGTTCCCCTTTACCTCTGCCCTCTCCATTTTGCGCTCGTCCTGCGCTGCCAGGGCACCAAGTCTCTCTTTGTCACGTTGCTGCTGCTCAGTGCAGGTGTTTTGGTGCCCTTTCTCTATTTTCTGAGTCTTTTTTTGTGGCAGCCTTGAGGGTACCCGGGCTAATGACGAATGCCCCCTCCATGGGTGCCAGTGGAATGCTTCCAGCTCGGCCTGAGCAGGGCTGGCTCATTAACCACGGCTGCACCAGCAAGGAGGGACAGAGGTCAAGCTGTGAAAGCTGCTCAAGTGGGGCTGTTTTAGGGAACTCTTGGAGCCTCTTAGAGGAGAGGCCTCGGGGACTCATTATGTGCTGCCAGTGTTGCAGGGAGTGAGTCGGCTGCGGATCTGTTGTTCCGTGTAAACAGGTACACAGGTCAGGCATGGAGGGTCTCCTGTGCCTGCTGCAGGAGCAGAAGGATTGGTGGTCACAGGGAACTTGCAGGGTTTGGGGTAGGAAAGGTTAAAAACAGGAAGAGGAGACTCTTCTGTATTGAGGTCCTGCTGTTCCCTGGGCAAAGAGGGCGATGACTGTGCAGGCGAGGGGCTTTGAGTGCTCGCGCTGTGGGGATAAGGACGTGTCTTTAGGAGTAATGGAGGGAGCTTGTGCCATGGAGAAAGAGCAAAAGAAACAAGGGAAGACAGCCAGATAGACACCTTTAATCTTTTATATTAACTGAGTCTTTTTGCCTGTGGATTTGGGGAAGGCAGCTGGCTCCCTTAGAGCCAGGCTGGCAAATGAAAAAAGGGATGACAGGAGATCTCTGATGCTGAGAGTGGATAATGCTCAGAGAGGACAGCGGTGGGGAGGGCATGAGCCATGAGGGGGAGCAGGGAATCACCAACATCTGCTCTCACACTCATTCTTCACACTGATCCCTCCTCGAATCTGACAATCCTCTCCCCTAATCCCTAAATCCCACCGATCTGTGCAGCCGCCCGCCCGGGCGCTTCATCCCTGCAATCTGCCCGCCCCAGCTCCCGTGCTGGGGGAGCAGCTGCTGGGCAGGCCGGAGCCCAAATGAGACACTGCCCTTGTTGTCAGACACTGATGACTTTCCCCACCTGCCTGAGAGAGACAGAGACAGGAATTAATCAAACAAGCGTCAGCTGCTGTGAGGAACAGCTCCCAGTGGGTCCTGAGGCAGTGGGGTCCAGCTGGGTTTAGGGTAGGGAGTAGTGAGCCCACAAATCCAGCCTGCTGACTGTGTTCCTCTGGGAACCACAAAACATATCAGCCAAAAGACAGGGAAAACCTGGGAGTGCTGCTGTGACTCCCCCTGCCCTGTGAGTACCCTAAATGTGTGTTCAGGCCCGAGTACAAAGACATCTTGGCAGGAGGCTCAGCTGAGAGCAGCCAAGTCTGGGGAAACCTGAGTCAGTTTTGAAGACAGGAGTTGTGTGGGATTATCGCATCTCTGTTTTCATACAGTGTTTCATACAATTGGAAAGGGATGAAAATGAGGAACAAGTCCCAGTGGGTCCTGAGACAGTGGGGTTCAGCTGGTTTTGGGGTAGGGAGCCACCAGCCCTGAGCCTCTGGCATCCACAAAATGTGTCAGTCAAAATATAGGGAAACCTTTTCCCTGTGGGGCTGGTGGTCCAAACACTCTGCTGGGGCTTCACCTGTGCAGCTCTTCAGGTCTAGAGCCAGACTTAGATCCCTTCACCTTTGCCTTCTCAAGAATGGCATGGTTGTGATGTGCCTCTTTCAGGGGTGCTGTTCCCCCTCTGGGAAATGTCAGCCTCTCCAAATCCAGACTTGGTGTGGACACCAGGGGTTTGCAGGCAGCCTTTGCCCTCCTGCACAGGGACCCAGGGGATGCAGGGGGCTTGGATTCACCTCCTGTGTCGGGCTGGACAGGGGAGTAGTGCAGGTTTCTGGGGAGGAGAGGGATTTTCCCTGCAGGAGAGGCGTATCCGTAGTTGCTGCAGAGCTGGTTCCAGCCCAAGGAACACATTTGTGTTATTTTAAGGTTTTAAAGCATTTTTGTTTTCCGAAGCTCACATGCCAGGCTGTGGCTTCTTTGGGTCCTTCAGACAGTACCTGGGGGCCCCCAAACAAACACAAGCTGGTGCAGCAGAGCTCAGGGAGGGACAGATCCCACATAAATATCCCAGTCCCTTTTCAGAAGGAAATGCAAGGTCCTTTAGGAAGAGGGAAAAAGCTCAGCTGTCTTTGCAGTGAAACCTGTTGGCATGGAAAAAGTGCCGAGATGCCACCCGTCATCTCTTTAGCACCTTGTCAGTGGCTGAAGCCTCGTGCCCAAGCACAGGGGCTATTAGGGAATAGCTCAGCAGCTATTTTTACACTCCAGCCAGCTCTCTTGGGTGTGATTTTTCCCTAAGATTTTTCTCCCCCTCTGTCCTCCCAAAATTAGCTGAATTTGCAGTGCTTGACACAAAAGAAGTGATTGGAAAAATACCATGCAGAGAGGCCTCTTAAACCATTCCAGACTCCTGGAAACGTGTCCCTGTGCAGAAGAAAAACGTCTGTGCTCTGTCTGGGAGGGAAACTGATGTTTGTTCC
This sequence comes from Cyanistes caeruleus, assembly GCF_971803275.1. Classification (NCBI taxonomy): domain Eukaryota; kingdom Metazoa; phylum Chordata; class Aves; order Passeriformes; family Paridae; genus Cyanistes; species Cyanistes caeruleus. Next base: position 1,344,029 of record NC_141723.1, read on the forward strand.
ATGGCTTGTGGGCATCTTTATGGTGTTTAGTGCTGGCAGTGACTCTGCTCCCGGGAAAGCAGGTGGATGTAGCCTGTCTTGTCCCCTCTAAAGGTGTGATCTGGCTCCAGGGAAAACCTTTGTGTGCACTGGGGGTTCTGCTGAGCCTGTCCAGTGTGACAAGTGTGCCAGAATTGCCTCAGCTCACCAGATGGAGCAGAGCAGGGTTTGCTTTTTGGGGCCATGTCCTCGCCGGCTGTTGGGGTTTTGTTGCATGCACAAAATGTGTGATTTATTACTGTGGGAAGAGCTGGGAAAAGCCTACCCCTGAGCTGATGGTCAGTACAGGACATCCTGCACCACAGGAGTGCTGTGGATCCCTGGCTAACAGGCTGACATGCAGGACATGCCTCTAATTACCGTGATTAGTGCTGCCCTGCTGCCAAGGTCAGCTCTCACTTGTAGTTCCCGGCACAGCCCTGCCACTTTAGTGGGAGTGATTTAAATGACACTCAAAGGCTGCGGGCAGTCAGATGGAATGGGGGGAAAAAATATGGTGTGTGTGTGTGCAGAGGCACAAAGTGACACCCGAGTGATGATGCTCCTCAGGTCCCTTCCCTGTCTTGGGAAAGAACAGAGGAATGAAAGAGCCTTTGGAGCTGAGGCTGACCACACCCAGCTGGCCCTTGGGGTCCTGTGCCATGCCCCCAGCCCATGGAGAGGCAGGCAATGAGAGCAGAAACAACTCAGGAATACCAAAAGCCCTGGCTGGGTTCCCAGCCTTGGAGCCAAAGAAAAGGCCCTGAGGTGGGCGGCAGGAACTCAGCAGCAAAGCTCACGTAAGGATGGGTGTTTGCCTCTGGAACCTGGCACCTCATGGGCCCAAAACGTTGGTTGGGATTGAGTGGCAGTGTCAGAGCCTGGTTTGAGGGTGAGAAAGCAGTGAGTGCCCAGCTCTGCCCAGGGCGAGCTGGCTGGGAGGGCCCCCATGGGCTCTGCCTGCTGCTCCCAGCTGCCCGTGGAACAGATGAGCATTGGCATTCTCGAGGGCACAGCAACATTCTCACAGACCTTGAATCTTCCCTGAATCTTCCCTGAATCTTTGCTGAATTCAGCTGCCTGGTTTAAACAAACCTTGTTTGCAGACATTTCCTCATGTCTCCTTCCCTGCCCTGGCTCCGCAGCAGCGAGGCCACAGGTTCTGCCAAGTCTGGGGAAATCTGAGCCAGTTCTGGGTGCAGGAGTTGTGTGGAGTGGGATTCTCACACCCCTGCCAGTGTCTCTCAGTTGAAAAGGGTACAAAAAGTGTATTTCCCTCTCTCCTCCTTGCCAACAAAATTGAGGATCCTTCTTCCTCTCCTATGGCTAAATCAGCTGAAGCCTTCCCTTTTGTTTAGGTAACCTTCTCGTATATTAACCATACACCCAGCAAGCCAGATTCATTACTTATTAATTTACAAAGTGGTAAATTTCAAAGCTGTCATAATGCTGAAGTCATGTTCACTTTAGTTATTCTGCATAATTAATTACAAAGTAATAATTTGTACATCATGATATTTTCATTTCAACATGAAAACCAAAGACTCGGAGCCGTAACAGCCTGAGGCAGCAGTGAGGGCCAAAGGAGGTTTCCAGACGTGCCTGGCTGAGGAGAATATCAACTCAGCCTCACTTCTGGCCTTCTGGGGAGGGTCTTCTTCCTTGTTGTAATGACCCTCTCCTGTGGAGGAGCTCCCTGAGGACACGTGGCTTGTTCAGCTGGAGGAGATGTGGGTGGCAGCTCTGATCTCTGCTCTGGGACAGGGACAGGACCCTGGGAACAGCTGGAGCTGGGCCAGGGCAGAGTTAGGTTGGACATCAGGGAAAGGTTCTTCCCCCAGAGGTGCTGGCACTGCCCAGGCTCCCCAGGGAATGGGCACGGCCCCGAGACTGCCAGAGCTCCAGGAGCCTTTGGACAGAGCTCCAGGGTGAGATTGTTGGGGGTCTGTGCAGAGCCAGGAGTGGGACTGGATGTTCCTGGTGCGTCCCTCCAGCTCAGGAGATTCTCTGGAAAGGTCACAGGGCAGGAGGGAGGGTTTCTGTTTCCCAAACTTTGTCTTGCACAGCTGGTTTTCACAGCCTGGTGCTGAGAACAACTTGCTGCATGTCACAAAGAGCTTTCTGGTCCTCTCTTTGTGGTGTTGCTGAGCTGAACCTGCTCAGGGTGCCTGCAGTGATGCTGCACCTCTGGAACCTTCTAGAGATGGTAAAGGACAGCAGGGTGAGGGCTGGAGGGGGTGAACATAGTGCAGAGCACCATCACACTGTGCAGCATGCTGAAAAATAAATGTTGGCTTGGGAGGGAAGAAATGCCAGGGTTGGGGGAGCTTCACAGGAAACAACCCCCAAGATTGCATTGATTTGTTCTATTTGATGCTTGTTTTTATAAACAAGAGCAGTGGATTGTGTCTGGGACTCCTGAAGAGCTGAGACAATGGACACAGGCTGCAAACACATCTGAGGGATGGAGCAGCATCTTCTGCCCTCTGTACTAAACCCCTCTGAAGTTAGGTTTACACCCAGAGCTCCTCTCTGCCCCCACCGAGGGTGCTCTGAGCCTTCCTTTCTGCCCACGTTGCTTTGGAGGGGCTTGATCTCATTTCCCAACTTCTCAGCCATGGAATTAAAAACTTCTCACTGACAGCTGAGAGGACTGGACTCACCCAGCCTGCAGAGCTCAGCTTTGGGTAAAACTTCAAGAGATTCCAGCAAAACTCCCTGTGAGCTCAGTGGCATTGATTTCCCTCCAGACATAGCGAGCCTTAGCAGCTCCATCAGCTGCACATCTTTGATCTCTGTTTTACTAGGAGATTCCTTCTCTCTCCAAAAAGCTCTGATTTTTTTGGTTTCCTGTGAGTTGATTCCTCTCATTTTTAGGTTTCCCTGAGACAAGCATGGCAGTTCCTGGCTTCAGTGTTTGTAGCTTGCCTGGCCCTTGAGGAGAGTCCTGTTGCTGGTCCGTGATCCAGTTCCCCTGCAGAGACCTGGGTGTTCTCACACCTTCCCCTGTTGGTCAGGGATGTCCCCAAGGTGATGCCACCTGAAAAGATTTCCCCAGGAGGCTCTAGAGGCCCTTCAGGCCATGGTGAAGGGAGGAGGTGCAAAGGAGGACTCACACCATGGGTGCAGTGAAAATCCCCTGACGCTGGGTGTGCACCACAGGGGAAGTTTGAACGTGCAAGTGGAGAAAACCTTTTGTGTGCTTAAGGACAGCCTGTGCTTGCTCTTAACTGCCTGGCCAGGGTGATGAAGGGATCCCTTTGGATCTGGGCCCCTCACAGAGCTGGCAGGCTCCAGGCTGATGTCACAGCCAGGTCACAGTGGACCGTGGGTCACTCGTGTTTTACTGCCTGTGTCCAGCCTGCCCCTGCTGGGAGCCAAGGAAAGGGTAAAACCATCAATCTCCCACAGCCAAATCCTGGTTCCTGAACTGGGACTGGCTCCGTTGGGAGGGTCACTTCCCAGTCCTACTGCAGGAAAATATCTCCTGTGACAAATCTAATTCATTAATTGTGGTTGATAATGTCACGTGTGATTGGAGCAGCGAGGGACGAGGGAGATGAGAGCGGGGAGCGCTGGGACGATTCCCAATTTCCCTGCACTTCATGTCCTTCAGCACAGCCAGTCCTGACATCCCATTAGCAGGGAAATGCACCCAGGCTCATCCAGCAAAGCCTTTGCAACCCTCTGGAATCAGGGCTGAAATTTTGATGAAGTCTGCCCATGTTGATTTCCTGGAAAAACAAAAAACAAGATATTGAAAGCAAACAGCTTTCAAAAATTGAGTGGTGTAACAGTAAACTTGTAATTTGGGAATGGTTGTTACATTCACCATTGCAAAGATCAATCTATAGCCTTTGTGAGCTGATTTTGCCCAGTCTTGAGAACTTATTTTAATCACTTGACGCTAATCTCATTTCCAAGCCTGAAAATGGTCCCAAACATTGAAATTATATGTTAATATAGTGAGATTGACAAAAGGAAGCTGCTTGTATCGACTTGGAATTAATGAAGCAATTCAGCGATGAACAATATCGCTGGCAGGAGGTGTTAAGGAGAATTGTTGCAGTTGTTAAATTTTGGCACTGAGAGGTCTCATTGCTCTGAGGAGATGGTCGGATCACAGCGAAATGAAAATTACCTGGGAACTTCACAGGGTTTTAGTTATTCTGAATCATTTCACAAGGAGTGCAGCAGAAAACAGGGAAAGGTGGGTGGGGGACTCCTGCCGATCCACGAATGCTTTTCTGCACTGGTGAGGGAACAGTGAGGAAAGAGAGGGAACTCAGCAGTTCTGAGATGGGGTGGAAATAACACTTTCCTCATCCAGGCTGGGCTGTGCCCCACTCCAGCCCCTGGGGATGAGCTCAGTCTTACTCTGTGTTACAGCAAAGACTGCTCTGGGGCAGAAGGGTCCTGACCAGTCAGAGCTGTGAATTTGCAGGTCCTGAGACAGGATAACAGAACCTCCTTAGCTGGAGGGACCCACAGGGATCATCCAGTCCCAGTCCTGGCCCTGCCCAGACACCCCAACAATCCCACCCTGGCCATCCCTGGAGCGCTGTCCAAAGGCTCCTGGAGCTCTGGCAGCCTCGGGGCCAGGACCAAAATCTGGGGCTCTGCCCAGCACCCTCTGGGGGAGAACCTTTTTTGAAATGCGACCTAAACCTCTCCTGGCCCAGCTCCAGCCATTCTGGCTCCTGTCCCTGTCCCAGAGCAGAGATGGGAGCTGCCCCTCAGGAGGAGCCACAGCCCCGCTGAGCTCTGCCCACATCTCCTCTGCTCCAGCTGAACCAACCAAGTGCCCTCAGCTGCTCCTCCTGTGGCCCCTCCAGGCCCTTCCCCATCCCCATGTCCCTCCTTTGGATGCTCTTTAACACTTATATCTCATGTTGAGGTGCCCAGAGCTGCCCCAGAACTGGAGCTGAGGCTGCCCCAGCCCAGAGCAGGAACATCCCCTCCTGGCCAGGCTGTGGATGCTGGGCCAGATGTCCCCAGGGCCCTCCTGGCAAGTGCCAGGTGTGTGCCCCCAGCTGGTTGTGGCTCAGGTGTGTCCCCCTGCACAGCTCTGCAGGGCTGTGGGGAGCTCTGCACAGCTCTGGGTTCCCCTTTTGTGGGAGCCCTGTTTTGGTTGGGGCTCCTTGCACAGCCTGGTTTCCATCCTTGGCTTTCTGCAAAGTGCTGGTGGTTTGTGGGGCTGCCGACAGCTCCAAAGCATTTCAGCTTCCCCAGAGCTCAATTTGTGCTGCTCGGTGGTGTCAGCAGAGTGAGGGCTTGGAGGAGCCTGAGCCAGGCTTTGATTCCTTGACCGGTGATCCAGCCCAGCCAGGAGACACAGAGCGTAAAGCTGCACGTCAGGAGAAAAGCAAAACTTGTTAAGAAATAGAGTTTCTGTTCTTTGGAATAAAATTCCCCTGTAAGACTACAGAAAGATGCCAGGATGTGCTGCTGCTGTTAACATCTCGAGGCTTTGAACTCATACATGCAATACTTGAGAGACAATTTGGAGCAACTGAATTCAAGGCACAGCAAAAACCCTTTAGAAGCTGCTCGCTGACAGTGATAAACATGTGAAACGGGGAGGGAGGTGCCCAGTGGATTTTGAAGTAGCTGCTGGTGACTCTGTTCCTCCAAGGGAGCGGGAGTTGAAAGTTGGAGCATGTTTACCAATTATTGACTCGCTGATTGATGGCTTAGGAAGATGAACAAGACATGAAAACAGCAAATTTCCCTGCAGATGAGGGAGATCCTGCCAGGGAGGGGCAGGACCATCACAGGCAGCTGTGGTCCTCCCTTTCCTCAGCACCATGGCTGGAAATCACATCTGGTTTGGGGATGTGCCTTTCCTCAGCATCCCAGGAGCGCAGGGATTGATGTCCACGGATGGGGTTTTGCTCATCAGTCTTCAGCTTCAAATGGATTTTGTGTTAATCTGTGCTCAGAGGCTTTCCTGGGCTGCAGCAAAGTGCCTGTGCTGCTTCCAGGTGTGCCTACACTTCCAGCCTGGGGATTTAGGGATAGAGGATATTGGCAAAGTTCTCTTTTTTTTCCCCCACCCCCCTTTCCTTTGCAGGAGGAGGGGCCAGGGCTGCCTCTGTATCCCACTGTACTTTTTCCTGGAGCTCTCTTAGTGACAAACCTTTGTAGAGGTAAAATACAGACAGCACTTTGAAATTACAGCTTTTTCTGGTTTGGTACCTGGTTGAGGGTCCCAGAGGGCTGGGGGGTCTGTTCTGGTTGGATATTAAATACAGGAGGTTTATATTCACCAAAGTGAAGTTTCCTGATGATCTATCAGGAATGTACTGCAAACAAAATGTTTATTTTTAAATCTCAGAATGACTAAAAAATGTTGATAATTTTTTTTTTTCGTTGCAATAAAGACTGCTGGGGTTGAAAATACTTTCATTTCACAAGCCAAAGGTGTTCTCTGGATGTAGCTCAGATTTGCAAAATTACTTCAAGCCCCCTCTCTGACTTTTTTTTACTTGTCAACCTCCCTCAAAAACCTCAACTCTCTGGAAACGTCAGTTTGGGGAAGCACTGCTTTGAATTTTGGGCCAGAGAAAATTCCAGATCTCCCTGTGAAAATGTCTGTCAGGATCTCCCTTTATCCCTGTGCTCTGCTGTGGCTCTCAAATGTCTCCTCATCCCCTTGGTTCAAGGCACCACAACCACATTTTGATGATGGGAGAGAATTTGTCTGAGGTCATGGGTGAATCCACGACTCAGGTGGGGCCCCAGTCCAGAGCAGCTGTGTTCAGCCTGGACTTTTAACCACAGCCCCAGCCCTCTGTCCTGAGAACCAAACCCATCTGGGGTCACAGCCACAGTGTGGGATTGGGCTGGAATGCAAGGAGTGCTTTTGGTGGAAGGTTTGAGATGGAATTGAAACCCTCATCTGGGATTTATCCCAGGGGCTGCAGGGTCTGTGGCCAGGGGCAGCATCTCTGCTCCTGGAAAAATGAATATTCTGTGCTTTGGTATCCCAGAGCTCATCAGGAGGAGCTCTGGGTGTCTCCAGGATGAAATGTGCCATGAAATGCAGCTCCACACCATGGCAGAGGCTCTCCCAGATGATTGTGCTGTGTGATTCCAGTGATCCCAACTGGCCATTCCCAGTGTCCCATAGTGCCCTGGGAAAGACACGTTGGTAATTAATTCCAGCCACCTCAGAGCCTGCAAAGAGAGGGAAAACATCCTCTTAAAGCCAATCCTGGGTGCATAGAAACAGCCTCAGCTTGCTGGGATCAGGCACAGCAGTGCAGAAATTGCTTACCCCATATGCCAGGGAAATCTGGTGCCTCTTGGACAGATCTGCTCTCACAGATTTCTGCCAAATCTCTGGCAAAGAGCCTCGCTGGATGCCTGGAGTTCAGTCCTGGTCCTTTTAGTCCCTGGCTCTGTTCAGTGTTCTCTTCACTGTGACCCTCCCAGCTGGCAGGGCTGCTGTCCAGCCCATCCAAGGACTGCCTTGGATGCAGGAGCACCCTGGCAGAGCTCCCAAGGGCCAGCATCTCCAGGGAACCATTGGCTGGCCTGTGCCTAAATCCCACTGGCATTTCTGGTGGCACTTAACAGACTTGGCGTGCCTCTGCAAGTGCAAAATGATGGGATTGATGAGGTTTAGATTGGATATGATGGAAAATTTCCTCACTGAAAGGGTGGTCAAACTCTGGAAAAGGCTGCCCAAGGCAGTGGTGGAGTCACCATCTCTGGAAATATTCCAAAGTGGGTAGCTGTGGCTCCTGGGGACATGGTCTAGGTCCTGGCAGTGCTGGAGGAATAGTTGAATTTGATGATCTGAGAGGGCTTTCCCACCTTCTTTGTTGGATCTGTTGTGTTCCTGGGGCTGGGTGCTCACAGTCCCTCCTTGATGGTCCTGCTGCTCCTCGCCAGGGCTGGCTGTGGCTGGGGAGCTGCTGAGGAGCCACTCTGGAGGAAAGATGCTTCATCTCACATCCAGCACATCTGAAATGGCCTCAGCTTTATTTCCATAGATCCACAGAATGGTTTGGGTTAGAAGAAAGATCTCGTTTCACCCTCTGCCACGGACACTTTCCACTAGAGGAAGTTTTTCTAGTTGGGCATTTTTCTGGAATTAAAAAATCAGTGCTGTTAGGGAAAAGCAAGAAGAGTCTTGGCAGAGCACAGGGGCTGACAGTGAGGATTAGAAATGGACACGGGTGAGCAGTGAGAGTCCAAGGTAAGGACAGGCAGGAGGAAAAGATGTTTCTATTTGCAGGGTCTGTTTGAAACTAATGGAACAAGGAGGGGGGAAACACATTGTTTTTCTGCTCTGCAGGAGTTTGAATGTTAAATAAAGCAAGGCACTGAAATCTTCCTGCCAAAGCCCCAAGTGTTGGTGTTCTCAGACCTCTGTGTGTGTCTGGGAGCAGCACTGGGTTTGGAGTGCAGACCATGGAACACCAGACTGGTTTGGGTTGGGAGGGACCTTAAAGCTCCTCTCACCCCCCCCTGCCATGGACAGGAGCACATTTCAGCAGCCCTGGCTGCTCCAAGCCCTGTCCCTATGGACCATTTCCTGAGCAGTCTGGTTAGTGCTGGCCTCCAGACTGTCCTTGCTCCGAAATCAGTCCTGAGAGATGCTCTGTCCCCCCAGGCAGCCCCAGCACGGGCAGCCAGCCTGAGCCCTCGGGTGCTTTTTTCTCTCTCCCTGCAATACTCAGCACCCCAATCCTCTCAGCCTTTTTTCTTGCCTTTATTTTCACTGCAAAGACACAATGGGTGTGTAAAGGTAAGAGGCAGTGGATGGGAGGTGAAGCTTTTAGGAGTCCTGGGGATAGAACAGAGCAGTTTATCCTTCCTGGCTTATTAGTTCAGGATTTTGCTGCCTCTTTGACAAAAGAAAGTCCAGCTTGTCACTGGTTTCCCTCTGATGATTCTGGGGTTTTATGGGAAAAAACAATCTTTTCTTTGGTGGACAAAGCCAGTCTATTCTTTAGTGAAAAGCCAGCTTTTTAGTCAAAGCCAGGTTTTCAGTAGAAAATGGTTGGAAATTGATCATCCCAATGGAAAACCTGCCTCTGCAGGTCCCTGTCAGCACAGCTGGAGCACAGGAGGAGCAGCAGCTGTCCCTCCCTGCTCCCTGGGCAGCTCCAGCAGGATCTGGGAGCTCCAGGCAGGCACATCCACATCCAGCATGATCCATGGCTCTGGACAAAGGATGATGAATGCCCAGCTGTAATAACCTGGGCGCTGCTCAGAGCTGTCCCTGCTGCCCGAGGGGATTGGGTCTGGGCTGGGTGGGGTGGGAAACTCGAATTATTTGTCAGATAAGAATCCAACCTTCTCTGCACACTGCTTAATTAGGCTGTCTGCAAGCTGGGATTAGAGACTTTGCATTATTGGCTGAAGAAAAATAAAGATGGTTTAACATGATTTCAGCAAGGAACCTTCAACAGCATCTGTTATCCTGCCCCAAATGCTGTGTGTGAGTTGAACCCCTGACCCTGAGGCAGTGAGTTAGTGCTTGGAGACGTCTCCTGGACATTTATTCTGAGTGCTCGAGATGATGGCCCTGAACCTGACTGCTGGGGATGCTTTCTCTGTGTCTGGCTTAATCGGTTTGATAGACTGTCTATCATTTATTTTTATTTATTTGCATTTAGGATAGGGGAAATTTGCTGCCTGGGCTCTGTCAAAGAGCTGTGGCCAGTGGCAGAAAACAGCATCTGGCTTGGCCCTCGCAGGCTTAGGGCAGCCTGAGATAGACATGGGGGGCATGAGGAAAAGCAGGAAGGGGAGGGGGCTTTCCTGTCCCAGCCCAAGCACTGCTGAGTGTTAATGGGGATCATGCAAAGCAGGAAATTTCATCTGTTTTTAGTGGGGTTTCTGGAGAAAGAATCTGCAGAGACAAAGCCTAAGTGCTCATCCACTGAGATGAGGCTTGGGAAACTCCCCTCACCTGAGGTTTAGCTGTAGTTGTTTCATCTGGAGTGAAAGCAACCCTCCTGCTGCAGGCAGAGAACTCTCAGCTGTGATAACTGATGGTCCTGCAGTGGGAGGGTGGCCTGGGATAGGATTTATGTGCTGAGTCCAAAAGGCTGCTGTTCATATAAAGACTGGAGCAGGCTGAGGTTGGAAAGAAATTGTTCCTTGTGAGGGTGGGGAGGCCCTGGCACAGGGTGCCCAGAGCAGCTGGGGCTGCCCCTGGATCCCTGGAAGTGTCCAAGGCCAGGTTGGACAGGGCTTGGAGCAGCCTGGGACAGCAGAAGGTGTCCCTGCTATGGCAGGGGTGGAACAAGAAGAGCTTTAAGGTCCCTTCCTGCACAAGCCTTTATATGATTCTTTACTGGATTTCTAGACCAGGATACTCATAAATGGTTAACTCAGAGTGAAGTGAAGTTGTGGTTTTCTTTTTCTCAGTGATTTGCAGGCCACAGCCGGGGCAAGAGGAGAAAAGCCTCGCCTGTAGCACAGCAATAACAACTGGGAAGCAAGTGTCTGCTGATGTTCATCGTGTTACTGTGCTCCTTAAAATACATATGCCTTGAAGTCTGCCAGGCGTTTTGTTCTACAAAGCATATGGTTTAACAGATAAAATGATTTCTGACCTGGAGACCTGAACTGACAACTTTGGAGACAAACAAAAACCAGGATGCCTCCATCTGTCAGGGCTGGTTCATGTCCATGCTGCTTACTGACATTTATGTGTGTGCATCAGGAAACTGCTTCAGTGCCCCTTCCCTGCCTTCCCCAGGAGCTGCTCCCTGCCCACCCTCATGTTCCTGGCTTGGTGCACCACTTCTGCCCTGGGCCCTGGCCACGACCTCTGCTTGGAAGGGCTTTGCCAACCCTGTTTCTTTAGCAGCTCCCTGCTCAGGCAGTGGCTTTGTTGCTGGCTTCTGTCTGAAGCTTTCAGCAGGGTCTTTCCTTGACCTTTCCATGCTCAAGAGCTTGTCACAAGTCAAGTTAGCTCCATCCCCATCCTGATGCCAGAGAGTAATTCAGGGATGTCATTCTAATGGCAAATTCTTCTGGATGACAAAGCTTTGGGTGCTGGCCCTTGTGCTCTGCCTCCATTTCAGTTTGTCACACGTGTTTCTATATCCAAGATCCTCTCTCAGCTTCCTGGTTTTGATAGGGGGGCTCTGTGGCCATCTACTTGTAGAGTCAATATCCTAAAAATTCCCTGTAATACCCACTGTAAGTGGCAAGTGTCCCAGCCCCTGCAGAGGTGGTTGCTGGGTTAAGGACTGATGTCACTGTTGAGTGCAGGGGCTCAGGGATGGTTTAGAGTCACCTCCTGCGGACCAGAGTCATCCACCAGCCTTGGCATGGTCACTGCAGCCAGAGCAGGGCTGTGGAAGGGAGTGGTAGTGTCCAAAATTGGTGTCTTGTCCACAGTCTCTCTTCATCCTTCTTTTTGACTCCTTCAGGCACTGGAAGGCCACAATTTGCTCACCCCAAAGCTCCTCTCCTCCAGGTGAGCACCCCCAGCCCTCACAGCCTTTCCCCACAGCAGAGCTGCTCCATCCCTCTGATCATCCTGGAGCCTCCTCTGGCCTGGCTCCAGCAGCTCCAGCTCCTTCCTGTGCTGGGACCCCCGAGCTGGAGGCAGCTCTGCAGGTGGGGTCTCACCTGAGTGGGGCAGAGGGGCAGAATCCCCCCTCCCCTGCTGCCCACGCCGGGGGCTCAGCCCAGCACAGGGGGGTTCTGGGCCAGGGCCTGTGCAGCTCTCACCCAGCAGAACCCCAAGTGCTTCTCCCAGAGCTGCTCTCCATCCCTTCATCCCCAGCCTGGAGGGATTTGTTGCTGGGGATGGTTAGTGAGGGGTGGGTGCCACCAGCTCTGTGGGGCATTGGGTGATGAAATTGTGCTCTGTTGCCTTCTAGAATAAACTTTCTCCTTTCTTCTTCATTCTCTCAACATCCCCACTGCCCTGTGCACATCCAGGGGTGGAACAGCTGAGGGGGATTATTTCTGCTCTCACCAGCAAATCCATGTAGTTATTTAAAGCTGAAGCTAAAAAGCCAAGCAGTGTCTGAGAACAGAAGCTCTGCTAAGAAGTTTTCAGCAAACATTATTAGATATGACCTCTTATTTATGAGCAACTTTGCAAAGGGAAGTCTGTTACCCTCTCACTGCCTCAGCAAAGACCTATTTTCCCAGCCATAATATTCCCTCCAGCAATCAGTCTGATTGGAGTTTAGGATGATGCAGTAAATATACCAAAGCTGAATTTAACCAGCACAGAAGCAAATAATAATAACTCGAGGCCTTTGGCCATAAAAATGCAGACGTTTACCTTGAATGTTGACTCAAACCATTTCAATTTTGTGCCAAATGAGGCTTGAAATGTATCACCCCGTGTTCAGTGTCCAACCAATAAAAATCACCTTAAATATTGCACCTTCCTGCTGGCAGTGCTGCAAAAGTGAAACTACTCTCTCTTGGTCGGGGCCCCCTGGAAGCAAGGCAATAATGATGGGGTTTGCTTGTTTATTTAGGGATCTCAGAGCAAACTGAATATTCAGTAGTGTTGTGGAGGCTTTTTGCATTTTTCTGGGCTGCACCACAAGTTAAAGCTTTGTTTTTCTCCTCTGAAATCCCCACACCTCCAGTTCTAGGTGGAAGGAGCGGGATATGGTGAAGGAGGAGCATGGGTAGGTAAAGGAAAGCAGCCAAAATCTTTATCTCTGCACTTTACTGAGCTTCCTGATTCATTAGCAGGCCTGATTATCCAGTTCCGTGGCTGTAATCCCTAATTAAACACCACTGCTGACAGCGTGTTTGTGCCAAGCTGAACATAAGTGGCCTCTTCTTAATAAATGTGTAAGTCTGATCTCTGTACTGTTAACAGAAAAATGAGAGCCCAAAGTTCTTGGAGAGTGGTAATTGCCAGAGGGACTTGCTCTTATTTTACCCCTTAAATGCACAGTCGATGACCATTAATGTTCAATATCCTTTAAATTGTAATTCCTCCAATCAGAAGCTTCTTTTGAAAATGATGGGGAGGCCTCTGTGTGTGCCCATCAGGCAGCGAGGTGGTGATGAATCCATCTGGAGGGGAGGCCAGGAGCTGGAGCTGCTGGCACTTGTTTCCAGCTCCTGTTTCTCTGCAGCCTTTCCGAGGGGACCGAAGGATGCTGGAGCTGGTGCTGATTCCTGACTGCACTGAAATGTTCTGTTGTCCTGAGAGTGGGTTAAAGGTGTTTGGTGCTGCTTGAATTTCTGTTCCATTTTGGGGCTGTGCTTTGGGTGTTCCATGTAGCAAAACTACTTAGAGGGGAAAAATGAGGGGATGTGGTATGGGCAGAGTGATTTTTGTACATTATATGATTTTATTGCTTTGGCAGCAAACAGCTTTGATTGAAATAGGTGAGACAGGACCTCACCAGCTCTGGGAGGGTTTGAACCTGGTTGCAGGAGCTCAGGTGATGCCACCTCACCCCCATGTCCATGCAGGAATTTTTCTAACCTCTCCTACCACACTGCCTAAAACAAGAACAGCTTCTTTACAGAGAGCACCGAGGGAAAACAGATTTGCAGCTGGTGTGGGGATGTTTATGTATGACACAGGACTAAAGCACTGCTGCATTTCTGTTTCCAAAAGGTGGGATTAGCCTGAAAGCTTTTGGCCATAACTTTTGGGCCTGTGGTTTAGAGAGGCTGAAGGACGAGGGTGCACGTGTGGGTCAAAGCTGTGTCCATCTGGAGTGGTGCTTGGGAAGCACTCAGGGAGTACAGCTACCCCTGCCTGGCCAGATCTGCCCTTGTGCTTTCCAGCTCTTGTCTCTCCAGTATCTGCTGCCTTTCCCTTCCTGTGAAGCCATGCTCACACAGCTCCCCCGCCGGGCAGGAGCAGAGCCCCCGATCCCCCAGGGGCTGGCTGGAGAAGGGGTTTGCAGAGCGAACAGAGAGAGTTCCTCCCCCTTTGCTGTGATCCTGCTCCTCTTTCTGCCCAGCCCGGGGCAGTGGTTCAGCTGCAGAGGCTGCAGCAGATGGAGAGGCTGCCCTGGTGCTGGAGGCACTGCTATAAATTCCCTGTGCCCTCAGAGCTCGGTGCCACACAGGGAACGTCTCCTTCTGGCGCTCCGGGTCCAGCCTTTTGCTGTCTCCATGGAAAAACCTGGCTTTTGGGGTCAGGGTGGTGCTGTGGGTTCTGCAGCCTGGTCCCAAACGGGCTGGGGAAGGGCCAATACCTGCAGCACAAGGGGCCACCTGAGCCTGTGGCCCCCAGACACCTCAGACAGGTGCTGAGGTGATGTCCCCACCCAGCTGCCCTTCCCAAAGGGGTGGCCACGTGAGCAATCTCAATCCTCCCCCCATCACCACCTTATCTTTTATATTTTATTTTCCCTGAGCGGATGTGAAGATCATGCTTTTGTCAGCTTTCCTCCTGCTCCAAAAAGGGAAGAAGAATTTGAAAAGAATATTAAATTCAGGAAGGGTGCACAGAAGGGATGGGAACAAGTTTTCCTATCTCACATCAGAGCCGCGTGTCCCACATTCCCCTCCTCGAGGCGGATCCTTTGCCTTGATTTCTTTACCTTTTTCTTTTCTTCTGTCATGACTCCTGGAATAATTAGTTACTAGCAACTGTGTGTGTGTAGTTTTAAAGGCAACTTTTATATCAGCAGCATGGGTTCTTTTGCCACAGCTCTGCAGTGCCTCATTCCCTTGAAGATATGCAATCAGCACTTCTCCTGAACCCACTGATATACTTGGCCATCACTTAAATATCATTACAGGAAAGATTTCAACGAGATCACTGCACGTTAGACTTTAAAGTTTGACTTTAAAAGAATGTCTGGGCTTTGCTAAAAGGCATTAGTAATGGGATTCTCTATCTTTGAGCTTAATTTATTCTGAAGAGAAAAAAGGCCATTATCTTAAATCTTTTTTTCCCCTTTTCCTTCTCGTACAAAAAGAAGAAAGGGAAAAGCAGTCTCTGAAGTCCAGCACTTATGGCAAACCCATTGTTTAATTACTTGCTCTTTTCATCCTTTGGAGGGAGGTGAGCTTGGGGGGAGGCGGCAGCCAGCGGTGTTTTGGCGTCACGGCTCCTGTTGCTCCACAAACAATGCCAGGCTTGGGGTATTTTTTAACTCACCCTTCTCTCTACCTGCCTTGCTCCAGGATTAGTGAGTTATGGGTTCATTTTCTATGAGAAAAGCAGAGTCATTCCTGTTATGTAGTGTTGTGTGAGCCTTGACTAAACCAGAAGGACAGGCAGGAAATCTGGGATTTCTCAGTGTTGGTCAACAACTGCAGGCTGGGAGCCTTCCCCTAAAAGAGTTTGTGACAGACAGACCCTCCTTTGCAGAGCTCTCATTAGCTATGCCAAAGAACAGAGCAGGAACGAGTCCGTGGATGTGTTTTATGTGTGGACACTGCTGGGAGCAGCTCTTGGCTTCTGGAGGATTTGATTTCCATCAATACCATCACAGCAGAGAGAGTCTACGAACCTCCTGTTATTAGTGCTCAGCAAACCTTGAAATTTTTGGTGCATCCCAAGCCTGCATTGTGCTCATGCATCAAAATTGAGTGAAAAGCCTTGCCTTGGGTTTCATTCCACCTGAGGATAGGTTTAGCCTTGGGTTACAGCATACAGAACTCTTAGATTAGGCCAGAAACAGAACCCAAACAAACCAAAACCCAAATAGCTTCCAGCAGCTGAAGTATTTTTTTAGCAAAACTGAGGCGTGAAGCCCTGGGAAAGGCTCAATTCCAAATTTTCCAATTCAGAGCCAAATGCAGTTTCCTGGAGCACAGAGCTGGGAGCTTCCACTCTTATCAGTGCTCAGAACTTGGAATGTGAGTGGGGCTGGAGCAGGGGAGAGCAGAGGCTTTGCCCTGGGCAGTGGGAGCTGTGTTGATTCAGGCTGTCCTGCAGTTGGGCTGTGATTTTCCCATTTCACTGGAAGCAGTTTGTGCTCTCTGGGGCCCTCCTGGGTGCAGGCAGGACTCCATCCCTTGGAGCTGTAGCTGTTGGAGCCGGAGTGATCCGACAAGCTAAGGATCAATTATACATTAGAGACCTGGTAATGATGAGAATTAAATGAGCTTTTGCTGAAGTGTGCCGTGCTTCTGTTCACCTTCACATGGAAACTGCTCTGAAGAGCACCAACATCTGCACAAATAATCCATCTTCTGGCGAGCACATTGATCCCGTGTTTACAGATGGGAGGGCTCTCCTGGGCCAGGCAGCTCTGCATGCAGGAGGGAGGGATGTGGTGGTTTTCCATGCCTGGGACATCAGCACAGAGTCACAGTTCCAGGGCCATGGAGGCAGCAAGGATGTTAAAAGTCTTCCCTCCCTCCTGCTTTGAGGCAGTTTCTCATCATGGAAATGCTGGGAGAGCTGGGAGAGCCTGGAGAAGTGAAGGCTCTGGGGAGAGCTTCGAGCCCTTCCTGGACTTTCCAGGACCATCCAGGAGGTCAGGACTTTGCCATGAAACAGAGTGGAACAACTACCTGGACCCCTCTGGATGCCCCAGCTGCTCCTGTAGGTCAGGTGTGTCTGCAGGGAGCTGCCAGCTTTTGGTAAAGGTGCAAAAGGGATTTTCTGCTGCACCCCTGCCTCTTGAGCTCAGGAACCAGCCTGGGTGGTTTGAGAAACTTTTGTGCTGGTATTTATCTGTTCCTTCAGAGAATCCCAGAATCACTGAGGTTGGAAAAGACCTCCCAGATCATTGAGTCCAACCTGGAGCTGATGCCGACTTTGTCACCCAGCCCAGAGCTCTGAGTGCCACATCCAGGCCTTCCTTGGTCACCTGCAGAGACAGGGACTCCAAACCTCCCTGAGCAGCCCCTGCCAATGCCTGACATCTCCTTGAGTGAAGAAATTCCTCCTGATCTCAAAACTGAACCTTACCTGGTGCAGCTTGAGGCCGTTCCCTCTCCTCCTGTCCCTGTTCCCTGTGAGCAGAGCCCGACCCCCCGGCTGTCCTCTCCTGGCAGGGACTTGTGCAGAGCCAGAAGAGCCCCCTGAGCCTCCTTTGCTCCAGGCTGAGATCCCCCAGCTCCCTCACCAGCTTTCATAGGACTGATTCCCCAGACCTTTCACAACTTCACTGCCCTTTTTTCTCCAACTTTAGGGTTGGAGCCAAACCACCTTTGGCATTTTGCTTGTCCCAGGCCTGGATGGTTTTAAATGAGGTCCCAACATTACCCAAGGATATATTGAATCATCCAAGGGTTCCAGTGCTCTGGGTATTTCCTCATGGGTTTGATCTTAAGCAAGATTTAAACCAAAGATTTTGGTCTCCTGACTCAAACAAGTGTCACTGAGCATCTGTGGCATAATCTTTATTTGTGCAGCTTGCAGAGATCGATGCAGGGTCCCCAGGACAGCCCAGGCCGGTGGTTAAAGCAGCATCAGCTCAAACTGGCCTTGTTTGAATCTCTGTGATTCCATTTCCCCCCCTGCACAGCTGCATGATGACACTTCCCTATTGCAATGCAGTTCTGCAGGTTAATTTATTTTTTCCAAGGCACTTTGCAAACATTAAGTGTTACATAAATCTCGGGTATTATTATCCACAAGATGCATTGATTTGCAGTGTGGTCGTATTGTCTGGATTTCTTTTTTCCTTTAAAAATTTCAATCCATTAGAAAGAAAAGAGGAGGAAGGGGGGGAAGCCTATAGGTCTTATATGAGACCAAATAGTTCCATAAACACAGAGCTGAAAGTGGCTGATCAATGAGAAGGCAAATGGGGCCAATTGTGCATCAGCTCCTGCCTCCAGTTACGATTTGCACTGGGGACTCTGGGCTTGCTGGGATCAATGAGTGAGTGTGGGGACCAGCTCCCACAGCAATGGGACATTTTCCCACTTTTCCCTTAATTCCATGCCCCTTGTGTGACTCTGCTGCCTTTGGTTTCCAAAAGGAGCAGCTTACGTGTCAGTGGGAAAATCCAGTCCTGCCAGCAGTGCTATTTATGCTCCTGTGGCACTGTGATCTCTCTGGGGACAGGGAAATACACACCAGCATTTTGGGGGTTTGAGAGTGACCATGGGGAATAAATCACGAGGGAGCAGCAGTGGAGAGCAGGCCTGCTCCTACAGCTCCTCGATGATGCTGTAATTTACTTTATCAGGAACAGCAGGACAGGAGAGATAACTGAATGCTTTCTGTTAGGCTGGGGACTGACAAACATGGGGGGTTATTTTTTGGCTGAGTGACACTGTAATGGCAAGCACTGTATTCTTCTCCATTTTTATTTGGAAAGCTAGGATGCAGCAAGCAGGGACTATCTGTCTTTTAGGCATGGAAAAGTGTCCCCTCCCCAGCTCCAATCAATCATAACTCTCCAAGAGTCATTGATTTACAGACAGCACCAAAACACCTGCTCACTACATCCTCAGGTTACTGTGTGTGTGTGTGAGAGAGAAACTCTGAATTCTGCATTAGTGGGAGGCAGAAAGAGGCAGGACAGGTGTAACCAGTGAGTTACTCTCTTGTCCTGCTCCCCTGGCTTGCAGAGCCCAGCTCTGGTATTCCCAACTCGCTGCTCACATCTGGGCTGAGACCAAGCAAACTTCTCTCACAGTCTGTAAAATCCTAAGTTTTTGAGTGAACGAGATGGGAATTTCTGATCCAGGGGGAACCAGCTCTTGCCAGTGGTCCCTAGTTTGGTCTTGATGGTTCAAGTGTTGAGTCTTTTTTGGAGCAGAGTCATCTCAATCCTCTTGGATTTTCCCTGGAAAAGGGGATGTGTGGTGATCGCACCAGGCTCTCGTGTGTCTCTGCCCTGGATTCTCCCATGTGTGGGGAGCACTTGGATTTTGCCGTGGTGCACTGGTTTCCCAGACACAGAGAACTGCAGAAGCAATCGCTTTCCAGCCAAGAAGCCATGCAGGGTTAGATTTTGTTTACTGGATGGGATTTGTGTTTGCAGAATTGCTTTGAGATTCTGGGCAGATGGACCAGGCACAAGTGCGAAGCTCTGTTGTTCTACTCCAGTGACAAGATGTGAACGCTGAAGCTGCACTTGTAAGAAACTTCCCCCAAACCTGAAGTGTGCCAAGGTTTCCAAGCTGATCCGCCTCTGCAGAGCAGAGTGGCCCTTGTGAGGCAGTAGATTACAGCAGTGAGTTGTGCTTGGAGCCGGATCTCTCTCCTGCAGAACGCGCTCCCATTGTCCCAACCACAGTTTGGTATTTGCCATAAGCCACGCTCTCTTATGAAAAACCATTTGCAAGATAAGTAAAGAAAAATGTAATCCCTGAGTGGAATGAAAGGTGCTTTGAAATGAATGGAGGATAATCCTTTTGTTGTCTGTTACAAATGCACTTTATTTCTGCATTATCTGAGCATGAGAATAGACTGTTCTCTCAACCAACAAATCCACTGCAGCACCCTCTCCTCGGCGCTCAGACCCCAGTGCAGCGACAGAGCCGCCTCTGAACTCCCTCAGCACGGCGGGTTGCAAAAAGGGCTCTTTTGAATTTCAAAATCCTGCTGGCGTGATTATTTTGGCGTTTTCAGTGTGCAGAGTCTTGGCTTAAGTCACGCTAAAGACGCGGGTTGGGATGCAGGAAGTGGTCTGAGGGATTTAGCTGCCTACCTGCCCCTGCCTTGCTATCCAAACAGGCAGGGAAATCTGCCTAAATTGCTTTTAAAATCACAAAGCCTCTGCTCCAGAGACTTGTAGTTGAGTCTGAAGGATTTCTTCCATCTGCTTTCAGTGTGTTTTTCTTTGTTGGCAAATTTCTCTCGGCAAGTTCAAGCCCGTTGATTTATGCAAGGAGATGCTTCCAGCTTCTGCTGGACTTTGTGACCCCTGTGGCAACAGCCAGGCCGGATCCATCCGGCCACTCCAGCAGAGAGGAACGCTCAAAGCTTAAAGACTGAGCACTGCAGAGCCTGGAATGGTAGCAGCTCTTTCCAGATAATGTTAAAGTGCTTTAGTTACTGCAGGCATTGATTCTGGGGCCTTGGAAAATGCATCCCAGCATGGCTTCTCCTTGGATTTTTAGTGAGTGACCAAAGTTCAGGAGATAAGTCGTGAGTCATTTGTTCACCCTGATTTTATTGTCTGCCATATCCAGCCTGCAGCCAGTGGTTTGAAACTCCTCTATACTCTTCCCTCCCTCCTGATTTGATGCAGTTTCCCATCATGGAAATGCTGGAAGAGGTGGGCTTTGGAGACTGGAGAGGAGAAGGCTCCAGGGAGAGCTCAGAGCCCCTGCCAGGGCCTAAAGGGGCTCCAGGAGAGCTGGAGAGGGACTGGGGACAAGGCATGGAGGGACAGGACACAGGGAATGGCTCCCACTGCCAGAGGGCAGGGTTAGATGGGGTATTGGGCAGGAATTGTTCCCTGGCAGGGTGGGGAGGCCCTGGCACAGGGTGCCCAGAGCAGCTGTGGCTGCCCCTGGATCCCTGGGAGTGTTCAAGGCCAGGCTGGATGGGGTTCGGAGCCACCTGGGGTAGTGGAAGGTGTCCTGCCCATGGCAGGGTACTGTAATGGGATGAGCTTTAAGGTCCCTTCCCAGCCAAACAATTCCAGGATTCCATTTCAGTCCTGTTTCCATCATGCTGAAGAGATGACACAAATTTTCCTTTGGGTTTTGCTTCAGGAAAGTCTTTGGAAGTGAGGTCTGTCCTGGATTGAGCTGTTGCACATCTTGCAGGTGGGGCACTGCCCGTACCTGAGAGAACTCCCTGCAGCAATGCTCTGTGCTCCAAACCAGGAGATGCCATCAGGATCCCATCAGATCCCAGCTGTGCAGGGACCATGGTGGCTTCCCTTATCAACAGGTCCGAGCCTGGGGCTCCCATTATTCCCACTGCCTATGGCATGCATGGTTTTAGCCTTGGAATAACCCAGTTGTTTTTAGTAAAACGATTATAGCTCTTATAATTTTTCTTTGCAAGCAGAGTAATTAGAGGAGAATAAGAAATTAATTAAAAAGCTAATTATTAAGCTCACAAATGTTGTTTTCAAATTTTTTAATGAATTTACTTTTGCTAAATGCTGCCATTTCCATTTTTTTCAGCTCTGGTGGTGGCTGTAGGTTGGGAAACTGAGGGAATCAAAGTATGGGCTCCTGACGTTGTGTGGTGCCGTGCTGTCTCCTAAAGAGATTAGGACATAGATGATGGAAAAGACACAGGAACAGCACTAAGCTGCCTGTAAGCCTGTTGTCTTCCAGCTTTTTCCATTATGAGGCACAAAGGAAATTCAGGTTTTCTGCCTCCTGGAGTCTCATGCCATCGTAATCTCAAACTAATCCCTTCAAACAAGCATTTCCCTGCCCTTGGAGCAAGTTTGCCATGGGGTCTTGCTTTCCTGGGAGCCACCAAACGCTGCAATTAATCGGGGTGCTTAGGTGGCTTCTTCAAGACCACATTAGGCTCAGCAGCAATTTAAAACAAGTGTCCATTGGTAAATGGTGAAAACCACCCAGGGAAAAGCCGGGATGTTTCCATGCATAGCAAACGATTCATTAGCATCCAAGCGATTACGCAGAATACCAAAATGACCTTGCAGTCATTAGGAGAGAGGTATGTTATGACTTAAGTTTAGAGGGACTTGCATTACAATGTAACATCTAATTAGTGTTACCTCTGCTAATTGCTACATATTGCTGAGGTATATAAAAATAAATGCCTGAGTGATACCGGGGCCAGCAATGCCGAGGCTGCGCCGTGTTGGAGCAGGGGGAGAAGTTTCCTGCCATAATGAGCAGCAGCAGCTTGGTTCCCTTCGCTGGCAGCTTGTTAATGTGGCTCTTGTTGTCTGCTGAATGTAAAGAGAGTTTTTGTGGGGGGATTGTGACTCTTGGGTTCTCCAGTGCCCTTTGTGAGGTGGGTTCACACCGCTGGAGTCTGGGTGGAACCGCAGGGGGATTCTTCCAGCAGCAGCCAAAAAGGTTAGTTTAGGCTCTGCCAAAAAGGTGGTTCTTGCATGAGGATTTGGGGTCAGAGCCTTCACCTATGCTGCCAATAAATCACTTGGAATTGTTCAAGTTGGAAAATATTCCAAGATCAAGTCCAACCATCAGTCTGGTGCCACCATCATGGGAGAGACCTCTGCTCCCAGGGGACAAGCACAGAATGAGAAAAACCAGCCTCTGGCTGTACCAAGGGAGGTTCAGGTTGGAGATCAAGAGGAATTTCCCCATGGAAAGGGTGCTCAGGCATTGGCAGGGCTGCCCAGGAAGGTGTGGAGTCCCCACCCCTGGAGGTGTCCAAGGCCTGGTGTTGGCAATCAGAGCTCTGCGCTGGGACCAAGGTGGGGTTTGGGCACAGGTTGGACTCGATGATCCTGGAGGTCTTTTCCAACCTTAATAATTCTGTAATTCTCTGTTCACCACTAAACCATGGCCTCAAGTGCCACCTGCAGCTGCTCTTTGAACACTTCTAAGTTTGGTGACTCCACCACCACCCTGGGCAGTCTGTGCCAGTGCTTGACAGCTCCTTCCAAAGAGAAATGTTCCCTAATATCTAATGTAAACCTTCCCTGATGCAACTCATAAAAAGAACATAAAGGGAAGAAATAAAGGGAAAATAAAGAGAAATGCTGAGGCTTTTATCCCCAGGCGTCTGTGAGTCCTCTCCTCAAAGCTAAAACTTTTGGAAGATCAGTCTCTTTGGATAAGCCAAGAATAAGAGATGGGTTGACAAAGGAATAATCTCTGCAGAAGGCTGTGTTCTGGGTATTTTCATGTATAAAGGTGATCAATTACCCTCTTAATAAAGATAATAATTTTGTCCTCATCCTGCCTTGCTGATGAGTGGCACAAGTACAGGAAAGCAGGCTTGGTGGCAATGTCAGGAACAGCGTTGGTGAGACCAGGAAAGTTTTCTTTCTATTGGAACTACAAGTAAAGGGGTGGAAAGCAACTGGGAATGATAAAAATAAAACTGTGCCTGTCTGCATTCCTGGCTTATGAACACATTCACTTCTCAGCTTCACAACATTTCAGTTTCCCAGCTGCCTGCATGAAGTTTTGAGATATTTTCTTATTATTGTTGTTTGTTTGTGATTTGTTTTGGTTTTCTTTCATTTTCAATGACGGGGTTAGGAGAAATGGCTCTGCTGATAATTAAAGTGAAATCTTTCTTCCATGTGGTCTTTATTCCTAAGATCATCATCAGAGCTAGACAGTGATATTTTGATATTCTAGACAATTTTTTTTTGATATCTGGAGGGAAGTTACAAAGCAGGGAAGGACGGCAGGCCTGGCAGTTTTATAATCGCTCTGTCTAATGTGCAGTATCATGGGACACCTCTCAGATGTCTCCACGGTGGCTTCTGTGTGCTTCAAACACGTGTGCTCTTAACTGCAGAAACCAGCTCCTGAATTAATGACTGCTGCTTCAAAGGGCCCTCCCCCTCCCCAAGCTGGAGATCTGAGGGCCATCTCCAAGTGGGTGACATGCCTTTGAAAATTATGCAGTGCAAACAATAAACCTCATTAAAGAAAGTCAGCAAAAGCAGCTCAGCAACCCAGTGTGGGGAACGGACGTGGTGGGACCACGATCCAGGATCCCTGTCCAGGGCCAGGCAGTACCAAAAGCTCTGTGTGGGAGGGCAAAGCGCATGTGAGTCAAGAGAGAAGTGCCAAGTCCTGCCCTTGGTCACACCAACCCCCTGCTCCAGGCTGGGGTGGAGTGGCTGGGAAGTGTCCCATGGGAAAGGACCTGGGAGTGGTGGTCAGCAGGGGCTGGACATGAGCCAGGTGTTCTCAGGGGGACGAGTGGCCAATGGCCCCAGGGCTGTGCCAGCCCCAGTGTGGGCACTGGACCAAGGCAGTGATTGTCCCTTGACACTGGGCACTGCTGAGGGACCTCAGATCCTGTGTCCAGGTCTGTGCCCTCACCACAAGAAGGATATCAAGGGGCTGGAGCATGGCCAGGGAAAGGTCTGGAGACCCAGGAGCAGCTGAGGGAGCTGGGGGAGCTCAGCCCAGAGAAAAGGGAGCTCAGGGGGAACTTTTGCCTCTGCACAACTCCCTGACAGGAGGGGACAGCCAGGTGAGGGCCAGGCTCTGCTCCCAAGTAACAAATGATGGGATGAGAGGAAACCACCTCAAGCTGCACCAGGGGAAGTTTAGATTGGATATTGGGAAAAGTTTCTTCACCCTAAGGGTTGTCAAGCACTGAAACAGGTTGCCCAGGCAGAGTCACCATCACTGGCAGTGTTCAGACAACATGTGGATGTGGCACATGAGGATATGATCTGGGGGTGAACATGGTGCTGGTGTCGAGTTGAAGGTTGCATTTGATGATCTGAAAGTTCTCTTTGAGCCTTAACAATTCTATGATTCTGTGAATGTCCATTGCCATGAGGCTGTAGCATTCCCTCTGGGAGCTGTTCCAGGCAGAAGGAGCTTGGTGGGATGTGGTTCACGGGCAGTTGAGGGGCTTGGATGAGTTTCTTGTCTCAGAGAAGAGCTGGGCAGTGCAGGGTGGAGCTGCTCAGCTGCTCTTTCTTCACCATGGGGTTGTAGAGATGGTTTTCTAAGCAGAGTGAAGTCAGTGTCTCAACAGGCAGCAGTTCCACCTCGACCAGAACCTCTGCTAAAGCCGGGTCCAGCTCACTGAGCTCCAGCTCCAAAGAGAACCCACCCTCCCATCAGGCTCGGGGCCAGCTCAGCCGCCCCAACACTCTGCCCATTTTGAAATGAGGATTAATGAGTTCTTCCATCTGATACTTGTTTGAGATTTGTCATTTGGGTTCATTTTAAACTAATTTTATTCTCCGTGTCACCGGCAATTTATGCAGCAAACGCAATTATTGGAGATGAACGCCTGCCACAGCTGAAGGCTACAAGTGCCACTTCCTTGGATGCGTGAGGAGCAGAGAGCTGGGGAATTGGGGCGGGGGGGAGGGAGAAGGAATATTAGAAAAATAATCTTTCCCTACAATTCTCTCAGAGCTGATACACACACCTTCATAAAAAAGTAATTTAATTTTCCCAGTGCAGCACGAAAAGGAGATCTAATTATCCACTTCTAAATTGCTTCCTTAATTTTTCAAAACATGGCTTTTTGTTTATGCCTCTCCCCGAGCCCTGCTCAGAGCCTGCCGTGGAGCTCACCTCCATCTGGAGGTCAGTGATAAAGCCACCTGCAAAGGAACTTGCTCCTGATAGCAGGTGTTGGAGCTCCAAAAGTGCCACAGGGCCTTTTGTCCATGCTAGGGGGGCTTCTCCACAGGCTGTGTCCTCTGGTGGTTCTGGAAATTTGGGAGGCAGCCCCAGAGCTTGGCTGGGGATGTGCATCAAACGTGGGTTCATTTCTCAGGGCTGGCAGGAGTTTTGCTGCCTCAAAGCTCTGTGTTTTGCTGCTTTCTGCGTTTCTGGGTTTCACTCGGCAGCGTTGCTACGGCCCCACGTCTGTTCTGCATCTGTATCAAAGACTGTAATCCTCCAGAATGAAATTTCTGGAGTCTCCAAGAGATTCCCATGGGCACTGCCTTTTAGGGTGTTTATTTACCTTGGACCTGGACAATTCATTCTGCTGAGTCCCCTGAGACTGGTGTTTCTGCAGGAAGCTCTTGTAAAAATCCTCACCTGTGTTTGAGACAAGTGTTTGAAAAACCTCCCTGTTTTGATCATGTTGCATCATGCGCCTCTCTGTGCTTCGTGTATTCTTCCCATGGATTTCCCTTAAGTTCAGCTCACAGGCTTGATTTGGAATGTGAAATGATGTACACACACGCCTCCTCTAATATTTATAGGATAAATGCTAAGCTGTACTTCAGTGATTACCAGGAGCTTCTCAAAAACAGGTTTCAGGTGTTGCAGCTGACATGACACCTTCAATTATTTACTGGGAACTGGGTTTCAAACTGCTGGCTGTGGTTTGTTCAGGTATTCAGAGGCTCACAAACTGGAGCAGTTCAGCCTGGGGAAGGCTCCAGGGACACCTTGGAGCCCCTGCCAGGGCCTAAAGGGGCTCCAGAAGAGCTGGAGAGAGACTGGGGACAAGGGATGGAGGGACAGGACACAGGGGATGGCTCCCAGTGCCAGAGGGCAGGAATAGATGGGATATTGGGAAGGAATTATTCCCTGGCAGGGTGGGCAGGCCCTGGCACAGAGTGCCCAGAGCAGCTGTGGCAGCCCCTGGATCCCTGGCAGTGCCCAAGGCCAGGCTGGACAGGGCTTGGAGCAATCTGGGGTAGTGAAAGGTGTCCCTACCCATGTTAGGGAATGGGACAAGATGGTCTTTGTGGTCCCTTCCAACCCAAACCAGTCTGTGTTTCCATGATTCTATGAAAACAGTTTCAGTAGGTGTTGCCCATGTTTTAAACTTCTTTTTGTGTTGCATCCCACTGTTAAACTGCTCCTCTCTGTGCTCCCTGCCTTGTTTGGTCTGAGTTCTGCACTTAAAGCTGTAGGGATGGGGTTTTTCATTCCCTGTTGGTCTCACTGGTGCTGGATTAGATCCTTTTGTTTTACCCCATTTTTCCCCCAAACATTAATGGCAGCATGCAGAGTTTCTCAGGGTATCTTAGAGGATCCCAGAATGGCTTGGGTAGGAAGGATGATGGAGTCCCAACCCCCTGAGGGGGCTGGCTGTGGCAGGGGACACCCACAGCAGTGTGGGTCAGAGTTCCCACCGCTCCAGCCGGACACGAGGGGGACAGGAGCGCGAGAGCCGGAGCCGGCAGCTGCCAGCGGAGCTCTCCCGCAGAGCCTGGCTGTTCAATAATGCTCTAATTAACTACTGCAAACTTCAGAGGACCCAGCTAACTCTAATTGAGAGATCAACAGAGGCTGCAATGAAGTTAGATGTGCATACTAATTACTGAATTATCTAACACCTGCTTTGGAGAGCAGCACCAAAATATAAATACATTTTGCATTGTAAGGCCCTTGCTTTGAGGAAGGCGAGATCTTGCCTTGTCAGACACATCTCAGATCCCTCACGCTGGCTGCAGCTTCCCAGAGGCGTTGGAAAAGCTCTATCCTTTATTTTTAGGCAGGGTAGTGAGGCTGTCATGTTGCAGGGCTCAACTTGAGAGAAGCCAATTAAGCAGGACTCCAAACATTAACTCAGATGCTCCCAAGGTGGCGTTGAGGATGACGATGATGATGATGATGATGATGATGACAATGACATCTTCCACAAAGCCCCGGTGAATTCTTACAGCGCTCTGAGTTTCATGTCAGTGTCCAAACGACACTCAGTTTGCTGGCAGCTCCCAAAGCTACTCTGAAAAAAGAGTGAAAAAAAAGAGAGGATTCATTTTTCAGCTGCTGAGTGGCAAATACAAAGGTTAAGTATCCCAGGCATTCATGCAGGGATCTACCAAAGGGCTGTGGCCAAGCGCTCTTGGAACGGGGAGGAGGAACAAGGGAGGGGAGAGGAAAAGCTGGTTTGGAGTTTTTTATTATTATTATTCCATTCTGTTGGGTTTTTTTGCATACTGATCAGAGGTGCGATTTTCACATCATCAGCTCAGTCAGCCGTCACCAGCAGCCCTCTGAAGGCAATAATTTTCTGCTAAGCAATTTTGTCACCGTGCTGGAAGGATAAATGAAACCAATGTTTCAGTGCTTTGTCCAGCCTGGAATCAGCACGTGGCACATCTTCCCTCAACAAGTGGTTATTCCCTATTTTCTTTTGTTGAGGATTAAGCTGCTTATCATGGCAAATGCGTGAGCTTTGCTATTTCCTCCCCCTTTTTTCAGTATATTTGCTCACGTGAGACCTGTTGGCTGTTTTGATGGTTTCAGTAGTGTTGTCTCCATTTGTTATGGATCTGGTTGGATGCTTTTGTGCTGACAACTGACTATTCCATCCCTCCTGAAATGCAGGAGCTGCTGTGGAGCCTCCTGCTCTCAAAACACTGCTTTTTGGTTATTGTGATCTACAAAGCCTTGAAATCCAAAATTCTTGACTGTACTGTAGGTGTCTGCAGAGCACAGAACCTCCTCTTTGGAGTCCCATCCTGACTCCAGGTTCTCTTGTCGCCCTCTTGGAAAGACAGACACAATTTCTCTGTCACTGCCTTGTCCCCACAGCCCTCTCCCCTTGCTCCTGATCCAATGGCCTCACGTGCATCCCCACGAGGTGTCTGCGCTATTTTGGGGAAGGGGTTGTTAGAAATTCCCTTTGCGCTCCGCTCACCCTCTGCAAACTGGGATTATTGACTGCCTGTGATGCTAAACTTCCCTCAGCCTGCTGCTTACTTGGAAAATCTTTCTGTAACCGCAGTTGCCAAGCAACTGTCAGCTGTATTTCCAAGATGCTCAGGCCGCCTTCAAGATGTTTGGACCCAAATGCTGCCACTCCACTCTCCAAGATTGCTGTTTTCCCTGGGCAGGGAGCTTTGGGAAGACCAGGTAGCGTTCTTCCCATCCTGACATTATCTTCCCTGGCTTTATTAGCATGTTTTCCCAAAGCTCTCTGCCCACTCATCCCATTGATTATCCTGCTGGTTGGGCTCCGAGGTGGTGCCTGGCTCTCCCTCCAGCATGTGCTTGGACATCTGGCATGGCATTGAGTGTGAGAGAGTGTTGGAAATCCAGATGTTGCACCTCATCACTAGCAAAAGCACTCCAGTCTTGCTTTTTCCTTATTATGTAAAAAAAAAACCTACAAATTTTGAGGAGGTAAGGAGCTAATAGGAGCTAAGACAATTAAAAGACAGAAAAGCTGGAGGTGTAGGTTTAGATGAGATATCAGACAGCAATTTGTTACTATCGGAGTGGTGAGAAACAGTGCCCAGAGTTGTTGTGGACTGCCCATCCCTGGAAGTGTCCAAGGCCACGTTGAGCAGCCTGGTCTGGTGGAAGGTTCTCTTCCCATGGCAGGGGGTGGAACAAGGTGGGCTTAAAGGTCCTTTCCCAGCCAAGCATTCCATGATTCTGTGATTGCATTGATGCCTTAGGATTTTAGCTTTTATGTTTTTCATATATTTGTAATCCTTTACTATAGAATATATATTTTTATATATATTTGTAATCTTTACTATAAAACTCTAAACTCCATATGGAGTGTTCACTACGGCTTCCCCATTTTGGTCAGACAAAACAATTCCTCTCTAGAAATCCTTTCTATGGAATCAGGGACACCTCACTGCCTCAGGCTCTGAGAAATGGAAACAAAAGTGAGTTGGGGGAGCAAACTGGGGGTAAATGGAATTGGGAAATTGGAATAAGGTGGAATTGGGACATTAATCCCCAATGTGCAAATGGACCAAACTTGTAAAAGTGTGAAAACTCATGACCCATGGTCCATTTTGGGTGCAGCCTCTGGGGGGCTTTGTCTACCCTAAATGCACCTGAAGGCCCTTCAATAAATAAAACTGCTTTTTATTCCCTGAATTTTGTCTGGCCTCTGTTTTTAGGTAACCCTGAAAGGCATCAGTGCCATGGAGCCAGTGGCTGCAGTGCCCTGTGATGCTGTGGCAGGTGCTGGCTCTTGGGGTGCTGCTGGCTCTTGGGGTGCTGCTGGCTCTTTCTTGGGGTGCTGCTGGCTCTTGGGGTGCTGCTGGCTCCTCTGCCAGGCTCCAATCCTCCATCCTCACCTGGGAATGCAGCTGCTCCCGGTTGTTTTTCTGCCGCAGGAGCCCAGTAATGTCTGTGCCGGTCTGCACAGAATGAGAGGGACGGTGGAAATGAGAAACCCATCAAACTTTGCCTACAGAAGTGCTCATTAGCAGCCTCCCTCTGCCCATGGCCATGCATGGCTTAGTTCACTTTGGAGCCAGCCTGTTCCATTTGGGTTAATAGAAGGAATCTCTG
The DNA here is from genome assembly GCF_971803275.1 of Cyanistes caeruleus. Classification (NCBI taxonomy): domain Eukaryota; kingdom Metazoa; phylum Chordata; class Aves; order Passeriformes; family Paridae; genus Cyanistes; species Cyanistes caeruleus. Next base: position 1,373,726 of record NC_141723.1, read on the forward strand.
TTCCATTAGGTGCATTACAGTGACAAAGCGCCGAGGGAGAGGGAGCTGGTGCCTGTCAGCCGCCCGAGGACCGGGCTGTCACTTGTGCCATCAAGCCTTCCTACTTATTTGCAATTTTATTTTCAGATGTGATTGACATCTGGAGGCTCTGACATTCTCGGCACAAACATACAGCCTGTTATTATGCTTGCATTAACATTTTGATAAACACACGGTGCAGCATTGAAAAAGTAATTACATGTCATCACATCTCTGCCTCATCAAAGAAAACTTTGCTGTGTAATTGCTCCAAGATTTACCCAGGTACAATGTGCTGCTTCCAGTAAAGGCTCCTTTCTCTTGAAGAGCTTACATTTACCTTTTAAGATGCACAATATCTTTTCCCCACGGGGCTTTCTAGGGCTAAAATAAACTCAGCAATATAATTTAGCTTTTCATAAATACACTTGGATATTAGAGCACGGTACTCTTTGCATAATATTTATTTAATGCTGCATGTAAATATGCTGTGTATTATATGGGCAAAGCTATCAAGGGAAGTTTTTTGCAGACAGGTAGAAATAGCACATTGTTACCCTGGCTCCTGCATTAGCACAAGGGCCCTTTGCACTTGTATTTATATGGGTACTTCTCACAATGACATCTAATTTTACAATAAAGTGAGCTTAGCTGAAGCGCCTCGCTGCAGATTCTAAAATATTGGCTATTTCCTCGCTTGTAAAGGACTTTTCTGATGGGTCTCTGAAAGAGGTATTATATGGAAGAATACAAATAATTTCAAGAGGGGCTTTTTTTTTCCCCCTTCCTTCAGAGCCGGGTAAGGAAGAGAAAACCTCATTGATGTAGAGTCAATAAATCTTGCAAGATAGGTGCTGAAAGACCTGAATAAAGGTAGAAAGGAAAAGCAGTGTATGATGATAAACCAGGTGAAGTGGTCAATGCGACAATTGCTGGCTATGGAGTGTTTCAAATTCTTTTCTTTAAGGTGCTCTGTGCTGGCTGAGGCACATCCCTCCTGCCTGGGAAACCAGGATAATACGAGCCTGTTTCCTCTGCTGGCTGATGGGATTTTATCCCTTCTGCAAAAGCAGTATTTGCTTGGGCTCTGGAATTACAAGTTTCATGTTGTGCCCCCAGTTCTGATGGGACTGAACCCTGATGTTTCCTACCAGCAGGTGAAGTGTGGAATGTTTGGTGTGGGCGGTTCAGTCCTCACATTACCAGGTTTTTTTGAGGTCTGTGGTTACTGAAGGGATGTGGAGGCTTGTGCAGTGCAAAATTGGTCCAGTGCCACTTCTGGAGTGGGGAATAATTCTTTGGATTGTTCAAATCCAGGAGCCTTATGAACAAATCCTTTGGAAAGCCTCTTCTCCCTTACTGCAGCAATGAGGGAAAGGAGTGAGGAATGGCCTTAACAGTCACTGCTTCCCATCTTCTGTCCTCTGCCTTTATCAGGGCTTCTGCTTCCAAAGGAAAATATTCCCCCTTCTTTGGCAGGGACACATTTTCTCCACCTTCTTCTGGAGATGTCAGGGAAATGTCTGATTCTTTTCATCCAAGGTGGTCAGGCAAACAGAATCACTAAGATTGGAGAAGACCTTTAAGATCATCAAGGCCAACCATCAATGGAGCCCCACCACGTTCAGCACAAACCCTCATCCCCAAGTGCCACATCCACGTGTTTGCTGAACACTTCCATGGGATGGTGGCTCCACCACATCCCTGTTACAATGCTTGGCAATCCTTTCCATGAAGAAAATTTTCCTGTTATAAAATTTTTCTAATCCAAGGCTCCCCTGGCATGACCTGAGGCCATTTCCTCTCATCCTCTCAGTCTGAGCCTGTCGCTGCCAGGTGGGACAGGAATTGTGCCAACCTTAGAGCTGCCACCACCTGAGCATATTGGCTTATCCAAAAAAACAATTCCCTTTCCTTCCCAGGCTGCCTGCTGGCTCTAGCAGAGGTGTCTGTCATTACAGAAACAAGGCAGCACTCCCAAGGTTGGGATCCCCCAAATCCCTGCCCTCTGGGGGATGTCCTTTCTCCAGGAGATGCTGGCATGGATGGAGTGTGGACTGCTGCTCAGGAGCAGCTCGTTGGCTGCTGTGTGCCAGCCAGGGAGCTCAGCATCCCTCAGAATCCCTGACCTTGCTGGGAATGTCCGGGCCATGGGAGCATTAGGGCCGGCCAGCACAGTCCCAAGTGTGTTTAATGGTTGGATAATGCCCTGTTAATGTCTATTAATCCTCTCAGGAGCTTGGTATTAGCTCAGCTTTAGCACCAGACTGAGTCACTGCTCTAACAGGATGCGCCCAGGCTGGTGCTGGGAACATCTGTATCTCACATCTGTATTATTATGATTATAGGCTTGTGGCCTATATAGAGTGTCTATGAAATTAGATCTGGTATTATACCTCCCCAGCAGCTGTGCGGGTTAATTCCCTCTTCCTGCTAATGAGGGCTGGAAGGGCTGGAGGAGGGACCCTGGGAGATGCTCAGAGATCCTGTGTTGCCAGGGCTGGGGATGGTCCTGGGGGTCAGAGGAGATGCCAGGCTCTGACCTGCTCTGTTGAAGGACAAAAACTTTCTGGGCAAGTGAAGGTCAGCCAGAAGTGTTTGGAATGCTCTCAGGCATAGGGTGGGATTTTTGGGATTCTCCTGTGCAGGGCCAAATGTTGGACCCAATGATCCATGTAGGTTCCTTTCCAACTCAGGGAAATGCATGGAAATCTCTGAATTATGGCACAGGGGGGGCCTTTTTCTTGTTGTGTTTGACCTTACACTTTCTTGCCTATTGTGAGGGATGGCTCCCTGGATTTGATTCTTTTCCATCCCAATGAGCTGTGAGCTTCTGCTTTGCCCACAGTCTTCAAAGTGTGGTCCCCAAACTCTCAGCTTGGCAGCCAGGAGGAGCTGAGGGATTTGATTCTCTCAGGTGAGACCCCACCTGCAGAACTGCCTCCAGCTCGGGGCTCCCTGTACAGGAAGGACCTGGAGTCGCTGGAGGTCACAGAGATGTTCCAGAGCTGGAGATCCTCTGCTCTGGAGCCAGGCTGGGAGAGCTGGGGGTGCTCACCTGGAGAGGAGAAGGCTCCAGGGAGAGCTCAGAGACCCTGCCAGGGCCTAAAGGGGCTCCAGGAGAGCTGGAGAGGGACTGGGGACAAGGGATGGAGGGACAGGACACAGGGAATGGCTCCCAGTGCCAGAGGGCAGGGCTGGATGGGATATTGGGCAGGAATTGTTCCCTGTGAGGGTGGTGAGGCCCTGGCACAGGGTGCCCAGAGCAGCTGGGGCTGCCCCTGGATCCCTGGCAGTGCCCAAGGCCAGGCTGGACAGGGTTTGGAGCAGCCTGGGACAGTGGAAGGTGTCCCTGCTATGGCTGGGGTAGGACTGGATGAGCTTTAAGGTCCCTTCCCAACCCAAGCCAGTGTCTGATTCTGGGATTCTGGGATTTGGGCAGCAGCAGAGCCTGGCTGTTTTCTTCTAGCAGGAACACATCCACACTGACGTAGGAAGAGCCAGGGAAGTCCCATGTGCCATCCTGGCCTGTCACTGTTTATTGCATTACTTATCCCAAGGAGCTGTTGCGAGTGGCTCGCGATTCCTCTTCATCTTTTCCGTCCTTACCCATTTGCTTTCAGAACATTTACATTTAAATGTGTGTTTCTGCAGAAGGTTTACAGGAAAGCAATGTTGGACCAAGAAAAAAAAGAAAAGAGAGACTCTAAAATGCATTTTTCATGCTCCTTCATACTCTATTGATTTTGTTTTTCTCATTTTTTCTTATAAAGAGAAGGTTTTCTAATACATTTTTCAGAAATAAAGGAGTCAGCAATTCTACCCTCCTAAAGCAATAGTTATTCACAGAGATTACAAACAGAATTTGGGAGGGAGGGCTATTTATATAAATTTCCCTTTTCAGTAAAATGAATATGGTGAAAAGCAGGCAGCTCCAGAGCTGTGTTCCCAAGCAGAGAGTTCTGATCCTGAGTTTCTCCCTTGCCTGGACTGTTGGTGATGGACAATGCACTTCAATTTCCATGAAATCACAGAATATCCTCCTGAGCTGGGAGGGACCACCAGGATCATCCAGTCCCAGTCCTGGCACTGCACAGACCCCCAACAATCCCACCCTGGCCATCCCTGGAGCTCTGTCCAAAGGCTCCTGGAGCTCTGGCAGCCTCGGGGCTGTGCCCATTCCCTGGGGAGCCTGGGCAGTGCCAGCACCTCTGGGGGAAGAACCTTTCCCTGCTCTCTGAAGGATATTCCCTGATATCCCACGCTCTGCCCCTGTGTGAGAGCCAGCGAGGAGAGAGCTCAGCGCTTCCCTCAACAAGCACCTTGTAGGCAAAAATCAGTTTTCTCTTGTCAGGAGGCGAGAACTTATTTGTAAGCACTGGATTGCAGCAGTTTGACATCATTGATGTCCAGAATTCCAGCTCCTGGTTTGAAATGGCTGTTTTCAAATGCTGTTTGTGTTGGTCTGTTTGAAGAAGGAAAGGGAGAAAAAACAGGACGACAAACAGCATGTCAAAGTTATTGAGAAGAATTGCTGTCACTGCCTTGCCTGCCTAATCTCCCAGAGCTTTTTTCCAGTTCAGGACTGTTTCTGAAATGTTGATAGTATTGGGTGGGTATTTTGCATTTGTGAGCATCACTATTTTTGCTGCATCAGAAAAAAACATGCCAGGCCCTCTGTGTAGCTGCATTTTGCTGCAGCCAGCCATGTATCTTGGTTAAGCTCCTGGAGCTGGCCAGCAGCTGCCAATGATAGTCAATAATGTGCCCTTTTATACAAAATCTGCCTTCTCACTTTGGTGGAACACAAATGGGAGCACATTGTTTGTCATTGCAAATGACAAAGTTTGGCTCAGAGGCTCAGCTCCCTTTTTTGTGGGTTTGGCTCTGGGAATATTGAGCTGGGGTCAGGCAGGGCTGTGGTTTTGTGCTCCCACCTTGGGAACTTGGAAATGGACTGGGCAAATAACACAAATTTTGAATTAAACCTCATGTTCCACCTTCCCCTTCCCTCCTCCCCATTTTTATACTGCTGCTATTATTAAATAATTATATTATTATGTTATTTTAGATAACATAATAGTAATTATTATGTTATTTTAAATAATAACATTTCTATTATTATTTTTATTTATCATGGTTTTTGCTCGCTAGGTGCCTCTGGAATGTCCTCCCCCTCGCTCTGAGTCTCTGAAATCTCTCCCTTTTTGCTGCAGATGAGCTCTGCCTTCCTGCCTTCTTGCTCAGGGTTATTTCCTCCTCCTCCACTTTTCTGGACCAAAATGTCTTTGCTGACTGCAGGAACCTCCCCCTTCTATTTATCCTTGTTCTTTGTAATCTCGTACAATGTAGCTTAATCAACCCACTGGTGCTCTGCTGAATCCTGTCTGGGAGACACAAAGGAATTAAAGAGGTTGAGTGTTGAAAAGCTTTTTCCAGCGTCTGAGTTGCCTCCGGGAGAGCTGATCCTTGTGCAGGGCCCTGCTGGGGATCAGCACCCGCCTGGGCACAGGGCTCTGCCAGCCCTGCTCCTGTTCCAGCCTCACACCCCAAAAATGTTCCCAGCAGCAGGCTGACCCACCCAGGGTCCTGCACAGCACCAAGGGAGCTTTTCCAGGAAGCAGAAAGAGCCCTGGCAGTTCTGGTGAGGGCAGGTTGGACACGAGTCACCAGTGCCCTGGCAGCACAAAGGCCACCGAGTCCTGGGGACATCAGCCCTGCCTGGGCCAGGGAGGGATTGTCCTGCTCTGGGCTGGGCTGGGGCAGCCTCACCTCCAGTGCTGGGGGCACAATATAAGAAAGATCAAAAGCTGTTAAAAAAGCATCCAAAGGAGGGACATGGGGATGGGGAAGGGCCTGGAGGGGCCACAGGAGGAGCAGCTGAGGGCACTTGGTTCGTTCAGCTGGAGCAGAGGAGATGTGGGCAGAGCTCAGCGGGGCTGCAGCTCCTCCCGAGGGGCAGCTCCCATCTCTGCTCTGGGACAGGGACAGGAGCTGGGCCAGGGCAGGCTCAGGCTGGATTTAGGGAAAGGTTCTTCCCCCAGAGGGTGCTGGCACTGCCCAGGCTCCCCAGGGAATGGGCACGGCCCCGAGGCTGCCAGAGCTCCAGGAGCCTTTGGACAGAGCTCCAGGGGTGCCCAGGGTGGGATGTGGGGGTGTCTGTGCAGGGCCAGGGGCTGGGCTGGGTGATCCCTGTGGTCCCTCCAGCTCAGGACATTCTGTGATCTGTGACTTTGGCTGTCTGTGCCCCAGCAGGATGGGCAGAGGGGGCTGGGGCTGGGCTCACACCCCACAGGTGTTTGAGCCATCACCCTGCTAGCACAGCCCTCCGAGCTGCCTTCCCTCTGGCCTTCTGTTCCACTGCCACCTGCCCTCCGTCCCCTCCCAGTGCTGACCCCAGACCCCAGCACTCTCCACAGCAGCTCACAGTGCCGGGTGTGGAGCTGCCCCACGGGAATATCTCCTTCCCACGTCCCATTGGATTCATTAATAACAACATTATGTTACGATGTTTTCCCCTTGTATTATTCTATAGATCATTTTTATTATGTAGATACAAACCCTTTGATATTGTAATTGTGAAGTACATGTTATGAAGACAAATGTGTTTGGCTTAATGAGAATGGATTGCCAATAAAAGCTGAAATAGAGGAAAGCATTTTATTATTTTTTTTTAGCATTAGCCCTCGTAGGAAGTGTTGTCAGACGGAGTGTGCAGCAGAAAAGAGCCATGATGCAAAGAGCCTTTTTAGTCTGTTGATGGAGCATTGGCTTCCGGAGTGTTGTGGTTATTTGATTAAAAATAAACTACCTCAGGTGGCTGCAAAACTGAGAAAACCAACAAAAGGATGAAGTGAAGTGTGATGTGTGCATTGCAGAGGTGGAGCTGGATCACTCCCAAAAACCTGGGAATTCTTTTGGAGAAACTCCTGGGTTTGCAGGTCTGTCTGGTGAAGGCAGAGGATAAATTCAGCAGGGCTGGTGATGTGCTGGATGCCACAAGCTTGGAGGGACTGGTGGTCCTGCAGTCCCAGAAGAAGGATTTCCTAGAGGAAGGATGCAATAAATAATTTGTCTGATATAGAAAGGCCAGGGCATTGTCCAAGATGTGAGATCTTTGCTGTGGGAAAATGGGTGTGGAATTAACCCATAAAAGACAAAACCCATCCGTTTTTAGGAGCACAGACCTCTCCAAGCCCCTTTATCATCCTTCCAGTGCCTGAAGGAGCTGACAAGAGAGCTGGAGAGAGACTCCTTGCAAGGGATGGAGGGACAGGACACAGGGAATGGCTCCCAGTGCCAGAGGGCAGTGCTGGATGGGATATTGGGAAGGAATTGTTCCCTGTCAGGTGGGCAGGCTCTGGCACAGGGTGCCCAGAGCAGCTGGGGCTGCCCCTGGATCCCTGGGAGTGCCCAAGGGCAGGTTGGATGAGGCTTGGAGCAACCTGGAAGGTGTCCTGCCCATGCCAGGGGGTAGGACTGGGATGAGTGTCCTTTAATGTCCTTCCCAACCCAAACCAATCCAGAATTTTATCATTTCAGTGACCAACAGCCCTGTATTCAACTACCATGCAGTGTGGGGAGCATCCCTGTTCCTGCTCTGCAGACAGAAATGGGAACTCTGACTGCACTCAGGGAAGGACCCAGCATTTCTGGATGTGAAAGAACTTTCTGGGTGGGGATGGAGGGATGCAGGGATCAGCAGGTGAGTGGAGCAGCGCTGTTCTGTCCCTGCATTGCCCAGCCAGGAGCAGTTTGCACACAGACAGGGCCGGGCTCTGCTCACCTGTGGCTGCTGAGCTCGCTCGGAGCTGCCAGCCCCAGCAATGGCTGGCGAGCAGACAGATGGAAGGAGCCCTCTCCCCATCTGACGCCAGTGCAGATTTAATCAGCTCACACTTCCCTTTTCCACCTGGCACAGACACCGGGAAATGGATCTTGATTTGCGTTCTCCCAGCTCTCCCCGTGGACTCTTGACATCTTTGTTTTCTTGCGACTTAACAGCAGCAATTGCAGCCCAGCACTTTGCCACCTGTCGCGGGGACGAGCCCAGTCCCTCCCTGGCTGTCACTGCTTTGCTCTTTGATTTTTTGACTCTGCTTTTTTTGGGGGGGAGAGCAAGGGGAAGTGGGATAGAGATACAACAGGATGAGGCAGACAGCTGTTCCAGTGCCAGGACTGTTGGCTTTTTATGCTGGTTCATTTTCACACGCCCTCTCTTTCTTCCCAGCTTTAAAAAAATATTTAGGCTCAGCTTTGTCCCAAATATTGTTAAAAGTGGGGCTGTTCCACCCTTGTAGGTGTTGCTGTTCCTTGCAAACTTCTTAATATTTCATGTCTTGTGTTCCTAGAACCCACCTTATGGAGCTGGTTACTGAACATTAAAGCTGTTTTCAGCAGGGAACAGAAGAGGAAAAAAAAATCCCAGATGCCCCCAGGCACTATGTTAAAGCTTAAAAAGATGATTTCTTTCCCTTTGAGATGGGAAAATGAATGAAAGCCCTGGCAAAGGAGTTTTGTTGCATGGGAAGGATGACCCCAAAAGACCTGGTTTGAATAGATCCTGCTAAGGGTCTTCAAGTGGTTTGGATGGGCAAACTGAGGCACGAAACCAAGCTGGTGGAGGAGGAGAGAAGCCAAGTCTCACCTGCTGCACACAGTGGCCTTTGAAGGCAGTGTCTTCCTATTAGAAAGGAGATTAATTCTTATTGTCTAAAAAATATCCACATGTGAAGCAAGGGAGGGGAAAAGTCTCTCCCTGCCTGTGCTGTCAGAGGGATTTGTGTGTCTCAGCAGAGCTGTCAGAGTTAAATCCAAACACAGCCATTGGAGCCAAGGAAATTGAGAAGTGGAAAGTATTTTATTAACATTCTGCTATTGATTTCTTAATGGCTTTTCTTCCTGGAAACAGGCAAATATTCACTGTGCTTGGAAGGGGCTTGGGGCAGGGGCTGGCAGTGGGGCAGGGGGTGTGAGGTGCCATGAAGGTTCCAAGGCTGAGTCCCAACCTGCCCCTGGGGAGGAAATGCCCAGTGAAGAAAGTACAGGAACTTTGGCAAGGTTGGATTTGGTTTCTACCTCCTCCCCCCTTGAACATTTCTGTTATTTTAAATTTTCAGTGCAGCCAGGGAAGGGAAAGGAAAAAAGAAGAAAATCACTTTCCACTTGCAAATGGTTCCATGAAGCACATCAGTGCTGCAGTGTGAGGTGAGGAATCTGGGATAAGAACAACCTGGAAGGGAACTCATCACTTCACCTCCACCCCCCTGGTGGCAAAGGGATGCCTCAAACTCAGCATTGCTGGCTCCTGGCTGTGCCATTGAGCAGCCCAGTTGCCTGGAAAGCTCAGTACCTTGTTTGTTCTGCTCCTGACTCTTGATTCTTCCCTCTCTCCACCTTATTTTTTCTTCAGGACTTGGTTATATGAATATCCTTGGCGTAATTTGCATTGCATTAGAGTAAAACATTTTAAATTTCTTCACAGCAGAAGTAAATCTGACAGACTTTATGAAGCCATTATACCTGCAGGTATTTTATACTTTTAAAATACATTCTTGTCAAGCCATCTTAATTATATTATTATATGTACTTTTGAACTCGGATCCACTCTCGGGTGATATATTACGCTTCTGACAGTGCAGTCCTAAAAAGCTACAATTTATATCAAAGCTTTGTGGCTGAACAAAGATGTATCTATTATGGATTCGAGGGAATTTATTAATTTACTGTTTTGGAACACTTATTCATTGACAAAGCTTGCTGGCTTTAAATTTCCAGCAGGCGATTACTGCGTGCGGCATTTCCGTGGCTTTGGAGGTGTTGGGATTGCAGCTGGAATGCAGGAGAGCAGCTGGAGGTACAGAGTGCTGGAGCTTTTTGCCTGGCTTTTATTCAGGGTCAAAGTTTACAGCACTGCCCATTCCTGTGCCAGTGCCCACAGTGTGATCCCCTGCAGGACATCCCAAATGCTCTGAAGGACCTGGCCTGGCAAAAAACTCTTCAGTGGGTCCAGCAACAAAATTGTTCAGTGCTGGAAACTGATGGGAGTTCAGAGCACGCAAGGGAAGTTCTTTGGTGCAGCACAAACCCTGTTTGCAGAGGGATTTTGCTTACAAAAATCAGAGAATTCCAGAATGGTTTGGATTGGAAAGGACCTTAAAGATCATCTTGTTCCACCCCTGCCCTGGCAGGGACACCTTCCACTGTCCCAGATTGCTCCAAGCTCTGTCCAGCCTGGTCTTGGGCACTGCCAGGGATCCAGGGGCAGCCCCAGCTGCTCTGGGCACCCTGTGCCAAGGCCTGCCCACCCTCACAGGGAACAGTTCCTTCCCAATATCCCATCTAACTCTGTCCTTGTCCTGTCATTCCAGGCCCTTTGTGAGGATGGTCTGCATCCCCCTGTAAAAAGTCTCCATCTTTCTTGTCAGCCCCTTTATCCACTGGAAGGGGATCTGAGCTCTCCCTGGAGCCTTCTCTTCTTCAGTCTCAGCAACCCCAGCTCTCCCAGCTTGGCTCCAGTGCAGAGGGCTCCAGCCCTTGGGACAGCTCCATGGTTTTCTCTGGACTCTTTCCAACAGAAGAGCAGAGTAGAGGAGGTATCTGTCCTGTTAGCTGGAGCTGTCCTTGGTGTCCCAAGAATTGGGAATCAGGAGGGAACACAGGGCTGCCCATGGAGTTGCTCATGCCCATGGCCACAGGCACAGCCTGTGCCCCTCCTGTGCTCTGGGGGTTAATGCCCAAAAAAGAGGTTTGTGGTAAATCTTTATCAGTTCAGGATTTCCTGGTGGAGGGGTTGAACACTGCTCCAAACTCTTGGTGAATGGTTCTGCTGCAAAGGGAAGCCACGTGCTCATCCTGAATTCTGTTTTCCAGTAAATCAGCATGTGGGTGTGGGAGAGCTTCACTTGGCCCTGGCAGTGGGGGTGGAACAAGATGATCTTTGAGGTCACTTCCAACTCAAATCACTCCATGGCTCTGCTGTTCTCTCAAATATTTGTTGAGATGTGAAAAGACCTCTAAGATCATCAAATCCAGCATGTGACCAACCACCACCTTGTCACCCAGCCCATAACCCTAACTGGACACTTGGGGATGGTGACTCCACCCTGGGCAGCCCCTTCCGGTGCCTGACAACCCTTTCCATGAAGAAATACTTCCTGATGTCCAACCTAAGGTTTGCAAAGAGCTGGGCCAGTGGCATGAAGAGGTCCTCTCCATCCTTCCTTTACAAACTCTTCCATGAATCCATGCTGGCTCCAAGGCTCAGGGTTGGCAGGAGCAGCTCTTTGGGCACCCCTGGTCATTCTTCCTTCTATTTAACAGCGAGAAATGAACGGATCAACAACCATTCCCACACCCAATAATTGCACCAGCTTCTCCCTCGATGAGCTCCCACGGATGGGAGGTCTCAGCTGAAGTGGCACCAAGGGGAAGGAACGTTCCCCATCCCTGCTGGGTGCCGGCAGCTCCGGGAGAGCCGGGGCTGGAGACGCGGTGAGCCAGGAGCGTTTATTCCATGCACCTCCTTCTCCAGTGACTGCTCTCCCGCCTCTCCTCGGGTTAAGGAGGCGAGGAGAGCTGGAGGAGCAGCATTAGACTTTCTATTCTGAGCAATCACCAAAATCCACTCAGGAAGTTTAATTGCTTCAAGTAAAACTTGTAAATACCGACAGGGCACAAAGCACTTGAGCTGGCAATTTTCTTCACTGCTTTCTGAGGATTCAAATGATATTTTTCATTCCCTATTGTTGTTCTAAAGGTTTTGGAAGAGCACTGATTATTTTTTTTTTCTTTCTTTCTTTTTTTTTTTTTTTGGTATTTTTTTTTTTTACCTCTTCAAGCCCTGCACTTTTCTCCCAAAACATGTTCCAGTCAAGTTCATTGAAATTGTCTTGGTATTGTCAGAAAAATCAGTTTGACTGCTTCATCTTGTAAAACTTTCAAAGCTAAAAATTAACTGACATTTCCAAGTGAAATGTCATTTTGCTCCAAATAAATAAATAAATAAATCCAATGTTTTGACATTTTTAAAGCACTCTTCCTTTGTAAAAGGGAAAGAAGTTGTTTAAAGGAAAGTTGTGTCAAAACTGACTTTTTTTTTTCCTCTTTTTTTTTTTGCTTGGAGAAAATTTGACTTTTATGGATTTCTTTCTGTGAGAAGATATTGTTTGGTTCTCCTGTGGGGCCAGGCTAGCCCCAAGAGTGACTGGGGGGGATACTATGGGGATCCAACCAGTGTGGAGAGCCTTGGCTGGGCAACAGGATGGTTCTGCATCCCTGGCTGCATATTAATATACATTTCCTATCCCTGGAAGTGTCCAAGGCCAGGTTGGACAGGGCTTGGAGCAGCCTGGGATAGTGGAAGGTGTCCCTGCCCATGGTAGGGAATTGGAATTGAGCAATCTCTAAGATCCTTTCCAACCCAAACCATTCTGGGATTCCATTATTTTATATAAATATATATAAATCTATATTTTGTGCTGGCTTGGCTTCTTGTTTAGAAACTGAGGCAAATTTCCAAAGCTGTTGATCAACCCAAGCATTTCCTGTGGTGGCCGGGGACACAGAACCCCAGGAATGTCTCTTCTCTTCCACTGGGCTCTGGAAAAGTGGAGATGTCTGATCACAGAATCATTAAGATTGGAAAAGACCTCGAAGATCATCAGGTCCGTCCTTGGATGGGATATCCCCGCACCCACTAAGCCATGTAGTGCAGTGCCACGTCTGCTTGTTTTGGAGCACCTCCAGGGATGGGAACTTCACCACAACCCCTTCCAATGCCTGACCACTCTTTCAGGGCAGAAATTTTCCCTAATACCCAACTGGAACCTCTCCTGGTGCAACTTGAGGCTGTTTCCCTTGTCCTGTTGCTGTTACTTGGAAGAAGAGCCTGATCCCCACCTGGCCACAGCTTTCAGGGACTTGCAGGGAGTCAGAAGTGCCCCCAACTTGCTGTTGTTTGGGTCAGCCTTGGAAATAGCAGCTTTTCTCCTCATTTTGTTTTATCTCACTATGTGGCTGTTAACATGAAGATAAAGAGCAGCATCTGAGCAAACAGTTGGTGCAACTCCAACTTCCCTGATCTTCACCCCAAGAGCAGCACTGGGATGTGCCTGAGTGTGGGTTTAGTGTTCACTCACCCAGTCCCACTGAATGTGCGACTTAGAGCCGTACAGGGCTGGTTTTTTTATTATTCTTACATTGATTGATGTTCTCCCTGCCTTCAGTGGAAGTGTTGTGCCTTGCTGAGGGCAGCAGGTCCCAGTGCATTAATTCAGACACATTCCATGGCTCAGGGGGCTCTGAGAGCACTGCAGCAGAGCTCAGGTTTAAGGAGGGTGGCCAGAGCTCTCCAACAACCTCCAAGGTGGGATCCTCAGCCCGAGGGCTGAGCCAGGGGAGCTGCTCCCTGTGCCCCCATGGGGCAGGGCAGCACAGGCAGGTTGTGGAAATATGGAGAACAAACACTTCTGTAGCTGCTTCTCTTGCTCTGGTGCCAGGGAGTGCAGCTGATGTTGGTAAATCACTGCAGAATGTTGTGAATGATGTGTGGAAGGGGAAAAGGCAGAAATAATCCCTTCTTCATGCAGAGAAATCTGTGTTGGGGGCAATTTATGGCAGAGATTTTCCTGTGATGGCAGGGCAGGAAAACTTTCTGCTCTAAAGGGGTGAAAAGATTCCCCCTTTGCTTTTATTTCCATCTTAAGGTTTTTTAAAATATTTTATTTCCCTGAAATAAGATAAAATAATAATCCCATCCTCACAAAATACTCCTGGGCCTCCCCAGCCAGTACGTGGGTCAGCCACACATCATACACTACCATGTTTTCACCCCCCATTCTCCCTGTTGCTGAGGTTTTAGAGAGGCTTCAAAGCAAATTCCATTTTTCCTCTGGTGTTTTGGGATTTTCCTTCATTTGTTTCGGGTTGATTGGGGTGTTTGGGGTTTCTTATGTTGGGTTTTTTTATTTGGCAAGGCGATGCAGTTCCCATGCCTCTAACTCCTTCCCTTGTGCCTTTCTGGTGGTCTGGAAGTAGCTGAGCAGAGAGAGTGGGAGAACAGCACCAACAGCCTTGGCCATGCCAAAAACTGCTGCAAAGCAGAGGGGAATCATGACTGAGCACAGTGGGGACTGGTCATAATCCCATATTTTAATTCCAGTGGGGACAGTTAGCTTTAGCATCTGGAAAATCCTTTCCTCTGTGAGGAGAGAGAACCCTGGAGGGGTTTGAGCCAGCTCAGACACACATGAACTGTTTTTACTGGGGGCACAGCTCCTCCTGGTACGGGAGAAATGCAGAATTAGAAGAATGGCATGAGAGGACCTGGAGGGATCACATAACTCATCCATTTTCCTCCAAGTCCTGGCTTAGGCAGTGCTGGCTTCATCAAGGATTAGGGACCATCTCACTGGAAGGAGCATTTGGTTGTGGCAGGTGGAGATGCCCATTTGGGAGGCTGGTGAAAGGGTGCCCTTCCACTAGCCCAGGTTGCTGCAAGCCCTGTCCAAGCTGGTGTTGGATAATTCCAGGGATGGGGCAGCCACAGCTGCTCTGTACAGCCTGTGCCAGTGCCTAATGTACACCTGGTAGCTGCATCTCCCTTGTCTGCCTCCCTTCCAGCTGGCTGGTGCCAGGGCAGCATCACCAACCCTTTAGCAGTTACTTCAGAAAAAAGGCAAGGCCTTTGACTATTCCTGGGCATGGGTTCAGATGGTCTGAGACTGGCCCAAGTGGGAGCTGAAGCCCCCAGACAGCCCCAGGCCCGTGGAGCAAAGCTGCTATTCTGAGAGGCGAAGGAAGGCGAGGCTCTATTGGGGATCTGTCAGGGCAGGCGAGCCGGGAGATGAGAGGTAGTCAATGACATAAGAGATGTCAGGGTTTATTTCCAGTAAGAGCCAGTGAAGCTGGGAAAATTGCTCATTAATGCTTTATTGATATTCATGTTCCTATTGAAGAAGTCTGGGGTGGGAGGTGGAGCGGGGGGGCCGTGCCCCTGTTAATGGGGCCAGGCTGAAAATAGGTTCTTTTATGCTTGGGCAAAGGGGATGCACTGACCACGGGAGGTTTGCCTGTGTCAGTCTCTCTAAATAGAGCTTGGATCAGTGCTGTGCCTGAGCCAAAAGCTTTGGAGGAAAAAACTAATAACTCAGGTCAAACCATGCTAGGAGCGCTGGAGTTCTTGCTCGCTTTTTTTTCACAGAGGAAAAGCTAAAGCAGATTGTAGTAAAACTATGCAAAATGTTCGTCTGTGGGGTTTGGGACTATTTAACCCTCATGTTTGCTTTAGTGTTCTGTTTTTAGAGCAATTTGAATTTAAAATGCTCTATCAAAAGGAATTTATTTCCAAAATGTCAAATTACTTTATTTCAGAAGTGCTGACGGTAAAACGTTTGGCTTTTAAAAAACAAAGCAAACTCCATTAGCAGTTTGGCATTGGTGACATTCACAAATATTTTCTGTTTCTCTGAAACTCTTTATTCCATCCATTTTCTATGTCCTGCCCGGTTTGGTAGCCAGGAACCAGGCTGAGCACTGCAGCTCCACAGGGAATGTCCCCAAACCAAACAATTCCCAGGATGCTCACAGCTTTTGGGGCTCACTGGAAATGGGATTTCACAGAATCACAGAATCCTAGAATGGTTTGGGTTGGGAAATACATTAAAACTCTTAATCCAATCCCTGCCATGGGCAGGGACATCTTCCACGAGCCCAGGTTGCTCCAAGCCCTGTCCAGCCTGGCCTTGGGCACTTCCAGGGATCCAGGGGCAGCCCCAGCTGCTCTGGGCACCCTGTTCATGGCTTTTCATGTGTCTGGTGCTCATCCCCTGCACACTCATCCTCTCAGCCTGCTCAGACTCCATCTGGAGTGGCCAAATCTCTTCCCCAGCCTGTGCCAGATTGCTCTGGCTTTGCTGGAACCTTCACGTCTCACCTGGGCAGGGAATGGAGCAGGAGCCTCCCTGGGGGAAAGGCAGAGCAGGAGCAAAGCTGCCACAGCTCAGTAATTGGGGTAGGTAAATCAGGAGGTAAAACATCTCCTGTTACCATGTGCAGTGATGCTCTGACTCTCACCTGTCTCATGCAGCCTCATTTCCTGGGCTGTGGATCAGCAGGGAGCAGCCGATTGCTGGAGCCCTGTTGGCACATCTCAGAGGTCTGCCATGCATAATTCCCATTTTTTTTGAGTTTTGTCTCTTTTTTTTTTGTTCTTTTTGCTGTTTCCATGCCTGTTCACATGTTTGATCACAGCAGGATTTGTGGAAGGGCAGGATGTAACATCCCAAATACTGAGCCAGACCCCAGTCTCCCTGCTGAACCACAAACTGCTCCTTTTGGTTGTTATTTTAAGCTCAGTACATTCCCTGCTCTCCTGCATCCAGTCTGACCCTTCTGTCTGCTGGGACATTGTTTTAATGGAGCACTGGGCATTCCACAGGTGCTAAGAAGCTTATCCTTGTTGTTCCTGGCACATAAAAGCAGAATCACTCTTCTGGTTTTATAGGTAGAGAACATTTTCCCTGGTGATGTCTCCTGCCAGTCTGTTCTCCCAAAGCAGGACGACTTCCCACTAAAGCTGTGCTTCCTGGAGCAATGCCTGGGAAAGGGCTGGCTGTTCCCTCTTTGGGACACACCTGCTGGGGCACCCAGAGGATGAAAAGCTGCTTGCAAATCCCCTTCCCTGTGTAAGAGAAGGGAGTGATGAATATTTATCGGTGCTGAGATGATGGAAGATGCTCCCGTCAGGGTTATGGCACTGCTGCTCCCAGACCTAAGGCCATGGAAGCAATAACACGCAGGATATCGCTCTCCATGGTTTTATGGTCCTTTTCATCACCAGAAAGGTGCTTGGTTCAGTTGGAAGTTGATTAAACTTGCAGGGAAGGATTGTGATTTATGCCTGACCAGTCCTCCCAACCACTTTGTAGCCACAGTGTGAATTAAGGCTGATTAAAATTGAGGGAAGGTTCCCTTCTGCCTCACGCTGGGTTTTTGGATTGGGATGTCGGGAGCATCCATCCCTGCCTGAGCTCCACCAGGTCCCTGGCTGCCAGGCACTGATGGGAGAGGAGGGCATGGGCCAAAACACAAGAGCAGGGCACTTATTATTCCAAATGAAAAGCTGCTCTTCTCATTAAAGCTGAAAATTATGGTCTGCAGATAACTCTGGTGGTGGTTCACAGAATCAATAAACCCCCAGTTTGTTTTGAAAGCCAAGTTGCCGAAATGCCAAAATACATATTTTGCAAATTGCTTAATTTCCATTTGAAAAGATCAAACCTTATTTCTCCTGAAAGCTGAGAGGTGGGGTGAGGGAGACGACACACACACACAGCAATTTCAATCTTCTTTTTCCTGAAAGATCATCATTTGATGGAAACTGAGAGCAGTGGAGAAACTGCTTCCTTTTGTTTTATTTTGCTTTTTAAACAATCACCCTGCAGGGAAGCTGATGGTCTGAATTATCAGGGAGTCTGGGCTGATTCCAAAGCAGCCATAGCTAATTTTTGGAAGCAACATTTCTGGCTCTCACGGCGTCTTCCCTTGACAGCTTCTGCCTTTTGGAGGCGTGATGGTCACCGGGGCTCTCATGGATGCTCCTGGCCTCCTAAAAGCCTTGTTCACACTGGAATGTAGGATATAAAAGCTCAGGGAGGCAGGCTCACAGGAACACTGTGGAATCAGGGGCTGCAGGGGAGCTGCAGGATGGATGAGCACTCGGAATGCTAAGCTTGGAGATTTCCAAGGAGCTTTGTGCAGAGAGGAGGGCACGGGCAGGCGTCAGGAGTGCACTTGGCATGTGGGGCCTGTCTCAGCCCAGCTGTGGAATCTGTGGAGCTGAGCATCCTTCAGCCCCTCCAATGTGTCAAAAACATTCACATCAATTGGCTGCTGACTGCTCAGGAAGGGAGAAACAAGGCAGGGGGACAGAGAAACAGCTGGAAGGGTAATTTACCTCAAAGGTGCCTGTGGCACACACAGCCCTGCCCTGTGCCTCCACACCCAGGGACTTCTCTTTCTTTCCCATAACCACTTGAAAAATAAAGATGTATGATGCCTACTTGAGCAGAATAGATTGTTTTCGATTGCTATTCATCTATTATTTTAGAAAGTAAAATGAATAAAACTTATGCAGGTCACAGACATTAAAGAGCATTTTTATATCAGTTTGGGAGCGCTTGTCAGCTTTGATTTATTAAGTAACGTTCCCTGACTGGCTACTGGTGTGTGTTGTCAGTCTCTTGATAATGGATAGACCTCACAGCTGAATGCTCTGTGATTAGACTTCTCAACTATATATTTTTAAATAAAGGCATTTCTTTTTTGGGTTTGCTCATTTCCCTCTCTTAGGCAATTTCATTCATCTTCCCTTGCCTGCCCTCTCTCCGCTATAAATTTGTTGTTGTTGGAAGCTGTGAGGATGCTAAATGGGACACATCTTAGAGGGTTTGGGTTGGGGTTTTTTTTGTCTGTCCCCCCCCAAGCTTGCTTCCAACTTAGCTTGATGGATTAAATGTCATGGGGGACAAAAGTGGGTAAGAGGAGCTATGGAACACCTTTCCAGAGCGAACATGGCACGTGCTGGTCTCTTACTACAGCTGTGTCAGCATTTTTACTGGCACACTGCTCTTCCCTGGGGCTTAGGGATGGAATTACCTGGACTGCATGGAGAGGTGGATGTGGGAGCCCTCAACCTCTCTGAAGGGAGCAGGGGCTGAGCAAACCCAACGCTGCCAGTCCTGGTCCCTCCTCCATGAGGTTGCAGGGAGTTAATGGGAATGTGAAGCCTTGCCTGGCTGATCAGGAGTTTTCAGGGAATGTCAGAGGTGTTGTTGTATCTCCTGTCAGCACAACAGTTTGTTTTCTCTGGAGGATGGCCCTGTGCTGCCTGGCCAAGCTCAAATCCCACTGCTGGGAGTCTCTCCAAGGGTGGCTCGGGAGCCCCTTGGCCACCAAGGGCAGGGATTTGCAGTGCTGGCTCTGAGCTGCTGTTACCAGGCACGTGCTGGGATCTTCTCCTGGGAGCAGCAGCAAATGGCACTGAAGATGAGTATCCTGGGCTAAAATCCTCAGCTAGAACTGTAATTATGCTTTCATAAAGAGCTGAGCTGGAACAAGGATGAGATTGTTTCCCCAGGGGCTGCAGGAGCGCTGGGACTGACTCATTAGCGTGGAATTGCAACAGCGCAGGTGGGAGGCCACCAAGTGCCTTTGTAAATGAGTCTTGCAGATCCTCCAAGAAGGGCAAAACTCAACAACTTCCCCGGGATGCTGGGATGAGGCAGCGACCTCTGCTTTTGTTATCCGAGATTTTGGTCTCAGACCAAAACTGATCTGTCTGACTTGGAAAAATGCAGAACACACTGATTAAAAAAAAAAAATTGCACTGATTTCATAAGTCTTTTTACTCTTGTATGACTCAAAAAATTTGCCTTTGATTTAAAGGTTAAGATCTGACAAACCAACAGACACCTTAAAGATCTTTTCTTTCCTCTCCTCTTTTCCTCCATTCAAAACCTGAAAGATGAGAAAATCTGCGTAGGACCATCTGTATGGGGAGGGAGGGCAGCAATTCCTTTGGGAAGTGCTTTCTTGTGCCCCTCCACTGCCGGCTGGGGACACCTTGGTCACATGAGGTTGGTTTCCCCAGACTGCATCAGCCTCTGGTCCCTCTCACAGCAAGATCCAAGCCAGGGCCAAGTGACCTAATGGGGGAAATGTAGAGGGGGTGAGGGAGTGCCAGGAAAGGACAGAGCAGGGTTTGGAGCCGTGGTTTTGGAAGGATGAGTGATGTGTCCACAGTGATTTGATGTGATGGTTGGCTGCAGGAGGCCCCTCTCAGAGCCGGGGTGTGCTCCCAGCAACATCTTTGCAGCTCATTAAGTGTCTCCTGCTGCTGCTTCTCTGCCTGAAATGGCCTTAGTGGCTTTGCATGTTCCAGTGACACTGCCATTATCTTCTAATAACAAACACAGCCATTATGAATTACGCCTTGAAATTATAACAGTACTGCTCACTTAACAAATCCAGCCCGGTGGGCTCTGAAGAGCCTCATTAGGGGCATTTTTGGTTTGCCCTACTGACTTGTTCCTTAAGCTGTCCTGGTGACGGGCAGGTGGGAATGTCATAGACAAATAAGTGCCAAGGCTCTCATGCCAGGAGGGTCCCTGCTCATGGGGAGGTGGATTTGCCATCAGGGAGAGGATTCGGCTGCCAGGCCCCCAGGTGTGAAGGGAAAGGTCTTCACTGAGATGGAGCAGCAGATCAGGGCCAAACTCCCTCAGGGTCAGTGGAGCTGGTGGGGAAGAACCCAGGGAATTCCACTGACGTGTCCCAACCTTGGCATTGGGGGAAGGAGCCCTTGTCCTGGTCCTTGGCATCAGCATCTGGGTTGGTTGTGCCATCTTTGGCTCCACGAGGAGTTCCCTGCTCCTCATCCTGTGGAGAGGCAGTGCCATGTTTTAGGCAGGAGCAGGGCTGAAATCCCTCAGAGTATTTCCCATGGCCTGAGGGCAAACATTGCTTTAGACCCACCCTGAATACAGGAAAACCTCCATGTCCTACAGCAGAATCCACCTAACCAGGTCCTTTATTCCTCCTTTTCCTCTTTTTCCTCCTCTGAATAAAAATGTCTACACTTTCTCCAATTCACCAGGTAAAAACCTGGAGCATTTCTCCCTGACAATGTGTAAAACAACATTCTCCAGCTTCCCTGTGCCACTGGTGGTTCTCCTCCCAGCTGAACCTCCTCTGCGCGCCCTTCCGCGTCTTTTGTACTTGTGGGGAATTCCTGGATCATCAGCAGGACCGAGCACTTCCAGGTTACAGGCAGTGAGGGAATACGGATGTGCCAGTGGAGGTTTCCAGAGGGAAGTTGCTGCCAGCACCTCCAGCCCTCCCAATTCCCGCACGGCTCCTGCTGGAGCACCAGATGGGCTTTAATCGGGACTGCCGCCGCGCCGCAGGGTTATTATTAAGAGACATCTAGTTCTGGATGAGAGAAGATTATCCAGGGTTTATTTCCAGCTGATAACACTCTGCCCTTCCATAACACCTTTTATCTGAGGATCTCGGAGCTCTTCACAGACTCAGTTAATTAAGACTCACGTTGCCCCTTGGAGCCGTGGGTGAGGCCCGGGCGAGGAGCGCTGGAGCTGCAATTAGGAGGGATCGGCTCCGGCAGGCAGATAAGACTCAGGATCTCCTGCCTCATCTTTGCTGTCTTATTTGCATGTTTATCTCCCCTGTGCAGTTGAGAACAGTGAACCCGGAGGTTGCACCGCCTGCCCAAAGTTCTCATAAGGTGCTGCAGCAGAGTGAAAACTTCAGGATCGCGTTTTCCAGCCCCAGAATGAGCTGGATGCGGAGATATGTCAGCAGTGCACGATGCTGACTGTGTCCTCTAAGTCTCCCTTTTCTCCTTTCCCAGTGCTGGATTTCCATGGGCTCCACGCCTTGGCTCTGCTCGAGTTTCCTCCCTGCAAACCCGACCTCCAAGTCTTCCTTTGCTTGAAAATAACAACAAAACCCCTCACAGGCTTCCAAAAAAAGAGCTTTTGCTGCCTCTCCCCACAGGGCCAGATTCTTCAATAGTGATTTCTCTGGAGAATAGCTGGGCCTGAGGTTTCCTTCCCCTCCTCTTTTCATTTCTTTACTTTCCCCTAACTAAAAATCAGGAAGCTCTAAAATCCTCTTTGAAGTAACACTGTATGAAGAGGATTTATCCTTGTCCACTTAAATATTCATGACAGCTCGCATTTCTGTTCAAAAAGACACTTGTTTATTTAGATAAGATTTAATTTATTCATAATTTACCTAAATTTGCAGGAGCGTGCATGTACATTTTAGCTTATAAGTAGCGTAATACATAAAACATTATTGAGGCATGCAAATTGCACAAATACAGCATTGGAAACTGCCTGCTTGTTTTAGGCAGATAACTAATTTCTTACCCTGAGTAGAGACACAAACACAATTGCCTGGGCTTGTTGCCTGGGATTTGGCGACTCTGAATTATGCTTCCTTTAATGCAAGAGGCACAGCTTTAGAGCAGGGCCATGGCAAAGCCCCCTTTTCTTGGACTGTGAACCGTAGTAATGCCAAAGCCCTTTGCTGGATATTTTTTTTTTTTTTCTTTTCCCCTCAGTCCTCTCTCCAGAGACTCAATTTGGGTTTGTGTCAATTTTCGAAGTTCCTTTTTGTTTCCCTGGGATGGGGTTAGACTTTCTAGCAGGGCATTGTCTCAGCAGTGCCTGGGGGGTGATGGAGAGAGCAGATATCCCTGTTCCACACCATCCTCTGGCAATGTGGGATCTGCTCTTCCTGTGATGGATCTCCTTGGAGTCAACAGTGCAGCCACTTGATCCTAATAAATCCCTGAACCCCTCGGGGTGATACGGCCGCTTGTTGCCTTCCTTAGGACAGAGCAACAAATGGCCCAAACAGCCCCCAAATATCCCATTTTCTACTTGCTTCCAGTTAATAATTGCACAAATTAGCAACCACACAATGTGCTAGGCTGGGGAAAACAGGCTGGGATTCCTCCCAGATCTCCAGCCCCTGTGCCATGGGATGGCAGCACAAGGGCTGAGGTGCAGCAGGGATTTTTGGGCTCCAGATTTGGCAGCTGGGCAACAGGCACTGACTTGGCAGCATGGCAGCTCTCAGCACTGTTAGAAATTGTTCCTAACAGGAGCAATTCCAGTCAGGAATGAGATGTTTGCAGCTGAATACATGAACTATAGGATTTGTGTCTGTGAAGGCTGTAGGAGATCTCTCAAAGACGTGAATTTGGGGCAGATCCTGCTGTGTAGGGCTGTGTTACCCACAACCTGTAATTAAGGCTCTGTGACACCTCCCACGAGACTCTGCTTTCCCTTGCCTGTGTCTGTGCCAGGCTGCAACTGTTTGGGCTGGAATTCCCAGGGCCAGATGTCCTCCTGGGCTCACAGGCTTTGTTTGTTTGCTCTGCAGGGATGGACGAGGAGGGACAGGGACAGCAGGGCTGGTTGGTGCTTTTGCTTTTTCCTAGCTGAAATCAGAGCCAACATTTTTTCATCGTTTCCAAGACTGAGTTTAATGGGGAAAATACATTTTCCCTGGGTTTGCCTGCTGCAAAAATCACTAATGAGTATCTCCAGAGCCTGAGCGCTTCAGGACAGGGACAGGTGTTTTTGGTGGATCATGAAAATGCCTTATTTTAATCTTGGAAAAGCTCTTCCACCTTGGGGAAAAAAACTTTCTGGCATTGGGAACAGCCTTGAGTATGCAGGTGGATAGAGCAGGTAGAAACTGCTGGGGAAATCCCCCCAGGGAGCAGCTTGTGGTGGCACTGTCCCCTGTGTCATGTCATCCTCACAGCCTCAAGGCTGCCAGGTAAACCAGAGCAGGCCCAGCCTTATTTCCATGGTCCTGCTGGGTCATGCAGGGAGGAGGAGGTGGCTCTGCTGCACTTGCTTTATAAGATAATTTAATTACAGAGGTTTAATTGTATAGTCACAGCGTATTTGGATTGCCAGCAGGTCATGGCCTCGCTGCGGGGACAGATCTCACCGAAGGAGCTGAGCTGGTTGTGGTGATCCAGGAAAAAACCCTGTCTCAGAGCAATGGGAAGCAAAATAAGACCTAAGGAGAAATGCTGGTATTAAACAGCTCCTGATGAGAGGAGCTCTGCCTCTTGTGTGGGCTGGAGATCCTGGGATGAAGCAGGGATGGCTTTAGTGGACTTAACCTGGCAATGCTTAATTTAGTCAGAGATGGTGTTATCTGATCACAATCTTCCAATTGCTGCATCCCTGTGTGTAGAGAGGTTTCACAGGAGGATCAGAGGTGTTTTTATATAGCCTCAATCCCCATTTTGTCCTTTTTTCTCCTGGCCTCGCCTGGAATTCCTGCATAGGCTATGCTTTGAAGTGAGAATTTTATGATGGAATGGGCAGACTCCAAATTCTGACTTTGTTGGGACCTGTTGGAGCTGTAGAATTGGAGCAGAATTTTATATGTGGTGTTAGGCTGGTGGGAATCATGGAATCCTGGAATGGTTTGGGTGGGAAGGGTCCCTAAAGCCCATCCAGTGCCACCCCCTGCCATGGTAGGGACACCTTCCACTGTCCCAGGCTGCTCCAAACCTTGTCCAGCATGGCCTTGGACACTTCCAGGGATCCTGGGGCAGCCACAGCTGCTCTGGGCACCCTGTGCCAGGGCCTCTCCAACCTGACAGGGAGGAATTCCTTCCCAATATTTAAATCTCTGCTCTTTTAGTTTATTTCTGCTTATAGTAATTTTAGTTTTTATTACATAAAACATACATAAAGCATACAGGTGAAGAAAAGCACTCCTCAAAAACTTGTGTTCGAGATGTTGGCCCTCCCCATGATTTTGGAGGGAACTGAGATGAGGGAGTTTGTGTTTAGGAGTGGGATGTGTGAAGACTGTCTGAGCAAAAACTTCAGATTTCAAATATTTTCACTAAAATAGCTCAAAATTGTGTGAGTTTGACCACCTTGATGCCTGTCCTGTGCAGAAGGGGAAGATGCAGTGTTTGGCTATTCCTGAACACACATTATTTAGAGGAAGAGATGAATATTTACTGACCAGCACTGAGCAGGGTGTATTGGAAAAGAACACAGCATCGATCGGTGTGGAAAATAAATAAATAATAGAAATGTCCCCCCCAACACCACCTGTAGATGTATTAGGGAGAAAATATTGAACTGGGCTCTCCTTGCTCCCATGCAATTGATGCAATTTATTTTCAATTTGTCAAATGTGGCATTGGAGCAGCAATTGGTTTTGGTGATTTATTAGGAATTTTCTAACCAGGGCACTCTGTCATTGGAGTTACTTCACTTGTGTTCAAGTAGATTTTTGTCTTTCTGCAAGCTCAAGCTGTGTAGCCAAGAAGGTGAATTTTTCTATATTCCCCCCCCCTTTTTTTTTTTTAAACCAAAAGGGAAAACTGGAAGAAACTCAGCCAAAAAGGGAAATGGGGAAAAAGTAGCAGAATTGACATATTTTAAACATCATGACAGGATGGGCTGTTTAAATTGCCTTTGTGAATTGATTTAAAAGCTGTTGGAAGGCATCTCTATTTCATTAACTGTCTTTCTCCTTCATTTCAGTCACTGGAGTCATTGCCTCTTATTACCTTCCAGGTTTGTGATATCCATCCACATGGTTATTTTAGTTATTACTATCTGTATACAGAAAATGTAAGAGGCAATTTTGGGACAGAAGCAGCTTGGGAGGGATGTGGGGATAGTAAAATAAATAATTTGATTTCTGTGTGACACCCATGATTCAAAGCCATCAGGATTACAGGAGTGTTTGTGCTGGGTGTGCATTTTGGTCAGAACCTCAGGGAAAAGTGTGGGGGTTTGTGGTATCAAATCTGGATCTGCTTAGGAAGTGTTTTCCCACACTGAATAACCAATAATGAACCCACAGCAAATTTTCTCCTGGGAATTAGGTGCTGCAGCGTGCTCATGGTATTTTTCAACCCTTCTGACAGTGGTGGTATCAGGAGTTTGGTGAGTTTGATGTGTATTTTCATTTACCTTCCTCCCCAAGGCGGAGCCTGGGGAGCAGGAGGACCCTTTCCTTATCCTTGGGGACATTGATGATCCTGTCCCTCAGGGAACATCAATGGTTCCTTATTTAACAGGTGAAAAGATGCATGTGGCACCTGCAGAGACTGCTGGATATTACCAAGGCCTGTGAAGGAAAGAAAGGAGGAAAGCTTTTGGGATGTCCTTCCCAAACCTTTTCTTTTCAGACCTAAACAACACAGCGAGCTCCAGATTATTTTCACATTTTCAAAAACGCTGGAGCTCCCAGTCTGTTTTCCCAGAGCTCTGCAGAGTCATTAGCTGCTTACAGCACTTAAAAGAAAAATGTGGTGCTTCGGAGACTTCGCTTCTGTTTGCTGTCTTTACCACCAACTAATTGGTTGGATAACAAGCAAATATTTTTCCTCTGTTCCTCAATTTCCAAGCTTTTTGACTGCAAGCAGGAAGAGCAGAAGCTGCTTGAGGTTGGCAGGCGGTGAGAGGGGAAGGAGCTGTGGGGAGGCCACAGCTCGGGATGGGATTGTAGGGCTGGATCCAGCTGTCCCCACTGTCTGTTCCTCTTCTGCTGTGCTTTTACAGCTCTGCTCTGACTCATCCTTCAAAGCAGGTGGGGAAGGGAGGGGTGAAGCTCCACAGGGCAGGGTGACCGATAGCTCCTCTTTGGTGAGAACAAAGCATCCGGGAGCCTTGAATGATCCCGTTATCAGGGAAACCGGCGAGGAGAGAGCTCCTGGCTGCACGAACCAGCATTACCTTGATTTAAAGGCAGTGTTTGTGACTTTAAATGGAATCCTCTGGGCTTGATTCAGCCCTGAGCAAGAGCTGTGGGTGCTGCCGGAGGAGGCCGCGGCCGGCTCCGCTCCAGAGCACCGTCACTGACAGCGAGGGTCCCGCTGCTCTGAGCAGGGCCAGGAGAAAAGGCAGCGGCCGTGGAGAGCAGGGAACCCCGAGTGTCCTGAGGGAACCCCGAGAGAGGGCCCTGAGGGAACCCAGAGTGTCCTGAGGGAACCCCGAGTGTCCTGAGGGAACCCTGAGTGCCCTGAGGGAACCCCAAGTGCCCCGAGGGAACCCCGAGTGCTCTGAGGGAACCCCGAGTGTCCTGAGGGAACCACAAATGTCCCGAGAGACCCCGAGTGCTCTGAGGGAACCCCGAGTGTCCTGAGGGAACCCCAAGTGCTCTGAGGGAACCCCGAGTGTCCTGAGGGAACCCCAAATGTCCCGAGGGAACCCCGAGTGCTCTGAGGGAACCCTGAGTGTCCCGAGGGAACCGAGCTGACCTGGCAGGGGAGAGCGATGTCTCGAAGGAACTGAGCCCCAGCACGGGGACACCACTGCAGTGAACAGCAAAGCTTCCCATGGGGAGACTGGGCATGACTTGCAAAGTGTTCCCAGACTGGAACCTTCACCCAAATTCTGGGACTCAGGAGAGAGCCAGGCCCAGCACCCAGGGGCAGCAGTGCCAGGGTTTTACCCCCTGTCCTCTGCTGCTGCTGAAGTGAAGCCAAGTCAAGCCCATGATGGTGAAGAATCTCAAGGGGCTACACGAGGAACAGCTGATGAAACTTGGCTTGTTCAGCTGGAGGAGACTGAAGTCAGACATCACCAGGAGCTGCAGCTCCTCCTGAGGGACAGCTCCCATCTCTGCTCCCTGTGACCAGCAACAGCACCCCAGAGAATGGAATGAGCTGGGCCAGGGCAGGCTCAGGCTGGATTTAGGGAAAGGTTCTTCCCCCAGAGGTGCTGGCACTGCCCAGGCTCCCCAGGGAATGGGCACGGCCCCGAGGCTGCCAGAGCTCCAGGGATGGCCAGGGTGGGATTTGGGGGTGTCTGGGCAGGGTCAGGGGCTGGGCCAGATGATCCTGGTGGGTCTTTCCAACTCAGGATATTCTGTGAACCCTCCTGGTTGTCTGGAAGTGTTGCTTTGACTCTCTCCTGCCCTTTGAGTACCAGGAATGTGTGTTCCTAGAAGCACAAAGACACCTCGGCAGGAGGCTCAGGCCGAGAGCAGCAGCCTGGTTCCACCTCACCTGCCCCTCACACCCAGCTTTGGGAATGGCACAGGGAGAATGTTCTGTGCTGGTTTAGCTTTTTCCTATCTCCCTCTGAGTTGTTTGGGATAAGCCTTGTTTATCCTCTAGTCATTGTTTTGCATCTGCATGAAGGGAATAGCAAACTTTGGGAATTTGCAGGACAGTCTGATGCTCTGGGACCGTGGAGCTCCAGGCTTGAGGAGATCCAGGTGCTGCCTGTGGCATCTCTCAGACTCACCCCTCACAGCCACCCCACCTGCAGCAGCTGTGACCCCATTGTCCCACCACCCATGGCAGTACCCCATTAGCTGTGAACACATCCCTTCCAGCACCCAGGTTCCAAGGCCCATCACTGGGAAATGTTAACGCTGTTTCCTGGAGCACATGCTGGATATTTCCCAACATCTGGTTTCATTTAAAATTCACCTTTTTTTGCACACAACTTTTAGTGCCGGTGCCACCTCACACTTGCAGGGTGGCAGAATGGGAAGTGGCAGTCTCCAGCCCAAACAAAGCACATCCTGAAATTTTATTAATGAAGATTTGCAGCTGCTCCTGGGACTTGGCAACTGCCTGCAAAGGCTGGTGACAGGATTCATTTGGTGAAACATCCCAAGTGGGAGCAATGAGCAATCCGTGGTCAGTTCATGAGTGGGTTTTTCATGTTGGCTGGGGAATAATTTGGTTTCCAGTGGCAGCAGAATGTGTTATTTCTCCCCTCTCTCCCCCACCAACCTCCTAAAGATGCTGCAGGAGTGAAGCTCATAAAGGAACAAGTGTTGCAGCCCCTCACCTTGTTTACAAGCCAAGGTTGATCAGCCTTGAAAGGAGAAGGAGCTGGTGAAGCCCAAAAGCTGGGACGTGCTTTGGGCAGAGAGGGAAGGGCTGTGGAGCCAGGCAGGGTTTTTTGAAGGTGAAGGCAACAGTGATAGTTATGGTAGATAATCACCCTGCTCCATCTGGGCTGAAAAATTTGCTAATTGAGGCAGGACTGTTCCCTGTGGCAGAAATAACCTTCTTGTTTTCAGGAAAAAACCTCACTTTACTGTGAGGGTCAGCAGTCCCTTAGGAGATGCTCCCCCCCTCATCCTAGGGCTGGTCTAGCTGAAATACTATCAGCTATTTTCCTTCTATTTTCATCCACTCCTGGCACTTCCCATCTTCAGCTTGTTACAGCCTTGGCAGAGAAAAGAGAATGGGAAAGAAATCTTTCATTTCCATTTCCAAAGCCATGCTTCACTCCCGAGGAGCAGGCGCAAAACTGAAGATGCTCACGGAGCTGCCTCTGACAGCTCGATGCCAAAGGGAAACCTGGGCTTCCATTTCCAGCCCTGTCCCCCCTGGGCAGAGCTGAGGAGATCGTGGGGATCAGCAGGGAGAAGGAAAACAATTTGATCAAGGGGCCCTGGAGTCAGGCACATGGAGAAACTGGTCTGGTGGGGTTTTTCAGCTTTCATCAGTGTCAAGTTGATTTTATTTTTAGAGCAGTGATGATATTAAAAATAAAAAGAAGGGAAGGGTGAGTAAAGCACCTACAGGTACATGGGGTAGAGCCCCCATCAGCTGCTCAGCTGGTCCTTCCTGACCAACTCAGAGCTTTTTAGAGCTGGTTATAGGAGATTTGACAAGGTGTGTGGGGCCACACAGGTGTAATATTTTGCTGTGCATAGCCACACTTACCTGTTGGCTCACCAATATCCTGCTTTTTGCAGTATTTGGGAGTGGGGGGAACATTTTGTGCCATGGGAAGTGTGCTGTAGGGGGAAGGGGAATCCCTGGGAGAGCTGCTTCACTCTGTCAGTGTGTGGGGCAGTGCCCACAGCTGCCAGCAAGAACAATTCCTGTCACTGCATTCCTGTCACTGCCTGGGTCCACCATTTTTAAGGAAGAAATGGTCCCCAGCCTCCAGATAGGTGCTGCCCTAACTCTTAATTGCCAAAAACTGCTTTAAGGAGCCCTGAAGCCTGAGGTAATTATTGTCTGTCCCAGACTGCTCCTCCCTTTCAACAACTGCCCTCACTCACCCTCAGTACCCAAACCAAACTGTGGTTCCTTCCAAACCCATCAGGGTCAGGTTCCTGCTGCCACACACACCAAGAGAAGGGAGCTGGTTAGGGTTAGACATTTGGGGAAGTCACAGCCCTTTTTATAGGCAGTGAGTGGGAACTGGCTCCAAATGTGCCCCTCGAGTTTTTCATCTGGGAGAGAAAGGAAGACAAACCTGTGGGTGGCAGAGCATTGCCTGGAGAAGTTCTGCTCTGTTCTGCTTCCACTCAGCCCAAATTCTTCCCTGCTGCTGATGGTCATATGCATGTATGTGAGACTATAATATATTTATATCTTTATCATCATCATTATTACTGTGTTCTGAATTGTCCCAGCAAAGCTGCCCTAAATCAATGCTGAGGGAAGATGAAAGTTCACTGCTTTCTGTGCCAACGAATATGAAAATAGGAGGGGTTTTAGCCTTCTTTGACGTTTTCCTTGCCTTCTGAGCAAAAAAGTAGCAGGAAAGCAATAAAATAAGGCTTCCAGTCAGGACTCCAGCTGCCAGGAGAATTATTAGTCATCTGCAGCCTAGGCTCAGGAAGGGTTTTTTACATCCCAAGCCAGGCAGGTGAGACGAGACACTGGTGCTCAGTGGTGCAGGGCAGGGCTGCCTTTCACAGGGCAGCTGCAGCCAGCAGTGAAGAGAGCAAGTCCTCAGTGATGCCAGCCCTTCTCTGAGCCTCATGCCAGGAAAAACAGTGTATTTCTGAGATTTTCCTCTCCTTTGTTGCAGAGCTCGTGCTGCTCTGGTGCAGACAACAAGGCTGTGCAGCACCATCATGACCCTGTGCTGGCAGAAATGCCAGGGCACTTTAATGAAGAATCCTAAGCAGGGCATAAAAACCCCCACATTAATGCTGGCTCAGAGCCCACAGAGGTAAGCTGGTCCTCTTGAGAGGATGATGAGTAAAAATTGGCCTGTACAGCTCTTACCCAGCTTCAATTAACAGAGATAATGCTCCACTCACAATGAGCCACTTCTGCCTTGCTATTCCCGTGACCTCGCTGAGTTTCATGGCGTTGGTGGTGATACAAACATGGGAGTCCTGTGCCAGGAAAGCCTGGGCTAGGAAACAGGAAAGAGGGAGCAGAGCCATGGCTTTGTGGTCATCCCAGCCAGTCCACAGCAGTGGTGGGCAGGTAGAGGCTCTTCAGTGGAGCCACAGGTGACTTGGGCTGAGCACAGCAATCAAGAGCTTATTTATCCCAGCTTGGAGTGTCACGCTCTGGTAACCAGGCACTTCTTGTTGCTCATCTCGAAATCCCAATCGAACGCCTTCATTATCACCCAGCAGTGTTTCCTTTGTGGATAACAAGTCATACTGTGAGCATTAATGGAGCGTCGGATGGATTTGTGTTGTGGGATTGTTGTAAGCGCTGATTGAAGTTTTGCCTGTGATTAGGGGGCTTAGTCAGGTGTGAGAGAGGGAGTCTCTGCTGCCTCCTGAGATCTGGGTTTGCAGCGCCTCTCCGAGGGCTGTTATCGGGGTGTTCCTTACAAAGTCAACTTAATGAGTTCCATGCATGAGATCCCAAGTTTGCTTTATCCCATCTGGCACCCGTCACTGGCAGCGTGTCACCACCCACAGCAAAGCCAGCTCCAGACACTGCCTGGGATTTTAGCAGGGTTGTGGTGGAGCATCGTCCTCCCTGTGGGATGTAGACCTCGTTCTGCAGAGGTGGACACAGAGGGGGAAAGATGTGAGCTCATCTTCTCACCTGCTCAAGAACAAGGAAACATTCCAGGGACATGAGAAACATTCTTGTTGTGTGGAAGAAACAGGACATCAGGTGGGGTGGGAGCTTCTTGTCCAGCAGCTGTGGGAGTTGGGAGGTGAAGTTGCTCCGCCCCAGCTGAACACTGTGATGTTTTGGTTCCTCAACTAGATCAGTCGTGATTCCTTAATTGGATTGAAAGTGGAACTGGGGGAGAGGCTAGTGGCACAAGCTATCAATTTTACCGATGAAAAATGATAGGAAGTGGCATCCTCCCTGTCTGGCAGGCTCTCAGCCTCCTCCACTGCACACCTCATTATCCCGTTCCACTGCTTCATCTCCATAGCACTCATCCCTAATGATGGCGGAGGGATATTCATTTCCTGGAGTGTTATTTGATTATTACCAGCCCAGCCTGGTTCCCTCTGGAATGACAATGGGGAATATTTCCATGACATCATGGCTTGCTCAGTCTGGACTGGTGGGTACAAGCTGAGGGTGAAGGATGTCCAGCAGGATGTGCTGCCTGGTGTGTGTAATATTTCCAACTCAGCCTTTCCATCTGTGTTTTTGGCCAGATTCCTGTTTCCTTGGCTCCAGGAGAAGAAGCTTTAGTAGGAGAAGGGTGCTCAGACCTTCCAGGGAGTCATAGAGCTGAGTTGTGGCTTAGGCAGAGAGCTGGAAGTGCAATAAAATGGGCAAAGCTGGGGGTTCCACTACAAGTGTGTGTCCAGACGATAAATTCATTAAATTGCCCTGCAGGCTGTGGGCAGAGTAAGCTGTAAAACTGCTCCTCACCTCCCCAGGGAGCCTCATGCAGGATCTCAGGGCAGCCCCTGACACTGTGGGGCGTCCTTGTGGATCTCCTTTCTCTCCCCAGACTTTCCCAGTGGTTCCCAGGGCCTCCAGTGGTTCCCACCAGCGTAAGCCCCACGGGCTGGACACCGTCTGTGACTCCCTGGCCAGAGAGAGGTGCCAATCACAGCTCCCGTGTCCACCCACAGAATAATCTCTTACAAGGCTCCTAGCAAGTTAATAAGGATTGATCTGCTTCTCATCAGATCATCTTGGCTGTTCTTAATGAACCTGGGCATTT
Source organism: Cyanistes caeruleus (assembly GCF_971803275.1). Classification (NCBI taxonomy): domain Eukaryota; kingdom Metazoa; phylum Chordata; class Aves; order Passeriformes; family Paridae; genus Cyanistes; species Cyanistes caeruleus. The sequence goes on from NC_141723.1 coordinate 1,406,203, forward strand.
TAGAGCCTTTCTTTCCCCTTAAAAATGAGCTTCCATATAAATACTCTTCTTCCAGTCGATGGGCAGCTGATTCCCTCTGCACATCCCCAGGACTGAAGGAGTCACCCCTCCAGCTTTGTGGTGGTCACATGTGTTGGTTCTGGAGGGAGGCTTAAGTTAAGCAAATCTTATATTTCGTCTTAAATAAAGATGGATTTAATTACAATTAACTGTCTCACTGAGTGGTGGTTTGAGAAAGCCAGCTCAGCCCTGATTTTTTTATCTAAGATTTAGTTGTAAGCCCTCAGAAAACACTGAAATTTTAATTCTCTCCTGGACAGTCTAAGCCTTGGATAGTAAAAATAAAGGTGGGAAGAACAGTTCAAGAGGAGTCCTCAGTGCAATGAAATTAGTGACATTTTTGTCAAAAAAAATATTGCCTTAGGCAGCTGGGATAATCCACCCTGCTGTCTGTAGCATCGCCAGGAGAGAGTTGGCAGAGTAATGGGGTCTTTGAGACATCGCTGCTGGTTCTGGTGTAAATGTCCTCCTGCTGCTGGAACCCTCTGTTCCCTGTCTCAGCCGTTTTCAGGGAATCCACGGGGCTGAAGTCCTGCCCTGTCATTGCTTCCCCTGTTTGGTAAATCCCTCGTACACATGTTGCCATCTGGTCCCTAATGCTTTGTTTAAATTCCCCTAAGATCTTATTGACCATTTCTTGTGTTATCTGCACACTCCCTAATTCCTCTTCTCCTCTCCCCAGGGATCTGATCCCTGACTTAGGCAAATCCTCATCCTCTTCATTTGTGAACACAGATGCAAAAGTAAATATTGTAAGTGTCGGTGTCAGCTTCTTATCCTCTTCTGCCTCCAATTTCCCTCTGTCAGTCTTATCTGTGCTGGATCCACTTATCTCCTGTGTCTGTATAATGGTCTTTTCCTTCTGTGTTTTTGTAAAAGCCAGGAGATTCTCTGTCTGTAGTTAACTGTCGTTTCTCCTTTAATTATATCCCCGTGTGTTTACCTTCCCCAACCCGTGCCCCCACTTCTAACACATCTCCACTTCTAAGCAGGCGAGTTTGCTTTGTACCTGACTTTGATTAAAGATCGGAACGTCACAAAATCCCATGTTCTGGAAACTCAGAACCTGGGGCTGTTTGAAGCTGAGCCTGGATTCTGTGTGGAGCCAGCTCTGCCGTGGGTGCTGCTGTGACTCCTGCAGTGGGGCACACGGGAGCTGGGGGACATCACACAGCCCTCGAGTGAGGAGAGAAATCAAGGGGGGATTTATAGCTGAGTGTCTGGATTTTTCTGACTGTGACATGGGGAGAGTTCTTTCTACAAAGAGAAGGAGTTGTGTGGGTGAAAGCAGGGCAGAGGGAGAGCTGAGCTGCCCTTTCCTTTGTGATTTTTTTATGGGTGCAGGAGCATTTTGGGACAGACCACAACAAATGGCATGTGGAGTTTAAGCCAGAACACAGGAAAGCCCAGGCTGGGAAACAGGAAAGAGGGAGCAGAGCCATCCCAGCCAGCCCACAGCCGTGGTGGGCAGGTAGAGACTCTTCAGTGGAGCCACAGGTGACTGGGGCTGAGCACAGTTTAAGCCGAAACACGAACATCAAACTCCCCAGGTGCTTTGGAGTGTGTTTCTCCTTGGAGAGCTGCAGCCTGGTGGGTGCTCCCTGCTTTGTGCTGGCATCAGATCCACCCCAAGCCGCGGGATTTACGGTCTGATCGGAGCTGATGTTATAACCTGGATAAATCGATTTATTTTACCTGTAAGTGCCCCACAATAGTGTTTATTACATAACAATTCCTATCAGGAAAGTGTCTCAATGTATGATGTACAGCAGCACTAAACGCCGGGGTAGCGGGAGGGCCCTGCTTTTTGCAAGCTGCAGCAGTTTGTAATTTCAAGATCAATATGATGATGTGTTTTTTGAATTTTAATGAATAAACTACACTGGTGTTTGTTGTTTACCTGCTTTCTGATTTTTTTAACAAGTGGCTCTAGTGATAATTACCAAAATTCTGTAGTCACAGAAGGAGGGAGGAGGGCGGGGGGAACCTGGATCCTTCAATAACTCTCCAACTGGGCAATTATCTCCATACTGTATGTGCTGCTTTTCTATAAATGTTGAAATTCAGTAATTACCACTAGAGCCAGCCGTGACATTTCGAAAGCAGATACATAACAAATAGGGATGCCATGGAGTCATTAAAATTCAGATATCAAAACAGCTCTCTCTATTCTTCTTTGCATGAATCCATCTCTTTGTTTCATGAAGAATTCAGTTGCCAATTAAATACCTTTTCTTTCCTTTTCCTTTTTTGTTTTTTTTTTTCCTCCCATTTTCTTTTTGCTTTTGCAAATGAATTCTAATCTCCATGAAAGGAGCTGAATTGACAGTCGTGACAGTTGGTGCTTTAGGAAAAAACATGGACGAGTTTAGTCCTTCCTGAGGAACCCAGCCAGCACCTCCCCAGCTTTGGAAATGATGAGGTTATATTGAAAATCTAGGGAGAGAGGGATGCTTTTCTGAGCAATTCCCCTTCTCTCCTTATGGCAGCTTTTTTCCTGCTCTTCCTAAAAGGGAAAGAATCTTCCAAGGTGTCCAATAACTTTGGGAAACCTCTTTTTGCCTGTCCCACCAGAGCTGTGGTTTCATGGCCCACAGGAATAGCTCAATTATCTCCCAAATTGTTATTCCTGCTGCAGTCTCATAGCGATCCTTGGCATCTGGCAAGCAGAGCTTTTTATTAGCTGTTTTTTTAGTGGTTTGGGTTTGTTTTTGGGGTTGTTGTTTTTTTTTTTTTGTATTTTTTTTAACAATGTTGTCTTGTTTACGGGTTTGACTCTTGGAAGACAGGATGTGATGCCTCCCAATCAGTGGCTAATGAAACGGAGGGATTGACAGGCTGGAATTGATCCTTCCTTTGTGATCTGGGAGCAGGCAGACAGGGCTGTCTGTGAACCTGTCAGGGGCTGTGTGTAAGACAGGTGTGATGAGCAGCCCAGGCGCTGAAAACAAGGAGAACAGCACCTTCCAAAACCTCACAAGCAGAAAAACCTGTAGGGTTTCAACTCCTCCCTCCCTGTATGTGAGTGCTGTTCGTGTGCTGTGCCAGGAACAGCTTTTGGAGACAACAGGATGGATTTTCAGAGAGGAGCTGGCATGTAGAGGGAATCCTGGTCCTTAAGAGTGGAAAAGCACCAGGAGCCTAAATAGTCATAGTCAGAGTCATGGAATGGTTCGGGTTGAAGGGACCTTAAAGCTCATCCAGTGCCACACCTTTTCCATAGGCAGGGACACCTTCCACTGCCTCAGGATGCTCCAAGCCCCATCCAACCTGCCCTTGGACACTTCCAGGGATGCAGGGGCAGCCCCAGCTGCTCTGGGCACTCTGTGCCAGGGCCTGCTCACCCTGACAGGGAACAATTCCTTCCCAATATCCCACTAACCCTGCCCTCTGACACTGGGAAGCCATTCCCTGTTTTCCTGCCATTCCAGGCCCTTGTAAATAGTGCCTTTTCATCTTTCTTGTCAGCTCCTCCTTCAGGTACTGGAAGGATGATGAAGGGACTTGGAGAGGTCTGTGCTCCTAAAAACTGATGGGTTTTGTCTTTTATGGCCTCACTCCACACCTGCTCTGTTGTTTGCCCACAGCAAAGCTCTCCTCACTTCTTGGACAATGCCCTGGCCTTTCTATATCAGACAAATTATTTATTGCATCCTTCCTCTGGGAAATCCTTCTTCTGGGACTGGGAGATCTCCTTTTGCACAGCACCAAAGGAGCTCCAGTGGCTTGTACAATTCAAGGAGGCCTCAAATCCATCCTTCAGTTTTCTGTCAGTGGCCAGATTTGCTTCTCCTCCAGCATCTCCTCTCTGGGAGCAAAGCCTTGGATGAGCCCACTCAGGGGGAGCTTGACTAAGGTTTATTCTTGAGCCTGGTGCTTATATGTTAAGGTGAATAGGAATAATATTCACTTCAAGGAGAGATGAGGCCCTTGTGTTGACTACATTATCATTTATACGAACAAAAAGAGCTTAAAATGTTAGCATATCCTTTTGAAAACAGAGCTTTGCATCCTATTAAGAGGAAGGAAACACAACCTGCGGCGCATTATACTTCCAAGCGCCTGTCAAGAAACACTTACGGCTGTCGCCTGCTTACAGAGCATCCAGCCTGAGGAATAAATTGGGAATAACTCCCCGAAAGCTGAGCCCCCAACAAGGGGGCGGGAGACGCCACTCAGTTAAATCCCAGCCAGACACAAGGCTTGGATCCGTGTTGGACAGAAGCTCGGGGAACCTGGGGGATTGAGAGGTGCGAATGTTTCCTGGTGTGGAGGCGTGGATGGGAACACATCTTCCAGCGTGCCTTTGGAGGGTGGGGGATTTGGGTGACATTCCCTCGTTTCATGACAATGTGGATTTCAGCAGTGTGGTTTTAAGGCTGGCTGGAATAAAGAAGAAAAATAAATTTAATTTGACCACTGTGATTCGAAAAAAAACATTTCAACATCAAAATTGCTTCCTGCTGGTATCTGTGGCTGGGGGATTTCAAGGGAATAAACTGGAAGTCCCCAGTTCCAGGTGGAGAGAGGTGTGCAATATGTAGCACATGGCTCATGCTTCGTGTGTGACACCTGAACTGGCCGTTGGGATTGTGCCTCCCATTCCCTAAATCTGTTCCCCGAGTCAGTTCTGCCTGCATCGGTGCAAGCAGTCTCTGTTTTAAGGAAAAATTGGGATAAATCCCTAAATCCCAAACAGAAAACCTCCAAAAGCCTTTGCCCAAGAAGGGCTTTTAGAGATAAGTCGCTGTATGGCAATTTGCTAGTATGAACTTGTAGCCCCACTGGAGTCTTTGTAGAGCCAAAATCCACCTGGTGGGGAAGAACCACAGTATTGAGGTGCAGAATTGCTTTGTCAGGCTGCTCAGTCTGGTGCTTGGAGCTTTCTGTAGTTGCATCTTCCTTTGTGGAAGTCCCTCATGTGCTCTTCCCACTCTGCCATCTCTGCTGAGCTGCAGGGGGAGGGAGATGCTGTTCCTGTGCCAGCTCAGGTGCATTTTTGGGGTGGGAGGGGATGTGTTGGGTGTGCTGAGCTGGAGTTCATTTCCCACAGGAGCTGTCCCGGTGCTGTGCCCCAGTGGGAGGTGGAAAGGTGTTTGTAACACACCCATGTTTGGGCACAGCTGGCACAGCCTCAGCACTGACTCTCAACATTCCCCACATCCAGGGACTGGGGTGGGAAAGATCCCAGGAGGAGCCACAGCCAGACCAGCTGACCCAGGCTGACCAAAGGGATGTTCCAGACCCCCAGCTCAGAGCAAAGAGAAAAGGAAGGAACAGGGAACAGGGGCACTTGTTATTTGTCTTCCGGAGCAGCCACTCCCTGTGCTGAAGCCCAGCTTCCCAGGAAGTGGCTGAGCATCTCTCACTGATGGGATGGAGAGAATAAACCTTTTTTTAATCTTTGCTTGTGAATGCAGAGTTTGGCTTTTGCTTTAGTAAACTGCCTTGTCTCAGCCTGTGAGCTGTTTTCCATCTTATTTTGTCTCCACTGTCCAACTGGAAAGGTGGAGCAGCTCTGGGAGCACCTGGTGTCCAGCCAAGGTCAACACACCACAGTGGATTGTGAAATCATAGCATCCAGGAATGGGCTGGCTTGGAATGGACCTTAAAGATCATCTCTTGCCATGGGCAGGGACACCTTCCATGGTCTCAGAGGGTTCCAAGCCCTGTCCAACGTGGCCTTGGACATTTCCAGGGATTGGGCAGCCACAGCTGCTCTGGGCACCCTGTGCCAGGGTCTCCCCACCCTCAGAGAATTCCTTCCAATATCCCATCTAAACATGTCCTGTGGCAGTGGGAAGCCATTCCTCCTTGTCCTGTCCCTCCATCCCTTGTCCCCAGCCCCTCTCCAGCTCTCTTGGAGCCCCTTTAGGCCCTGGCAGGGGCTCTGAGCTCTCCCCAGAGCCTTTTCGTCTCCAGGCTGAACACAAAGCTCTCCCAGCCTGTCCAAGTTCCAGCTGTCTCATTCTGAACAAATGTTTCCTTTCAGGCTGGAGCCCCAAACATCCTTGTAGAGCAACTTTTCTGAGATGCTAATCCAGGCAAGGCTTAAAAAAAACCACTTTTATTTCAGTAAAGGGCCTTTGTGTGCCTGCTGCAGGGCAGGGCCTGGGGATCTCCAGTTGTTGTAGTACTGCAGGGTGTGCTGGCCAGCAGATCCTGGGTGGAGCATTGGGCATGGACAGCTCCTTCCAGAGCTCCAGCGTGCACAGGGTGCAGGAGAAGAGGCAAGGAATTGGTGCCAGACTGGGAGCATCCCGTGGGGATCCGTGTTCCCCCAGTCCTGGCCGTGGGCACACGCCCCAGCTGCCTCCATGAGGGATCGAGTGAAATGAAGATGTCTCTGTCCTTTCTCATCAACACTGATGCAACTGAGATCCCACTGATAGGCAGAGCACTGTTCCCTCACCTGTCCACTGTGATTAATTCGGTGCCTCACTCCTGGGCTCTATGAATTTGTCTCGGTTCTGCTCTTCCCCTTGAGGTAGAATTTTCTCCCCCTCCTTTTAACCACATTCTGCTACAAAGCTCTACCCAGGCTGCACAGAGAAACCTGCAGGAGATGATGTGCAAAGTCCCTGTGCATTCCAGAGGACAGAATCCAGCTGAGAATCCTCTTTACAAGCCTCCAGAAAGCGCTGCTAACACCAATGCTCCGGTCGGAGAACCGGGAACAGCGCTGCAGCTTCCAGGCACTTCAAACCCGGCGCTATCAGGAGGGCTCTGGGCTCACACAAAGTACTCCCAGCTTTAACACAGAGCAGGGAATAAAAGCTGGAGTCCGTTGGAAAGGTTTCCTGTGTGTGCAGGAAGATAATTTATGGTAATGAGGACAGCACCGAGTTGCTGTAAGTTACAAGAACTTATCACTGCTCTCTGCTGTTGCGGCACATTCCCGGGATTTGGTCTCGCCAAAGCAGCATGAATAGATTTATTTTGCATTGTTAGACTGTCAAGTCACTGCAGAGCAACAACTTCCAAATGATAACTTGTGCAGCATGCAGGAGTTGGGAATTACACGTTTTTAGTCCCCGCAAAGAGCCAGGGTGGGCTGACAGCTGCTCGGCGGGAGCCTCTTCCCAATCCTGCTTCCCAGTCCCTCTCTGTGCTCAGTGCCTATGGTCAGCAGCTCGGCTTCAGCTCCCTCCTCCAGCCCCATGAGGCTGTTTTTGGGATTATATCCATTTATTTCTAGTGGCAGAGCGTGCCAGAGGAGCTGAGATGGAACCACAGAGAAGAGGGAAGCGCCTTTAGCAGATCCCTACGTGACACTGGCCACGCTGGGCTGGGTTTGGAGCAGAGGAGGGGACCCAGACAAGGGGAAGGCTTCTGGTGGAACATGAGTCCCAGGAGGAGCAGCTGAGGGCACTGGGGGTCTTCAGACTGGAGAAAAAGAGGCTCAGGAGCATCCTTCTGCTTTTCCACAGCTCCCTGACATGAGGGGGCAGCCAGGGGGAGGTCGGGCTCTGCTCCCAGGGAATAAGTGGCCTCAAGTTGCACCAGGGGAAGTTCAGGTTAGTTATTAGGAAGAATTTCTCCATAGGAAGAGTGGTTAAGCATTAGAGCAGGGAAGTGGAGGAGTCATTCCCCCAGAAGTGTTCAGAAAAACAAGTGGATGTGTCATTTCAAGATATGGTTTAGTGGGCCTGGAATTCCACTTGGTCAAAGGTTGGACTTGATGATCTTGGAGGTCTTTACCGACCCTAATGATTCAGTAATTCTGTGATCTCCTCTCCTTGCCTGATGGATCAGTGTCTCACTTCCTGGGCTTTGGCTCCTGTTGCTGTCCCTGGCACTGGAGATTTGAGTTAAATGCTGTTGGGGGTGACTTCAGCATGGAAACCACCAAACTCTGGCCCCACAACCACAAGAGCTGGGGGAGTGTGGACGTGGGGACAGTTTATGTTGTCACTGGCCACAGCTGTGGGTGACACCCTGGAGATGTCCCCATCACAGGGTGTCCTTCAGCAGGGTGTGTGGTGCAGCCTTTACACAAACCCCAAGAGCATGGAGAGCATTCGTGTAGGAACAGGAGGTGCTCTCAGATGTGGGATAAAAGGGAAAGAGTGACACGTGGAGTCATGGAGATGAAACACATTAGGAGCCTGGGAGGAGAGCTCAGACTCACATAATTACTCTTGAGCTTTCATTTGGTCCTGAAAAGGTAAAAATAACATCTGATCTTACTGGTGATGACTGAGTCACCTTTTTTTCCCTTTGCTTTGTCTCTTCTGAATATCCACACAAGTTTATTTCTTCTTGTGGTGGGTGCTGTGCAGCAGGTCTGGTCTGAAGCTTTTTCTGGATTCCTGCAATTATTGGGTAGGGTGGAACTTCACAGAAATCGGTGTTGTAGGGTGTAACTTCACAGAAATCGGTGTTGTAGGATGTAACTTCACATAAATTGGTGTTGTAGGATGTAACTTCACGGAAATTGGTGTTGTAGGGTGTAACTTGACAGAAATTGGTGTTGTAGGGTGTAACTTCACAGAAATTGGTGTTGTAGGGTGTAAATTCACAGAAATTGGTGTTGTAGGGTGTAACTTGACAGAAATTGGTGCTGTAGGGCATAACTTGACAGAAATTGGTGTTGTAGGATGTAAATTCACAGAAATTGGTGTTGTAGGGTGTAACTTGACAGAAATTTGTGTTGTAGGGTGGAACTTGACAGAAATTGGTGTTGTAGGGTGGAACTTCACAGAAATTGGTGTTGTAGGGTGGAACTTGACAGAAATTGGTGTTGTAGGGTGTAACTTCACAGAAATCGGTGTTGTAGGGTGTAACTTCACAGAAATCGGTGTTGCAGGGTGTAACTTCACAGAAATTGGTGTTGCAGGGTGTAACTTCACAGAAATCGGTGTTGCAGGGTGTAACTTCACAGAAATTGGTGTTGCAGGGTGTAACTTCACAGAAATCAGTGTTGTTGGGTGTAACTTCACAGAAATTGGTGTTGCAGGGTGTAACTTGACAGAAATCGGTGTTGCAGGGTGTAACTTCACAGAAATTGGTGTTGCAGTGCCGCCTGCCTCGTGCTAGGGAGGTACAGGCAGCAGCTCAGGAATGCAGAGCACCCTGCAATAGCCTTCAGGCTGGAATATTTTGCTATTATTTTTTTAATATTCCACTAGAGTTTGAGACTGTATCAAGAAACTTCTTTTGAAAAGGAAATAAACCCATAAATTATAGCATAGTCTTTGCAGAAAGGCAAAAAAGAATACAAGATTGTTTAAACGCATTATTTGCTGACCTTGACAGTTTACTTGTAATGTTATTTAAACATTTGGGTTTGCAGGGCGGGGGTTCTTATTTATTTATTTAATAAGCTGCCAGCTTACAAATTGCAAAACTTTCGCGGCTCCTCTTATCTTCTAGAGAACCACTGAGATGGCAAAATATATTCTGTGTCTTAACAATTCCTCCTGCATTTGCATGAGGAAATTGGAAAGTGAGTTGTTTTCCCTTGTCTGCATGACAATACCCCGAGCACAGTGCAATTCACCCTTTAATTTGGGATAGTTAGCGTGGGAGAAGAATGGGCCCAGCAGTTTGACTCGATTCTGTTGCTGATGTTGTCGCCGTAATTAAAATTGATTTATTAGTAAAGGCAACAAAATCTGTGCTTACCTGTTTATTCAGCGCCTTGTCAACCTGCAGAGCACAATAGTCGGGGTCACCGAGGTCAAATCTCCTGCAGAGCTGGAGGATTTTAGCCAAATTGAGTTTTCAGGAAGAGCCTTTAATTAGTGAAACATTTCCATATGGTTGATGGTGAAAATATCAGACCCAAAATGAGACCAGGACCTCCACTGGCTCTGCAGGAGCACGACCTGGGCTCCATCAGGACATCCTCACCTGGATGTGTACATCACACACAGGGTTTGTGGGATAAAACATTCCAGGAGTGACTTAATCCATGTTGCACTAATTTGACAGCAGCAGCACATCTCTGCTGATAAGAGCTCAGGGCAGTTAATAAGCCCTTGATTGGATTGAGGAATCTCTTGAATGCAGGGAAAACGGCTGAAATGAAGCTGGGATGGAAGGCAGTCCCTGTGGTTTGTTAGGATTTTGTGTCAGGCTGGTGTTTCTGAGATTTAAAGTTCCAGGTGGAGTCTCCAAGCATGAACTGTGAGCCTTGTGCTCCCAGATTCATGGGATTTTAGTCAATGGAAAGAGACAACCTCAGGGATGATTTGTCTCGGCTGAAAATGGGCATTTGAGGAGACCTGCCTGCTAAAAGTGCTCATTCCTTTCTTTGGCTGTAAAAGAAATCTCAGGTGATGGATTCATCCCTCAGTGTCTGACTCCAGCTATCTGGCCTGCTTGCTCCAAACAACATCGAAGCTTTTTGATGCTTTCTGAGTGTTTTAAGAGGAATTGAATTCCCTGACTTTGGCTGTACGTCACTGGACTAATCCTGGAGCTGAAAACAATCTGTCTGGAGTGAGACAGCGCCATCAGAATTGTGAAGATGTTGAGACAAAGAGGAGTGTGTTGGACAACTGGTTTGGTCACAAACAAGCTTTGAAAGGCAGATTTAGACTGGTGCCAAATAAGCTTTCAAAATCCCCCTATTTACTCTTCAAAATATGCAGGAGCAGAGATTTTATGAGTAATCCTTGTACTTCTTCAACACAAAGAAATATTAATATTAGATAGAGACCCAATGACTTTGTAAAAGGATAAATAAGGGCAGAAAGATTGAATGGTTGGAGAGAACTCTGTAGCAAATGAAAATCCATTTCACTTGCCCTCAACAAGCACAGGCCAAGGTTGGATAAAGGCTGGAGTTTTGGAATGCTTTAAATGAGGGTCACTGAAGAGGAGCTGGAGGAAATAAGTGTTCACATCCTTAATGGCTGCAGTTACCTCGAGTGTGGTTTTTCTCCTTGTGTTCAACTACTGGGGGTGGCATAGATTGAAAGTTATATTTTGAGGGGTTGAAGTTTATGATGTGAAAGAGAAAAGATACAGCAGTAAAAAATAAAGCACTCCTGCAGTGCTGCTGCAGGACTGAGGCTCATAAAAAATACTAATAATCCTTGATAAGAGTTCCCTTAAGGGATTTCTCCAACCATAGAGTGCCCACAGTGGGGTCTGGAACTGGATCATCTTTCAGATTCATTCCAGCCCAGAGCTCTCTGTGATTCTGTGGGACTGCCAACACAATGACTGTGAGACATCTATTTTCTGCTCCCATGAAAAAACAACCTTTGGGGACGTCAGGAGGGTGAGGCAGTGGTGGGCACCTCCTCCCCTGCATCCCATGGAAGAACCTGGAGCTGGGAGACGCTGCCCACCAGCCCCAGCCTGCAAAGGGGAGCTCCCAGTGGAGCTCAGGTGCTGGAAATGCCCAGTGGCTTTTGCATATCTCTGTGTAGTGAGCAATGTTTGCCATTTATGATATTTCAGGGGAGACCTGACTTTATAAAGCATTCATGAGCTTGGCCTCCTGGAACGCAATTTTTTTCCCCTGGTTATTAGGAAATATTCAAATACTGCAAACAAATGTCAGTCTGTAGAATATTCATGAAGTCTCCTGTTCAAGTGGGTCCCCCAAGTCGCTGCTGGCTGGAATACATCAACCTAATGCTGATTGCGTACATTTAGGGTTGAATAAAGATATTCCACTAAATAAGTGTGGAATGGCTTTTTCAAGTTCTGAGACTCTGGGAATTGAAAAGGCTTACACAGGTCCCGATGCCAGGGAGCTGCTAATGGAGGTTGTTTTTCTGTGTGCTTGGCCATCGTTTGGAATCAAGGGTGGAATTTATCCCCTCTAGCTTTGGCCATCTCAAACTCCAGCCCTAAAGTTTTAGCTGGGCTTCCCTCTTTAGTCAAGAATGGCAATTTGAGCCTGAAATGAGACAAAATGACAACATTTTGAAACATTGTGAAAATGTCACTAAAAAACAAATAAAAAAACCCAAACCCCACCCAGAAAAAAACCCTTCCTTCATGTTCTTTCTTTCATTCAACATCTGAGAACTGTGCTCTGATAGTTCTTGGTTACTCTTGAAATAGCATTTAATTTCAAATGAAGTACTTGAAATTACTTTTACTTTCTTTTGTTATACTTCTAAAATACCATTTCATTTCAAAGGAGCACAAGCCTGATACCAAATTGCCAGAATAGGATGTGCCACTGCTTTGAAAATGACTCCATAAATGCTTTTTGGCTTGGTCAAGATGAAAACAGTTTTGAAAATAAAAATAAATAATTAAATAAATGTTTCAGACAAAATGTTACAAGGTGGGAAAATACTTAGGGGGAAAAAGGAAGAATTTAGGGTTGGTCTGGCCCTAATTTTTCTCTCTCTTCTGGGTTTGGATAACTTATAGAGAGGTGAGAGGCAGGGATAGCCTGATCCCAGGAGAGCATTGGGAGAGTGGTTTGGTCTGGCCATCACACAGGCACTAAAACCCAGTAGCTGGAAGATGAAACCTACAAACAAATTCAGACTAGAAAATAAGCAACACCTTTACCAGGAGCCTAATTAGCTCCTGGCACAGGGTGCAGGGGTTACAGTAGATCTTTTGTTCCTGGAGGAGTTTCAGTGCAAACCAGATGTTCTGCTCACCCCCAGATGTTGTAGCTCAGCCAGGTGTTGGCAGGGGAAGCCCTCATGGTTTGGTGTTTTCTCAGGTCCCTTCCACCCCAAACCATTCCTGCTGAGCCCAGAGTTGGAAATAACTCATCCCAATGGTCCTGCCCACCTCCAAAACCTGTGGGTCCAGCCTCAGGTAGTCCATGAATGCTGCTGCAAAGCACATGGATTGTAAAAGACTTTTGTGATGCCTTCCTGCAGCAGCCAGTTGCTTTTTAGTGCCCATCTTTAGCATGCAAGCCGCAGGGAGAAATAATTACATTTAATAGAAACGGTGGGTTCCCAATGAAGATGTACAGTGCTGTACACAGCGTGCTCCTAATGAACAGAAATGTCAGGCCAAAATAAGAGATGAGAAGGATTAAATTCTCTGAGGTGGGTTGTATGATTACCCTGCCTTTGTGTGAGGCTGTCTGGAGCCACCGTGCTGCAGCTGGAGGCAGGTGTTGGACAGGAAAAACCAACGAGTTGATCAAAAATAAGGGAATCCCACAATGCTTTTGAGAGCTGCTAATTAAAGAGTTTAATCTCAGGTTGTTTGCTGAGAGGTACCAGGAGGGGCTGGGAGGGGAAATGTCTTTGTTTGGCCACCGAAGTCCTGAGTGGAGAAGGGCAGGATGAGCTCTCCTGGGCTCAGGTGAGATCTGCAGGGGCAGATGGGCAGGACCAGCTCTCCTGGGCTCAGGTGAGACCTGCAGGGGCAGATGGGCAGGACCAGCTCTCCTGGGCTCAGTGATGAGTGGTGGGAATACAGGCTCATCTGCCTTGCTGTACACACCACCTCACCTTTTTATCACCATGGTTGAAGCAGCCATGCCTCAGCTCTCTGGAGCCTGCAGTGGGACTGGGGGAAGCTCTTTGAGTCCCTGTGTTTCCTCCTCCTCCTCCTCCTCCTGGTACTGAAATTCCTCACATAACCAGAGCTTATGACCCTGTCCTGCTGAATTTTCATGAGGTGCTCGGCAAGCTGCTGTTCTTCAGCCAGTGCACCTACTTGGAATAAAATCCAAGAGACCTTAAACCTTGCTCTTAATTTTTCACTCCCTGGTAAAATTGCTGCATAAGGATATTTGAAGAAGTCATTGCCCCCTGCGGATATTATCACTTAATCTTTTTTCCTTCTTAATAAAAACCTGGCACAAAAGTCACTGGCTGAAAACAACCGTGTCCTGTGCTGCCAGTGCCTCGCTACAGTGTTTTTTAAGATCATAGCTCATAACCACAGGGAGAGGTCTCTGCGGAGGGAGTGAGGAGTAACTTTCTGTTTATAGCCATTTACCTTCAACTGTAATGTATTTAAGAAGGAAAATTGCCACTTAGACTTGCAAAGCAAATTGGCTTGTGCTCAGTAATGGCTTTCTAGTGTCTGTCTAGGAAAGGTCATCCTGGAGACTTCTGCACTGCAGAACTCGGTGCTGGTGGCCAGAGGGACATGGTGTGGCCCCAGGCTGGCATTTTCTCCAGCTATAAAGATCTCAGCACCACCCCTCTCACATTTCCCAGGTTTCTCCATCCTCTCCATCCTGGCTGGGATGCAAAGCTGTCCTTGGTGTTTCCTTATGGGCACGGGGGCCTCCCAGCACGGAACCCCCAGAGAGGGAGGCACCGAGCTCCCCCTTGCCTCCATCTCCCCCACTTTGCAGAGGCATCATTCCACCCGTCCTGCTGCAAAAAGGGTCCCTGTTCCATTTGAATGTTATTAACCATCGCCGTGGCAACAGCTCTAGCTGTTGTGTTTGCAGTAGCACCGTTTCACAGGTCCCCGAGGAGCCTTTACCCTTGAGTGCATTTAGCTGATAGCGAAACCAAAGCCAAGGTAAAACAAGCAGCTTGGAAAAGAGGCACTGGCCTTTCTCGCTCCAGTCGGGCTCCAGGTGCAAATTATCAGGAGTGGGAATGCAGCTGACTGTCAGGCTGTGTGTAAATCTCCCCTACTTACCCGTCCCCACAAGTGTAAAACAGGCAGCATTACCAGCTCGAGGAGCTGCTGCTGTGGCAAGTCTGGCACAGCAATTATCTTAATAACTTCAATAGCAACAGCAGTAATGGGAAGTGCAGCTCTGTGTGTGTCTGAGGTATTCTCACCTTTATCAGGGATCAGACTGAGGCAGCAGCAGGAGCAGAGAGAGAGGTTTTGTTATCACTGTGTGAAGCAAAACCATCTCAGGTAATTGTGGTTTGGACTGTGGGCATCAGCCTCCAAACACAATCCAAAAATCCCTGCTAGGTGCAAAGTGCCTGGTACCCTAAAACCTCCCTGAGGGCCGGAGGGCAAGGACAGGACGGTGATGAGGGTGCTCAAACCCAGACTCTGACAGATGTAATCCTGGGATCAGGGACCAAGTCACGAGGGCAGTGGCAAGAGCTCAGATTTAACATGAGCCCTTGTGTCAGCACATTAATTGGACAGGAGGAACTTCCAGTGGTCCAGCAATCCACCTTTGCCTCAGGAGACAGTAGCCTGCCCCTAATCTCCCTCCTCTTAAAGCTGCTTTGAATCCCCCCAGCCCTTCCCTGAGTTTTCCTCTCATCCTGTACCACCTACTTGAACCTGCTGAAGCCAAAGCTGGCATTACCTCATATTTGCATAATTTTCCTTGCAGTGATGCCCTGGTTCCATCTGTCCATCTCAGCCCAAATGACAGCCAAAGTACATTTCCTACAGTGTGCACTGTCAAACTGTGGGATGGCCCCTTCCTTCTTCCATCAATCCATCATCCACAACTCCATAAAACAATCTCCCTGGACTTTGGAGCTCAAGGCATCCTTAAACTTGAGCATGAGCAGTCCAATGCAGCTGGAAAAGGGAGGTTTGGGAATGATCCCTGAAAAACACTGAGGAAAAGTCCTTGTCATCAGGCAGAGAGAGGAATGTCACAGCAGGGGCTGCTCATGGGTCCTGCTAAAGGGATGCCTGGGGCTCATTACAGTGGGAGTGAAACTGGAAGGTCAAAGTGCCATGGGGGTATTTTGGTCTTAAAGGAGAAGAGAAAAGAAGGAATAAAATGTATTGGAATTGTCTTTTGTCTCTAGAGATTCCAGACATGGCAGGCTCAGAGGGCAAACTTCTCACAGGAGGCATTTCCTGATCCTCTTGTGCAGCAGAATCTTAATCAAGATGATGTTTGTTCCCCCTGGCACATCTCCCTGTCTGTGATACAGATTTCAAACAAACATCCTGATGAAACTTTTCCATTTATTACAGTTAAACTTCTCTGGGCACTGTCTCATGGCCTGTGCTGGGGTTTTTTGGGAGGAGAGTGTTGCCTTCCCCCTTCCCAGGTCACAGGAATAAGGAACTTGTGCTGGGGGGGAAGAAGTTTTATATTTTGTGTTTTGTGCTCTCTACTTCCAGAGAGAGGGGGCATTTCCCTTTACCTGGCCTCCTTTTACATCTTGCTTTTTTTGTTGCTGTTATTTTAGGTTTTCTCATATTCCTTTTTCCCTTTAACAGTGAAGTCTCATCATCCCTTGTCAAGTTCGGTTGAGATTCACCAAGAATTTCAAAAGTACTTACAAGACACTTGATTGACGGACCAACAAGGCTGTCAAAACAGCTTAAGGAAATGAGGGTGAAACTAAAGATAATAATTAATGAAACGGATAAGGAGAGAGCCTGGAAGGTTTTCCAGCTGCTAGATCCAGTGGGGATCATAGAGGATCCGGCACCTGGAGTAGAGAATGTAGAAAATGAGCTGAGAGGTCTTCTGCTGAGAACTGTGAGGCAGACAAAGTCTGACATTGTTTTCATCATCTGCCAAATACATATTTTAGGGAAAAAAGGCTGAATGTTCCCCTAGAAGACACTTTGATTGATGTACCTGGAGAGCTTTTATACCTTGGTTTCCTCTGTAAATGGGTCTTGGCTGCTGGCACCTCTTTGCTGTGATGCAGAGGCTGTCAGAGCTCTGAGGAAGGTGGCACAGAGGCTGAGGGAGTCCCAAACCCCCCAGGGATTCAAGGAGTAGTGTGGGAGACTGACAGGTACAATCCTGAGGATGGTTAAAAGCAAAGGTGGTTGGATGTCAGATTCTTTTTGCACCAAATGATTATCTTCTGATCAAGGATGAAGGGCTGTGAGATAGCCAAAGGCAATACAGGCTGTTCCAGCCCCTGCACGCCGATGGATCTGAGGTTTGGGGAGAGCCCGGGAGGCTGCAGCGGGTCTGAGCAGTGCCCTTCCAGCCAATCCCTTCCCTGAGTGCAGAGCATCCCTGCTCTGTGTGGGAGGGCAGCAAAGGGCTGAATCTGCCTTGGGCAGCTTGATAGAAACCAGAATATTTTCTCTGCATGTGAAAAGATGTGGAGCTGCTGGAGCCAGGCCAGAGGAGGCCATGGAGATGTTCCAAGGCTGGAGCCCCTCTGCTCTGGAGCCAGGCTGGGAGAGCTGGGGGTGCTCACCTGGAGAGGAGAAGGCTCCAGGGAGAGCTCAGAGCCCCTTGCAGGGCCTGAAGGGGCTCCAGGAGAGCTGGAGAGGGACTGGGGACAAGGGATGGAGGGACAGGACACAGGGAATGGCTCCCAGTGCCAGAGGGCAGGGATGGATGGGATATTGGGAAGGAATTGTTCCCTGTGAGGGTGGGCAGGCCCTGGCACAGGGTGCCCAGCTGGGGCTGCTCCTGGATCCCTGGGAGTGTTCCAAGGCTGGATGGGACTTGGAACAGCCTGGGACAGTGGAAGGTGCCCCTGAGGTGGAACAAGATGGTCTTTGTGTTCCCTTCCCAGCCAAAGAATTCTGGGATTCCGTGATTTATGCATGTCCCAAGGAAGTGAGGACTCTTGTGAGCAAGGACAGAGGTGAAGCAGCAGAGCTCAGTGTGGGAGTGAGAAGGACTGGCCGGGATGGCCCAGGAAAACACCAGAAGCAGGACAGTCCTGGTTTGGGGCTTGGATGCACACGTGGGGGAGCTTTGCTCTGGCTGTTTTGGCTTTGCTTTTCCCTAAAACACTGATAAATACTTTGGGTATCTGGGAGGCCAGATGGGAATCCCAAACCCTTGGCCAAGTTTTGCAGGAGGAGCCTCCTGCCCTAGCCATGCTGCACAGCCCAGCCTGCTGCTGTCTGATGAGCGTGACAGGGCCTTTACACTCGACACCTGTGTTTATAAATATGGAGGAATTGTCTCAAGCTGGTCAAAACACAATTATTTCATTTTCTTCCCCATTCAGGATTGTTGTTGTTTAGGAATAAATTGCCGCTGCTGATTTACAGGAACAACAAGGACAGCATGAAATGGGCTCAGTGAAGTGATTTTGAATTTCCACTACAATTACTCTTCTCTTCAACCATATGATTCCCTTTTGCTCACATGCACCAGCCAGGGCTGGGTTTGTTTTCTCTCTGCTGCCCTGAGAGCTCTGCCCACCCTCGCTGTGCAGCAGCCCCAGGCTGAGCCTGCACAAACAAACCTGAAGTGCTAAATTGTGCTTTATCCAAGGAAGCTGGCAGAGAAGGTGCATCCCAAAATCCCACTGCACTGGCACCAAGGGATGGTGATTCTCTGGCTTCAGCAGTGAAGTCAAGAGTAAAGACCCTGGATTTGTTATGCCTGTGTTGTGTGTATGTACGGAGTAAATTCCTCCTCTTCTTGTCCCTCAATTTCTCTCCCAGCACACCCTGGCTGAGACCTTCTGTCTCCACACTGAGCTCCTCACAAAGCCCTAGTGCTTCTCTTGGTGATCCCAGCTTTGCAAGCTCACACAGATGGGTGACACTTTGTGTGTCACCATTAAAACTCTCTGTGGCCCAAAATAGCCCAGGGAAGGGACTGCAGACTTGGTAGAAATTCATCTCCCAGGGCCCTGTGTGGCCTTCTCCAGCTTGTTCAGTGTGCCCAGGGTGAACCTAGAAATGGGCTGAAAATTCCAGGTTCAGGCTGGCATGTGAGGAATTCTCTCATGGGTTTGTGCATCACTCAGAGTAAAAGTGAAAAAGGCAATTTAAGTGAGCAGAGAAATAATTTGTAGGAATTCCGCTTTCCCTGCTGTTTCTTGGATTAGTTTGGTGTTGGAGAAAGGAGCGAGCATTGCCTTTAAGCTCTATCTGTTCCTTTGCATCTCTTACCCCCATTAACTCTTTCCTTCCCCTTTACCAAAGTCTGCAGGAGCTCTGTAGAATCCCAGAATGGTTTAGGTTGGAAGGAAACTTAAAACTCATCCAATCCCACCCCCTACCACCAGCAGGGACACCCTCCCCTAGACCAGGCTGCTCCAAGCCCTGTTCAACCTGGCCCTGAAGCCCAAAGCTGCTCTCCCGAGCCTCCCATGACACTGGGATTTTTGGATGGTGTTGCTAATTCAGGAGCCTCTTGCCTTGTTTAATGAAAGGTGTGTTCTGGGGACCCAAAGTTATTAACAAACCCTGAGCTCTGGTAACAGCACGAACACAAATCCACGCCAGCGATGCTGAGCTCTAAATAGTCTAATAAATGTGAACATCTTGGGTAATGTGATTTATTATTGACAGCATGAATAGGAAAATAATAAAACAATGTAATGATTCTGCAAGAAAAGTGAGGGGTTTTTATTATTATTCATACTTGGATGGGTGTTTACAAGGCAGGAATGAGGTCAGACTTTAAAAGAGAGCCATGGATGCCAGATCTCACCCTCGTGCATGGGAGGAGATGTAATCCCCTTCCTGCAAGTTCATTTGCGTGGGGAATTGGGCTCCCCAGTTTCATTAGCACTAATAGACCCTGCCTGTCTCTGAGAGGCTCTGTGAATATTGGAGTGCCGGGTGCCATGGGGAGCCAGAGCTGCACTGCTTGACAGGGAAGTCACTTTTCCACGCCTGGCAAAGGCAGTGACAGGGGTTGGGAGAGGAGATTGCTGGTTTAACTCAGGCTGAGAGATGGGGGTTGGAAAAGAGGGGTATCCGAAGTGCTGCAGTGGTTTTGGTGAGAGGGAAACTGAGGCACAAAGGGTGATGCAGCCAGTCTGGGAAGGGGCTGTCAGCAGAACTTTGAGCTCCATCCAGGGATGGTCCACCAGGACACAGCCTGGCACGGGTGTTAGCAAAGCACTGCTGTTGGCACTGGCACCCCAACACACACTTCTCCTTCCCTACCAGTTACCCCTGACAGTTTCCAAAGGTCCTGCTGTTTGCCCATCATCTTCCCTCTCCAGTGCATCCAGAAGCTGAGGGAATGGCTGGAGCTCGGCCAGGGCAGGCTCAGGCTGGATTTAGGGAAAGGTTCTTCCCCCAGAGGTGCTGGCACTGCCCAGGCTCCCCAGGGAATGGGCACAGCCCCGAGGCTGCCAGAGCTCCAGGAGCCTTTGGACAGAGCTCCAGGGATGGCCAGGGTGGGATTTGGGGGTGTCTGGGCAGGGCCAGGGGTTGGACTAAATGATCCTGGTGGGTCCCTTTCTCACTCAGGATATTCCATAATTCTGTGATTCCCAAGAAATGTTCCATCTGTGGGTTTTTATAGAGTTCTGTTTCTTGCCCCACACAGCAGCACTTCCCGCAGGCAGGACTAAACATCCCTCATTTTCCTCTTTATTTTACATCAGCCCAGCTCCACTCCAAGCCCAATTGGATTTTTCATTGCTGTGGCAGGTTATGATCCTTTGGATACTTTTCCTGTAATTTTCATGTTTTCCTTTTAATATTTCTCATGAGATTGAAAGCTTGGGATAAGAGGTGGGAAGCTTTTGCTCAGCACGTTAGAGATGAACCTCTGGAATTTGAATGAGGTGAGAGATGCCAGGGTTGGTGGCTGTGGAGATGAGGGGAAGTGATGGAGCTGAGCTGGGGAAGCTGCAGCACATGAGGAGCATCCACAAAAACAGCATTTCTTAAGGCCCAGCAGTGCTAAATCTCTGCACATCTCTGACAGCTTCTACTGCCATCAACATCTCCCATGTTTTTCAGAGAAGTAATTCTTTTAGATGCTTCAAATATAGATAGATTTTTGTGTATAGAGGGTTTTTTTTACTTATTTATATAAATATATATATATCTCCTGTCAGCTGGTATTACAAAGAGCATAAAGCACATCTCCAGCTCCTGCATGTTCAGCTTGGTTGGGATCACGTCGCAGGAATGAGAGGACAAATGAGCCGAACTCCAACATTTCCCCTCAGCAGGGGACACCTGGGGGGTCCTGCTGTTTGAATGGCTCTGGGATGCTGCTGGTAGCTGTGGGATTTCAGGTAATCCCAGATGCTTTGGTAGGGAATATGTGTAACTGAACATTTATGGCCCCTTATTTCCCTCTGTATGAGAAAAAAAAAAGCACTCTGGGCTTTTTTCGCGAATTACTTTGCCTGGAGACTGCCAGCTTCTCTGCCTGCATCCCTCTGGGAAGCAGGGGCTTGTGGAACTCCTTTTTATCAGCAAATTAGATAATGGCAATTATCTTGATGATCTTTAAGGTCCCAGCCCAGCCCATTCTATGGTTCTACGATCTTACTTTTGTGTCATTAAATGCTGGCAATGACTCTCAGCTTCCCCCACCTCCTGTGGCAGAGAACATCATTTCACTTGGCTGCAGAGCCCGAGCCACAGAGGGATACGGTGTCGGTCCGCAGGAAATCTCAGCCATGGGACCCAGATATTGCATTTAGATGTAGTTGCTTTCATTAACTCCCTATTTTATAGCGCTCATCAGTCTTTCTCCCCTGCCAGAAAGTCTCCAATGTACTGAGGAATATTCAGGCCTCTTTTGGCAAGCGTCAGAGATAAGTGGATAATAAAACACACCTTGAAAATATTCTCCATCCTATTATTAGCCACTTTCTTATTATACTTGCAAAGAAAAAATTCCAGTTATAAAGCAGAGCGCTCCTCTATATTGTTGGTCCATCGTGCTCAGACACTCGCAAAGAAAGTCTTTCAATAATATTCTCACTATTGTTTGTTGATTGGCTCTATTAATCACTTTTCACAGCCTCAGCTACACATTTCCATGAGTGTGCACAGTTTAAACCCCCCTCCCTCCCCACAGCCTCCTTTTATGCTCCCATGAAACTCTGAGGATGCCTAAACCCCTGCTTCAGCAGGAATGAGAGAAGACAGATCTGCAAAGCTGCCTGCTCTCCTTTTAGCAAGAACAAAAGCTCCCTGGAATAGCAACTGTTATTTACTCATCTCTCATCAGCAGATTTGACCTAATTTTGCTCTTCCCATGCCTTTGTTTCAAACACCTGGTTGCGGCATCGCCAGCGGATCCGGCTCTTTCACAGCGGCTGGATTTACTTGCTGGGGGAGGCAGGCTCCTCCTGGAAGACCTGAGCCCAGTGGCCTGGATGAGCCTTGCAGAACAGCCCCCAGCATTTTGCTTTTGGGGAGCCCTGAGAGCCTTCCCTTAGCATCCCAACGTGCTCACAGCAGGTGCTGGGCAGTGGTGACCGCTCAGCTTCTGGCGTGACCCTCCAGGCTTAGTTTGGCTCAGGTGAGGGCACCTGGCTGCCTATCTGCTCCTAAAAACACACCCAGACCACAATTTGTAGTGCTCCCAGCTCAGGTAAGGGCTCAGTGCCTGCTGGTGGGCACCACCAGGTCGTGTTTGCAGCAGCCCCCGGGGCAGGAGCTCTGACTTCACCTCGGAAGCTGCCCAGAGGAGCTCAGCCACAGATTTGTCCTGGCTTTCCATTTAAAATAGCCTCCAGCCCTCCTGTGCCAGCGAGGAGGAAGCAGGAAGAAAGATGCACTGATGAGAAATGCGGGGGTCCGAAATTCATTTTTCAAAGATGGCAGCAGAGCCAGTGATTTATCTGCTGTCACTGCAGTCCGAGCAAACCTTCCCCACCAGGTGAGTGATGCAGGAAAGGTAACTCAGCAAACACAAAATACAACGAAGCCCTGTCAGGCTTCCTCACCTAGAGATGACTTTTATTTTGAGCTCTGAATGTAATTAACAGCACTGACTTGAGAGAAGTAATGAACTCTCTCCCATGTGGTCTCTGGGATCTCTTAGCCAACTTCCCCTGCTCTTTGCCTCGTGCGTTCCCTATCAGTTTTCCCTCTGTCATCCCTGATTTATTACCTTCAGAGCAGGATCTTCATTCCCAGGGCTCAGCAGCTCTGAACTGGCTAAGAGAGACCTTTGGTGTCATTAGGACAGACCCACTCAGGCAGTCTTATGGTTTATGGAAGTTTTGGGTCCCTTGAGGCACTCATACATCCTTCAGCCAGCCTTCTCCAGGGCTAGCTGGCTACAAAGGTTTGCAGCAGATGTTTTGGCTCTTTTAGAAAAGTTGTGTGCCATGGAAGCCACCTCTCCCTCCCTTCATCCATTCAGGAGCCACGGGACATTCCAGCCGGCAATAACCGCGCTTCACCTCCCTTTCACGTGGGGCAGGCACAGCCCCGCCTGCCCAGAGCAGGACATGGGAGAGGCTCCCAGGAACCTGGGGGAGCAGCACAGCCGGGGTGCAGAGGGGACACTGTCCTTCCACACCGCAGGGTTTGAGGTGTTTGTGAAGCCAAGGCCCAGGAAGGAGCTGTACAGCCAGGAAGGGGAATGCTCATGGAGGTTTGTGGGAACTGACAATGGTCAAATAAGAGATTTTTAGGCTTCAGGCATTAGCTTGAGCCTGTGGGAAACTAAATCACACAACTTTCTCACTCTGGCCTGAGAAATCATAAGGAGGAATCCAAACAGTCCTTGGAGAAGGAAAACAACCTCTGCAGGTGTTGTTTGTTCCTTGTTGTTTATTTGCAAGAAACAGTGAAGGGGTGTTGTTCCAACTGCCCAATGATGGTGATGTGTTGGTTCCATGACCAATGAGAGTTTTACCTCTCAGACCTTCTCAGAACTGTCTATAAAAGAAGATCTGGCAGAATAAAACTTGCTCTCTTTTGCAACCGAGGCTAGAGAGTCTGTGTCATATTTTCACCATTCCTAATATAGCGCAACTGAGGTTGGAGAGGGACCCCACTCCAGAGTTTGTGTGTGCACATAAATCCTGTGGCACAGAGAGGTCCAGCCTTGTGGGAGGTGTAATTCTGCCTCAGTGTTTTTGGATCTGCAGGGTTTGTGCTAATGGCAGGCTCAGCACAGGCTTTGTCCTCTCTCCCCATGGTCCTTCCAGCAGCATGAAATCTTTTTGCAAGGCATTCCTGGGAATGGTGTGTCCAGGAGGTGAGCCTGGCTGGGAGGAGGTTGGCACATCTAATGCACAGCCCTGGCCAGAAGGGAAGTCCAAGGTGTGACTGTGCTCTTGTTGAGTTGTAGGAACTATGGAGAGATCCAGGGTGCTTGGAGGTCATGGCCAATGTAAAGGGTTTCAGTATTAAAGGTCTTTTTCAGTTCTGCTGCCAGAATTAGGTGATTAGAATGATGCTCAGAAATCCAGGTTAATGTCTCCTGTTGGCTGCATCTCCTGTGCCCAGGGAGATCATGGAGTCTCTGTCTCTGGAGATACTTAAAACCCACCTGGATGTGTTCCTGTGTCACCTGCTCTCTGTGGCTCTGCCTCAGCAGGGAGGTTGGACTGGATGATGTCCAGAGATCCCTTCCAGCCCCAACTGTTCTGGGATTTTGTGATTTCCAGAGCAAGGCAGAGAGACCAGCTGAAAGTCTCACTGGAAAATAAATTATTTACCGCACCCTCAAATAAAACCAGGGGTCTTTGCTCTCATATCGTTACTGCTTTCTAATAAAGGTACCAAGAAACTGTTCTGCCTCCAGGGTCACTGCTGGTGCACAGAGATCACTCACTCTCCAGGCAGATTGGGAGGGAGCTGCACGAGCCAGGGCTGCCATCCTCGCTGGGTCATCCCTGGTCAACAGCTTAGCTGGGAAATCAATCAGAAAGCTCAAGATGCTGTCAAATAAGGCTGGTAATTCCCTCTGTTGTACCCAGCAAATAATGGGAGTTTTTATACATCCATGCTGGGCTTTTTCAACCAAAACTGAGAAAGTAATCACCTGTCTGTGTATGCCTTGAAGGAAATTTCCAGAAGCTTGGAGGTGCTGGCCATGGGCTCTGCTCAAATTTTAGATTATTTTAACTACGGTGCTTTTCCCTCAATCCTTTTTTTTTTTTTTTTTGGGGCGGTTTTGGATGGCTGAGTTGTTCTTGACCTCCTGCCTCGAATTCTCATGGTTTGTTACTGCTCATCATTAAAGAGCTGCTGTGCTCTACACCAAAATCGATGCAGTTCAGGCCCAGGGAAATGAATCCTGTAGCCAGTCAATTCTAATCACTTTGGGACCCTTCTGAGTGCAAGGAAGTTCTATAAATGCAAGCAGGACAGTGAGATGCATGAGCTCTTTCCAAGTGCCCAACAGGTGTGGATAGTGATTGCTGCTGAAAACCTCTCACCTGAGGCTTGGCTTCATTATTAAAATTATTTCAGAAGTTCCCCAAGACCTCCTTTCTTCCTCCTAAGTGGCAGCACAACCTGAGATTGGACTGGGCTGTTCTAATGCCACAAATCTGGTTATTCCATTTAATCACATCTGCTGAGAGGTGCCTGCAGAAGGAATGGATCCATGTACACCCTGTTTGCCTGGATTTAATGGAAACTGTAGTTTTGAGGTCTGACTCTCTGTTTTCCTTTTTTTTCTCACTGTGTTGGGTGTTAAGCTTGTGCTGAAGTTTGGGTTCCCAAAGCTGATTTTGCATCTTTATCTCCCTATTCAGTCAAAATCAGGAACAACCCTGCAGTTCCCCATTACCTTTGGGTAAGGGCCTGGAGTGACAAGAGGGAATGGCTTTAAGATGAAAGAGGGATGGGATGGGATTTTGGGAAGAAATGCTTTCCTGTCAGGGTGGTGAGACCCCAGCACAAGTTGCCCGGAGAAGCTCTGGCTGCCTCATCCCTCTGGAGGTATCTAACACCAGGTTGGAGTAAGCTGAGATAGTGGGAGGTGTCCCTGGCCATGGGTTGTGGAATGAGATGTTCTTTAAGGTCCCTTCCAACCCAAACCATTCTGGGATTCTGTGCTGAGTTTTGTGAGGTACCTGCTAATTTATTAACGCTCCACTCACTTTTATTAATGCTCCTAATGTGCCACTGACAGAGCCAGGACTCTGGGAGAGGGGATTGTTCTTATCTAAAGGAAAGGTGATATTTTACTCTGAAAAGCAACACAAACCAGCGTGAGACTCACGATAAATCATGTGCTCAACATCACCCAGCTGCAACGGAAATTAATGGGAGTTGCAAGGCAAAATTCCCCATCATCTCTTGCAAATCTCAACTGGAGTTTGTGTTCTCAGCCTCACTGCTGTGTGCAGCCTGTGCTCCCACACTCGTTCTTCATGGAAAAAGGGCCCTCCAGCAGCCTGTAAAGTTTATGACGAGACGGAACCAACCGGAGCTAAACTGTGAGCTTTTTGTCAGCGCCAAACGCAGCCACTCCAGGGCTCGGTGGGGACCGCTGCCTGTGAGAGAGAGGCAGAGAGAAAGCAGCAGAGCCTTCAGTCACTCACAAAATATGCAGAGCTGGTTTGGAGCAAGGCAATAACCTTGGAGTTGCTCTCCCGACTCTAATAACCCAAATGTTCAAGGCACTGGGTTGTAGCTCATCAGGAACGCAGCTCCTCCAGCTCAGCGTGCTCAGCACCACGCCGGAGCCCCGGAATTGGGAAAGGTCCTTAATGAAGCATTAATTCATCCAGCACTGCCTGCCAGGCCTGCTGCTCACAGAGGAGGCCACACAGTGTGTCTCTGCTGGAGGAACTTCTCCTCCTTTTCCATTTCCTTCTCTTTTTGTTTTGCTTTTAGGAAGGTACCGTCTTTGCAGGTAACAAATTCAGTGCAGGTGGCAAATCACCAGATCCTGCCATGCCCATGGCTGCTGTAAAAAATTTAAGATGTCAAGTTCTGTGAAACTGCCTGTAATGAACCATCCTCTCGTTACCTGCAAGGAACACGATGTGGGAGGCTTCTCTCCCTGGCACACGTGTGCACTCCTTCTTCTGGAGTTATCCCACAGCAGCATTGGGGCTTTTAAAACCACTTTGATTTCTTCCCTCAGAACACAGTCTCTGCTCAGATTTCTAAAAACTTGAGTAGAACATAAAGGATCTTACTGCCAGAAGCATCACATCCCAAATGCCATGGAGATATTTTCCTATTTATCATATTTTTCTGTGGGCTTTTTGAACCCTGGTGGTACAGCAGACAAAGAAAAGGCCAAGCAAAAATGCCTAGAAATACAATGAGGAGAAGGCATAGAATCATTGAATCCTGGAATGATTTGGGTTGGAAGGGAACTTAAAGCTCCTTCAGTTACACCCCCTGCCATGGGCAGGGACACCTTCCACTATCCCAGGTTGTCCCAAGTCCCAGCCAACCTTGCCTTGGACAATTCCAGGGATCCAGAGGCTGCTCTGGGAAACCTGTGCCAGGGCCTCCCCACCCTCCCAGACAAGAATTACTTCCCAATATCCCATCTAACCCTTTCCCTTTGGCAGTGGGAAGCAGGTCCCCCTTGTCCTGTCACTCCATTCCTTGTCCACAGTCTCTCCCCATCTTTCTTGTCAGTTCCTTCAGGCCCTGGAAGGCCACAATTCGCTCACCCCAAAGCTCCTCTCCTCCAGCTGAACACCCCCAGCCCTCACAGCCTTTCCCCACAGCAGAGCTGCTCCATCCCTCTGATCATCCTGGAGCCTCCTCTGGCCTGGCTCCAGCAGCTCCAGCTCCTTCCTGTGCTGGGACCCCCGAGCTGGATGCAGCTCTGCAGGTGGGGTCTCACCTGAGTGGGGCAGAGGGGCAGAATCCCCCCTCCCCTGCTGCCCACGCCAGGGATCAGCCCAGCACAGGGGGGTTCTGGGCCAGGGCCTGTGCAGCTCTCACCCAGCAGAACCCCAAGTGCTTCTCCCAGAGCTGCTCTCCATCCCTTCATCCCCAGCCCCAACTGATCCTGGGGGTTGCCCTGACCCAGGTGCAGCACCTGCCCTTGGCCTTGTTGAACCCCATGAGATTCCCCAGGACCACAGCTCCAGACTGTCCAGCTCAGGGCAAGGATGGAGGGTCTTGGCATCTCCTCTGCTCAGTTTATATTACCAGAATCAGTTTGGAGGGGAGCTAGTTTTGTCTCTCTGGGGTCTCTTTTCTCATCTCTCCTCTGTAAGGACACTGTGTACATGTGGTGGAGATCATTGAGTAAACAGCAGCATATGGGATTAGGATTTCTCCTTTTAATAATGGTTGAGCTGATAGCAGATTGTATTCTCTTTTCCCCTCTCCCACAGAAAGTAAGTTGGGGTTTTTTTTAGCATGGGCTTTTCAGCAGGAGCTCTCTGTTTTCCATCAAACATTTGAGCATAGCAAAGAAAGAACATATTGCTAATTTTGGCCAAAATTTGATGGCTCGTTTTTAGACCAAGCCTTCCTTGCTTTCAGACCCACCAGTTTGGAGCATAAAAAGGGGATGTGGTGAAATCCTCAGTGCCTCCATTGTGTTCTGCTGCACTTTCTCATGGAAGTGAATTTCCCAAAGAGCTGTAAACCTCTGTTCCTGTTCCCATCCATGAATTATCCGGTTCTATTCCAGCACCTCGTGGCAGAGCACAGGCAGTGAATAGGCACTGTCATGAAACACTCCAGAGCTGTAATTAATAGCTCAACCTGCAGAAAGAGCTTAAATTTAGAGCTACAAACTCTCGTGATGCCTGCCTGGAGCAGGGACTTCTCCCTGTGTCTGCTGGGTGACCTGTGCATGCAGTTTGGCTTTTCTTCAGAATAGAGATAAGCACTTGTGCCAACTCACAGCCAGAAAATGGCAAGGAATTCCATTCAGATTCAAGGAATATGGGGACTTTAAAAGGAGCACCCATGGAATGTTGACATGATTCCAGGGTAGAAGTTAGGAAGATGAAGGGATGCAGGGATACAGGACAGCTTTTGCTTTATTCTGTTGGGAAAATGAACCGGTTTTCCTAAGAGCTGGGGAGGAGCCACACTGGGAAGCCCTGCAGGCCCATCAGACAGAGCTCTGTTTGGTCAGAGATGTGATGTCTCACCTGTGCCAGCCCCATCCTCAGTCCCAGCCCTGCCCATGTCCCCCCAGAGGGAGGAGCTGTCCCTGCCTCTGGCTTTTGCACCATGAGAGAAACAAGGAGATAAAAGTGCCCACTGTTTCTTAGGAGGTGGCACATGGAGTCCAGAGACCCATTGCACTGAAGGGAACAAGAAATCCCAGCTCTGGGAGCTTGCTGGAGCACATCTGGTTTGCTGTCCTGTCCCCATGCTTTGCATTGGCCCCATCCCCATTATCTGCTCATCCTGAATTGCAAGGAAAACCTGTGGGAAAATAATCCTTTCACCAGGCCAGCTGAGAAAAACAGCTATAATTAAAAACAATGATGCACTGGGTTTCAAGCAGTGGTCTTTATTTCCCGTCAGGCTGCCAAAGACCAGGCCAATTAATCTGTTACAGGTGGGAGTTTATTTTAATATCGTGTTGAAAGTCAACCAGGCTGTTTAGCTTCGTTTGGCACCATCTGACTTGGTCCTCCTGCCCTCTTGCCTTCATTAGTGGGAGACAGTAAAGAAAATTACAGTCTATCCCACTCAAGGCAGCTGTGCTGGGAGGGTTTTTAAAAAGACAGAAGTAAATACCAGTGACCTGGCAATTACTGGAGCATTGTTTATTCCAGTGCTAAATGCAGAAGCCACAAACCTGTTAAACTGTAGGAACATGGAAACCCATTATAAGGAAGATTAAAGCAGCTAGCCTTTGAAATAAGACTTTGTTTTGTTTCAAGGTGATGCACACAGGATTGTTTCTTCCTAATGCTTTTAACTCTCCCCTCTGTAGTATCCCACGTAATTCACACAGAGGGGTGAGGATGCTGATCTGTGGAGGGACATTCCCAGACAATTAGCTTGAAATAACCTTCCCTGGCTGCACCCAAAGGTTGGAATACACTGAACTGAATAATATTACCCGGTTTTACAAAGCAATTCATTAGTGGGCAAACCCAGGGTGATGTGGATCTGGTGGCCAGGAGAGATGGACCGAGGAGCAGGTTGTGTTTGCCTCTTAAATTTCCTTCAGCTGTGGGAGTAGGAAGTGAATCTTGGAAAACAATGAAGCGGAATTTATTCTGACTTAAGTACCTTTTTAATGCTCAAATGCATGAATTATCTTCCCGTTAATTGGAGGATTTGAAATATCAGTGAGCATATGCACAGCCTTACCTCGGCTGTTCCCTGGGAAAGGGTAAAGGCAGAAAGGGCCTTGCAGGGAGATGGGGGATGCAGGGAGATGGGGGATGCAGGGATGCAGGGATGCAGGGAGATGGGGGATGCAGGGAGATGGGGGATGCAGGGATGCAGGGAGATGGGGGATGCAGGGAGATGGGGGATGCAGGGATGCAGGGATGCAGGGAGATGGGGGATGCAGGGAAATGGGGGATGCAGGGAGATGGGGGATGCAGGGATGCAGGGATGCAGGGAGATGGGGGATGCAGGGAGATGGGGGATACAGGGAGATGGGGGATGCAGGGATGCAGGGAAATGGGGGATGCAGGGATGCAGGGATGGCTGCAGCCACCACGAGAGGCTGGGCAAGGCGAGCCTGTGGCACGCAATGGGCAGCTGTGCTCGTGCTCTCGGCCTCCCCAGCATCTCTCCACCAGGCTGGGGACCTCTGAGGCTGGGGAAATGCCTGGGAAAAATCACCCCTTCCTCCAGGGCTGCGGGTGTGGTGAGGTGGGCGAGCAGGGGCCCCACTGTCTCCTGTGAGCTCTGCAGAGGGAAGCTCCAGCTCCAGCAGTGTAACTGCTGCAGGTTTAAGGGGGCTTGTTTCTGAGAGAGAAAAGCAGGGTTTGTCTCACCCGTACCTTACCTTTGTGTAGAAAGCCTTTCATTCAAGCCCCTGCTAAGGCTTTGTTGCTTTGTCTGCTGGGAGGAAAGGGAGACCTGGGTCCCTCCCTGTGCATCCTTCTCACAAAGCCCTGCTCCTCCTCCCTGCAAAAGGAGCTGCTTCCCATGGCCAGAGCTGATCATTCCCCTCTGTTCCCTTTGCTGTGGATGTGTAGCACTCCTGCCTTTCTCTGATCTGGAGACAGCCCAGGAGCGTTTCCCCATCCACTCCACTTTCATTACTCGGTTTATCTGTTCGGTGGCTGCAGTGAGAATTAGTTATTAGCAGTGCCCTAATCCCCAGCAGCTCACTTCATTTGACTGGAGTCAGGGCCAGATTTTAATCTTGCTTGTAGTGGTGTAAATCCTCAGTCAGCTTCAGTGGAGTCGACCCAGACTTCATAAGAGTGCAAGCAAGATAAGAGTCCTCTGTGTCCCTTCCTCCACCCGAGCCCTTGGAGAGACTAAGTCAATATCTACCCCCACCCTCATAAATCTGTATGAACTTGGCCAGTATTCCCCTAGGGAATGCAAATCAAGATGGGATTTTTCCCCCTTTACTTTCAACAGGACTATCTCAGGAAAATATAAATCTAAGTATTAACTTTAGCTGCCAGCCCAGAGGGTCATAAAATCAGGGAAAATAGTCCTGACATGCCCTGTTAGCTGGGAGTGCTCCCCAAAAGATAGGAGAAGCTGAGGTTGAAGGGGGGAAACAGCTGGCAGTGGTGATAAGGCTCTGCTGGAGCCAGGGGTGTGCAGCTGCACCTACTGCTGCTGAGGCTGGCTGGAGCTGTAGTTAAAATGCTGCTGTAACCAGCAGGAGGGATGTTTGGGTGGGCTCTTGGTGCAGGGACATGGATGTGTCACAGGAGAGCTGGGGAGCAGGAGGACACCTCTGGCTGTGGTGGCTTTCAAAGGGAAGTGCTCCCAAGGTGTGCTGGAGTCTGGAGTGGGATGGTCACAGAGCAGAGGCATCCCCCAGCCAGGCAGATCTCTGGCTTGGCATTCAGCAATAATAATTTTCCATCTTGGCTCAGCTGGAAGTCCCAGAGAAGAGCAGGATACCTTAGGAGGAGAGCTGGAGGGCAGCTCACGGGGCAGGGAGGGAGAGAGACCATTGACACCCAAGGCTCCCACAGATGGTCCTTCCAGTGAAGCACTGATGTCCTAAACCCATAATAGCCCTGTCCAGCTCTGTTATCCGGTGCTGCCATCCACATTTGGATTTAATAACACAGCAGGAATTTGCATGTCCAGGGAAGGCACTGCAAAGTCCCTGGGTTTGTTTATTAAAGAGCACATTTCTCCCCAGATCACCAGCTGACAGAGCCCTTGGAAGGTTAAGCGCTTGCATCCCGGTTCATATTTCCTTGCTCCTTATGAAAAAATTACCCAATTCATTCAAGTCATGGATTTTTCTGCAGCTGAAGCAGTTTCCCGGAGGAAGTTGTCATGCAGGCTCACAGTTATGGAAATGCCAGAGTTATTTCTGACACCAGTAAATAATAGTTCTCTGTGCACTGACACTGTTTTCTTACCTTACCAGGCTGGGGCTCGAGTCGTGATTTAGATGTTTGCAGCTGATTAGCATTTTTGGGACTGTGGTAAGCAATTTGTGCAGTGTGTTTCAATCTTATTTTATGCACAGGAAGGAGGAAAAAAGTGATTAGTGCTCTTTGCAAAGAAATGTCTGCTAAATTATTCTGATCAAGGTAAATCAAGGCATCCCATGGAATGATCTGGGAGCCAGTCCTCCCCCAGAACTACTCACTGTTCACGGGAGAATTAAGACCTTGTGGTTTTGTTTTCTGGGCTTTTGTGCCATTTCTGCCAGGGAAAGATCTTTCTCCTGCAAAATCTCTTTTCCTGAACCAGGGAAAATAGGATCTGACCTCTTGCATCAGGAGATTTCAGCGCATGTAGAGGGCTGAAAAAAGGCTTGGGGAAAGCACTTGTGTCTCTGCCATGTTCAGATCAAACATAATCCTGGGCAGGGGAGCTTTGCTCAGAACACCTTACACAGGTGAGGAGCAGGACCAAAGAGCCTGGGAGCCTGCACTGTTTATTTGGTTTCTTTGCCAGAGGATGCTCTTTTATGCCAATTTTTCCATGGGGATGGTTTGAACAGCAGGTGCATCACCAAGCCCATCTGACAGGACTTCTACACTTTTGCTACACCTGGGCTAGGTTTGTCTAAGCAGTGTTTAAGAACATGCAGCAACTCAGATTGTGCAAAGCTATATTTTTATTTCTTTTTCAGGAAGCTGTTTCTGATGTCTTTCTCAACATTTCCTTACTGCAATTTAAGCTTATTATTTTTTATCCAATCTTCTGTGGACATGGAGAGAAGCTTTCCTCCCTCCTGCCACTGGTTGTTTCTGTGTTGGAAGATTATTCCTGTGGCTCTCTTCAGTCACCTCTTGTGCAGACAAAATGGGCCCTGGTGGCTTTTTGGGGTGTTTTCCTCTCCCTGCTGCCACGTGGATCCTCATCCCAGTCCCTTCCCTGGACAGTCCTGCTGGAGCTGAGCAGAGTGCAGGGATTCTCTGAGTCTCCTACAGCTCCTGCTGGGCTCTGGGCAAAGGAAAAGCCAAGGGTTCATGGCAGGGGGAGATAGGGAATCTTTCCAGCTGGAGCTGGGAAGCATCCCATGCCCAGGGAATGGTTGGGAGGTTCCCCAGGAGTAGTCCTGGGGTTCCCCAAGAGGGACTCTTTATATGGGCAGGACAAGGGCAATGGTTTCACACTGACAGGC
Source organism: Cyanistes caeruleus (assembly GCF_971803275.1). Lineage (NCBI taxonomy): Eukaryota > Metazoa > Chordata > Aves > Passeriformes > Paridae > Cyanistes > Cyanistes caeruleus. The sequence continues at coordinate 1,439,405 of NC_141723.1, forward strand.
AAGGTTAGGTTGGATTTTGGGAAGAATTTCCTCCCTGTGAGAATGGGGAGACCCTGGCACAGGGTGCCCAGAGCAGCTGTGGCTGCCCCATCCCTGGCAGTGCCCAACACCAGGCTGGACAGGGCTGGGAGCAGCCTGGGACAGTGGAAGGTGTCCCTGCCCGTGGCAGGGAGTGGGACTGGAGGAGCTTTCCCTTCCAACCCAAACCATTCCCTGATTCTGTGATTCCATGGCACACCCAGCCCTCTCCTCTCACAGGCATCCCCATCTCAGGGCTGAGTTTGCAGAGGTAGCAGAGCTTGTGTTACAGCTGATTCAATTCTTTGCTGGCATCACCCCACAGCGCTCTCAAGATGCTCTTCCAGCACTTCACCCTTGTCACAGCTCAAACACTCTCATGTTCTCCAGCTGAAATTTATTCCCATGGCAGGATCAGTCTGGCTGGGGGTAGCTCACAAGCCCCACTGCTGTGCTGAAATTAAAAGGCAGCATGGTAATTAATGCCAGGACTTCTGCATCCCAGGGCCGTTTGACCCTGCTGAGAGATGGGGATGCAAAATTAACTCCGAGCTCTGGCTTGGGCTCCTCTCTGGCTCCGGGAAGCTCCTCTCCAGCTGGAAAGGAGGAGCTTGGTGGTGATTGTTTGAAATGAGAGTTATTCCTGCAACCTGGCCATCCTGGGAAGCTCAGCTCCATCCTCTGCCTCCCTCACAGCACCCCCAGATTTGGTGTTCTTATTTGAGTCCCCCTGCTCTGTTCCTGGGGCAGTGGAGCTGTGGCTGCTGTGGCTCCCTCGGTGCCCAGCACCCCTTTGTAATTATCTCCAATCCGGCTGCTCATTTCCAGCAGAACTTTAAACATTGTTCCCTTTTATGTAGCACAGATTTTTAATTTCCCTCCCTAACAGAAGCAATTGTTTATGTTGTAAATGCCACATTAGGCCCTGTGAAATGGAGATGGAATTGATTTTCATTTTGCAGATTTCACAGGTTGCCCCAGAACTTTTCTTTTTGATTGCTGGTGCTCGGGGAGGCACGGGGCTCTGGGAGTCAGGAATGGCATGTGCCTTCCTCCAAATGTATGTCAGGGAATTGTGGAATGGTTTAGGTGGGAAAGGACCTTGAAACTCATCCAGTCTCACCTTTGCCATGGGCTGGGACACCTTCCACTATCCCAGGCTGCTCCAAGCACCTTCTCAACTTAGCCTTGGGCACTTCCAGGGATCCAGGGGCAGCCTCAGCTGCTCTGGGCACCCTGTGCCAGGGCCTGCCCACCCTGACAGAGAAGAATTTCTTTCTAATACCCAATCTAAATCCCTGCTCTTTCAGCTTGAAGCCATTCCCCCTTGTCCTGTCACTGCAGCTCCTGATGAGGTCCCCTCACTCACCCGGTTCAATCCAGTTACAGCTTCCAGGACTCAGTCAAGGAGCTGCCTGGTGATTTCTTTTTTCTAGAGAGGGATGCTCAGATCAAACTCTCCCTTCCCAATTCTGACAAGGAGGATGAGGTGAGCCCAAGTCTGCTCATCCATGTGACATCCAGTCCTTGGCATGTACCTGGGCCTTGCTCCTGGTTGCTCCATGGGACCAGCCATGGAGATACTTCTTCTTTAGGTAGGAATGTGATGGAAACTCCACTTTGCTCACCCGTGCTTGCAGGATCAGCACAAGCTCTGAGGATAAAGAAGCTGTGTGTGTCACCTTCCTGCTGAGAACAGGTGGGATCATCAGTCCCCACTGTTCAGCTCCTGACCCCGAGGCTGGAAACACACCATGGAGGGTCCTTGGGGATGTAAAAATCCCCCATGCAGGGAGCAGAACAAGCTCTGCCCAATTTACAGATGCAAGGATGATTCCCTGTCCTGTCTTAGCCCAAGCAGTTGGAGATGTGGAGATCAGGGGTGTGTTTTGGGAAGCTGGTCCACAAACTGCACACAAGTTCCTCTTAGCTGCCTCAGCTCCTTCTTTTAACGAAGCGCTGGTGCTTGACCACCCTGATCCCAGTGGATCCCAGCCCTCAGTGATATCCCAGTGCATGGTGCCAGCAACCCAAAGGCTGAAATACATTTGCATCCCCCATTTCTCCAGAAATGCTACAGAAAGAATCAGCTCATAAATAACGAGGCTTGAGCATGGAAAGTTCATAAACACCAGGGCCTGTTGAACCATTTGCTGCCAATAATTCATTATTTTATAGAGGGCAAAGGGAAAAAATGGACTATTGTCCTGTCACCTTAAAAATTAATTAAAAGAAGCTGCAGAATAATCTGCCCTCTTCCCAAAATGTGTTTTTGGAGCCGACTTCCTCAATTCCCATGTAAATACAAACTCCCCTCTGGCACTGGAGCCGGATCCGCCGATGTGAGTGCAGAAGGGAGGCAGGAGGATCCAAGTAAGTGGCATGAAGACAATTTGCTTGGACCGGGGAGGAAGATGCACTCTGACAAGGATAGATGGAATGAGGTTGTTGCCAGAGAAAATCTCAAGGAATTGTGAGCCAAGTTGGGGGGAGCCTTGGATGCAGTGAGCATGCAAATCTCCTTGTGTTTTTTTTGGTTTTGAAGGAATAGCAGAGCAGGGGAGGGGAGGGAGGGGGTTAGAAAAATCCAAAGAAGCTTTGTCAAGTCTGACATTCCTTTTGCATCCAAAAGTGGGTATTGATTTTCCAGCCGTGACTGCTATAAATGAGAATTTCTGTGTCACAGCTCAGGCCTGTGCTCCTTGTGTTTCTTATCTCTTTAAATATGATTACCTGCACTTCACGGCTTCACGGGCAAAATCGTAATGAACTTTGCCAGCCCAGGCAGCCCCGCGTCGCCGGCGCCTTCGTGTGCGTGAGCAAATGAGTTCCACCACTTCCTCCTGCTCTGTCTTCGGGCTACAGGTTTATTGACTTTCCGCTAATTTTCTTGTCAGGATAATTCTCCCAATCAAGATTTAAAACAAACTGGGAGGTTACTAAAGTGCTGGTGGTTCAAGTCCTAAAGGTTTTTGTTTTGGTTGAGAGACCTTTGAGCATTTGTGTTATAAAGGGCAGGTGAGGGAAGGGGATGGGGGTGAGGGGGTTGTGCTTGATTTTGGTCTGGTACAAAGCTTTCTGTGGAAGGAATGGGTTGTTTGTTTAGAGCAAATCCCTTCTTCCATGCCAACATCTGCTGCTCTGTATTTGCTCGCAGGGGAAACTATAAAAAAATAGAAAAAGAAAGAAAGAAAGAAATAGATTATTCCCACTGCATCAACCTACAGGCATCTGCTGGCTGCAATTTTCTTCAATTTCTCGCCGTGAAAAGCAAGAGCGTTCATTTTGTAAGTGCTGCTTTTGTGTGTGACCTATATTTTGAAAACTGATGGGGTCACCACCTCCCTCCTCCCAACCTGTTGAACCAAAGAGTCTCTGAGATCTGTCCTAGATTGTATTTATCTTGGAGATTATTTAAAAAGCAAGGTAGCTATTACTAATAAGACGGTGTTGTTCTGGTGAGGTTTGATGTTTTGCTTTTTTTTTTGCCTTTCCCCTTTACTCTCCTTTGGAAATGAAAATCCCAGCCTGGCTCCACCTGACCAGGAAAGTGCTTCCCTTCCTGTCTCCATCCTTCAGAGCTGATTTAAAAGCGCGTAATCTTCCTCCACTCATCATCTCCCGACCCTCTTTGATTCCCCCCTGTGGGTTGCTGTTACTCTGGCTGGCAAGAGTCAGGAGGTGTCAGAGCCTGCCAGGTAGATTTGAAGACACCCCATTTGTGCATATGGATACACACATTTCAGCGCTCCGCTTGCTTAATGACACAGCTCATTCCCGTTGGATTGCAGCTTGGAACTCAGGCAGAGCCAGGTGAGCTGCAGCAGCCCAGATCCATCCGTGTTCAGCACTTCCTTTGCTCTTTATCAACTTTAGGGTCTTTTTTTTCCCCCATCAGAAGTTCTTTTTTTTTTTTTTCTTCCCCTTTAATCTCACTTTCTATTAAAAGTCTTCCCAGAGCTAATGTAATAAATTTAGATCCAAAGCCAGATGCATAGCAAAACTTTTGGCAGAGAATACTCTATCAGAAGACATTGCAAATGAAATATGCTTCCCCTTGGGGATTATTCTACAGTTTAATTTAATTTGATATTTCAAATTAAATTAATTCAAATGGTTATGCAGTTTCCAGGGAAAACAGACTTCATTTATGATGTTCTGCCACCAAATTGTTTTGCTCCTATCATATATCTTATATTGTTAACTGGGAATGATAAGTAGTGACAACAGGATTTTTTCATGCCCTTTGTTCTGCAATTCCCATCCTAAAGGGAACAGAAACATCTCCTTGTGCAGGGGTTTCTCTGTGGGGTTATTCCAACATTTCCACTGAAACCTTACTGTGACTGAAAATTAGATTTTCACCAAAATGAAGTTTAAAAAAACAATAACGTCTTTGCTTTGAGAAGGTTTTGGGTTTGTGGGACTCCTAACTCTTGCCTGGTTTCAATTTACTGAAGAAAAACCAGAAACTCTTTGTTTGGGAATGGGGTTTTGATCTTCCAGGCTTTCTGGCACAGGAAGGATGTCAGGGAAAAAGTCTGAGCTGCTTTTCTAGCTTATTCTGTTGGTTTGGACATTCTTTGGGATTCAAAAACAGCGTGGGAAGGACATTGAGGGAGCTGATTCTGCCCCTCTGTCCCACTCAGGTGAGACCCCACCTGCAGAACTGCCTGCAGCTCGAGGGTTTCAGCACAGGATGGACCTGGAGCTGCTGGAGCCAGGCCAGAGGGCAGGGAAATGACTAGAGGGATGAAGCACCTTTGCTGTAAGAGAAAGCTGGGAAATTTGGGATTGTTCAGCCTAGAGAAGAGAAAAGCTCCAGGGAGAACTAATTGTGACCTTCCAGGACCTGAAGAGATCTTAAAAAAGAGCTGGAGAGGGACTTTGGACAGGGATGGAGGGACAGGACAAGGGGAATGGCTTCCACAGCAACAGGACAGAGTTAGATGGGATATGGGGCAGGAATTCTTCCCTGTGAGGTTTGGCAGGCCATGGCACAGGGTGCCCAGAGCAGCTGGGGCTGCCCCTGGATCCCTGGGAGTGCCTAAGGCCAGGCTGGATGGGGCTTAGAGCAATGTGGGATAGTGAAAGGTGTCCCTGCCCATGGCAAGGGATAGAATAAGAAGAATTTTTAGGTCCCTTCTAATCCTGGCCATTCTCTGATTCTCAGTTTTTCAGCAAGAAGTGTTTTTCTTTTATCTGGAGCAAGTTGGGGCAATTTCTGCACCTCTCAACCAGATAGAGCTTCACCACTGGCAGAATCGAGGGGCTTTTGTTGCACTTGATGGGTCCTTTTCCTTTCATCCTTAGCAACATCCTAAAAACAACCCAAACCCCAAACCTGGATCGTTTTGCCTTTAGTGTGCCCCGCCTGGAATGGGATTACTGATGTTGTACCAGCCCTAAAACAGCTTCCCAAGACCTGTGAGGACTCCCATGGGATTCCTTTATCATCATTTTATCCTGCTTTTGCAGTGAGTGATTGATTTAGCATGGCTTTTCTCCACAGGCTCTGATTATCCAGAGTCATCAAGGAACTTGCTCCAAACTCTGAAGTACATTAAGACAAGGTAATTCAGGGAAGTCTTTGCATCTGGAAATCTCTGTAAGCACTTTCCTATCTGCTGGCCTGTAGAAAAGCCATTATTCTCGACAGGGGAAAAAAATATTGCTAATATCACAAGAGGCTTTGGAAGAGAACATAAAGCTGGTTTCATTTTCCAGTCAACTGAGATCTAATATTTCCTGTACAAGATGTTGAGATGTTTTAGAAAAAGGAGCAATGTTTATTTGTCTATAGCACCACACACACACACACACAAGTTCTATATTGTGCTTGTGGCTTTTCTCCATTGTAAATGGTTTTGCAGGGAGAAATCTCTTTCCCATCCATCAAAGCCAGAAGATTAGAAAAATATAAATATCATCTAAAGAGAATGGAGCTGAGGCTCCTACGGAATGCACAGGAGAGAAATGACAAATGCAGCATCCCTGGTGGTGGGGGAGGCTGGGGTCTGGGTCAGAGACAGCCTTGCTGTCTCCTTGGCTCCTGGGGATTTATTTGCTTTCACTCTCCCAGGACAAGGCTCTCAGTGTGATATTTCTTATCAGACATGTCTTTTGGGCTGGTCCAAACCCATTTCATTGAGCAATCTGCCATCAGCAAAGGAAGATTGGTCAAAACATTCTTTTTTTTCCCTTAGATGTGGATCCATTTGGGGTTTTTTCTCATTATTTTTCAAGTCCTGCAAGGATTTGTTCCAGAGTAGCCCCAGAGCACTCTGGGGAGTGCTGGATTTTGATGCCCCTGGGGTGCTGTTCTCAGCCAGGAGCCTGACAGCCAGGCTGACACTCCAAGCTTTTGTCTTTTGAGCCGTGACCACTCCTTAACCAGTTTTAGGCATGATGGGAGGCAAGGCTGTGCCCAAGAGAGCTCATGGATGGCTGTGTGTGTGTGATGAGGATAAAGCTGCACTTACAGGGCCAGGGCTTGGAGTGAGAGAGGACCCTCCCTTATCCCTTTGGCCAGCTCATCCCCATGGCCGGGAGCACTGGAGACTTGGCTTTGAAGGTTTCAAGTGTTGGGATTTTCATCACTTTTCCTTTTTAAACTCATTCTCCTCCTCCTTATCTTTTTTCTCCTATTATTATTATTATTATTATTATTATTATTATTATTATTATTATTATTATTATTATTATTATTAATAATAATATTATTATTATTATTATTATTATTATTATTTGTTTTCCTCCTTGGTGCTTCCTTGACAACCAGGAATTTTTAACCTTGAAGCTCCCATTGCTTTGGTTTGATGGTGTGCTGCCAGTGGTTTTGGTGTGGAAACCCTGCTGGAGATGAAGTGGCTCTTTGGACACAATCAGGATAATCAGAGAAGCTGATTACCCCTCCAGCTGAATTAGCCCCAGGTTTAATTGAGTATGGAGCACCCCCCAGCAGTGGATATTTCATTGTGTCTCCGTGCTGCTTCTCCTCAGGCAGTAAACCAAATCCATATTTACATCTTTTAAATATTTATTTTTATATATATATCTCTTAATACAGTTATATATTTATATTTAATTTTTCACATATTTAATATATTTACAAATACATTCACAAATATATTAATAGATTTTGACATATTTTATATGTTTATATTATCCAGATTTTGTTCCTCTCATCTCAGCAATGAGATGCAATCCATCTTCCCCTCCCCAAAACCTCTCCATCCCCCAAAACCCACCTGGGGTCAGGGAGCACTTTCTCTCCTGAGCATGAGCAGAGAGCACATCCAGGCCATTGCTGCCTCTTTTGGTTTGGCTTCGTCTCCTTGGAAGCCTTTTCTTTGGAGTGGTGCTGATGCTTTTAAGGCTACCTAAACACAGAGGCCAGACAAAATTCAGAGAATAAAAAGCAGTTTATTTCTATTTATTGAAGGGCCTCCAGGTGCATTTAGGGCAGACAAAGCCCCCCAGGGGCTGCACCCAAAATGGACCATGGCTCACAGGTTTCACACTTTTCTAAGTTTGGTCCATTTGCACATTGGGGTTCATCTCCCAGTTCCAGCTTCAGGGAATGAAGGAATTTCCCCCAAGTTTGCTGCCCCCAACTCCCTTTTGTTTCCATCTCTGGGGGCCTGAGGCAGTGAGGTGTCCTTGATTGCCAGGCCTGGAGAGGAATTGTTGTGTGTGCCCAAGGTGGGGAAGCAGCAGCTCCCAGTGTGTGTGGAGTTTGGAGTCACACACTGAGGAATGGCAGGAGTACAAATACATGAAAAATAAAAAAGCCAAAATCCTAAGACGTGAATGCTGCCAGGACCAGCGATCCCACAGGCCGTGTTTGCAGGGTCAGGCCCTGGGAGGGGATTTCTGGATTTGTGGGAGAGGACTGTATTGCAAGGGCTCAGGCTGGCAGCAGCTGTGCCCAGCCACAGCAAACAGGTGCTGCTGGAGATGACAAAGTGCAAACTACTGCAGGCAGCTGCTCCCCTGCAGCCAAGCCTCATCCTGTAATCCACTCAGGTGCCTCTCTTCAGAAAGTTTCTCAGGGCATCGTGTGCTCTGTGACACCCCTGCTTTTATGGTTTCGTTTTTCTCTGCTGCAGCCTTTTGTCTCTCACACAGCCACTGTCAGGAAGAGAGATTGCCCGGGCCTGGCTCTGCTTTGGGAGCTTTGTTTTCCCCGAGTGCCTGAGTGGCATCCACAAGCAGCCCACAGAGCTGGAGCCTTCCAGGCCACCATGGACAGAGCAGGGATTTTGGGACAGCTGATCATGGAATGGAGTGCATGGAAAGTGACCTTAAAGCTCATCTTGTTCCACACCCTTCCCATGGGCAGGGACACCTTCCACTGTCCCAGGTGGCTCCAAGCCCCATCCAGCCTGGCCTTGGACACTTCCAGGGATCCAGGGGCAGCCACAGCTGCTCTGGGCACCCTGTGCCAGGGCCTGCCCACCCTCAATTCCTTCCCAGTATCCCATCCAGCCCTGCCCTCTGGCAGTGGAAGCCATTCCCTGTGTCCTGTCCCTCCATCCCTTGTCCCCAGTCCCTCACCAGCTCTCCTGGAGCCCCTTCAGGCCCTGCAAGGGGCTCTGAGCTCTCCCTGGAGCCTTCTCTTCTCTCTGGCTCTCACAGTCTGTCTTTAGGAGTATTCTCTTGATGGGACTCTGTTTGGGGGGTCTGTAAATGGGAAATTTAGTCATGAGCTGCAGGATTTGTTTCTCAGGGCCATACAGATATGCTGCCTGCCCTCAGAGAAAGGGGAGGTTGCTGTTATCTGTAAATCCCTACAGAAAACCTGTGTTGTGGGCTGGGTTTCCCAGGGAAGTACCTCTCTGCTCCTGGAGATGCCTGATGTCCCTGGGGACCGGTAGCTCAGGTGAGGATATTGCTCCCTGATCCCACGGCCTGAGCAGCCCACGGTGCCTTTCTCCTCATGCCAGGTGTGACAGACTGTCCCCCTGGGCCGTGGGGTGGCACTGGGGTGGCACAGAGCAAGCTGTGTGCCACGGAGGTTAATGGCTGCTGAGGGAAAAGCCTTCAGGAACACAGAGTGCTTATCCCAAGCATCTCTGGGTGACACAAAGCCAAGGAGAGGCTCCTGTGACACTGCAGCCCTCAGAGCTGGCTGAAGTGCTCGTGGGTGGCTGTGGGGGCCAGTGTCTCACACACAGCCCTGCCTGGGCTCTGACACCTCTCCCTGACCTCAGGAGCATCATCTCTTTGTGCTAAATACATCTGTGTGGCTAAAATCTGTGATCTAGGAGGCTCTGCCTTCAAAACTTGTTGGGGGTGAGCTTGCTGCCCTTAAGGTGGTTTAGGAGTTATTGATGGAACAACCCTGGGGGCCGAGTCTCAGCTCTGACAGAGGCGAAGGAGAAATCATTGTTTAAATAACCCCTCGGGACTGGAACTGGTGGTGACCCAGAAACAGTTTATTTTTTTTATTGCTTTCCATAGCTTCCCCAGGCTAAAGCTGTCTCCAGTAAAAGAAAACCAGGTTGTTACTGGGGGAGTAAGCAAATTAGCAGACGAGGGCAAAAGCTGAGCAGAGACAAGGACCCGGGAGCTGTGACAGCTGAACAGCACTCGTGCCTTTCTCTTCTCTTTCTTTTAGTATCCCACTGATCTCTAGCCCCTACACCAAGTAATCCATTTTTTGTTTCAATTTTACACCATTGTTTCAGTATTTCAGGGTAAAACCAGATATTGACTCTTCATTGAATGGCAATTCCACTTTCAGCCTGTGGGATGCTTGATCAAAATCAAACTTATTTTTTAATCACTGAAGGATGTTTTCAGGAGCTTTATTATTCTTTTCATTTTATCATTTCAGCCACTGTGTGGGTACTCAGTGGCCAGGCAGATCTCCCAGCCTGCTCCCTGCTGTTTCAGGGAATGTTGGGGTAGGAGCATGACGGGATGAATATATTCCCATTCACTCCTCACTTGACCTGAATAGAGACCACCACCATCTCTATTATTGCAGGGTTGAATTTGGGGTTCCACTGGATCAGCCTGGCCCTTAGCCTCCATGCCAGCCCTTCATGCCTGTTCTGTGGGAGCTGCTCCCAATCCCACCCTGCCAGTGGCTTGGCCAGCACGAAGGGGTTTGTTCATTTGTTTGCTAATTGGATTTTGCACCGAAGGGAGCTCCAGAGAGCTGCACCTCCAGCCAAAATCAGCGTGGTGCTGACCCCAGGCCATCAGTACTAAAAGCACAAGGCATGGCTTGGCAGGCTCCAGGAGATGTCTTGTCATCTTGGATCAGTGTGAGCCCTCACATGCTCCTGAGCATCCTCCACGAGCAGGGAGCAGGACAAATGCACTGGTGGCACAGATGGAGAGAATAAACAAGTCTTTGCCCACGTTATTGGGTTGCTAATGAGGAGAGACCTCATCAACCTCCCAGCCATCTAATTTCTCTTGGCTACCATTTCAGCCAGTCAGGAACCACACCAGGAACAGCATTTCCTGGCATGCACCAGCTCTGTGAGGGAAATATTTCCAATGGGAATATGAGCAATTCTCCCTTTGCCCCTGTCTCTGATATCAGAAATCTCCTCCAGACCACACATCTTCTGGAGAAGGACTGAAGTCCAATCCCTACTGCCTGTCTTGATCGAGCCCCCACTTTTCCCATTGCCTCCAGCAGCATCCCAATCCTCTGAAGGATGGAAGTGGGAGACTTTCCATCCTCACCCTGCAGTTCTCATTTCAGGTGCTGCTTCTTAAGCCCAGAACATTTGGGGTTATTTTTTTCACCATGACCTCACCTCCATGTAAGCAGAGTTGGCTTGGAATTCAGCCACAGAGCTGAATTCACCAGTGCCCCTTTCAAAGCTCAGACAGCTCCATCCCTCTGCCAGGAGTTTTCCTCCTCTCTGGGCCACCTGGAAGCATTGGAGTTGTCCCTCTCCCCAAACTGGATGCAGCCCCCACAGCTCCACATGTGTTTCTGACACTGGTCATGTTACACCGATATCTCTCACTCGCCCAGCAATGTCTCGACTCACAAACTAATTAAAGTTCATGTCACACTGGGAAGATGCAAAATGCTCTCTGAGCACTAGATGTTATTATTTTAAGCTTCTCTCCTCTTTCCTGAGGCGCAGCAACTCCCTGAATCCCAGCTGGCACACCACATCCAGCCACAAAACACTGCTAATTGGGTGTTTCTCCTGTTGACCTCATTTCTCCAGCATACTTTGGCTGGGTTTATTTCCATGGGTTTTGGGGATTTTTTGTCAAGATGGCCTGGAAACCAGATAAACAGAAACACTTTACTTAGTGTCTTGGACAGTCCTTGGTCTTCTTGTCCTCCAGACCTTGCCCTATTTCAAGGTGTGATAATGCTACTCTTCTCCCATCATCATCTGTTTTACACATCCAAGGCAATGAGAGGCAGAGGGAGATGTGGAGAAAGAGATCAAGGGCCGAGTGATGGCTTTGGAAGAGGATTCATTTGGAAGAGGTCGCACACTTGTGGTCTAGGCAGGACCTACACTGTTGCTCCTTCCCATCACAAAGTGTTGGCAGGTCCGTCATCCTTAAGATGTATTTCTGGGACAGGATTTGGATACTGAAGCATGGCTTTTGGACTGATTCCCCCTCAAAAGAGAAGGTGACTTGTGTTATAAACATTGTAAAGCTCAACCAGGCTCTGGGACAGCTCCTGCCTTATGAATGCGCCAAATTCATTAGCGATGACTTTGTTCAAGTGTCCCCAACCCGGTTCACCTCCCAAAGAATTGAGGAGTCTCCCATTAATTCCTTAATTGTGTTATTGGGAAGGTGCCTCCTCAGTGTCACCTTGCAGAGGTGGCAGGTGGAAACCTCTCCCTGATGTTCTCCAGGTGGTTTGTTTCCTTCTTTAGGTATTTGTGAGAACAGATTTGGTTCCGTGTGTGGGATTTTGCCCCATCCACCTTCCCTGGCATGAATTCATCATGCTGTTTCCCCCACACCATTCATTACCTTCTTAAAAATGAATGCAGAGAGAAAACACAATTAGATGCTGCTTTGGTTAAATAATACCTTGGAAAAAAACAGAACAATGGCTTGAAAAATAAGGAGAGAGTGAAGATCACACAGTTTGAACTAATGATGGAAATTACCTCGAGTTAAGTTGGATTTTAAATCAGAGGTTTGGGGGATTGTATTTTTTACTTTCCTTTCCAGTGAATTATGACAAATATAGAGGCCTGCTGGATGGATGATTAGATTTTTTTTTCCTCTCTCTCTCATCCACATTGAAAAATGAAATATTTCTGTAATATTAAATCCGTCCAATTGATCAAAGTGTGGTGTCAAAAAATGTTGTAAGCGCTTCTTCTCATCCAACCCCTTCAGCAACTGCAAACGAGAGACCTTTTCAATCCCTTTCTGGAGGCGGCTGGAGGTTACCTCTGCTGAAAGAATCTGCAAGGAATGAGTCTGCATTTCTCCAGCACATTCCCAGAGTATGGACTTACAAAGGGCTGTGGATTTGGGCATAGAACGGCACCACATGCCCCCAGCATTGTGGGTTTGTCTCCTCATAGGTCCATAATCTGTCCTAATAAAGCCCAGCCTAATGGTCGGGCAGGAATGAGGGGATGGAGTGGCCAGAAAAGGGGTAAGAAAGGGAATTTTTTCTTCCCTGGCTCAACTTGATGAGTAACCACTGGGAGATTTATGGGTGTTTCCCCTCCCCTTATGTTTTTCTTTCCTTGCTTACTTTCACTGGAGAACAAGAAAACCAAACAAACCAGAAACCTCAAATATTTGGTCACTGTTTGAGGAAGCAAACACAGAGTGTATCCAAACATTTGGAGAGGTGGGAAGCTGGGATATTGCACAGTGGGATAAATGCAAAGCGTGTCTAGAAAAGAAAGATTTTTTGGAAAGCTGTCAGTGAGGAAAAGCTGAGAGGGTTGGGCGTTGCTTTGTGTACAAAATAAGGGATGGTTTTCTTCAAGTGGATACTGTGGATAAAACTGAACAGTCTTCCAGTGAAGAGAGGAGGAGAAACCAGCTTGGTTTCAGCAAGAAAGCTGAAAGAGGAATAAAACCCTGACTTCTGCTGGGGCAGTGGGGAATGGGACAGGGAACGTAGAGTTTCATGGACTCACTTTCATCAGCAGCTTCATTAGGAATAGGTGATCCAAATACCTGTGGTTGTTTCCATGTTCTCATCCAGCCCCTGGAGCTGCATGGAGAATGACCCAATGCTGCCTTTAATTCTCAGAATCCAGTTCTCCAGCACCTTGTATTGCCTTTGGCTCTGCTGTTTTGACATGAAACTCTGGTTGTCTTCAAAAGAAAATGGCAGGGGAAGAAAAGGACCCATCTGTTGCATCTGTTTGCATATCAGGGAGGGTGTTTGCTCACTCTAGGAGGAATCATTTATTCCTGTGGCTGCACTGGGATGTGCTCAGAACTTCCATAAAGTGTGTGATGAGCAGTAAGTGCTGCTTCATCTCTTGGTGAGAGAGAAGCAATTTCAAAGAGCAAAGCAAGGAGTGAAAGGCTCCTGTTCTCACACTTGGTGCCTCAGTGTCCCCCAGCTCCTGGACATGCATGGGAGATCAAAAGGTGGAAATCTCCACTCTCCCACACATCGATCCCTTTGCTTTAGGAGCTCTTTGTGCTATCGACTCACCCTCCAGAGGAAAATAAGCATTTTCCTTACTTAATCAAATGGACACACAGGTGTAAAAGAGATGAAGTCATTCTTCAGAAAGTCACCGACAGAAAAGAGGGAAAGTCAGAGAGCCCTCCTTCCCTGGCACAGCCCCTGCTGAACCTCTGGATAACCCATGGGAGGGTCTCAAACAGCTCCACAGAAATGCAGCAAAGAGATGGATTGCTGCAACTCTGCTTCTTACCAAATTAGAAACAATTTAAGGATTTAAGGATTAAGTACCATTAATTACTGCCCAACAAATGCTGATCTACAATGGAGCACTTGTGGAAATGGAGAGAGAAGTTTCTGCGTGAATACTAAATGGCTTCATTAATGCTCAGTGCAGTTTCATTGAGTGATAAATTAATTAGCTTGATGCTTCAAGAATAACTGAGCAGGACCATGGGCACATGTGATGAAGGGACAGCAGGAGCCCAGCATCCCCTTGCCTGGGCAGAGCAGGTCACACAGGTGTGGGACACACCAGGGCAAGTTAAGGGGAGTAAATAAAGAGGAAATGGGGTTTCTGAGAGAGGAAAAACCCAAAATGCTGATTTGGATTTCCTCATCTGGATTCTCTGATCTGGAAAATGCTGGAGGTTGCAGAGGTCAGGATGAGAGCAGTGGGATCAAGGTCATTATTTTCCTGTGGCATCTGGAGATGATGTTTTACCCTCCTGCTGTTGTGCTGCCAATGGTGGGTTGGTCAGACATCATCCCTGCTCCTCATATTTCTGTTCCCTCCATCCTCTCTGTTCATCCATAACCACGGGGCTGAACAGACCTTCCCAGCCACTGATTTCCTTCGGCTCCATGGCTCGTGCTGAGTGCTCTTCCCATCACATACCAGGATAAAGGAGGTTGGAGTTTGCATGCTCTTTATCCAACACTTGTGGCAAACTCTTGGAGCATCCCAGGTTCCTTGGCATTACTCCAAGGGCATGTTTACCTGGGCCTGGAGAAAGACTTGGTGCTTCCAAAACCTGGGAGAGCCCCGTCTGGCATGGCAGCCCAGCGAAGCGGTGACAGCTCGAACTGGAGTCTGCTCCCTGGCAGCATTTTCCCCCCAAAGCAGTGGAGGAGGAGGAGGGAGCAGCATCCAGCCAGGATGTCTGGCAGTGAGTAATTTCAGTTTCTCCTTGGGCTGTCATGCCATGACAGCTGCCTAGGCAGAGCCTCGCCGCCCCCCTTCAGCACGTTACCTGGAGTTCAGCATCGGATTTCTGTCCCTCAAGACTTTTTAGCCGCCCGTGCAGTCGCAGCATTATTGATTGCTCACCCAGCCATGGCTGGAGCTGGATTAGGTGTGAACACAGCTCTGCCCCAACAGGCCCAGAACAGGGCAGGATGCTCAAAGCCTCCTTTCACCATCCATCTTTTTTTAGCTCTTTCCTGCGTTGCTCTTTGGCTGCCTCCGGTGCCTTGCTCTTCCCCAGCACATTTGCAGTGCCTGTAAAAGTTGTGTGATTTCATAACTCTGGGCAGGTCCCTCCTTGCCTCAAGGTTTGGGTTCCCTCAGCTCATTTGGTTCCCACTCCTGAAGGCAGAGGGTGGGAGATGGCAGAAATGACTTTGTTCCTCCCTGCCAAGGGGAGGTTGAATGGTGAGGAGGTGTTTGTGCTCCTCCCTGGCTCTCCACATCCCTCTCCAGCACTCCTCTCCCAGCCCTGCAAGGAAACCCATATTAGGGTCACCAGCTCTTGATATCATGAGACATTAGAACCCTTGTCTGGGTACAGCCTTCAAGACTCAGCCCAAATATTCTGGGTCTGCTTTAGCCAAGAGGGGTGGCTGTTCAGGATGCCCAAGTGGAGGAATGCAGGCGGATTTGGAGACTCCTCTCTGCTCTGAGTGGCCCTCCCTTGCTCCTGGGATCAGCCTGGATCACATTTGGGAGCTCACAAATGAGAGGAGCCAAGTTTCTTATATCCTCCATCCCCTGCCCTTCCCATGGAGACACGTCCTGGATTGTCCATTACGGACCAGAGAAGGAATATCAAATTAACAGCCCTCATGCTCACAACATGCAGAACTCACACCAAAGTTTTCCTAACATAATGAGCTGGTATAAAAGCAGCCACAGGGAGACATCCTCAGCTTTATTGGGCTGGCAAAGGCAGGCAAAGAGCTGTGCATTCTGGAGTGCCATCTTCTGGCACCTGCAATGTGAACTCGTTGCATTCCTGTGTGGCTGAAGCAATCTGGTAACACACAGCCATGCCAGGCATGAGGAAATACGTGGATTTCCAGGATTTTCCAGTGTATCCTTGAAAGATGCATGGTGTGCTGATGCTTTTTTTAGCATCCTCCCATCCCTTTGGCGGCCGGGTACCTGCCCGTGCCAGCGCGAGGAGCCGCGCATCTGCACGGAGCTGGTATCGGCTCCCCGTGCCAGCTTGGGAAGCATCTGTTTCCTGGTTTATTTATCCCCTCTGCAGTCACCACGGGAGGATAATCTCAGTGACATGCCACATCTTGTTTACAGCCTGCCCCTGAAAAGTTAGAAGTGCAAGTTGTGGGGTGGGGAGGAGGCGGGGGAGAACGCGGAGCCGTGCATGCTGGGGACTGAAAGGGGACTTCGGGAAATGTATAAAATATTAAATGACATCGTGGCAAGACACAGACAGGGGGAGAACAATAATTAAAGTAAACAGCACATCAAAAGCCTGGCTAAAACTCACATTTAAATTTCAAGACAACGCAGAAACGGCTCATGTAGCCGTGTGTAAATGTGTTTCCAGGAACCTTTTAAGAATATTAACAATGATGGAAGCAGAACAGCAATGATTCAGAATTTATGTTATGTGACAATACAGGAGGCCACCAGACTCCTGCCTGGCTGTTGGCATAAGGAAGCTGATGAGAGCCTGGATCTTGCCAGGAGAGCAGGTTTCTTTCCAGGGAGTGAGAGATCCTGAAGTGAGCAAGAATGGAGCCTCTTCTCTTGCCAGGGACATGCAGGGTTTCCTTCAGCCCCACGGGGGAACTTCTCCCTTAAAAATTACATGACAGGGGCTTCTGTGGGTTTGTTCCCTACATCCAGTCCCACATTGTATTCTGCTGTCTGCTTCCCAGGCTTTGTCCTGGAATATTCCTGGTCAGGTTCCGGAGTGTTCTTGGTGGGGATCCTGCAATATGTTGCTGCTTTCTTGACTTTCAATTTGCTTGCAGCCACCAGTTGCTCCTGGTGTTGCCATCTCCTCCATTCCAGCCTGGAGCATGTGGAATCACCACACTTGAGGCCTGAATATAGCAGAGAACATAATCAGAAAACTCAGGTCAGGCCCAAAATCGTGCAAGACAAGCTGAGCAGCCCCTTCCCTCCCCAGCACATTTGAATTAAAGACCAGAAATCAGTGTCAGATTTGTCTGGACTCCAGCACTGAGCACCTTTGGGCTATAGAGCAAATCTCTTAATTATTCCCTGTGCCTTTTGCCCTCTTCTGTACAAGGACTACAATAGCTCTGTCCTTGGGGAGCCTGAATTCTCCTTAGTCCTGATAATACCTTGATTTACAGAGGATTTCCCAACGAGCCTTCAGGGCATGGTGTTACCTAATGGAAGTAATTAAAAAGCATTGGGAAGTGACCCCCTGAAAGTGCAGGCAGCTGCAGATGGAATAAAGGAATTAAGAGGCTGCAGAGAGCTGCAGGAGCACGTGCCTCTATCCCATGCCACAGCGGGATCGTGGGCTCGGAACGGGGGCTCGGGAAGGGGATGCCATGAGGGCCTGAACAGGAAAATTGCAGGTGCTTTATTTTTTCACTTGACTCTGTATTTTCATGAGGCCTTTAGGATGTTTCAAGTTTAGGAGGTTCTTGGGGGACTGCATGAAGGTTTAACTTCCCACAGGGTTCAATTTTCCATTAGTTGAAGTCTCCAGACTTTCCTATTTTCCTGGAGCAGTAGAAAACCCTTCACATCCTTCTGTGCTGCAGCTCCCAAGCTGCTGTTCAAAGAAGAGCGTTCCCTCCCACTGACAGCATGGAGCTGTGTCAGGAGAGGTTTAAGCTGGATCTCAGGGAAAGGTTCTTCCCCCAGAGGGTGCTGGCTCTGCCCAGGCTCCCCAGGGAATGGGCACAGCCCCGAGGCTGCCAGAGCTCCAGGAGCCCTTGGACAGAGCTCCAGGGATGGACAGGGTGGGATTGTTGGGGGTGTCTGTGCAGGGCCAGGAGTTGGACTCGATGATCCTGTGGGTCCCTTCTAGCTCAGGATAATCTGTGGTTCTCTGATTCCATGATTTATATCCTTGGGGAGACTGAGGCATGGCAGGGGGGAGCAAGAGGACAGTGCCCATTCCTGAGGTCTCCATACTACAAAGGGGATCCTGCTGCTCTCTAAGCAGGCAGGAAACGGTGCTGGCAGCTGGGATGAGCCTCAGGACAGCTCTACCCATGAAATATCTGTGTTGCTGCTCCTTCCCAAAGTGCTCGAGTGCAGCCAGCAGTCAGAGCCCTGCCTCTCCAGAGGGACACCACAAACAATTTCCCAGCATGATTGTCCTCAAAACATTCCGGTTGCTCCTGGGCTGTTTGCATCCCAGGTTCACAGGAAGTTGGTCTCACATCCCAAGGACAAGCATTGCATGGACCAAACACTTTCTTCGCCAAACTCTTTGGCCCTCAGGACAGGAAAACATAACTTGGTTTTGGGAAAGACCAGCTCAAAATACATTCAGGGCTTTTTGGTGCCTGGTGAAAATTCAACACCATATGATGCCCTTTCCCAGAGCCATTGTAGGTTTAGTCAGGACAGGATTTCCTTTTTTCCCCTTGCAGACAGAGTGGCTGAGTTTCCCGTCAGGATTTTCCCAGCATGCAGATGTTGTTGTGACCTACATGCTTAAGCATTCATTTACTGCTGAAGTTTTGCATTTAGAGGTCTTAAGAGTTTGGATCGTGGGCTGTCTGGAAAGCTCCAAAAGGGAAAAACACCGAGGGCAGCTCATGAGTCCCAAGAGAAAAGCGATTTGACGTTCTTATGCCTCCATTTATTGGCAGCCCACAATGAGATGTAAAGAAATGTCAGAAAATCCCATGTGCACGTTGGTTTGGATCGAGAAAAAATTGCTGTTCACCTCTGCCTGGAGGCTACGAGTCGCTCTGCTAATGCAGAAGGCACTAAAATGACCCCTTTGTTTTTCCTATGATCACTTCTGATAGTGTGCTCTGCCAGAGATATCATATCTTTGATCTCTCTGTGCTGATGTTAAGTCTCTCTCGAGTTCAGTAGCATCTCCTTGAGATTAATACTTCATGGCATTCTCAGCACCAAGCTGTCCTAACCCATACATCACGGGATGTCACGCTTCGCACTCGCCTCTGCCTCAATGACTTCATGCTGGCACCATAAATAACCCTTGGCCGGCTCCGCTCGCGCTGTCCGTGTGCGCAGAGTTCCACCAGGAACGCAGCAACTCTCCCAGGTGAGGAGGGAAGGGACGCTCCTGTGGCCACAGCAGGCCCGAGGATGGCCCTGCCTCCCTCCCTGCAGAGAGAAGGGGGCTGGGATTTTGGGGGGTTTTCCTGATGCGTCTCCAGGCACAGGGAGGGATCGTGCGCGGCGGCTGCTCTGCGACGCCTTATAGGGAGTGACAAACCGATGTACCCCAAGGGGACCCATCTGCCAGGCAGCTCCTTCCACATCTCCTCGGTGAGGCGAGTTAGGAAAATCACTGTCTGCTTCGGATTTTACTTTGGCTTCAGCTTTTCTGCTTCCTAATTTGTTTTCCAAGTGCCAGGCGAGCAGACTGGGCTCCTTTAGCAGGACAGGCTGGGTGTGAAAACACCTGCCCCCTGCTTTAGGAAATGTGTGAAATGCTGCCAAACCCCGGTGCTGCAGCCCTGCAAAAGGCACCAAAATTCAGCTGCAGCTGACTTGGAGCCCTCTGAAACCCTCTGATCATCATGGGAGGTTGAGGGTGCAAATCCCCCACCTCACCCAGAGCAAAAAGTGACTTTAAGGGAATTTAGAACATAACAACCAGCAGATGTTGGGGTTCTTGAAATGCCCAATGTTGAGATCTGACAATGTGGAGCAGGCTTCAGGCTGCTGAGGCCTTGATGTGCTTGGGATTGAAACAAGGTCATGGCTATGATCCAGACAGAGAGCAGAGGAAGTCCTGGTCTAGGGCATGCTTGAGTATGAGGCTGGGAGATGTCCCCAGGGCATGAAATCTGCTGTGGACTGAGTGGTTTGGAGCAAAGAGGACTTTGCAAGGTCTTTTTTTTTAATTCAGGGTCCATCGCTTCCATCTCAGGTATTGCTCTCAGGCACAGGGTGGGATTCTTGGGGTATCCTGTGCAGGGTCAGGAGTTGACTCAATGACCCTTGTGGGTCCCTTCCAACAGAGAATGTTCAGTGATTCTGTGGTTTCTATGGTTTTGCTGGTTCTGCTGATGTTCAAGGTGCTGTTCAGTGACCCTGTCCCGGGGACCGGGGACGTGAGTCTCATCCAGTGCTGAAAACACCTCGAGATTCACCTCTTCAACCTCAGAGACTCTGTGAGTTCATGGGTCCATGACGTCCCCATGACACCCCACAGGCTCTCTCATGGTCTGTGGTGCACAGGCTGAGGGAGGAATGAGCTGCTGCCCTTCTGTCCCCAGCCCAGAGCAGAGTCTGTGTCATTTCTGCACAGCGTGGGCTTAGTGAGGAAAAGTCCCTCCCTCGGACTGGATTTAGAGAGATAATTGAAAGGAGGAAGGGAGGTCTCAGGGGAAGGAGTGAAAATGCTGGCACTCAGCAGGGCTGAGATGAGATGTCCTGCAGTCTGTGACCCTCCTGTTTGTGCCAGATGGGCTCTGTGTCCCCTCAGGTCCCTCCATTGTGCCAGTTGCTGCTCCCTATGGACAAAGGGGCTATTCCCTCTCATTTCTGTTATAATCTCCTCTTTTAATGCATATTTAATCCACCCTGGAAAGTGTTCAAGGCCAGTTTGGATGGGGAAGCAAATTGATCTAGTGGGTGACATCCCTGCCCATGGCAGGGGCTTGGGAAGAGATGATCTTCAAGGTCCTTCCAATCCAAACCATTCTGCCATTCTCTGATTTAAGGCTGGAAGCACCAATTGCCCTGGCCTAAAGAGGACTCACCAAATAGACAAAAGAAGGGATGCTTGCCCAAAAGAGGCACTGAGGGCACACCACGAGGCTTTTTCTCCCCACAAAAAGAGGGATATATGGGGTGGGTTCAGTTTCATCCTGGCTGGATTGGCCATTTCTGTGCTGAAGTTGAGATGTGAAGCAGACTGTGCTGCACCTCTGCTGCTCCCTCTAATAACAACCCAAATAATTAGCACTGATAAGCCTGGCCCTAATAAGAGCCTGTTGCTAATGGGGTGCAGCAGGCTGGGAGTGCAGGTACCTCGTGTGCCTTACAGGCCGGGTGGCTGCTAACGAGGAGGGACGATGCAATTAGAGAAATCCCCTCTTTTTCTAATTTTCCACCAGTCTCTGGGAGAAAGGGTTTCATTTTTTAAAGTTCTGTCACACCAGGTTAGAGTATTAACAATCATGGTTCGCTGCTATCTGTATTTGTTCCGTTTGTGGCATTTATGATGGTTATCCACATTAATTATTTTGCTGCTTAAGTCCCTTCTAATTTCAGAAAACTGTTATTTCCAAGAAAGATGGATATTAAATATGCCACACATCAGCGCAGGGTGGCATTACACCGTGCTATTAAGTTCTGATGCGAGGACTTGGCAAAAAATAACTTTGCTATTTGTAATCACCGTGAAGTGTTTTAGTGTTGCAGCTCGGAATAAGAAATAAAGATGATGACAGGAACTGATTTCTTATTAGGACGTGGTGCAGGAGTTTACATAAATCAGGAAGGAAATAACAAGGTAACCCTTGGCTGGCCAAATCCATGTGGGTGTCTCTTGGATGGGGTCTGATGGGGAATAGGTGGGTGCAAAGTCTTTGAGGGGACTTCATGTAGGACTGGAGCCCCTCTGCTCTGGAGCCAGGCTGGGAGAGCTGGGAGTGTCCAGCCTGAGAGAGGATAAGGCTCCAGGGAGAGCTCAGGAGAGCTGGAGAGGGACTGGGGAAAAGGAATGGAGGGACAGGGAACAGCTTCCCACTGCCAGAGGGCAGGGCTAGATGGGATATTGGGCAGGAATTGTTCCCTGTGAGGGTGGGCAGGCCCTGGCACAGGGTGCCCAGAGCAGCTGTGGCTGCCCCTGGATCCTGGATCCCTGGGAATACCCAGGGCCAGGTTGGATGGGTCTTGGAGCCACCTGGGATAGTGGAAGGTGTCGCTGCCCAGGGCAGGGGTGTGGAACAAGATGAGCTTTAAGGTCTCTTCCCATCCAGACCACTTGAGGATTCCTCAGTCTCTACCCAGTACCAAGGTTCTTTATCCTCCCTAGGGATGAGGTGAGACCCTGGTTGAGTGGGATGAACCTTCACCCCAGAAAGGATGGACCCATTAGTCCCAGGGAAAGAGCTGATACCCCTAGGGCTTTTGGGGCTGGTGTGTGCTGATGCAAAGATTTGGCAGTGTTTTTCCTTGGAAAGAAGGAACTTCTTTCTTTCACTTCCTCACGGGGCTGCATTTTGCACACACAGCCCTCCTGCCCTCCCTGCTGTTGCTTATAAAAATGTTGAGCTCTTTGGAAGCTGCTGCATTCATGGGCTTGGAGGTGCTACCCCTTTCTGACACAAGGCTGAAGCCCCAGGACTCGCTGTGAACCACCCTGTGAGGGTCCTGCATTCCTGGGAGAGCAAAGCAGAGGGAATTCTACCCACGAGAGGGAATGGATTCCCCCATCACCCCTGTGTCTCTTGAGGATGTGATTCCTGTGCCTGAGCACCACAAGGGCACAGCCAGAGAGCTGGGGCCGATGCAACTTTTAGTTGGGGTTATCATCCCTGTAAATATGGCTTGACCCACAAGGAGACCCCCTGATGTTCTGCCAGGGAGGCAGGACAGGGGCTGTGCTCCCACCTTTTGGGCAGTGGTGATGATCATCAAAGGGAAGGGGGAACAGGAGTTGTGTGAGGAGCTGCTTTGCAGGCTGCCAGAGGCTGGAGCAGCAGCTGGAGGTGGGGTTAGGGTCTGCCTTGTGTTGAGACTAAGGAAGATTCTTTGTGATTTTCAGCAAATCAGTGATAGAAAAAACAAAGAAAGGTTGAGATCAAATGCAGAGCTTTGCTCAACTCCCAGGTGCAATGTTCCCTCTTAGCAACGAGTGTTTGTGTACAGGTTTTGCTAAGAGAGAGGAATAATTTGAAATTAAAAGTAAACTAAAGGGGGAAAATGTGTCCCTCTTATTTTTTTCTGCCAGTGTCAAAACAAATCCCTCTAATTCCTTGGGGGAGTTGTTTGTTTATTTTTTGACTGCTGTGGTTTTAGCTTTTCAAGCCCCAGAAACTTTGCCAAGGCTTTGGTGGGCATTCCAGCATCTCCAGGGTCATCTGTGTGTGAGCTGCATCTACGTGGCAGTCTCAGGTCCAGGGTGTGATCCCAGGGACTCAAACCATATTTCTGGACTGAGCTGGGTGCTCAGCAAAGTGCAGACCAGGAGTGTTGGATGAAGGTCCAACATCAACCAAGGATGCAGACAAGTCCTTGTGTCCCTCTCTGCTTCGTGTCTCAGCTCCCAAGCAGCTCCTGCTCAATACAGAAGGATACACCAACCTTTCTCAACTGTTATTGTCTATTAATTAAATGCTAATTAATTATTAAAAGAGTATTTATTGAGATTTAACAAGTCTGCAGCCGGAAAACAAGGAAAAAACCCATTGGTGGCAGGTGTTCCAGTGCAGTAATGAGGTTCTTAATAACCAATTGGCATTTGTTTGACTTAGAATAACATTCTTATTAAATCTAAATCAACTCTTTACTTGAGACACTTAATTACATGGGGGTTATTTTTTGTTCCTGGCCACCTTTCTTCGGTGCAGTGGGAGTTCCCCACCCACATCTCCTGGCGCTGACAGAGGAGCCTGTGCCTGAATAAATGAGAAGGGTGATGGTTATTCATGGAGAGTGCACTTACAGAGTGATTTCCCTGAGCTCCTATCCCTGCTTGTGCCCACGGGAGCTTCCAGGGCTCCTTCTCCTCTCCTTGGGAAAGCTGGCTCATGGAAGTTTGGCTGTGTCAGCTCCGTGACCATCCTGGGGCAGCACTGCTCCCAAGCATTCTCCTACCCTGATGTAGGGAGGGAATTACCCACCTCGCCTTTTGCTTGGTTATTTGTTAGAAATCCCATTTAGCACCGAGAGAAGTTGCTGGTGCAGCACCGAAAGCCCACAGGAGGGAAAATAAAACTCCTTCCAAGCATCTGGATGACCATTGTACCCTGGGGGGAAGAATGAGCTGCACAAAAAGCCACAGGAATCGCTCTGGCTGGAGCTTTGTGTTGCTGATGTGAAGGGGAAAGGCTCCCCAGTCCATTATCCAGACACTTTGGTTCCTTCAGGGTCAGCAGTGACTTTTAGAACGTTCTTGTTGGGAGCATTTTTGCCTTGGAAGGCGATGGGAAGGTGGGCAGGGGAGTGCCTGCTGCCTTTAGTTGGGATTTAATTACTTCCCCTTTTAATGTGGCTTTTAAAAAGGAAACAAGGATCCCAACCGGGTGCTCTTGTAGCACAAATAACAACAGGGGGGAAAATGAAAAGTACCCGACAACAACAAACAATCTGTGCTATTATGGGATCATTATTCTGATATTATTTATTTCAGACTTTTTGATACTCTCCAATGCTCGACTTCACAGGCTCATTTAGTTCCTTTCAAAAGCAAAGCAGTGCTGCAATTTTCCAGGAGAAAATGTGATAAACACTGAGAAGGGGGAAAGGAAAGAACCCGGGGACCATAGGGATAAATACATTTATTTTTACTGCTGGGGAGATGTGTGGGTGTGAGGGGAGAATCATTCATGGCTTCAGAGCCACAGGACAGGGAGCACCTGAGGGCTTGAGGTTCAAGCAGTGGTCATTCCATCACCTCCCAGATTCCAAATTGCCTGGGAAGATGGTGGCAGACAGGGATACTTTCCTCTTTCCAGACAGATTTGGAATTGTGATACTCCAGCATTGTCAGGATGTGCCCTTTGAGAAGTGGCCAAGCCCTGGAATAGGCTGCCCAGGGCAGTGCTGGTGTCACTGTCCCTGGAAGGGTTCAGAAAACGTGTGGATATGGTGCTCAGGGACACGGTTTTCTGCTGGGTTGAGGGCTGGACTCGATGATCTTGGAGGTCTTTTCCAATGTTAATGACTTTGGGATTGCCAGAAGTGCTGGGTGCAGAGTGAGTGGGGCAGGATTGCCCTTGAGGCAGGGAATGCTGCAATCCAAATACTTCCAGCCTGAGGAGAAGTATCTCCTGCTTCCCTGGTGTAAAACTTACTTCACTTCCCCGTGCCCCTCTCCTCGTGCCAAGGCAACACCTGTGGCTGCAAACACTCAGATCATTTCATACCCAAGGCTCTTTTGCCTTTCTTGGGCAGCAACAAGAGCCACACACAGCCACCTGTGACATCTGTCAGCTCATCCAAAAAAAGAGAGAGATGGGCCTAACCCACCTTCAAACCAAGGAGAGCAATAAGCTCTTTGTTCTCCCTGGGTAGTCTTGAGCATTGCTGAAACTTGGGGAGCTCTGGGTGTTTGTGTCAGCAAGAATTAGATCATGATAACATCAGATCACAAGGCTGTGCCTGGGTTATCATCGATAGGCAGCGAGAGCTGCTGCATCCAATTACTTGTATGGATTAAGGGAATCCCTTCTGAAGTCTGTCCCAAGAAGGGGAAACAAAAAAGAAAAAAAAGGAATAAAAAAGAAAAAAGGATGATTTGGATTAAAAAAACCCAACTGGAATGTGATGATCCTTAAGATCCCTTCCAGTCTGGACCATTCTGGGATTCTGTGAAAAAAAGTTCTTTAAGCTTAAAAGCTCTTTCAGAGCTTGGTGAGTAATTGTTTCCCCAGAGCAGCTGTGGCTGCCCCATCCATTGAAGTGTCCAAGGCCAGCTGGACAAGGCTTGGAGCAGCCTGGGACGGTGAAAGTGTCCCTGCCCATGGCACAGAGCTGAACAAAGTGAGTTTTAAGGTCCCTCCGAACCCAAACCATTCTGGGGCTCCATGACCCTGGTGTTTGGGGTGGTGCATGGATAGCTTTGGACATGCCTTATCCCAAAATTCCTCTTGAAAAGGAGTCTGAAAAATCACCCCACCACAAATCCTGCACTCATTTATCATCTAAAGGACCTTGATATTGAAAAATGAGCCTTGATGTTGTGAAATGATGGAAGAGCATGGACATCTTTTAGCTGGAGCTGCCTTGTTCAAACAGTATTGTGAGGGTTTATTTATATCTCTATTTTTATATATTTATTTTTTTCTGCAAAGACACACCCTGCTACACCCTTTCAAAGGTTCTGTTGGGATGAACATGACCTTTGCTGGATTCTATCCGTGGTGCACCTCAACCCTCCCTGCTGGATTCATTAGGAATTTCTGGGTTACAAAGCTGTGCTGAGCCCCCAGTTCCCCACCTCACCTGGATTTCTCATGAGAAGGGGCTGGAGGCAACCCCACAATGTCAAACCTCCTTGGATAGAGCATCCTCACCTGCTTGTCATTGGGAAGGGATGGGAGAAGAGGGTAAGATCAGCCAACCCACTGCAAAACCCCCGTCCTGGGCTCTCTCTCGCACCTAGAAAGAGCCAGCCCTCCCAGCTGGGTTTTATCTTGGCTCGCTCAAGAGCCAGTGGTGCCAAACTGCTGCAGAGAGGCCAGATTACTGAGAATGAATTAAAAAAAGAGGGTTTCCTAAAGAAAAAAATTAAACCCAGCCCTAAAGCAACAGCAAACTGCTGCAAACAAACCGGCCCCTCCTGCTCTGGCACTGGAATGAAGCTCGTAGCCATTAGCCGAGGTTTTTTAATAGTGCCTTCACCATCCTGGGAGGGATTTGCTGTCCCCAGAGCCTTGTCTTTGGGACGTGTGTCAGAAACATCCTTAAATCTTCAAAAAAAATAAACCCACCCAGCCCTCGTCTGGCTGCAGGGCTGAGTGCTGGGAGCTGTAAAAACCTGCTGACAGACAGATGGAGCGGTGTAATTACACACGGGGAGGGGGACGAGCATGCTGAAATTATTGGTGTGGGCAGACAATTAGAGGCTTTTCCAGAAGATTACCCTCTCCCTCCCATCTGTGCTCCAGGGAGGAGTTTTACTCTGGCGATGTTTCTGTCCTCAGCCGTTTGCTATTTTGCCCAAATCGCGGTTCCGCGTTCCTTTGGACACCTCTGGAGCATCCCCCGGCTTTTGGGAGGAGGGAAAGGCACTGGTGGAGCTTTGGCAGAGGCTTTGCTGGGAGTTCAGAGCCCCCATCATAGATGGCATGGGGTGCATAGCAGGGTTTCCCTGGGAAATCAACCCCCAGGAGGCTGATTTGGGGTAGGTTTGGTGATTTCTGGGTTTCTCCAGCTCGCCAGGGACACTTTCAAGCGTGTTTTGACTATGTGACCTTAAAAAAGTCCCTTCCCACTCCAGCTATTCCATGTGTACAAGCAGCAGGGAGGGCAGGCAGCTCTCAAGGCCAGCAGCAAAGGGAACAGCTAATTACAGCCCCATTTCAACCCAAATCACTATTTTTGTGTTAATTGTGTATTTATTTTCAGTATTTGATGTGCTGAGGGGTTAAACAGGAATTATTTTGGATGGCTCACCACTCTTTTTTTGCTTTATTTTTTTTTTTCTAAGCCCAAGTCAGGACATTCAATTTCAGCACTGAAAGGTTATTTCTCAACAGTTTATTTTTCACATTATGGTCACTTTGGTTTGAAAACATTGCCACTGGCCATTTGTTGAGTTTTCTGAATCAGGAAAATAATAATAGTAATAAAAGAGAGTACTTGGATGATTCACGATGTCTTTGTCAGCTTTTCATTCTCTTGGAAAGAAGATCATAAATTGAGTGTAAACTTTCTCCCAGCTCTCATGATAACACTGGGGATGGTGTTTGTGGTGTTCCCACATTGGCTCTGGCTCTTACCAAACTCCTACCAAGGGGTGACAGGAGCTCCTTTGGAATGGAAACCCCCCTGACATGCAAACCTGGGTATTTATATGTATGTAATACATTTATTTTCCCTCTTGCCATGTCTTAATAGCCCTGTCAGAATCCTTTGCTTCAAAGTCCTCCAGCCAGACCTTGAGGCTACCTGAAGTCTGAGCACTCCTTTGTGTCCTGTAAACCGATAATACATGGGGAAATACAGAAAGAAAATAAGAATTCAGTAAAGTGAATAAGTTGGTATCAGAATAAATAGACTGCAAACAAAATATGGGAAGTGGGAGATGAGAAGGGAATTGATTATTTATGACAAAATTGGTGTTTGCAGGGTAGGGACAGCCTTTTGCTCTTTACCCTTAGCTGCTGCTGCAAGGGACCCTCATATCTCTTTTGCTCCTTCTTTATGGAGCTGGGAACACAAAAACTGCTCCTTTTGGGTGGTTTTGCTGCTTGGAGGTGCTTGAGGTCTGAGTGTGTCTGCTTGTTTGCACACAGCTACCAAAACCTGACATCTCTCCAATGCATTTTCCATTTTGTTCTTCAGCTTCCCACAGCCTCTCCCATAGTCCTTGTCCTTCTTCAGCAGGACTCAGCTCCCCAAAATCTCTTCCATGGTCCCTGCTCTGCTTCCACAAAGCTCAGCCCCCTAAAATGTTTCCCATCCTCCCTGCCCTGGTTCCATGGGACTCAGCCTCCCAAAACCTTTTCCATGGTCCCTGCCCTTCTTCAACAGGGCTCAGATTCCCAAAACCTCTGCCATGGTCCCTGCCTTGCTTTGTTGTGGCAATTAGACACCTTTTTGTGGCGGTGCTGAGCTCACACTCATCTGTCTGACATCCTGGGGCAGCAGCCTGGACACAGACAGCTCCCAGACCTGAAAAACCACTCACATCTCCTCTCCTGAAAGATGTCTTGCAGAGACACAGCTCCCAGGATCTGGTTTCAGCCAGGGCTGGTTTTGGCACGGTGTGCTCTGGCTCCTTGGCTCCTGTTCCCATCCTGGCCGTGCACAGGGATCGTGGGAGGCTGCGAGTGTTCCTTTGCTGTCAGACTGCTGTGCTGGGAAGGAGCAGCTCAGGCACCAACCTCTCTGCTCCTTCAGCACTCCTTGATGGAAACAAGGGGCTCCAGAGGCTGTGGGAAGGATTCAAGGGCCCTTTGTGGCTCTCTCACTGTTCCCCTGGCCATGGGAGCCCTGGCAGGAGCTCCCCCAGCAGAGATGCCCTCTCATCTCCCAGCTTCACCCTCCCCATGGCTCAGGGAGCATCAAGTTTTCCCTCTTTCTTTCAGGGCTGGATTACTGCCTCTCCCTGCAATTTAACTGTGATTAGATACATGAGTGGTGCTGCTTGATAAGGCTGGATAGGCACACAGGGATGTGTTCACCCCTCTGATCATTTTCATGGCTTATTTCCCTATTTTTGTTTCTTTCCTCTTCCCTTCTATTTTTCCTCCACCCTCACTGGTTTGCAATTGTCATTTCCCCCAGCATTCCCAAGATCCCCACAACGTTGCTACTACCAGTCAGATAAACCCGTGAGATTATTTGTTTTCCTTTTTCTGAGTGCTTTTTCCCTTCCTTTGCCCCTGGTTCTGCTCCATCCTCCTTTTCCCCTGTTTTTCTCATTCTGCCTGGTTGGTGCCAATCTTTAGCAGTCAATACACTTTACACCGTGTCCCATTAGAAGTAGGAAAAGGAGAATTTAGGGATAGTCTTGAAATGGGAGAAGAGATTTTCTCAGAGAAAGTGCAGCTTGCAGCCCAAATTTGAAAAAAGTTTGCCAAGCACCTCCCAAGGCAGAGAGATGGATAGGGAATGATGTCTCCCTGCTCCCTAATTTACAGCCCTGACAATACGATGCCGTTAGTGAGCATCCATCTTCGTGTATAAAGGGGGGGAGGAAAAATGAAAATAATAAAAAAAAAATCATTATATGCCTTTCAGCATTGACCAGCCTGAGGAGACACGAGTTATTCTTAAGAAAGTCGTGTATCTTCTTTACTTTGGCATCAACATAAATAAAATTACTTATCTCTCGGATTTAAATGCTCTGCACCTTTAGCAGGCAATAAATTCTTCTCTCCTGTCCTTTTACGTATTTATTTTTTGCTCCATCCTTCACCTCTGATTATGAAACTGCAGCTTCCCTCTCTGCTCCGAGCAGGGGGAGGACCCCAAAGTTTCCCCCACCCTTCCACTCGTGTTTTCTGGGGAAGGACGCGCAGTGCCGGAGCAATGTCTGGTCCTTCCCAAATCCAGCCTCACCTTTCCCACCATCGTGAGCCCCACTGGGGCTGGCAGGGCTGTTCACTTCCCCAGGTGATGGGTCAGCCCCAACTTTCCATCATTTCGGTGTAAATTGCTGCCTGGGATGGCAGCTGGTGATGAGGGATGGGGCTGGGGGGACCCTGCTGATGCTGTAGGTGCTCCTGGGCTGCCATCACCACATAAATCCCAAGGTTTGTGCCATGCCAGGGGTGGCAGTGGAGAGGCAGGGGGAGCTGGGGACACACAGAAATGGGCAGAGCTTATCAACATTTCATCCTTTCTTCCCTCTCTCCTTGGTGCTTGGTCTGACATGACCAACTCTGCTTCACTGTGCTTTCCATCCTGGATTTAAAATGGAGATAGGACAGTGAAAATAATCATTGCCTTGGAAACCCACGTGGATCCTTGCTGTGGTGAAACCATGAAGTCCAAACTGCTGCTTTCAGGTGGGACAAGCTGAAATTGGTTCATGGAATCATAGAATAGTTTGGCTTGGAAGGGACCTGAAAGAACATTTCATTGCAATCCCACAAGGAAAGGCTCAGCCCTGAACCAAGAGTGGGCAGGTCCTGTTGGTATCATCTCACTTGGCAGGCAAGGAAAATCCTGATGGAAAACCCACATTTTCCTCAGAACAAAATTCAAGCAGTAATCCCAGGATATCTTTCGTCAGGAAGATTTTGCTCTTGCCCTTGGAAGTCCAAAGGGGTTTGGGATGAACAGTTTGTCTCACAGATAGAACTGCAACAGGAAAAGGGCCCCTTACCTGCACTCATTTATTTATAATTTAGAGTCCATATTTTCCGAAGCCTTCTCTTTCTTTTCCAGCCCCCCAAAAAAAAAACCTGGCAGCAATGACATTTTAACAGGAAATTAAATGAAAACATTTATTTTGAATTGACATTTTGACTTGAAATGCTGATTTGTTCCGGATTTTTAAACCAGAGAGCAGCAACGCACGGTTGTTATAAATGAGAAAAAAAGGAGGAATATATGAAAAATAGCCATGAACTCTCAGGACACGTCAGGGACAGAGAGGGGACACGTGGCTCCTGGGGAGCTCTGTAGGAGCCAGACTCAGCTTCTGCACCAACCCACCTTTGCATCTAATTTGAAACAAGCAAAAAAAGGGCAATTTTCTGTTTTCATGAGAAAGCTAGAAATTTCCATGAGACACAGAGAGTGAGAATCAATTTTTCCCATCTGCCGTTCTCCATTACCATTGGAGGGTGATAGTGTTGATGTGTTGAGGTTTTGCCTTCTTTAAATATCACTGGTATTTATTTTCATTACTCGTTCTTAATTCTAACGAAGCTGAAGTCTCCTCTGTGCCCTGGTGGAGAATTTATCCCAAAAAAGCATCTAGAAATGTTCGGTTTCTTGGTCTGCAAACATCCTTTCATCTCTCCAGCATCCCATCTGTCTGTCTAGCTGCTCCTCCACCGCTTCCTTCCTCTTCCCTGTGATCGCAGCCACCACGACCTGTGAAATGAACATTTTCATAAAATCTTCGTTTGCATTTCAAACGAGGCAGAGGCACAGAAACCCACAGGAAAGGAGAAAAAAAGTACAAAAAAAACAACTTTACTTTCTCGGTTCCTCCTTATTTCTCACATCTGAAATGATTATTAAACATGTCTGAAGGTAAAATCTCAACTCTTCCCTATGTGCCTCCAATGGAAATGGTTTTCCTTGGATGTTCTCTTCCCCTCAGCCTCTTCTGGTACACTTTGGATGGGTTTTTGTTCTGTTATGATGAATTTGTGTGATGTTGCCCTCTAATGGCTGATCAACAGGAATTTTAGGAACCCTGCCCAAGAAATCCTCCCTTAGTTTTTTGTGAGAAATGGTGGGAGTTTGGAGATAAATTGTTTGGGGGTTTCTCCGTACCCAACAGAGAAGCGGGAAATGCACATGAAACTCTCATTGTGTTGCCTCTCCAACCCCCTTGTCACTCATCCCTCTACTCCAAAATAGAAAGAACCAAAATTAGATGTTTAGGACGGCATCTTTTCCCCCACAAGCCCTTTCTTGGCTGCCTCCATGCTGCAGGAGATTCTTGAGGACCTCAGCAGATGGCTCCCAGCACTGCAGCCTTCCGACGGGAGCTCCTCCACTCCGCTCCTCTTTGAACAAGGGAAAACATTTTGACTTGAACTTTCATACATAATGATGAGGGTTGGTTACCCAAATCCACACATTTTCTTTAGTCGTTTTCATTTACTACTGTTTTAAATTATTTCACAGCCTTGCAAATCTCTTCCTGACAGCCACAGCCCAGGCACGGAAAGGGAGAGAGAGGAAAAAAAACCCCACTAAGCGTTCATTTCTCACATAATATATTCCAATCCTGTTAGGTCGTGCTGGTGAAGGTAATATTTCTGGCATTCATTTAATGAAATTGACAGTGATGAATGGTTAATTATACAAATTACATTCTTATTAAATCCCCTGGAATCATTGCCTTAGAAAGTCTTAGCTATGGACTTCTCGTGCAAGATACTTTTTTTTTTTAGGAGCATCTTTACTGCTGGCTGCTGCAAAACCGCCTTCCAAAAAACCTTGAAAAGCATTAAAAATCCCCTAGTTAAGTCAATTACTGCAGATAAGTTAATCTTAATGGGATGCTTAAACCCCTGTCCTTGCATGAGTTTACTCTTCATCCCTCACTCTCGGCTCTGGAGGCTCCGGAGAGAAAAGTTTTCTGACAATTGTTGTGACAAATGGATTAAGAGTGGATAAACAGGTCTGGATGCAAAATTTGTATTTCAAACCAGTTTTTGGCAGAATTTTCTCCCCGAGCTGGCAGTGAAATTTCCCATTTTGGGGTGGAGAGCAGCGGGAAGCCTGCGTGTCCCACTGGATCAGCCACTGGATGGGGATGCGGTGCCCTGGGAGCTGTGGGCTGCTGATAAAGAATCATAGAACAATGGGATCATTTTGGAACAGCCCTGTGAGATCATCACTTCCAACCATTAATCCAGCACTGCCCTGTCCCCAAGTGCCACATTCACACATCGTCTGAACACTTCCAGGGAAGCAGCACCAAACTCCCCTCAGTAGTTTGATCCCTCTGTAAGGTGGACAAAACCAGCCATGGACAAACCTGGTTTCTCAAGAAGCATTTTTAGGAAGAGAAGGCACCAACCTTTAACCAACCAGGGTGCTAAATCCCACTCCCAAGCCCTCCAAACTCATGGAGTGGTTTTAATTGCAGGGCACGGGATGAGCTGGCATTATTAAGCAGGGACACTCGGGAGTAAATGTAATAAATAGACTGTTAAGTTAAGCAAGTTTTCAGCTTCAGCAGTGAGAGTGGCCATCTATCTTGCGTGGCTTTCTGCATGCTTCATTACCACATGTAACCACACTGGAAAAATCAGCTTCATCCCCTCTAATTAGATGATAAGTTCCCTAAGATGTGTGTTAGTGCTGCCAGGCACCTGACGCTCCGCCGCGGCGCCCACTTCCCGCAGCTCCCGGGGAAATTTATTACCCAGCCTCATATTAGACTTAAGTTAACATCACTTAATCTTCTTACTCGACAGAGTTATGTATGAGGCACTCAGGATATATTGGCCAGGATTTAGGGGCTCTGAAGGGGGGAGCTGTGCCAGGGGGATAGAGGTGGGTGTAAGGGGGGTGGAGTGCTCTGAAGGTGATCACGATGCACTTCCCCATCTCTTTATTTCTGCTGATATCCCAAAGGGACAGAGCATCTCCTGCAGCCTCTCCTTATTCCTTCACTGAACTTCAGGCTGGTGTTGCCTGGCTCTGTCCAGAGAACAGCAGCAGCCAGTAATTAAGAAAGAATCCATGACCTCTGTGAGGAGGGAGGAGAGTGTGGAGTGTTGTTGGGCACAAACAGACTGTCACCAAAAATCCAAAACCTTCCAATGATGTAGGCTTCAGAACAGTGTCCATCAGGTCCAAAAACTACCACTGGGAGCATCACCACCCACTCCCAGCAGCTCTCTGCTCCTGGGCTGGACCCAGGTTCTTTGAGCCCAGAGACAAATGGACATTGTTTTCTTCCTTATTTTCCAGGGAGGCTGGAGATGCACAGAGAGTTCAGGGAGCTGTCACAATTGAACAACTGGTTTTGATTTGGGTTTGGGGTTTCCTCCATCTCCCTCCTCCCTTCTCCTCAGGATCTGTGTCTCCATAACAAAGTGCTGAACCTCTGGTGCTTTCTGGAGCCTGGAATAAGCCAAAGGCAGGAGAAATGATGGAGCTGCCATCACATCTCCCTCTTTTGACTCAATAAGCTTCATAGTCTCTGTATAACCACCTATATCACACCAAGACAGGAGGAGCAGGGGGAACTTTATGAGCTGGTTAGAGCAGGCAACTCCATCACCAGCCATGACTATTATTATAAAATATTCTGGAAGTTAACTCAATAAAAAAACTAATAATGAGAGGAACCATCTCTGCCTTTGTTTATGGCTTCTTTAAGTGTATAAATGAGCATGAGGTGATTAATGAGGGTGATCTGAGAGAGAAAGATTTGCATGCACAGTGCTTGAATTATTTCCTTATTGCATGTGCTTCCCAGTCCCTCTGTTTATTGTGCTGCTCAACGCTATTTAATACAGAATGACTAAAGTTATGAGATCCTATTTATTCCACCTGACACTGTCCCCTCTGCCAGCTCAGCCCCTGGGACAGATAGCGCATGCACAATGAATTCAGAAAATATATTAAAAAGCAATTATAAACTCCCTGCCTTCGGTGTCCTGGCCTTATTCTTCACAGCGCTCCCTGAGCATTTGCATAATGTCTACAGGCTCTTGTGGAGTTATCAAAACATGAGGAGTCTCTTATTTTCAAGAACTGATGGGTTTAGGAGTTAAAGGTTGCCAAAGGTGCCCTGGTACCCTCCTTCTCCATGCTCTGGTAAATGTTACTGGTGCCAGTAGCTCATTCCCTGCCCCACCAGCCACCCAGGAGATGGTGGCAGCTGGAATTTTGCCAGCTCAGCCCATGTTTCTTGCATTAAGCAACGTCCTTTGCTCTTCCCACAATGATGGCTCTGTTATTAGAATTTCATTATCTTCCTGGGCTGCTTTCCTCACTGCTTTCTGCTTTATAGACTTCTCAAAACCTCTCTGAGGGACAGGAAGAACATCAGGTCGAGCTGTTCCCATATGATGGGTAATTTTTCTTGCCTCAGACACTGCAGGGTTAGATCCTGTTGACTGTGAGCTGTATTTCACCTCTCACTCTTTCTCCAGAGCTCTTCAGCCAGAGGATTCCTATTCCACATTGGATGTGCTCTCAGTGCTGGAGTGGCACTGGGATCATCCTGCACATCCACAGCCCATGGGCTGCCCATGTGCTGAGGCACAAACCCACCAGTCAAAGACCATTTACCCTGCAAGGGTGACAGGCACCAAAGAGCCAAAACCACAGCTTGGAGGCTTTTTGAAGTTGTAACAGCACATTGTGTAGTTTCAGTGGGATTTGGGGGTTAAAATGATGGTGAAACTGGGGTGTTTCACCATTCATAACAGGGGAAAACTGCAACAAAATCAATGCAACTTTGCCAGGTTGTGCTGGAAAAACTTCTCACCTGGATATCCCACTGGTTTATTATTGATGTCTTCTCTTACGCGTAATAAAACATGGATATGTTGCAAATCCGAGGTGGTGTTGAACCAGCTGGCACTGTGTGTCTTCATCTAATTATACACAGTCCTTTGGGTTTCATTCCAGCTCCGCCATAATTCTCTTCCGCAGGATTTTAACTCACTCCCGGCACAAAACGCTTCATCTCCGTTAAAAGTGAGGGTGCGAGCAAATAAATTAGCATTTCAGGAAGTACTTGAAGGCTTTCACAGCCTGTCTTTCCCCAGAAACTGTTTATCAAGCATCTTAATACCGACCAATTTGTACACCTCAAAAATACATTTATTCTGTAAATTGTTTATAGAAAACCAACAGAAGGAAATGGGCTTTGCTGCTATTGAATTCATTAGTAGCAGACTGGCTGATTGCTTTTATTCCTCCTAACCTATTGTATATTTGATTTGCTTGGAATATTTTATATACCTCAGCACTGAATGCATTCTGTGCTGGGGTTTCAGGGAGTTAAATCAGCCTCAGATTGAGGGATCAGACAGAGCTGCTGCTTTTTGCCCCACATGTTGGGTTTTTTTGGAATAAGTAAAAGATGCAGGGTTCCCAGAGCAGCTGTGGCTGCTCCACCCTGGAAGTGTCCAAGGCCAGGCTGGACAGAGCTTGGAGCACCCTGGGGTAGTGGAAGGTGTTTCTGCCCATGGCAGAGACTGGGATGAGAGGAGCTTTAAGGTTCCTTCAAACCCAAACCATTCTGGGATTCTATGATAAATTAGATTATCTTGTTTATCACCACTGTTCCCTTGCAGTTTTCCCCTTCTGCAGATCTTCCCCACATCCCTGTCCCACCCAGAGCTGTGGGTTCACTGCACCAGCACTCACGGCTGCCATGGGGACAGTTTTGGGTGAGGTGGCAGGACCTGTATTTGGTGATGGAGTTTGTGTCAGTGTGGTTTGCCTCAGGGAACACTCCTCAAAGGCCCTAATCCTTCCTGCTCAGGTTTTTATTGCTCCTTCAGAAGAGGGGAAAAGGCCCTGAGAAAGCACTTGTGAGCTGGTGTCTCCTCACGTCAGGTACAGGGGCTGCAGAGGGAGCAGGCACAGTGGGAAGCTCCAGGTGCTTGGGAAGAGCAGCTCTGTGAGGAGCAGCTTCCCAGGGCTGCATGAGCTGCTCAGGATCACCCCAAACAGCTCAGTCAGGCAAGGAAAACTCACTGAGGAGATGAGGTCACCCTTGGGTTCTGCTGCAGGCTGGCCTGGGGCTCTGCTGGGTGCTCCCAGCCCTGGCCAACCCTCACTCCTGCCCTGGCTCACACATCTGCAGCCAAAGTGGCACCTACAGAACATCTTGGAGCACAGAACCTGCAGGTTTTACCCACTTGGCTGGATGTGGTGGGCACTGCCACAGGATGCTTTGTCCCTCTCTGCCTAAAGTCACCCCATCATCACCTGAAATTCCATAGTCCCCTTCCCTGCAGAGCTCTCTCTTTACAAACTGCCTGTTCTGGAGAGCAGGTCAGGTCTGAATGCTGCTCCTGCTGCCAATGCCTGATGTTTATAGGACCCAGCTGTGGATTTGTGCTTATATTTTCATGTGATTCACTGTGTTTAACCCAGTTTGTAACAGGATTCACCTGCTGGCTTGGCTGCTGTGACCTCCTGGGTATAAGAAGCCAGAGCTCCCCAGAATTTTCTTGCTGTTTCTGGAGTCTTATTCTCCTGTCCTATATAGGGGAATCTAAGGAAGAGGTGAGAATAATAGGGTTCATGGGCTGGAAATGGGCCCCAAAGCCTCTTTTTTTGTGATTTGATAGTAATTCTGGTTCCACAAAAGAGGAAGTACAGGATTCACTTTGACCCAGGAGCTGCCACACCTCTCCTGTGAGTGGATCATGTCTGCACTCACTGCCTCCTCTGTGCCACATGGGACAGGGTCCTATGGGAAGCTTTCATCCCTGATCCCACAGTGCCAGGCACTTGTTTGGGATGTGGTGAACAGCAGAGCTCTTTGGTCACAGCACTGGGCATCTGTAATCAAGCCCTGTCCACACTGTGTGTGCAGAAGAGGAGGTTTAAGAGATTGATGGTGTTGAATCTGAGAGGCAAAGGGAGACTTTCTCCTCCAGGGCTCCAGAACAAACCCCTGGAAAATCAATCCATCAATTATTTGCATTTCCCCCTTACCCAGTACTCTCCTCTTCCATTTTCTTCTCCTCCAAGGCA
The DNA here is from genome assembly GCF_971803275.1 of Cyanistes caeruleus. Lineage (NCBI taxonomy): Eukaryota > Metazoa > Chordata > Aves > Passeriformes > Paridae > Cyanistes > Cyanistes caeruleus. The sequence goes on from NC_141723.1 coordinate 1,477,195, forward strand.
CTGGGCTTGAATTTGAGTGTGTGAGTGAATAAAATATGTACATTTGGCTGAAAAATATGTAATAGTGAAGGGAATAACATTGAAGGGAAGCAGGACGGGGCCACGTGTTCCTTGGCAGGTACCTCACAATTTCCCAAAGCAAAGGGCCAAGATCACCTCCAAAGGTCAGAGATACCATGAAAATAATTCTTCTCCCCAAAACCCTGAGCTTTGGGGTCCTCAGCAGAGACTCATCTTTTGGGTTTGGTGGAAGACAGAAGGCACAGGGAGAGGTTGTGCTTTCATTGGGGGATGAGTGTTGGCTACTGGTGGATGTCATTTTAATGTAAAGGAGCTTGTGTGCTGTCCCAGTCACACAAAATTCCCTGTGGACATTTAGGTAGACTCCCAAATATCACATCAACTGCATGCACAGAGCCGTGTATATCCCTGCCAGCATCCTTCCTGAGGCTGATCCAGAGCTCCAGGCTCGGATAGGATCCCTTGCAATACCTTTTGGATACTTGGCATCCAACTGCACTAATGGTTGCACTCAATGGTCTCAGAGACTTTTTCCAGCCTGAAAAATTCCATGATCTTCAGGTCTTTGCTAAAAGCCAAGTGGAGAAAGCAGCAGGGAGAGGAGGAAGGAAGGGACCAGGATTGTCTGGCTTTGGAAAGAAGAGGAAGGGGATGCAGGGGAGCAGGGTGGTGTTGAGGGGGGTGGAAGGGTGACATTTCTCAGCCAGTCAAAGTTTGCAGGAAAACAAACAAAGCCTTTTCCAGACCCTGAGCCTCCAGTGAAGGGAGGCATTTAGCTCCTTGGCAGGGCTCCTTTGGAAGCCTTGGCATGACCCACTTTGGAGAGCAGGAGCCAGCAGGAGACTTTTCCCCCTCTTTGAACAGAAGTAAATGGGAGAAGGAAAATAAAAACAGAAGAAAGAGGCAACAGTGCTTGGGGGAGAATTTTGACACTAGCAAAGAATATTTCCTTTAAAAGGACAAATCCTGTCTTTTCTCCCCCTTTTCTATCTAAAAACCCTCCTCATTCCAGCACTGCTCCAAATGGGGATGTTTGCATCTGCCTGTGGCATTGTTGTTCTGTCTCTATTCCTCCTGCATCTAGGCCAGCAAAAATGCAGGTGTTCTTCTCCTTCTTCACTCAAATCCCAGAGAGTTCAGGGGGTCTGGGACACTTCCTGGGGGAGCAGGGAAGTCTGGGCGCAAGCAAACCCCTGACCTGCATTGCTGTGAGGTGGGCAAGGCATGCCTGGAGTGCCAAAATCCTGCCCCAGCTGAATGAGCATGGCAGGGTTTCATTCCACATCCCTTTCTCTTCCCTCTTTGCATGCTGGGGAAGGAAGGGAGACTCAGCAAAGGAAAAGGGTGGATCCACCCCAAAGCTGTGGTCTTGTTTTCTGTCAGAGAGAGACAAAACTTTCTGCTGAGCTCGACTTCAAAGGCAAGCACCAAGCCTGGAGATATTCATTTTAGAAATTCATGTACAGCTGCATTAGTTCAGGGCTTCACATGTTTTATCCACTTGTCACGATTAGACATTATTATTATTGCTGCAAACAGAGATGGCTGAGAGATAATAATTCTTTATGAACCTCCCGTCACAATTAATGTGAGCTCCATACTTGTCCATTTACTGAGTTTTAAGCTAATCACTCCTTATATGTGTTTCAAGCCTTTAGTGAAGTACAAATAATTTGAACTAATTAGCTTATTAAAAGAAGGGAATGAAAACAAATGGCACATGAATGAATTGTGGGATTTCGTATGGAATTAATATCTCACTAATACATGTGGATTTGGTAAATTCATTATGCATTCATAATCAGACCTGATGAATCACCTAGCTAATTCAGAAGTAATTAGGCATGAACCGCTGACACTTATTTTAAAGTGTGACCAAACTACTTGGCTCCATCCTCAGGACCCAATTACAATCTCCAAGGCAGAGGGAAGCACTGCTGTGTTCCCTGTGACACCCACCAGGGTCACACAGTGAGACCCTCTGGGAATTGTGGCTGTGCTCCAGTGATCAGGTGTGAGGGTGTCCACACTTCCAGCCCAGCAGCTCACACTGGGAGGTGTCCACTCCCCTTTCCTGGAATTAACAGTGCCATTGCTACCCTTGGAACCAGCTCATTTTTCACTCCTTGGCAGCTGATGCATTAGCAATCCTTGTAATTATTTACTTTTCGTGTTATTATGGCTCATGCAGTGCAGCACTTTCCTTGTCCAGCATCCCACAGAATGTGGGGCTGACCCAGCCCCCTGGCCCAGCCAGCCTCGGAGAGGGGATCAGGCACCCAGGGAAACAGGGGTCCACAGAGGTGATGTGGGAACAGTCCCAGCCAGCCAGAGGGTTTTGGAGGTGTTGAGACAAAAGGAAGAGCTGGGGGAGCCCTGCTGAGAGTCACAGGGGATGGGAGGAGTGGAAGAGAGCACCAAGGGTGTGACAGGAGTGTGGTGGGAAGCATGGAATCAGCTGGCATCAAGGATGGGAGGAGTGGCCGTGTCACAAGGAGGGCAGAGCACTGTGACAGTGATCTGTGAGCTGGGATTCAGGCAGGACACGAGCAGGGAGAGTTTGCTTTGCAAAGGTCAGAGGAAAGGATTGTGGTACCCAGGGAGGAAGGCTCCGGGGGGAGCCTGAGCCCATGGGAGGAGGGGGAGGATGATGCAGGAAGGCTTTGTGGGGAGAGGAGCAGGATCCTGAGGCTGAGGTGATGCTGTGCATGTGGATTAGGGAACAGTCTGAAGAGCTCTGTAGCAGCTGCTTTGGGCTTGACCTGATGGTGAGGCATCCCCGAGGAGAGGCAGGATGGCAGCTGGGCTGGGGAAGCACCCACGGCTCCCTCTGTGCCAGAGATCTTCCTGTCACTGAACGGAACCTCCACTGCAGATCTGTGACTCATCTGCCTCCAGGTACCAAACTTGTGTTTGCAGATAAGATTATCCAGGGATTAATTGTAGAGGGAGAAGAGAAATGTAGATTAGTCATCCCTTGAGAACAGACATAGATCAACAGCATTTAGAATTACCTTTGGGTGTTTAACAGCCACGGATCACCAGAGTACCTGAACACCTACCATGTAAAATCAACAGTCTCGTTAATTATGAAAAATAATTCATGTCACACCAATCTAAACCCACTAAAATCTCTTCTGCATTCATCCCAGAGGCAGCTGTATCATTCCTGCACTCGCCCCAGGGCCAGTAGAATGCCTTGAATACCATTTCTTCCTATACCTTCTCCCAGAAAACAGGGGTGGGAAGGCCTGGCAGCAGCACATTTCCATTGCTTAATCCTCCCTTTTGCAGGAACCACTGCTGCTGAGAGCCCTGGTGGCATTCAGAGCCAGGAATGCACCTGGGAAATCATCTTTGATGTCTCCACCTGTGTGTCTCCCTGCATCACCATCTCTCTGTGCACCCAAGCTGGCCCTGGTCGTGCAGCAGTGGGAGAGGATGGATTTGCCCTGCACTGGGTGTGTGCCTGTAGGTGCTCAATGATTCCCAGCCCCTAGAGACAGCGTTTGGGACCACACCCCCAACATTCCATCCCCGACAAAATCCAGGGCGCTGGCTGCATGAATTGGGAGCTTTGGTTCCACTTCTCAGAGCACATGTGTGGCAGTGGGATCTTTCCTTACCTAAAAGAAGGAAGACAAAGTGGGAAAAACACATTCCACGCACACCAAGGGCTGGAGGTGCCTGGATCCACCAGGAGGGCTGGGCCCCACTCAGCTCCCGCCGGGTACTTGCGATGCCGCACGCGGATCCAAGCGTGGTGCAATCACAAAGAATAAACAGCAGCAATTACTTAATACTTGTGGTGATGGAGTATTGAAAATTAGCGCCAGAGTTAAGCGCTAATAAGACACGTAACACACCGTACGCCTGTGAGTTTTATGGAGTAGAATCAAGAGTAAATAAAATTACAATTTAAACAAAGGCAGATAATTTAATTATCTTGTAGGCACAGTACTAAAATTTGGAGTGATTGGCTAATCAATACGTTATTACACAATGCAACAATGCGACCTGCCCGGGAGCTGGTAGGAAATGGATACTCGGGAATCAGAGTGAGTCGCTGGTTGGGGTGGTGGGAAGTGCCAGACCCTGGCAGATTCCTGGGGCTGGGATGTCTGGGAAGCGTCATTAGCATGCAAGGGTACCCATGGGAGCAGAGGTACAAACACAGAATCATTGGGATTGGAAACCCATCTGAGATTGAGTCCAACTGTTCCCTGAGCACTGCCAAGGCCACAGCTGTCCCCAAGTGCCACATCTACAGCTTTTGAACACCTCCAGGGATGGTGATTCCACCATTGCCATGGGCAGCCAGTGCCAATTCCTGACCAAATTCCAGAGGACTGGAGCTGAAGAAGGAAGCAGTGTTAGGTGCTTTCTCTGATCCCCTCACGTGTTTTTCTGATTCACAGGTTTTCAGCACTTTGACATTTAAATTTGACATTTAAATTGAACTTTCTGGAAATGAGCAAAATGAGGGAGGTAGGCACAGCTCTGGGAGCAGCGAGGAACTGCCACCTATAAATACATGTGTAAAACCCTTCCCCAGAGCAGCATCTCAGCCATGGTGCATCCATGTAAAACCACCCAGGATGGTGTAATGCCAGCCTTCACCACCAAAATGCTCACAAGGTCTTTGGAGCTCTCCAGTTTGTCCCTGCCTTGGGAGGCCTTCCAGACAAGGGGAAAAGTCTTGTTCTCTCTTGGTGTCTCTTTATATTAAGCCTTGAGGTCTGTTCTCCATCCCTGATGTCCTCCAGGCACAACAAGGAAGCGCCACTTCTCAAGGCCATGTGAGCTCACAACCCTTTTGGACCCAGAGATTCCAACCCCTGAAGCTCCTAAATATCCTTCTCCACATGAGACAGATGAGGAGGACAGAGCTGTCCCCTCACACGCATCCCATCGGAAATGTGAACAATGAGTGTTCCTACAGCCAGATCCTCAGCTGGCAGGATCTGGCATTGCCATGCCAGTGTTGGGGGGCCCCTGCCAAATTCCACCACCTGAGGATTCAGCTGAGATTTGTGAGGAGCTGTAGCTGCACACCAGAGTTACCTGCCAGGCTCTGGTTCCACACCAATGCCAATTCTTCTAAGGGAAAGCAGCTCTGCTTTCCAGCCCATTGTATTTCGCTAATTTAATTCTATTCTGTATGTCAAATCACATTATATATTCACACTGACGGAGGATCTATTTTTTTCTTTATTAATATTAAGACATTTATTTGTCATTTTTTAACAAAATTGAAAAGGAATCAAAACCTCATTTTCTGGCAAAGCAGCATTGTTGGTGTGCGTGCACCACTGCTGATGTCTCGCTGTGTGTGGCTTGCCTTTCTCTGCAATTTTTTTTTCCTTTTCCAAAGTCCAGCTCTGGGACACAACTCCTCCACCAGGCTCCCATGGGATTTCATACAGCCAAACCCCTCCTCCAGGGAGCACATCCCAGTTTGGAAGGACCAGCAGGGAGGGCGCCAGGCAGCTGGGGTGTGCAAATGCTGCTCTCTGATGCAGGTGGGATGAGATCTCTCATCCTGTGCTCAAAGGACTCTCACAGTGAGCACTCACAGTCATGGAACTATGGAATGGTTTAGGTTGAAAGGGATCTTAAACCTCATCTTGTTCCAATCCTCTTGCCATGGGCAGGGACACCTTCAACTATCCTGGGTTGCTCCAAATCTAACCTGGCCTTGGATGCTTCCAAGGATCCAGAAGCAGCCACAGCTTCTCTGGGCACCCTGTGCCAGGGCCTCATCATGCTCATAACTAAAAATTTCTTCCAAATATCCAGTCTAAACCTATTCCCCCTTGCCCTGTCCCTCCAACCCTTGTCCCCAGTCCCTCTCCAGCTCTCCTGGAGCCCCTTTAGGCCCTGCAAGGGGCTCTGAGCTCTCCCTGGAGCCTTCTCCTCTCCTGCTGAGCACCCCCAGCTCTCCCAGCCTGGCTCCCCAGTAGAGGGGCTCCAACCCTTGGAGCATCTCCGTGGCCTCCTCTGAAGGCAAGGATAGGGGGCAGAGTGATTAGGAGAGGGGATTTGGCTTGTCCCATGAAAATCCTCCTGCAGCTCTGCCACAGGTGATTCCAGTACCTTGTGCAATGACAAGATGAACATTCCATTTCTCATGAGGACATGAGATCATCCCATTTATTTTGTGATTTGCCCTTGTAGACTTTGCACTTCTCTCTGCACAGAGAACATTCAAAGCAAGCGATGTTGTTCTGGGAGCCCTTCCAGCCTGAGCAGTGCTGAGCTGCTCTATCCATGGTTGGGAACTGTCCAGGAATTCAGTGGGCAGGGGCAGGAAATGGGCTGAGTGTGCATGGAGGTGGTGGTGGGCTCTGAGTCTGGAAACCCCCTGACTGAAAGGTTCTGGGGTCCAGCCAGACCCAGTTACAGGGTCTGAACCGCACTCCTCACTCATTACACCACAGGAGCCCTGGACAGTATGGAAAATCTCCCTCTGTGACCTTGGTGGGGAGCAGATGACCTCTCCAGCTGCTGTAAAATAATTTTAGTGATGTTTCAGGGAGAAGATTATTATTTGACTGAGAAACTTCAGCATTTTGTGGAAAACTCCATTTTCCTGTGAAAGGTGAAGATTGATAGCTGGGGAAATGGAGTGAGAAGTGGCAATGGCCACCTGAAGTGCACAGGAGTGTTTTCCCTCTGTCTGCCTGCCCAGTGCTTTGTCTCCTTTTTCCCAAGCAAAATAGTCCCAAACAGCTCTGATTTTTCCCTTTTCTTAAAAAAATTATCAGTTTGGGATTTTTTTGAAGGATGTTAATTCCATGTTGTGGCTGGGGGGAGCCCATCATGTTTTACAAGGCACTGAGCTTCTCTCTCCACTTCCAGCCACAAGCTGGGTGGTTTGTGTTGTTTCTTCCCTGGTTTGAAGATCTTTGGGGCAGGTTCTTGGGAGAATCAAATAGCTTGGAAAAACTTTGTTCATCTCCAGCTGCCATGGATCTGAGCTGTGGCTTTGTCATTTATCCTCCAGCACAGACCTTGCTGGAATTAAGGACACAGAACAGAGTGGAAGTGAAGGGATGTGCCTGCCCTGCCCATGCACATTCCCACAGCACAGCAGCCAGGAAGGGGTTGGGTGAGTTTATGGCATTTTTGGCTAATGAAGCAGAGATCTGCATTGCAGCAATTGCAGAGAGGGGTGGAGATGCCAGCAGGGGCTTTGCAGGGAGTGCTGAAGCTGAGGCTCGGGGACCTTTGCTGAGCTGGACAGGTCATTGTGAGGCACCTGGGCTGGTCCAGTGCCAGCACTGGCAGTTCTGCAGCTGTCACTGTCACATGGGGTGGGTTTGGGCAGGGCTGGCACTCACAGGTCCCCATGTGGCCTCCTGCCAGCAGACAGGGCCAGTTGTGAGCTCCTCCATCCCACCCTGACTCAAAGAAGCTCACCTCAACCTCTCTGACCCCCACTTGGCTCCCCAAGTCCCTCAGCTGACAAATCTTTGTGGCCCCCCAAGGTTTCTTTCCCCCTTTGTAGGATGGGTGGTGCCAGCAAGGTGTAACCATTCCCTGGCATTGCTCAGATGATGCCCTGAGTTTGAGCTTTCATGTTTTTCAGATTCTGTGCTGCCCAGGTGTGTAGTTCTGAGCTTCATATGAAGTGTTGGTGAGCTCTCTTCACAGAGTGGGTAGACAAAACAATTCCTTTTCCAGCTTGGTACCAAGGACAAGCGTTACAAGTTTCAGGCCCAAAAGCAGAAACAACAGGGAACTGAAGAGAAAAAACAAGGAAGGGACTTCATAACTTGAAGCTGTAATTGGACAATTAACCCCATTATGCAAATGGAGCAAAATTTATACTCATGACCAGTCACCCATTTTGTGACCATTTTGGGTTCACCTTGGGTTCAGCCCTGGCCAGGCTCTTGTACTGCCCCATGTGTGTCCTTTAAGGCCTTTCAATAAATCCTTACTTTATTCTTAACTCTGCCCAGCCTCTGTTCCAGGTCAGCCTCTGAGGGCATCACAGAAAGCTGTGGCTGCCCCAGCCCTGGAAGTGTCCAAGGCCATGCTGGACGGGGCAGCCTGGGATAGTGGGAGGTGTCCCTGCCCATGGAGAGGGTGGCACTGGATGGGCTTTAGGAGCCCAACCAACCCAAACCATTCTGAATTCACCAGATTTTTCTCCAGCCTCACTGGTTGGCTGGGGCGCAGCCCATTGGCTGTCCCTGCTGGTGAGATGCCACAACCTCTTCCAAGATGCCAATAAACCACTTCTTCCAATAAACCACTCTTATTCCCACAACTAGGAACTAGCAGCTGGCAGTTCTCCTAAGAACTGGCAAGAAGCTGTGTCATGTCTAGGTTGGATATTGTGATATTCTTCCCCCAGAGGGTGGTGGGGCACTGGAACAGCCCCCCAGGGAATGGTCACAGCCCCAGGGCTGACAGAGCTCCAGGAATGTTTAAACAACTTTCTCAGGGACACGGTGTGATTGTTGGGGTGTCTGTGCAGGGACAGGATTTGAACCCAATGATCTTGTGGATCCCTTCCAACTCAGAATTTTTCATGATTCTGTGATTCTACGATTTCTCTTTCTGTAGGAGACTCTAACACAGCACAGTACACCTGAAGCACAATAAAAGATGGAATTTCTTGTAAAACCAAATGCTTTCTAGAAGAATATTTAAAAAACCCAAAAGAAACCAAATCTCCCCCATTCTTTTGCTGCTGTATCAACATAACCTGATAGCAACCCATTGCTTTGATGAGGTCTGTGTGTTTCCTTTCTGGTTTATGGTATCGTATGATTATAAAGTTGAAACAATAAAAGCAAATCAAAGCCCTTTGATATCATGAAAACAAAACGTTTGGGGTTTGGCTAAAATGAATTATTGCTGAAGCTGCACTGAAGTGCTTGGATTTTTAGGACTGCTTTGTGGTGCTTCTAAAAAAAAAAAAGCTTTACATTAAATTTAGGTAAATTTTAAAACAAACCATCATTTCAAAGAAGAAAAAAATCCTAATGCTGTGCTTTGAGAAGGCAGAGATAAAAACTTCCCAATTTTCCCGTAGAAGAAGAATATTTTCAATTAGAAGTGTTTCAAGCTGGTTGTCAACGATTTGGGGACATTATCTGACTCTTCAGTTTTCAGCAAATGAGGTTTCTGATTGGAAGGAGCTCACCCATCTGTAGGAGAGTGTCCTATATAGAGGACTAATAACGTTGGCATGAATAATTCATTGATCTTTATTACATCGAAAGGTATGTGTGGAGTGTGATGCACACACAGTCTCATCAAAGAAAGGCATATTCAGTTAAAAATAATCAGTTTGACTGTAGATTTTTAGAGTGTTTGATGGATTAACTCCAGCAAATCAACCTCCAAACTCGACTTTTGTTTGTCTCTCCCCGATCTGTAGGGAGATTATTAATATCATGTAACATTCAGTTAATAGGTCAGATGTGAGACCTTATTACAGATCGGGGATAAATTGCCTCTCCTGTAGCACATCCCTGACCTTCACAGACTTCAGAGTTCAATATTCAGCCTTCATCCATCCAGCCTTAATTACTGTGTGCACGAGCATTAGCAGCACCATGAAAGGGCCAAGTTCATGCAGCCAGGACCTTGCTTTGCATCATCTCTCAGCCTGGGAAGGACACAAAAATGTCTTTGACAGGGTTAGACCCGGGATCCTCTTCATGTCTAGATTGGCTTTTAGTTGTTTTTCACCCAAAAGTTTGCTCTGGGTTCTGTGGAATTGAGGGACCATGGTCCCTTCTGCCTCATTAATAACCCTGAGAGCTTTCCAAATATTCATTACTTGATCTTGTTGCACCTGGATTTTGGGGGTGCCTTTGCAGGGTGTTTCCACCCAGGACAGTGGTTGCATAAAACAGCTGCAGGGGCAGAGCTGGTTCTCCCAAAATCCCACTGATCAGTGAGGATTTGTTTTGTTCAGGGGAGACATCACCATCTGCAGCTTTCTCCTGAGAGGCAGATGTCAATCTCTTCTCTCTGTGGCTGGGGACAGGACCCTGGGATCAGCTGGAGCTGGAGCTGGACCAGGAGAGGTTTAAGTTTGATTTAGGGAAAGGTTCTTCCCTCAGAGGTGCTGGCACTGCCCAGGCTCCCCAGGGAATGGGCACTGCCCCGAGGCTGCCAGTTTGAACAACACTGCCAAGGATGCTCAGGGTGGGATTGTTGGGGTGTCTGTGCAGGGCCAGGGGCTGGGCTGGATGATCCTGTGGGTCCCTCCCAGCTGAGGAGATTCTGTGATTCTGTGATTTGCACAGGAGGGCTGTTGAGCTTTTTCTTCTCCTAGGAGCAGCTGGAATGATTTGTGGTGCTGTCTCGAACTGAGGATGGATGAGACCAGGGGTGGTTGTAAGGCAAGAAATGTGGGTTTGGGGATGGATTTGATGATCCAGCCTGCCCCATGCCTGGTCCAACTGTGTAAACAAAGGGTGGTTGGCAGATGTCCCCCAAGGAGGGTCCTCAAAGAGAACTTCCCTTGAAATGTATCTTTTCAGTTTTACTCAATTCCACTCATTTTGCCGGGAGAAAGTCGATGGCCTTCATTACGAGTCAGAGCAGGTGACATAATTCTCCTTCTGTGCTTTCAAATCTATGAACACACGAACTTAATATTAGCAACACAGATACAAATAGCATTTTAACGCAGTATTTATCACTGTGCCTTCTCAGGAGAAAATCTATCAAAGCTTTAAATCTAAAACTCTCCCATTCTTCTCGAGCAACAAGATCAATTCATTAATATTTGGAAAGCTCTCAGGGTTATTAATCATCTGTTATTATTTTATTTATATACCTCTTAGTAAGAAAAAGTGGATGAACCAAGGCCAGTCTCACTGATTGCAGCTTTTAACTTGGGGGAATGCAATGGGAGAAGGATGGGAACAATTTTATTGGGGAAAAAAAAATCATCCTTTGTGCTTCCAATTTGCATGGCAAAGGTAATAAAAGATGCTGCAAGTCATCTAAAGGCTGAGAAAGGTAGCAGGTTAATTGTCTTATTATGAATTCACTTTGTATCTGTGGCCTTAGCAGAGATCATAATGAATTTATTTAGTATTCACAGGGCCACCATGGCAACTTCCTTCCATCAGTGTGGGCAACACCTGTGTTGCCTCAGGGTGGCTGTTTGGGAGCTGGTCTGAGCCCAGGCTGCAGTGGATGGAGCAGAGGAGTTATTAAACCGTGCCACAGATCAGCCATGCAGAGAGGTCAACCCCCTAAATGAGTTTAGCTCCTTCCCTGGGTCTATCTCAGATGAGTACCCACAGCTTGAAAATAAGTTTGTAATTGACTGATCCAGACAGATGAGTTTGGGAAGAGGTGATTGATGTCAGCAATATATCTGAACGCAATCAGCCTGGCCCAGAATACTAATCTGACAGCCTTTAGCAGCTCAGATCTGCTGCTCAAACACACTTTGGGAACGTAGATTGTGCCCCAACCATGCCTTGGGGTCATGCTTTTTCCTGCCTGGGAAGCAGAGTGGGGTCAGGAGTTGCCAAGTCTGTGGTGTTTTATTTGTGCTGAGCTGTGGTTTCGCTCTTCAGGTCTTGATGCCTCCAAATATTTCAGCATGCACTTACATTTAAGCTCACAAGTAGTTGGGCTGATCTTGGTATAATCTGCCCCAAAACATCAGGAACAGGGGAGGACTGCACTAAGTCAGGCCAGGGAAGTTAAGCTCATGCTGGAAGCAGTGGGGTCTGCATGCTCAAGAGGTTTACACAGATTTGTGCAGAAGAGCAGTTTTCCACACCCTTTGTCCTGGGCTGCCTTTGCTGAGCCATGTGCTTAAATGGCAGAGGGACAAATTCCAAGGTTACCACCAGTAACCTCACTTTCCAGTAGCAGGACGTGGAACTGTGTCTTGGTACCTGGAGCTGCATCCAACTTGTGCTGGCTGAGCCTCTGGTCCCCAGGAGCTCAGGGGCTGCCACCCTCACCAGGTCATCAGGCTTGGGAAAAGAAAGCTCTGGGAAATAAAGGTGGGGGGAAAATAGCGAAGTTTTCTGCTCCCTGGGGGCTGGAAAGGGGCAAATGGCAATGGTAGGGTGGATAAACAGGAAAATCCACATTTCACCACTTTTGGTGCAGAGACATCTCAGACAAAATCATGGTTTAGTTGCTTTGCTGAAAGACCAAAATTAAGTGCTGGTGATTCTTCACCTTGAGCCTTTTCCCTGGGTATTTTCTGGTTCACTGGATTAATGATGCACTCTGGAGAGGTTGAAGGCTCTGTGATCCCTGCCATTCCTTGCTTTACCAGCTGACGAGCTCAGAGCCTGGGATGCATGTGGGGATGGTCAGGGCTCCAGCCTGGCTCCGTTGGATAAGGCAGCAAAGGGCACTGCACAGCCACCACCAGGAGGTGTGGAGATGCCACAGACAATGTGACATTTCCCTGGACTTTGTTTGGAGACTCCTCATTTCCCTGTGCTGTCCTGCCCAAGTCCTGCTGGAGCAGCGGAAAGCAGGGAGGGCCAGGCAGGGATCACTGCAGAGGACCCAGGAACAGGGGGATGGAGCTTCCTCTCTTCCCCAGCCTGTTGCATCTCTCCTCTCTCTTGCCAAGCTCCTGGCTGGTGTTCCTGAGCCACCAGCAGTGTCCCTCTGAGCATCTCTGTCTGTCTCCAGCCTCAAACTCGGCGGCTGTGGCCCCGTAGGCCGCGGGCAAGGCCTCTCTGAGCAGCAGCATCGATGTGGTGGCTGCCAGAAGGGAGGAGCTGCTTTATTCCTTCACCAGTTCCTTCACTGCCGGCCTTCAGCTGGCACAGGGCCTTTGATTCGTGTGAGGGGTCATGTCTGTGTCACTGTTGGGATGGCCCTAGGACAGCAGGCAAGAGCTCTCAGGTGCTGTTATTGCACTTTTCCAGCGGTGATGGAACACATCACTGAGCTGCCTTTCCAGGGAATAATTTCCCATCCAGCTGCCAGCAGTATTTTCCTCTCCCTACACTCTTTCTCGTCCCCAGCTCAGCAGGGATCCCAGGACAGGTCCCTCCTGCCTGTCCTGCCCTCTCCCAGCTCTCTCATGCTCCAGTGTTTGCCATCACTGCAAGCCTGTCCCCACCTAAAGGGGCTGGTGCTCCTTTCATCTCTGCATCTCTTTAACTCTTCATTCTTTTGCCTTGTCTTCCTCACTGGCAGGATATGAAAAAGCCACAGAAATCGAATTCCATTTAAAGGCATCCACCAAGAGAGGATTTTTTTTTAATCTGCCTTCCCCTTCTCTCCTCCTGAAAATGAAGTTTCTTGCACTGCTCATTAGATGATAAGTGAATACAGAAAAACCTTTGAGTGAAGGTAATTCCTGGCGTGTGGAAGAGGGCTCTGGTGCTGGCTCCACATTTATGAATGCAAACGAGTCCGGGCGTCCTGTGGGGATGCTTTGTCAGTCCTTTTATCTCTAAAACCAAAGTTCAAACTGACTTCCTGAGTCAAGAACCATAAAATTATTCTCTTGAAAGAATTCTCAAATGCCATCGGTGGAGGGGGGAGACCTTCATTTCCCAGCCTCTGAACTGGTCCATGCATATGCGGGGGAAATGAAAGAGCCCTTCATTATCAGGGTGCTATTCAGCCCCGTGCTGCTCTCATAATTCATGGAATATATTATGCTCCAACAGGGAAGGTCCAAATGGAAATCCCTATTAGTAATAATAAAAATAATAATAATAGTAATAACTTCTCAATGTGATTCAGTCACCTATTTAGTCCCTAGATCTCAAAGTGCTTTTGAGACAATTAACCAAGACCCACAGAAATCCTCATCAAGCCAAGATGTCATCATCACAACATTTGCCTTTATCACAAATCAAAGGAGCAGTAATTTGAGGGCTGTCCCCCAAGTTGGTGCTTCATCTGAGCACCATCAGCACCCCAAATCCATGGGGTGTGGGATAACGCTTAGTAAACAGTTCTGTTGGTGCAAATAGGTTGGAATTGAAGTGAGAGGATGCTTTAAGTGTGAACACAACCATGGCCATGGGCTAAAGCTGCCCAGGTGCCTGGCTGTTCTGGCCTGGGGTGTTTTGAGGAGTGTTTCCAGGATGTGCCATTAAAGGGCTGCAGATCTGTAGGACTGGGGCACTTGAATGTGACTTTGGAGCAATTAATCTCTGGAATCTGTGCAGAGAGATGAGTTTGCAAGCACCCCAAAATCAGTCAGACCTGCTGCATCAGAGGTAAACCTTTTATACAGGCTGCACATTTCAGCTGGGATGGTGTAAAAACACATGTGCAAACACACCAGAAGCTGGATAGATAAAACAGAGGAGCACAGGACAGGGAAATGACAGCCGAGAAGGAGAAATACAAGTGGTGTGACTGCCAGCACATCTGTCCCAGTTACCACCCACCAAGGAGACACAACAAGGCCCCAGTGCCAGCACCATCCCTGTCACAAGCCACACAACACTGTCAGCATTGCAGAGGTCAGGATTTCACTGTGGCACCAATTAACAGTGTGGTTTACAGGCAGTTCTCTGGATTTTAAATTGCATGTCTTTTTTTGTAGCTTTACCTGAAGAGATAAACTGCTGCCATGGGTTGGGGACTTTTTTTTTTGCCTCTTGAGCTGAGCATCAGCACAGCAAAGGTGTCTTTTCCCACCCAGTTGTGATTTAAATCCCACTGGTACAATTCTCAAGCAGCTCCTGAACTCAGATCACCTGGTGCAGATGGAAACTCTCCACGGGCTGAAAGGAGAGCTAAAAGTTCCCTTTTAGCCTATGGATATTTTGCTGCCAAGCAGGATTCAGCCAGGGAAGGAGCTTGGGCTGTTCAAGACAATGCTGAGGTCCATGTTGCTTTCACAGCCAGCATGGAGCAGTACTGGAGGATGCTTCTGTTCCTGTCCAACCCTCCCTCCAGCTGGTTCTTTCCACTACCTCCCAGCACTGCCTAAAGGTGCAGGACCCTATTTAATTAAGTAATGAGAATCGAATGTGATAGCTACAAGCATCAGCTAATTAAAAGGAGGGGAATTGCAAATGAGAAGTGCCATGAATTCACTGAAAATCAATCAAATTAGAGTGTCTCATCATCCCTTCAAATGGGCCTGATCTTCTCCCTCTTTCTTGCTGCTTAACCCTTTGTACCAGCATATTTGTGTTGGTGTTAGGGGAAGGTGCTGCAGAGACATCATGGGAAAAGGCAGCATTTGGGGCTACAATGGCACGTGGTCACCCCAGTGCTTTGATCCTCCCTGGAGCACAGCTGGATCTGTGTCTCCTCTCCTCTTTGCAGGTACTCCTGGCAGGGCCCTTCTTCCTTTAAATCCTCACCAAGGAGCACAACAGCAGCAGCACCAGAAGAGGAGGAAGGAAAAAATCTCATTTAATCAAAGAGAATATTAAAGCTGAGCTTTTTGTACAGCAACGGGGCTCAGATGGAGAAATCCCTTCCGTCGGCAGGGGGAAGAGTGAGGGAGAGGGAAAGAGATAAAAAAGCATCAGAGTTTTAATTAAAAAGCTGCATCCTGCCTTCGTTTGCAGCTTGTTTCTGTATCCCTTCATTAGGCTTTACCCTTTAAATGCTCGTTATCAAAGTTGTACAAATTCCACTGACTTGGGATCTGTGTTTGCTTGGAAAAGCCCTTTCCATCTGTGGGGATTGCTGATGGGCTATGGATGGACCAGCAGCAGAGGGAAGGAGCAGAAATTGTTGTCTCAGGGGGAAGCATCCTGGCTCCAGGAAGCATCCAGCTCCAGCCAGGCCATCTCTGTGACCTTGCACAAGGCAGAAAGGAGAAGCCAGGTGGGTGATCCTTAACTCCATGTGCTGGAAAAAGCTTATTTAGCTGCTGTAAGCTCAGGTGGGGGCCTGTTAGAACCATCAGCTCCCACCACACCTTGTCTGACCCAGCAAGAATATTTCCAGAGCAATTTTACGTCTTCAGAATTTTTGCTGAGCATCCTGGCATGAATATCTTTATCCATGCTCCTGGAATTGAAGGGTTCCATGCCTGATTCCTGCACTCTGATTCCTGCATCAGAGTGGGGTTTGGCCAGTGCCATGGTCCCCAAACCCTCCTCTTGTCCAAAGTGCCACAGGACCTTTCACAGCCACTGGTCTGTGCCTTATTTTCAATTAAAGTGCTAATGATCCCTTCCAAATTGGGCTGCTGAAGAACACTGTCCTCACCCCAAGGAGACCAGATGCACTTTAGGATCCAGAATTAAAAGAGAGCCTATAATGTGGGTAAAGAATCCCTTATAAAATCCCTCATTTCCTGTCTATCCCCCTTGCTGGTGCTTTTTCAGGGCTCTGGCTGCAGTGCTGGGCTGGGAAGGAGGAGGTGGCAGCTCGAGCTGGGGTCACAGCCAGGCTGTGTCCGAGCCTGGTCTGCAGCAGTGTTAAATGTTTAATCCTGGAAGGAGCTGAGGGGCTGGGACACCTGGGCCTGGCACTCACCCGTGCCAAGCTGTCTCGCCTGATCATTAGCAGAGCAGCAGCAGCCAGGGTGCACAAGTTCAGTCCCTGGATGTGTCAAGTCCGTTTTCCTTTCATGCCTGATGCTGGGGACCGAAAACTCAGAACATCCAATGTGGCAGGTGACCTTGAGCAAGATTGTCCATCCTGGAGACACTTTCTCCATCCCTTGTGCAGGGTCACTGGGGAACCTGAACTCATTTCTGTTTTCAAGGCATAAATGAATGCTGGATGCTGCTTTGTCCTGTTTCAAGATGAGGATGAGACAGGAAAATTTGCTTCCCTCTTTCCACCCAGCCCTCAGGTGAAAAGCCCAGTTTGCCTCTAGGGTCAAAGCCACCATCACCTTACAATCCTGAATTTAGGACTTTTTCTCCTTAAATAAAACCTTCACTGCAATGAATTGCCACCTAGCCAGGTGGCCCCAGTCCCTCAGCTGGGTCCCAGTGACAGCTGCTGGGATCGCGCTCCACAGCCAACTGCCGGACCTGACAGGACGCGTTAATTAGGACGTGATGTTCCTCGATGTGACACTCCTAAAGCACGGCACAACTGGCAGTGTCACTCACCACGGGGAACAGGGGCTGCAATGCCACCTTTAATTAAAGGGAAGCAGCGCTGACAGCGAGGTGGCTGTGCCAGCACCGGGACCCCGCTCACTCCAGAGAGGGCCGGGCGTGTTCAGGGTCTGTGGCTGTTGTCCTGCTGTCCTCGAGCTGGTCCAGAGGGACTGTCACTGCCTGGGAGCAAACTCAGCTGGCAGTTTCTGCTTTCTGGCTTTCCTGAAGGAAGGGCAAAACTGAGGCACCAGCTGATAAGGGACTGTGCCATCACTCAGATGTGGGAGACTCATTTAGGTCCAGGGTCTGTTGGGGTGGAATGATTTGATTTAAACCCACTCTCATCCTCTGCCTTCACACAGGCAGTGATTCTGGCTGTGCTTGGATCCTCTCCCTTGTGCTGAGGTGGAGCCTGACTCACCTGGAAGTGCCCAGGGAGAAAACTTGGGTTGTATCTCCAACAATGCATCTACTCACAGCTCCAGCCCTCTGCCCTATTCCTCTCCAGCTGTGCAGGACAAGCCCAATGTCCTGTTGGGATGATGGGGTCATGCCCCCATGGCAGGGAGGATGCCAGGAACCCGAGCCATGAGTGTCCCACAGGGCTGGGGCATGAGACTGTGCTATGTATGTTTGGGGTGGTTCACCTCGTTACTCACAACCTCATCAAGATTAATGGGACCAGCAAAGCTCCAGGGGTGACTGAAGTAATATCTGCAGCAGCTGATCTTTGGGGAAAGCCATTGCCTTAGTCCTGGACTTGGGCCACCTTTCCAGATTTCGGTTTCTGACTTTACACCAGAAGCGTGTTAATATTTTGCATAACCACACCCACATAAACCAGGGAAGGATCTGGCTCATCCCTGGCCCAGCCAGGGTCTAGTCCTGATGCAATCTTTGTCTCCATGGCTCCTGGCAGTGCTGTGCTGCTGGATCAATGGAAGTTATTTCCCAGTACGCTCTGGACTATGCACACGGGCCCTGTTAGGCAGGTGAATGGTGCAGCTCGCATGTCATCGTTGTTCTATAATTGTCATTGCTCTACAAGGAGCTCTGGATGTATCTCAAGTGGAAATAATAACCCCAGTTTTACGGGAATGTGGTAATATATACCCAGCCTAACGCCATACATGGGCAGAGCCACCTCCCCCACATACCAGTTGTGATTGCTCTCCCCAGCTCAAGGGAGCTTTTCTTGAGCAAATGGCACATATTCCCATTTCCATACAACAGGCCTCAGGGAAAAGGCAAAAGGTTTTCTGAGCCATCAGTGAGGCCTCTGCAGGAGGACTCTCTATCCAAGGTGCACCCTTGCCTTGTCTTCCCGTGTCTGGTGGTGGCTCTCCAGAGTCATGGGGCCCCTGGAAGCTGTACTCAGTTCTCAGATGATAATCCA
This sequence comes from Cyanistes caeruleus, assembly GCF_971803275.1. Classification (NCBI taxonomy): domain Eukaryota; kingdom Metazoa; phylum Chordata; class Aves; order Passeriformes; family Paridae; genus Cyanistes; species Cyanistes caeruleus. The sequence continues at coordinate 1,495,621 of NC_141723.1, forward strand.
TGTTTATGTGGAGGTTATGACAGCAGGAGAGACCAGTGCCAGGACTGGATCAGGATCCATGCAAATCCACAGGGAAACACAGGCTCTGTCCTAGGGAGTTAATGATCCTAGTGGAAAACACGGTCTCAGGCAGTTTGGAGATGCTGTCCCAGTGTCACCAGTGGTTAAACCATGTGTTGGAGCCACGTTTGGAAGCTCCAAGGGGGAGGTTTCTCCTTGAGAGCCTGTTCCATCTTTTGCACTGAGCCCTCAGCTCAATCCATCTTGGCTCAGTGCCCTGCCCTGGCTGCCACAGGCATCTCTGGGCTCCACTTCCCCACTGCATTTGCCTTGTTTCTTGAGTTCCTTCCAAAAATACAAGGGGGCGTTTGGTGTTTTGGACCTGATGTCTCCATCCTGTATTTTCCCTCTGAGCTGCTTCCACCTTCTGGTGTTCCCATCACCGGAGTATTTTGGCTCTGTATTCCATTTTTGTACACCTGGCTCCGTGTCACCTCTCTCCTCCGTCCTCCCTGTCACCTTGTCCTGTGCCCCACCATGAGGTCATTACAAACATCACCATTCCTCTCCTCTCTGCTCCAGGATTCAGGGAGGAATTTCTACCAGCCAAAAAACAGAGGATGGCAGTTCCTTGGATTTCCTTCTTCCATTGCCAATGGATTGAAAATTAAAAAATAAAGGACCCTTGTGTTTTGGGATGGGAAATAAAATGTTGGGGGGAGAGAGAAAAAGTATTTCTCAACATAATGAAAACACAAATGGACAAGATAATTATCTTCATAAGGGCTTGGATCCATGACAATACATCTCATTTTATAAAGCACATTAGTGTAGGAATTTTATGCAAAAAGCTAAAAGAAATCTAAAAATATAAAGCAATTGAGGCAAAGCAATGGGGATTATTAAAAGGGGAGGAGTGTTATATTGGAAGCAATAAACCCTAGAAGAACCAGGAAAACAATGTTCTAGTAAAACTGTAATAAATGACTGGGGTTTAATCACTTGGTAAATAACTAAGATATTTCTGCAGGTCTTACACTGTTGCAAAAAAAAATAATCCCAACCCCTTGTACATTAAGGATTCAGCCAAGATGTTTTTTTCTGGAGACAGAATCAGGAAAGAGTATCATTTCAGCAATTCACTTTTTTAAATAATAGTGTATTATTTTCTGCATGGATCCACTTTTCCAACCTCTCCCTTGCTTTTAAGAGATCATTTACCATTAGCTGGGTTTTTCTCCTGTTCCCCACTCAGCGTACTCTTGAGTCTTTGAACACACAAAATTATATTATTCCAAGCAATCTTCCCCACCACAGCAAAAAGCAAACACTTTGGGAAACTCCTGGAGGGTCTCATTTTTAATAATGATCTTTTCTGTGCTTGGACCCTAATTGAAGATATTATATGGGTGTTTTAGAAAATAGAAGCACATTTTGTATGGTTTTTTCTTTACCTTTTAAATAGCTGGAATCTAAAAAGTCCCTGTTCTTCCACCCCCCAAAGTAATGGTGCATTACATTAAAAAGAAAATACTTTAATTTAATTTCCTCTCCTTTTTTTACAACCAACCCCATGCAGCTGAATGAAACTCAACTCTCAGTTTAATTTATAAGGAGGTGGGGAGGAGGCCCCAAATCCTGAGCCTGCCACATCATCGGTACCAGCCTAGCTGGTGCCAATCCTGAGCAAAAACTGCCTGTCCATGGCAGCAGACAGCACTGGCAGAGGCTGCACAGGGAACTGGTGGAGCCACCATCCAAAACAGAGTGGTGGCAGATGATGGTGGCATTTGGTGATGTGGTGCAGTGGCCATGGTTGGTGTTTGGTCAAAGGCTGGACTTGATCTTGGAGGTCTTTTCCAGCTTTGTTAATTCTGTGATTCTAAACTCCTCACTCATGGTCTCATGAGCTCATGGGGTCCTGGCAGAGGGGACATCACCCCTGGGGCACCAGGGATACATGGGATGGGCTGGGGCTTGTGTCTTTGAAAATCTCACATCCCTTCCAGCAGGACCAGTGCCTCCAGGGGCTAAACCTTCATGCTGGAGTCTTTAAATCCCCTCAGCAGCCAAGGCTTTGCCAGGAGAGCTGGGATCAAAGCCCCACCACCACATTTCCTAAGCAATCCATCAATGCAGGAAAACTGTGATGGAGCATCCTGGTGAGAAGCTCAGATTGCTGTTCATTGGTAAACCAGGCACTGGGTCACCCCTCTGACTTGTTCAGTGTCACTCAAAGAGCTGATCCCAGTGCTGTGCGTGGGTTTAATCCTCCTGGACCCAGCAGTGCTCCCAGGACATGCACACCAGCTCCACCAGCATGAACAGGAGCTGCAATGGGGGATCCCATGCAGAGGAGGTTGGTAAATCAGCCAGGAGGTCACCCCAAGTCCTGCTGGAAAGCAAGCAGGGGGGTTCCTTCAGGGAATCATGGAATCTCCTCAGCTGGAAGGGATCCATCAAGTCAAGCTTCTGGTCTGGTACAGGACAACCCCAAAAATTACATTTGGTGAAAAGCAAGAAGCTTTTTGCTACAAAGATCCCTTTTGATTTATTATGAAGCATGGAGCTACACGTACCCAACTGTGCCAGGGCTTTGCCAAGGTCACGGCAGGGGAGGCTGAATTTAAGACCCAACATATGTGTGCAGCAGACCCAGCTCCAATGTGGCCCCAGGGAAATTTGTGTCAGGCTAAAGTGGGATTACAAAATCTTTGAGCGTCTGCACACCTCGATTCTTCTCCTGTTCAGCTGAGCTGGAGCAGCTCTTGCTGCTTGGCCAGTTTGGGGGCAGGCATCCCTCTGTCCTGCCCCAGAACTGCTCCAGCAGAGAATGTTCAAAGAGAGCTGGCACACATTTGGTGTGGAGGTTGTGCTGTTAAAAAGAGCTTGTTTGCCTGGAAGTGGCACAATAAAGGGAGATTTATGAGCGCCAGGCCTTATGGTTTTAGCATCCTCCTTAAATCTTGATTCTGCTGCAAGCAGCTGTTAATCTTGCTGGGTGCTGGGACCTGGGGTGGCCTTGGAGATGGGAGCAGGGACTCTCTGGGCTTCTCCATGTGAGCTCACCTGTGCCACCTCTGTAAAATGAGGCATTTGCACCGCTGTGCCCATCCATCCCAAGGGTCACACCTGCAGGAGATGGATGGGGTCAAGCTGCATCTTCCCATCAGTGGATCCTCCTTTCCCCATCAGGAAAAGCCCCATCAGTGACTCCCAGTAGCCCCCTGTTAGTGCCAATGTCTGAAAATCCCTGGAGCTGTGTAAATAAGAGGGATAAGCAGCATCTTTAAAACTTCTGGTCTCATGCAGTTGCAGAGAGAAGGCTTTAAAATACAACCCCTTAAAAGCTCAAGGCTCAGAAGGGAAATAGAAAGAAACCACTAAAATTTACTTGTTTTATAAATGCCTGTGATTTCCTTGTTTTTTAAAGGTGGTCCCGTGAGGTGGGGACATAAATCATGGCTTTATTTGAACGCTTGGACTGGGAAATGCAGCTCTTTCTCCTTGGAGCCAGAGAGCAATGGATGCTCTGAGCTCGTAAAGCCCCTTCAAATGGACTTCTCATCTAACACTGAGCTGCTCCCAGAGCCAGCTCCCAGCAGGACTCTGCCCATCGCCTGAATTCCCACTTTTCTTATTTCTCCAAGCAGCTCCACCCTCTCAGTACCCTCCATTTCCAGCAGCAGGAGATGCTGTTTCCTGCACGGATCCTGCAAAAAAAAGGGTCTCTGGCCTAACCCAAAAACAACTCTTAAAAATAAAATTTGAAGTCCTGAACACAGTTCTATTAAAAAAAACCTGAACATCAAACCTTTTAGGTTTACTCCCCAGCTGGCTGGCAAGGGAAATAAATATATAAAGGCCTAAATTAAAATTCCAGGGAAGCCATCCAAAATAAATATGCAATATTTTCCTGCAAAGGACCATAATATTATTTTTATTTTTTGCTCCCAATATGATCAGACTACTTTACATTTTAATAAATGCATAGTTTTGAAGAGAAAATAGTTTTGCTTTGATATGGCAATGATTATTTGATCAAATAAACTATTAGAAGTTTTTGCGACTGCATTATGGGGGGAAAATGTTGGCTTCTTTGCAGGATCTGTCTATCTAATAGGCAATGATTGTAAACAAATAGTTATATGCTGGAATAAATGGGGAAAAATTAAGGTTATCTGGCATGGAACAGCAGAAAAAATCCAGTAAGATAACAATAAGGGAGTAATGTATAGCTGAGTGTTTGGGAGATAATTGCATTTCAATTGGCTGATGGCAGAGCAGGCTGAAATATTATGACAGTGTGGCAGAGGAGGCCTCTGTCCTCTCACACCCACCACAAAATCATTCCTCACCACCTCCTGCTGGGCACTTCTCCTCCTCCAAAGCTGCTGGAATTTGTGGTGAGCTCTCCTGGTTTCATCTTCATCCCAAACTGTCCCGTGTGGTCCCACCCTGCTGAGGAGTCAGGGTGGTTTGAGGGGTTTGTGTCACCCCTGAGCTGTTCCCAGGGGTGCTGAGGCAAGGAGTGCCTCATACCTGTCAGCAGGTGATGTGAGACAAGAGCCAAACCCCTGAGAGCATCCCTTGGAGAGGCCTTGGCTGAGCTGTGGCCACGCTGGGGCACCTGGGCAGGTGCAGGCTGCAGGTTCTGGAGGAATATTGTGTATGATGGATGCTTTGGTGAGGAGTGAAAGAATGAGAACGACTGTGCCAGATGCTCTTGGCGTGCTTTGCTGAAGTGTCCCCAGCTGGGCTCAGTATCACCCCAGCTCTTGTAAGCAGCTGAGGGAACTGCTGAGCTTGCAGCTCCTCGAGGACAGCCAGGGAGGGGGGAATGGCTGGGATGGAGCCCCAAAACCATTAATATCACATGCACTGGCTTGTAGAGAAACAATCACAGAACATGGAATATCCTGAGCTGGCAGGGTCCCACCAGGACCATCCAGAACTCCAGACACCCCAACAATCCCACCCTGGGCATCCCTGGAGCGCTGTCCAAAGGCTCCTGGAGCTCTGGCAGCCTTGGGGCTGTGCCCATTCCCTGGGGAGCCTGGGAAGTTCCAACTAGCATCTGACAGCCCAGCAGGTGAGAGGCTGCAGGCCTGTACCCCCATCACCCCAGGGTAACTATTGGGGCTCTCTGAGTTTATATTTATTGATTGATCTTGATCTTGATTTTGATTGCTTGAAAATCCAGAGATTGTGTGATCTCTGATCACGTTCTGAGAGCCCAAGGGCAAGGGATGAGTCTCTTTGCTGCTACCCCTGCATGTGCAGCGGGCTCGAGGGAGCATCACAGGCAGCAGGGACACCCTGATGCTGCTGGGTTTCTGCTGCTGTGGGTGTGGGGGTGTGTGTGTGTAAATTGAGGCTCCTTCTAGACAGGAACAGGAGGAAAAACCACCCAGCAGCTGCTGGGGCTCCTTCTCCTCAGCAGGCAGAGATGCAAAGAGCTGGATGAAGACAAAAGTGAGACAGTGTTGTGTTTAATGAACCCACCTAAGGGCTGATGGCCACAAGGCAGTGGGAAGAGCATGCCCAGACTTTAAGGGGAGAGAGAGATAAACCCAGTGTGTTTTTAAACACACTGATTTCCTGCTTTTTGCTGGTCCTGGATGGAAATACCTCAATGTGGATTTGACAACACTGATTTTATACTCTGCTCAGCAAACTTGGTGCGTCCTCACACACTTTGCTACCAGGCTGAGATTTATCCCACCTAAATTCTGCTGCCCATCTGTCACAGGCAGGATGTGTCACCTGGCAGAGGTACTGATCTGTCTGTGCTGAGGACAAACAGCCTGGTCAAACCCATGAGACAAAAACCTATTCAGCACCTGGAATTATAGGGAGCAAGGCGCATTCCCGGAATACTTATTGTGCCACCGGTGCTCATTTTCCCCCCATCCATCCCCCTCTCACAGGCCGTGTGTGAACAGCCTTTTCCGGCACGGCACAGAGCAATTCTCGCTTTCCCTTTGCAGTCTGCCTTCCATAATCCACTTAGAATTTGCAGCTTTTTTTCCCCTTTGTAAGCCTGCCTTTAAACTCTTGATGTAGCGCTTTTCCCATCTGTTTCTGCCTGTGCATCTTTCCTCTGTGCTGCCTAATGACTTGCTCTCGCTAGGAAGAGGCTGTATATTAATATTATCATTATAATTCTCCTTTCCACCACTTCAGATCTTGTGAGGAATGTAATTGCTAAAGCAGATTTTAAGTTACATCATGATAACCGAGCGAGTTACGGGGGAGGTTAGACTATCACTTTGCTCAGTAGTTTCAATTTCCCTTCGGTGCTGCTTTCTGAAGGACCCCGATGGCAGAGTGCAGGCAGATCCCACATGAGTGGATTCATTATTAATATTGTTGTTAACTGGCATCATTAATTTGGAGCCTGGCAGCCCCAATTATGGGCTGAGAGTTTTTTGTGCTGGGGGGGCTGTTTCCCATAGAACTCCTCTTCCATCAGCTGCAGGTCCTTTATCATCGGCTAATTCTGCATCCCAGAATTTCTCTCTTGCTCCAGCCCACATGCTCCCAGGGGGAGTATTTTCCTTTGCTTCTTGCCCTGTCCCCAGAGGACCAGAGGATGATGTTCCTGTGCCAATAATGTGCCTTCAGATGTTTATTCCACTCCACTGAATGGAGTTAACAGTCTCTGTGGGTTTAACACCTGGCTAAAATTAATCTTCATTTTGCATAGGGTGCGGTAACCGAGGGAAGTGGCTTTGCTTTCACCCTCAGAGCAGGTTGGAAGTTGATGGGATGTGAAGGAGGCAGCACACCCAGTGCAGGATTTTCCCCCATGCCTGCCTTTGGTGCCTCTCTGGTGCCAGCTGTGTCCTCAGCAGGGCTCCCAGTGGGAAAACAGAGCAGTAGCACAAGTCAGCACGCTGGTGGTGGGCTTGGTGGGGACGCTGTAGAGGCTGGGATTAATCTGGAAATGCACGAGGGAAAGGATGCTCTGCTCTGCCCATCTCCTGGTTTAGCTCCAGGCTGCAGTGGCACTAAAGAACTTCCCATGCTGGAAAACCCCAGGTTCGGTGAATTAATGGCTCGAGTCTGCACTGCACTTATTAAGTGGAACAGACTGTTTTCATTAAGAGACACTGACATTATTAAGGCCAGTTAAATATCTCCTGGAGATGGTGTGCCCAGCATGAGCTCGGTACAGTGTGTCCTCCAGTTTGGCTGGGACATCCAAAATCCATCCATCAGCCCTCGACTCATTTCTGTCCCTTATCCCTCAGCTGCTGAGTTTCATTTGGCCAGTCCTCCTCTCTCCCTCCTCTAATCCAGTTCCAGGGACTCAGGTGGATTGAGAACTGGGGACTCAGAGACTTTCATTATTCACATTGTGTGCACCTGAAAATTGCGCTGCCTGCTGGCTTCCAAATTGAGTACATTAAATACAATGCATTAAAGTGCCGAAATATGGAAATATCCAGGGAGAGCCTCAGATTTAAGACACTCCCAGCCAAGTCCTGGTTTCTGAGAGTCGCGAGTTCTGTTCACAGCAGTTGGTGCAGAGCCAGGGAGGAGCTGGGGGATGTGGCTGCAGTGGGGCGGAAGGACAGGAGCCAGATGGGGTCCTGGACAAAGAGGAGATGCTGTTGGGATTCTGGCAAAGACGAGATGCTGTTGGGATTCTGGCAAAGAGGAAGAGTCAGGCTGGATCAAAATGCAACAAAACCCAGGCTTCATCCTCTGCCTGGCCGTGTGTTCTGTCAAACACACAGCTTCTGTGTGGGGCCTGACTTGTGATGCTGGAGGTGGCTGAGAGGGTCTGAAGGGTGCAAAATCCCCGTGCAGCAGAGCTGATGGTGAGGCTGGGCTGGATATGCAAAAGACCCATTTTTCCCCCCTGTTCTGCATGAGTACCACATTCATTTCCTATGTGAGAGGTGGAGCTCATTGCTCTGCACTCAACAAGGATTGCCAGCTGAGGAGAGCTCAGGGGCTGCCAAACTGCCCTTTCAGCCCCTCTCAGTGCCTGAGAAAGGGCTTCATCATCACTGAGCAACTGAATGCCCATAGTGGGAGGTTGTTCCTCGTTTTCAGTTGGGGAAAGTGAGGCAGAGCAAGGAAAACCTTGTCAAATGTCAAGAGAAAACCCAGGTGCCTTGTGGTCCCCATATGGGAATCAGGTTTATACCCAGCACTCGCCTGCCCCAGTTATCTCAGCACTGGTCCCACTGTTACTTTTATTGATAAACTCCTGTTTCACTGAAACACATATTTATCCCATAAAGCTGGCAAAACCAAAGCAGGAGTGCTGCCATTCAGGTAGGGAGCTCAAACTGCCTTTGGATTTATGTATCCCATTCCACTCTCGCTTGTGATGGATCTCTCAGAGCTTCAGGAGCGCACAGATGGATTTCACAGCTACCACGTGCACAGCCCCACACCTTTGGAAAGCTTTCCCAGATGTTTCCCATGTGGTACAACAGTGCAGCCGAACAGGCAAGGAAATGAGTACGGTGAGAATATCGAGTTTCAACTGGGAAATTAATTAACCAGGATTTGATTGAGATAGTCAATTTCCCCTTCCATGATTAGAAAAGCCGTGTGGGGTCTTTGATGACCAGTAGTGATCAAGACTTTGATTAAGATTTCATCTTGAGAGGAGAACCCTTGATAATTCATCTGCCCTGGGCAAGAGGCATCTGCAACTCAGAAGAAGACAGAGGTTTCCAGCAGCACCAACATATGCTCCCACTTAAAAAATCATGGCAAACCTCTGTTTGTTGGCCAAACCTCCCTGCTCCTCACTGGCCTGCACCACAGAGCCCCTAAACAAAGCCAAAATACTCTGCTGCTTCTAAACTGACCCTTTTCTCAAGGAAAATAAAACCTTCCCATCCTCAACACTTCTTGTTTAGAGAGAGGCCAAATCCAAATCCATATTTTCTCCTCATCTCTACATTGTTCCAGTCTTGGGGTTTGTTTTTGAGCCATCTCTAGCTGAGCTGCCAAGTTCCACCTCAGTTAAAGCCAGTCCTGGTCAGCCCTTTCCCATTTCCTGGCTGGAAGTGCATCCCTCAGCTCTGCTCCCACTGCCCCCGCTGCCCTGGGCTCCCACAGTAATTGAACAGGATATTTTAATGCCAGGCCTGGCAGCTTGGCCTAAGTGATTGTAAACAGGGAGTCAGACATAAAAGGAGAGACAGCAAACATAAAATTTCATGGCTTAATACCAGCAATTAGAGGTGAGCACGGGTAAGCTTTGGAGCAAAGGTTCCGGCTCCCTCCCTGCAGAGAGGCTGCTCCATATGCAGGGAGCATCCCTGGATGCGCCTCCCTCGCAGAGCTGTCCCTGCCTCGGGCACGCCTGGCTGTGCCTGGGGCTGCAGGAGCAGCACAGGTGGGCACACCTGGCTGCGTGGGAGGCCGAGCCCGGCTGCCAGGAGCTCTGCAGGAGGAGGGAGAGGCAGCAGATGCCGCCTGTCAGCCCGAGCAGATGCCTCATTAGCCACGGCGTGCGCCGCAGCCCAGCTGTGCCGAGGGGCCCGGCGGCCTCCTGCTCCAGATGAAGTTGTTGAGCTCGCCTTGCTCACCTCCCTTCTCCTCACATCCTTCTCCCTTCCCCACTCTGCTGGTCATGGCTTGTGCAGCACCTTCACACATCCTTCCTCCTCAGTCCCATCGCATCCCTGGGGCAGCCATCCCGATTTTCCCCCAAAGCATCATCCTCTGATGCTCAACTCAAAAAGGGCTCGGAGCCAGATCAATTCCTGCCAGTGGCCAGCACAGAGGGTCCCCAGGGAGGGGGAGCAGCTTTTGGGCACGGTGTTGGTGGCCAGGGGGGTTTGGCACCGAGGACTGTCAGAGGCAGGACGTGTCTCTGTCCTTATTTCACCGGGAGCTGAATGCTGGAGTGAGAGCCATCACTCATTGGCTCAAACAAAGTGTAGTACAAGACAATTCAATTAACTGCAGCAGGAGTCAATAGCGCGGGGCCGGGAGCGCGGCGCTTCCCGAGCCAGGGGAAATCATCCCGCTGCCTGGAGCCCTCAGCCACGGGCTGCCATCCTGGGGCAGAGAGCATCTGCAGAGAAAAGCATCTCCCTGAGCATCCCCCACGGGAAGAGGCAGCTTTGTCTGTGAGAACAGCCTCCACAGCAGTCTGTACTCCAGGGATAAAGCCCAGGAATGGGAAAATGTGGCCAATAGTTTGAGGGTATGGATTCTGCCCCTCTACTCCGCTCTCATGAGGCCTCACCTGGAATACTGTATCCAAGGAAATGCTCCAGGGCTGGAGCCCCTCTGCTCTGGAGCCAGGCTGGGAGAACTGGGGATGCTCACCTGGAGAGGAGAAGGCTCTGGGGAGATCTTAGAGGCCCTTCCAGTGCCTAAAGGTGTTCCAAGAGAGCTGGAGAGGGACTTTGGACAAGGGCCAGGAGTGACAGGACAAGGGGAAATGACTTCCCACTGCCAGAGGGCAAGATTAGATGTTTTTGTTCCCATGCTTTAAGCACTCTGCTTCTCTTTACAGACCCTCTCTCTTATGAGACCCCCAGAAATACACAAAGATCATCTGATTCACATCTCCGTCTTCAGCCCATCCTTGTATTCTCCTGCATTCCCCTGAGCTTCCCTAACAATCCCCCCTCCAATGCACTTGTAATGCTATTCCCGTGTTTCCTGGGGTTTGCTTGTGTTTGACGAAAATACCTCATCATTCCAGATTTGTCTTGCGTGAACTATCACAGGACTAGCGAACTGGAAATCTTCCCGAGTTTTCTTTCAGAAGCTCGTCCCTCGGGAGCAGCGCTTTAGTAAGTGATTTTTCTGTTCTAGCCCAAGGATTGGATCCGCATCCAGTAGCCAAATTGAATTCATTCGGGCAAGGTTAAGAGCCATTTGATACAGTTTTAGATTAGGTGAAGGCAGCCATATATATTTCATATTCTGCACTAACTGCTGCACAGTTTCCAGGGATGGACCTGTGTAGCACTTATTGACTGCTCCCCAGCGATCCCGCTGTTACAAATGGATGTTGCTAAACAGGGAGATGGATCCTAAATCTTTTCCTGCTGAAAGGTAATGGAAATAAAACAGAGCAACAGGCAAAGTGAATGGCTTGGGACTTAATAAAATGTTGGGGTGGCTGTGGGCAGCAGGGAGAGCTTCCCCCTCAGCTGAGGGGGGCTGTTTGCATTCCTCTCCTTGGATTGAGCTCTTTTCCAGGCAGGATTGAGTGGGACCATTAGAGAAAAGTATTGCTGCAGTCACCAGTGTGGCAGCGAGCAGGACTGCTGTGTTACCGTAGTAACAGGGAGGTGTCGGGATCCCTCCTGCTCCCCTTCCCCGGCTTGCAGGGAGCTGAATTCAGCGACCTGGCCGCGTGCACAGATGAGGCTGAGTTGTGCCAGCCAAGGATAGAGACATGGTTTGAATAGTAGGACAAATGGGTTTCTCTGTTTCCTTAAGGTGAGCCCATCCACAGTGGTAGTGATGCCTGAAATGCTCATGTGCCATTGCCATCTGCTCCTGCTGGAATGATCTCAAGAGTGGGATCCCCTGGGGCCAGAGCCCTTCTTCCGTGTGCTTGGCCTGTGGCAGGGAAAAAGGGAAAAGAAATTGTCCTGATGTCTCAGAGAGGCTGCTCAGGCTGTGAGATACACACAGAGGCACAGGGAGCCGAGGCAGCATCCCGTGGGATAGGTACAGCCATGGAAAGCAGAAAGGGAAATCTCTGTTGTCAGCGTGGAAGAGCTCACAACCCCGTGCACAGCTTTTAGCACAAGCCAGGTGAGAAAGGACTTTGGAAAGGAAGCAAGTTACATTTAGGATAACCAAAAGTCCCCCCTGAAGGATCCTAAGGACAGTCAAGGCTCATAAAATTCTGTTCTTACTCACAAATCTCACCAATACTCTAGAGTATCAGGGATGTTTATTGCTTTTACAAAGGACCCAGTTCCTGAAGTCATGACATGAAATGAGGGGCTCAGCCTTCCTTGCCTTTTGACTGTTTGATCTTTACAGCAGCAGGGAAAATTTGGAAAGCATAACCTTTGCATTCTGCAGAGCCAGGGAGCAAATAAAAAGGACATGGAAGTCATTTGCTATTTATTTCTATTTCTGAACAATTTCATCATTTCTTTTACTTTTTTTTTTTTTTTGAAAGCACCTTGGTCTCACACACATTTTTTTAAGTGCTTGAAATGATTTTGGGGGGTGGAGATGTGTAAATAATGACAGGGTTTGGGCCTTTTTGTGCATCTTCTAAGCTGTTCCTTAACCTGCTAGAAATAAGGCAAACAAGAACTAGGGAACAAAAAGCCGCCTAAAAATGTGATAGGGAAGAGCACAGATCCTCTCCTCCTAGAAATGTGCTTCTCAGGAGTGGATGGAACTGGTGGAAGTGAGAATGCTTGACCTGAAACCTTGTGTCACACCGAGAGCTCTTCAAAGCAGGAGATAGCACAGAAGAGCTCTTCAGCTTCATGGCACAAGTGGCTCTAGAAATGGTGTTCAGTGTCAATTCTCACTCCACGTTGTCCAGAGGACATTTGCTGAGGCTGCTCTGGGTGCTTTTGTAAGACAGAGTCCCAAGAGTCTCAGGCCTGTGCCTGTGTGACACCAGCATGGAGATGTCTCCACTTCCCTCCAGACAAAGCCAGGGATCAGAGGGGCAGGAGGTCACAGCGTGAGGACACAGGGCACTGCCATGAGAGGATGTGACATTTAAGCTCCACTTTATCTGCCTTTTGTCAGTAGAAGCCTTCCTCTTTATTTTCCTCCTCCTCATCCTTCTCCTTTTCCTTTTCATCTCCCCCTTGTTCATCACTCAAACTGCCCCTGTGAAATTCAGGGTCTCAGATGACTCTCTGGAACAGGCATCTCCTTCCCTGTGCTAATCCATGATGTCTCCTCCCACATATCTCCTCTCCCTATCTCATTTTCCCAGCTATAAAAGTGTTTCTTCCCATTCTCCCCATTTATTGACAGTCCAGTTTAAAATGTCCAGAGGATTGCTGGGGAAAATGAACATTTTTGTTCTTGTGTGAACCAGAAAAAAACAAGCCCCTCTCCAAAAATTGCTCTGCATTGTTGCTTGATTTGTTTTCTTCATAAACCAATTCAAAACTATCAGGTTGGTTTTCTGAGGGGTTTTTTTTTGGGAGGGAGGGTTTGGTTGGGTTGGTTTTTTGTGGGTTTTTTTTTGAGTGGGAGGAGAGTGGGGGTTGGGTTAGAAATGAGTGCAAGCCAGGTAAAAATATTTTAGCTTGAGAGATTTTCCCTCCTGAAAAGAAAAAAAGCAGAGAAGGAAGTGTGGAGGAAACGAAGCTCAAATAACACAGTGCTGCGAATCCCACCGACCTGGGAATTAAACATTGCTCCTTTTCCATCATTTCCTCAGAGAAGCCCAGCCAGTGAGAGCACTTTTGACAAATGTGTTTATTTTGTTTGATAGGAATCTTCTAGTCTGTACTAAAATACAGCATGGTGGAGCAGGAGGGGAGGGAAGATGCACATTCATCTGTCCAGAGTGCAAAAGGCACAGGTTAGGGTTTACAGGGACACAGGTGGATCCAGGACTTACTGGGCAGTAGCCAGAGGTTTTTGATTGAGGGAATTTGATGGCTGTGTATCCAGCAGTGTAAATGCAAGGGAGAGCGTTTCCCTGTTGGCATCTGCATGGAGAGCAGCGATAAATTTGGGATGAAAGATCGTGCTCATCACCACGAGACCCTGAAGGGACGGCCAGGCACGGAGCTGGAGAGTGATGGCTCACCAGGCACAGGAGCTGAGCTGGCAGGAGCCTGCCTTCCTCCTGGAGCCGACCTTGGCTCAGGAAAAAGAAAACCACAACATTTTTGCTGCTCTTCAGAATTCATCCTTTTTTCCAGGGTCCCAATTTCACATCATTTGGAGGAAGGAGGCAGGCTTTGGTGCTGACTCTGGATGTCTCCCTAGGCCAGCTTCAGAGGAGGCTGTGTCATCTCCAACCTTTCAAGGAAGCCACGAGGGCTTAATTAAAACCTAAACCCGCGCACCGCTATTCAGATGAGACCGTCGGCTCCTCTGCTGACGGCAGCTCAGACTTGTCACTTTGCTCGTGCTGCACATCCGTGCTGGAAGGGAGGAAATTTCAGCCAAGAGACAGGCCCGGGGCTGGCGTGGGCTGAGCCTCCCTGCCGGAATCCTCTGGCTGGCAGGAGCGGGTCGGGGGCCAGCAGCATCCCTGTAAGGCCAGGGAGCAATCAGACACTGGGACTTCATTAAAAGATGCACCGAAGGCAGGTGTTTGAAGAGCTGGTGTGCAGAGGTGGCACAGACCTGACTCCAGTCACCGGGAATTGAGGGAGAGGGAAAATCTGCCTTTCCTAATCACATCGCTCTGGTCAGAAGTCACTTGTTTGCAGCTCCACTCTGGGCATTTGCATGCTTGGAAGGCAAAAATGTAATATTAACCATTGCCTCCAATCCCTGAGCAGTCAGCTGGGACATGAAAAGGAGCAGTGAGATGGTTTGAGGGGTGTGAGACCCAGAAGAGTGTAGATTCAGAGAGCAGGGTGGAAAATCCAGCCCATCCATGCAATATCAGTTTGGGGTTCCCAGTAAAAGAAGAAACCAGGCATTGCAAAGGGTCATATGTGTGAGATGTTCTCATTCCTGTGTGTAGCATTCATACTTCTGTGTGTGCTGATAGGGGAGTGCATGGAGGGGCTGCACCTGCGGGACACACCTGTGTGACACAGGACAGGTGTGCACCCAGGAACAAGTGTGGGGTGTGCAGCTGCACGTGTCTGCATCCAGACAGACCAGAAGACACCTTAGTGAGACTGAAGGGACCATGGAGAGATTGTAGAAACTGTGGTGAGGCTGAAGAGACCATGGAGAGATTAAAGACATGTCAGTGAGGCTGTAGAGACCATGGAGAGGTCAAAGATATCATGGTGAGGTTGATCCTCTGGTGCAGCTTGAGGCCATTCTCCTGTCCCTGTTCCCTGTGAGCAGAGCCCGACCCTCCTGGCTGTCCCCTCCTGGCAGGGACTTGTGCAGAGCCACAAGGGCCCCCTGAGCCTCCTTTGCTCCAGCCTGAGCCCCTTTCCAGCTCCCTCAGCCTCTCCTGGGGCTCCAGCCCTTTCCCAGCTCCATTCCCTTCTCTGTCCATGGTGTCTTGCTTCTGCCTGGGGGCTTCAGGAGATGCTGTAGGAGGTGGTTCCATCAAGAGGCCATTCCCACTTCCCTCTGATTTCCAGCACAGAGGGCCCCCGTGCCAAGCAAATCCCACAACAACTTGCACAGTAGCTGTAGGAAACTAATTTCTACATTATTTGATGCTCAGATGTTGAAAACCAGGTTGGGCCTTGCTCAGGTGCTTTCCAAACAAGCACAAGAAGCGAGGTCAGATTAGATATTGGGAAAAAATCCTTCCCTGTGAGGGTGGGGAGGGCCTGGCACAGGGTGCCCAGAGCAGCTGGAAGTGCTCAAGGTTGGACAGGGCTTGGAGCAACCTGGGGTACTGGAGGTGTCCCTGCCCATGGCAGAGGGGTGGAATGAGACAATCTCTAAGGTCATTTCTGAACCAAATCATTCTGAGATTCCAGGATATCCAGTACCACCACATTGGGGTGAATGAGATACTGTGGGGGCACCACGCACATCCCAGCCCATGCTGTCACTGATCTCTCTTCAAGGAGATCCCAGCTGCTCTCCCCACTCTATCTGCAGCCTCCAAACAGCCACTGCAGGGGAGAAAATAAAACACTGAGTTCAAGAGGGGAAGGGAAAAATTATTTTTTAAAAAAATCAGCTGTTCTGGCATCCCATAAATCTCAATTTATTTGTCCTTTTCTCTTTATACAAGCATGAAGGGAAACAAAGCCATGTGTGCAGAGCCTCCCTGGGGTCCCTGTCACTGTGGAGGGAGATGTTCAAGGCAAGATGCCTTCAACCCTCAGCTACCTGTAGGCAGGGGAAGGGCCTTTGTGGAGTTTAATTTAATTTTTCCCCTCAGGTGTCTCTTTGGTGAGATCATTCACAATGATTTTTACCCCAGCGAGGAAGAAGGTGCTGGAAAGGGAAGGAGGAGCTGAGTAGAACTGTGGGACATGACCTGAGGGTTCCTGTTTGAGGGCAAGTCAGACATGAGTCACTTGTGTGTCCTGGCAGCACAAAGGCCACCGAGTCCTGGGGACATCAGCCCTGCCTGGGCCAGGGAGGGATTGTCCTGCTCTGGGCTGGGCTGGGGCAGCCTCACCTCCAGTGCTGGGGGCACAATATAAGAAAGATCAAAAGCTGTTAAAAAAGCATCCAAAGGAGGGACATGGGGATGGGGAAGGGCCTGGAGGGGCCACAGGAGGAGCAGCTGAGGGCACTTGGTTGGTTCAGCTGGAGCAGAGGAGATGTGGGCAGAGCTCAGCGGGGCTGCGGCTCCTCCCGAGGGGCAGCTCCCATCTCTGCTCTGGGACAGGGACAGGAGCTGGGCCAGGGCAGGCTCAGGCTGGATTTAGGGAAAGGTTCTTCCCCCAGAGGTGCTGGCACTGCCCAGGCTTCCCAGGGAATGGGCACAGCCCCGAGGCTGCCAGAGCTCCAGGAGCCTTTGGACAGAGCTCGAGGGATGGCCAGGGTGGGATGTGGGGGTGTCTGGGCAGGGCCAGGGGCTGGATCCTGGCAGGTCCCTTCCAACTCAGGATATTCTGTGATTTTCTGGTTCTGTTTCTCAGGTGCCCAGAGTGTGGGGACTCCTCAGTCCCAGGCACCAGGGTTCAGCTACACAGGGCCCTGAGGCAGCTGCTCCCTCCATTCCCCTGGGGGTGGCTGTGTGAGGCTGATGCTGTGGTGATGTGGTGAGGAGAGGAGGTGAGACAGGTGCTGTGGTGAGGACACACCAGTGGCTGCTGTGACAGGCAGCCCAGGGGGTGTGGTGGGTTATGGGAGCTGACAGTGGTCAAATCAGAGATTTTTAGGCTTCAGGCATTAGCTTGAGCCTGTGGGAAACTAAATCACACAACTTTCTCACTCTGGCCTGAGAAATCATAAGGAGGAATCCAAACAGTCCTTGGAGAAGGAAAACAACCTCTGCAGGTGTTGTTTGTTCCTTGTTGTTTATTTGCAAGAAACAGTCAAGGGGTGTTGTTCCAGCTGCCCAATGATGGTGATGTGTTGGTTCCATGACCAATGAGAGTTTTACCTCTCAGACCTTCTCAGAACTGTCTATAAAAGAAGATCTGGAAGGATAAAACTTGCTCTCTTTTGCAACCAAGGCTAGAGAGTCTGTGTTGTCACTTCACCGTTCCACTGTTGTACAGTGTGACAGCGGGTGACAGGCGCTGCTGTCTGGCCCCACTGCAGAGCAGTGTTCAGTTTGTACAGTGCCCTCCCCAAAACCCGTGCAGGAAGGGTGTGGATGTGCTTGTGGGGTTTTTGCTCCCAAACTCTGCAGGCTCTGGTGTGGTGGGGTCTTGTGGCTGCCCTCCCTCAGGGCTGTTGGGCACAGGGGGTGCCTCAGGTGAAAACACCTCCTCAACCAAACATCTATTTCCTGGCTTGTTGCTGAAGCAGTAATTGTGGGGTTTCAGTTGATTTTGGATTTTATTTTGATTTTTGGAGTAGCTGCTCTGTTTTTCCTGAGCTCCCAGCAGGATTTTCTTAGGAGTTTGCCATGCACAGCACTGGATTTGATGTGCCCATAGCTGGGATTGAGATGCTCCCAGCCTTGAAGGATCCCAGGGCTTGCTGCGATCATCTCTGTAACCTCTCCAAAGCTCTTGCTGAGTGGTGCTGCAGCTGTTTGGGTCACAGGAAGTTTTAAAAGGTTTTTGCAGGTTCAGAAGTGCACAGCTGAGAGCAGACAATGGATGGTGCTTCCCATATCCCTGAACTTCAGCTGCCATGCAGCATCTCCCATGCATGGAGTGACAGGATGGCCTGGTGGCTTTTCCCTCAGCACAGTGGGAGCTGGCATGGGCTGTTAAACACCCCTTTCCTGACTGTTTTAACACCCCTTTTCTGACTGTTTAACATCCCTCTTTCCCCCTTCTCACATAGAACTTGTACCCAAATCTTCATTTTCCCTGGACTAGGCGATTCACCACTTTTGTGCGGTAGTACAGCAGTAATTACACTCTCCATCGCTTTCCCATCAAGAAATAAATGGAAGAAAACCACATCCCAAGGTAGCAGCATGACCTTCATTTCGGAAGGTTAGTCACAGTCAGCTGGGCTATAATCCAGCCCTAAATTTACCCAAGACCTTGCTGTTCCCTTGGTCTGGTCACGTGCTGAGATGGGGGGCAGCTGCCAATGCATAGGAGGCTGATGGGAGAAGCACAAGTGCTCTGGGAGGGGTTTTCCATAGGAAAAGGTGTCTGTGAGGAGGGGCTGGGGGTGGATTTTTGGGGTCACTGTCTGCAGCAGGCAGTTCCTGACCTGTGCTTCACTCTGTTGGTGGCTTTGAGAGCAAGAAGGTGTTAGGGTCCCCCTGAGGTCAGACATTCAAAGTCCATTAATCCCGTTCTCTTCAGTGGCCTGGCAGGGCTGTGACCTGCCTGTACATCCCTGAAATGTCACCTTTGCCTACTGGTGATGGTGAAACTTCTTTCCAAATGCTTTTCCTAAGGTGTGGTGCCTGATGAGGCTTTAAAAGAACGTGGGCTTCCTTCTCTCCATCCCACGTAGCTCTGAGTGATGAATCTCTCCTGCCAGGGCTGCCAGTATTGGGATAAACCTTGGGAAAGGTCAGCAGGTCTGTCCCATTCCCTCCAGCCCCGTGGTTGCTGCACCACGTTCTCAGCAGTCTCACAAGCCTGCTGCTGGCTGCAGATGTGGGAATATCCCAGCCCATGGAATGCCAGGGAATGTGGTCACCAGTTAATCCCCACCCTGACACCAAGACCATTTAAAGCTTGCTGAGGGAATATCTACCTCAAGGCCTTCAGGATGCCCTCGTGTCATGTCCTGTATCCCCTCCCTGCTCTGCTCTGATGCTGGGATGGAGGCAGCTCTGGCATTTCTCCATGTTCCTTAGGGACACTACCAGGCCTTCTTTACAGAGGGACTCTGTCTCCTCCTTCCAAAGTTATTCCTGTGTTGTTCTGCCCAAGAAGGGGGTTTTGGGGTCTGTGTGGAGTGGGCAGCTGTCCTCTGTGCCCAATCCTACTTCCTTTGGCTGTGGAAGGGAGGGAGATGTTTCTGCCATTCCCTGGGAGGAGGATGATGGAATGTTGAGGTGAAAGACAGTCTTGATCTGCTGTAAATCAGCTGCATTCCTGGACCTCAGCTGCCCTAACATAATGTTCAGGGCAGGAACTAGATCCTGGTATCTTTATTATCCCTCTAGACTTGCTCTGTGCCTCTCACTTGCTGTGTTTGAAAGAGGGGAGGGGGGGAATAGATGGCCATGAGAATTGTGCTCAGCTATTTCATGTAAGTCATAATCATTTCTAATCTCAACACGCAGGGACTGCATCACATGGCCCAATCAGTCACTGAGATTGTCCTGCAGTTGCAGTTTAGCCAGAAGTAAAAAGCCATCCAGAGACAGAAATGTGGGAAATGGGTGTCTCTGGGGCTGTGCAACTTTTTGATGGTAGGACAGCCCAGGTGTCTGAGCAGAGGTGGGTTATCCAAACAGTCCTGCAGATCAGAGAGGCGTCCCTGGGATGGGAATGGAAGAAGGAACAGCTGGTCTGTGGAGTAATGACTTACTCCAAGTGTAGATGGAGGAGGTGGGCAGGGAGGGAGTCCTCGCTGCAGGCAGGGCTGACAGTGTGATTCCCTGTGGGATACCCACAGAACTGGAGAATCCCAGGGTGGTTTGGGTTAGAAGGGAACTTAGAGACCATCCCATTCCACCCCTGGCCATGGGCAGGGAAACCTTCCACCAGACCAAGTTGCTCCAAGCCCCATTCAACCAGGCCTTGGACACTTCCAGGGATGAGGAGGAGTTTCCTCAGAGTCCCAGACAAGGGTATTTCATCTGGGCAGATGGCAGGGGGTAACCAAGACTCTGCTCATCTCGTCCCGAGGGAGCCCTGTGGATCAATCCCTCGGCATTCAGGGCTGGAGATACAGGGGCAGTGGGTTTTCCACTTGTGCCATTGAATCTCTGCATGGCTGTGAGGTTTTAATGCAGATTGTTGTCTCTTTCCCCACACCAGTAGGGCTGAATGCCCTTGGTGATGGGATCTGCCTGCCCAAAGAGCCTTCTGGCAATGGTGTGAGTGCCTTCATGTGCTGCAGGGCTCTCCTCTGGGAAGTCCCTGAGCTGGTAAAAGGGAAGGACGTTATTAGGGAAGTTGAAATCCTTCCAGCATCTGTGATCCTCTCATGTTTGTTCCCTGTGTGTTCAACAAAAGCACCCTTATTTATTTCATCAGCTAAATGCTGCAAACCAGATGCCTGACTTCCATCAAGGCATTTAATGATGATGATCATTGCCTCCCCTAATGCAGTGTCTTCTAGCGAGGACGATGCCACAGCAGTGCACAGCTGTTGACCAATGGGGGCCTGTCTGTTTTCTCCAGTGTTTTATGATACTTATCTCTTTTTTCTGCTAGGCCTCCTTTTTTCCCCCCTATTTTTCTTTTTTTCCTTTTTTTCTGCTGAGTTGCAGGAAGTTCTGAGGTGGAACGTGGCAGCTGTTTAATGGTGCAGGAGCCTGGCGAGGCAGATGAGCTCAGGGAGCGAGGAGAGCCTCCTGCTCCTCTGTAGTGCTGCAGAAAGTCTCCTGTGTGACAGAAACACAGTCCCCACATCCTCCCAAAAGCAGGAAAAGGATGTGGCTGCTCTTTCCCAGCTAAGCTGGGAGTAAATAACACAGAAGAGTAAATAATACAGACCAGGCTGCATGAGGAGGCTTTGGCACAGCCAGAAGAGAAGATTGATCCTGAGGGGTTTGTTTCTGGGGCAGAGCCGTGTTTTTCCTTGGCTGGATGCACCAAGATGAGCTCGAGAGGACACGAGAGAGGGCCCAGCTGTTGGGAAAGGCACACATTGGGAGTGCTGGGATAACCTGGCACAGGAAAGCTGCTCAGACCCTGTATTTCCCAGGGGTGTGCTGGACTGTTCCACTGAGCTGCTCTGTCAATCAGAACTGAGAACCTGCTGGGGACAGGTCAGATTGCTTCATTTTATCTGGTGGCTTCACTGGGAAGGTGGGAGCAGGATGCTGTCCTGGCATCCCAAGGTGCTCCAGGGTTGTTGCAGCAGCAGTCGAGACAGGCAGAGGCACTTCCCAAAAGGTGTAAGGAGATTGCAGGCTGCTGCCATCCTGCAGAACCTCAGTCCAGGCTGCTGCCATCCTGCAGAACCTCAGTCCAGGCTGCTGCCATCCTGCAGAACCTCAATCCAGGCTGCTGCCATCCTGCAGAACCTCAGTCCAGGCTGCTGCCATCCTGCAGAACCTCAGTCCAGGCTGCTGCCATCCTGCAGAACCTCAGTCCAGGCTGCTGCCATCCTGCAGAACCTCAGTCCAGGCTGCTGCCATCCTGAAGAACCTCAGTCCAGGCTGCTGCCATCCTGCAGAACCTCAGTCCAGGCTGCTGCCATCCTGAAGAACCTCAGTCCAGGCTGCTGCCATCCTGCAGAACCTCAATCCAGGCTGCTGCCATCCTGCAGAACCTCAATCCAGGCTGCTGCCATCCTGCAGAACCTCAATCCAGGCTGCTGCCATCCTGCAGAACCTCAGTCCAGGCTGCTGCCATCCTACAGAACCTCAGTCCAGGCTGCTCAGTGCAGCCGTGGTGTCGCCTTCCTGTTGGGAAGTGCTGTGTAACTTCTGGAGGTGTCCTAAGATCTCTTAAGAGACAATTAAGAATTTCAGTGTTGCTTTGATATTTGTTGAACAAAACATTGACACAACACACCAGGCTATTCGAGTTTGTTTTAACTTGCAGTTTAGGTATCAAATAAAAAAAAAAAATAAAAAAAAAAGAGAGAGAGAGTATGAAATAAATTAGCAAATTATTTTGATTGCTTTGTTCATTTTTCCAGTGAGAAAGTTACCCACCTGGAAAATACTGACTGGCTGCAGGCAGGAGCAGAATTTATTACCTGAGATAAATGGATCTGGGATAAAAGTCCTCCTTATTTTTTCATTTTAGCTGCAAAGGACGATATGCTTCTGTTCTGTTCTTTGTGCCCGAGATCAAATAGGAAGGAACTTTGCATGGGTGTGCCAATGCCTTTCAAGGGGAAGTTTCTCCCCCCACCCCAACCTTCCTTTTCCTCCTGGAAGCAGCACCTTGGACTTGAGATGAGAGCAGTGTTTGACGTCCTTTTCACAGTGATGCCGGCATGACTCTGAATCCCAGAACTGGCACTCATTCTGCAATCCATCCCTTGTGCACAGGCTCTGATCTCTCTACCTTGGCCTTGTTTTATTCCCTTTTTTCTTCCTTTCTTTCCCCATTTCTTTGGCAAAGAAAGCTTTGTGGGAGAAGCCTTGTTTCATTTCCCCGCAGGTCCCGAGGGGCAGCTGGCAGATCTCATATGCAGGGTGTCAGCTGCATTAAATGAACACTCTCAGATCACTGTAAATCCCTATTTACACATAATAAACACGAGGATATAAAGCACAGAGGAAATAATACATTATTGATTACAGCAGTGGCATGTAATGTCCTTTGAAAGGCGGGTGGTGCATGCCCATCCATCAGTGCCTCGAACGTGGATCCTCCTGCTCCTGGGGAATTTGGGGCAGGTCAGCCCCAGTGTGTGTGCTGTGTGTGCCCAGCTCCCCTGGCTCCCTGTGCAGAGAGGATGGGTGGGAATGGGGAAAGGTGCTTACAGCTGTTTGCAGATTGAACAGCAAAGGGCAATCCCAGCCCACAAGGAAAAGGTTTTGACAGTGAGGCTGCTGAGGCCCTGGCACAGGATGCTCAGAGCAGCTCTGGCTGCCCCTGGATCCCTGGAAGTGTCCAAGGAAGGGACTTGGATCAGCCTGGGATAGTGGAAGTTGTCCCTGAGGATGGAATGAGATGAGCTTTAAGGTCCCTTCCAACCCATCCTTTCCACAGTTCTCACAGAGCACCTTCATGAAACATGGATAACTTGACTCTGCCCATGGGGAAAATTTCCTGCTCCACGAGCCACCCCAACCTTGGATCTGAGCTGTTTGCTCACTTGTGGGAGCTCTGCAGTGAAAACATATTAAAGTTCCCTTTTCCTGCAGCTTCTTCCCTGGAAGGGAGGTGTCCCTGCCCATGGCAGGAGGTGCCACTGGATGGGCTTTAAGTTTTCTTCCCAAACTCTGCCATTTCCCTGGCCTGCAGCCCTGTCTGTTGGGCATGTTGGAATTTTCCTTTAGGCAAGAAGGTGCTTGGAAAAAAAATTCCTACAAGTGCAGCCAGAGCATTCAAATCTCATTGTTTTTCTCGTATCTCCCATAAGGAATGGGTTATGTGCAGGATGCCCTGGTCAGATCTATATGAGCAAAATGAAAGCTTGGTGCAATACCTGGGGGTGCAGAGTCAGTTATTTTTGGGATTGGGAAGGATGGCTCACAAACACTGACACCACTCTTACAGCTATCAGCCAAATGCACTCCTAAACAAAAAGTGTGATTTTTTTTTCTCTGTGTATGACTTTTTGTTAGGTTTTATGCTTGTATTTTTAAAAAATGGTGATGTGCTCACCACCTGAGGTGCCCTATCAGCATCACTGCCCTGGCACTTGTGTTACAGTGATGAAGAGCAATGTTTTGATGGTTGCTGAAATTGTAGGTGATGATTCCTTCTTTCTCAACAGCAGGCACCATTCCTCATCTCCCATGCGATTCATGAAACTCATTCCCTTGTTTTATCTCTGGCTGAGGTTGCAGGCGAGTGAGGTCGGTGAGGCTTGACAGGCGTTTGGAATGGGTTTTGTTGGGGTTTAAATGAGTTGAGAGTTCAAAGCCAGGCAGGTAATGGAGCGGTTCTGCTCGCCTTGTTCACTTTGAGGGGATTGCAGACCCTGCTGCTCCTCACAGCACTGCTTTGGAGGCCAGCTGCTCCAGTCAGGAGAATCCTGAGGTACAGCTGTGTTAGAGGTAGTGCAGGACAAGGAGGAATGGCTTCACACTGATTGGGGACAGGGTTAGGGAGGATATTGGGAAGAAATCCTTCCCTGTGAGGGAGGTCAGGCCCTGGCACAGGATGCTCAGAGCAGCTCTGGCTGCCCCTGGATCCCTGAGAGTGTCCAAGGCCAGGCTGGAAGGGACTTGGATCAGCCTGGGATAGTGGAAGTTGTCCCTGAGGATGGAATGAGATGAGTTTTAAGGTCCCTTCCAACCCATCCTTTCCACAGTTCTCACAGAGCACCTTCATGAAATGTGGATAACTTGACTCTGCCCATGGGGAAAGCTCCCTGTCCCACGAGCCACCCCAACCTTGAATCTGAGCTGTTTGCTCACTTGTGCTGCAAGTGCTCGCTGCTCTGTAGTGAAAACATATTAAAGTTCCCTTTTCCTGCAGCTTTTTTCCTCCAGGTAGTTAATCTTAGTTTACAGATGAAATGTGCAGTGGAGAAAAAGATGCTAATCACACAGTTGCTGCACTCTACTCCAGCCACTGAAAAATTTATTACCATCTGTCCTGGACTGGACAGGGCTGGAGCATCACCCTGCTAACAGCTTGGGAGCAGCAGCAGAGAGACCCAACATCACAACAGGGCATGGTTCTGAGCCCCTGGGGCCACCAGAGACCTCACAGGGGTTGGTGCAGGAGAGCTGCACTTCCTAATCTGCTCAGAGGCAAGAAAAGGCTGGGCTGGGCTGGAAGCTTCCAGTGTCACCAGCAGCTTCCTGGTGCTTTATGGTCAGAGGAGATTTTTATCAACCATTTGTCAACAATCTCAGGCACCTGGTGGGATTCCAACTCAATCCTTGTGTGTCCCTTCCAACTCAGGACATTCTATTATTTAACTACTCAGCTCTTCCCACTTTTTTTTTGCCAGCTGTTGAGATGTCATTATTTTGGTCTCCTGGATCCATCATTATGTACATCCCTAATAGGTCCCTTCCCTGGCTGTAACAGGACACCTGGCTTTACATGATCAAGTTCTGACAGGCTTTTATAACGTGGAGCAGAAGGCGAGGTCAGAAATCAGACCAGAAATGGGATTTCTCCGGCTCCCAAAGAAAGGTGTTTGGCTGTGCTGCTTTCCGAGCATCTTGTAATATCAAACTGTCTTGGAAGCAAAGTGGTTTGATTTTTGGCCTGTCTCTGCCCTCAGTGGGTTATTGGACTTACAGTTCAGAAGAACTCAAACTGCAGCTCCTGTGATGCATCTTAAATATACGATTGTCACTTGGCTTTTTGCGAGACCAATGTTTCTCCCTGGCAGATCCTCCTGCAACTGCATTTCCCCTCCAGCACCAGCAAGCCCAGTAGAATCTTGGAGCACACAACCATTCCATAAAGTCCCTCTCCTGTGGCTGTGTTTGCTTACATCTCTCCTTTTTTTTTTTAACTAACTTGGACTATTTTCATAAAACCTCACACCCTGAAGAACCCAGAATTGCTGAGCAAGGAAATAATCATCAGTGGTGCAAGGAGTGCTGGTGTCTCTCCTGCAGCAATTAGCAAACCTTAACGCAGGCTTGGCTGTCTTTCCAATTAAACCCTGGCAAGCTGGAATACACGATGTGCTAATGAAATGGGGAGGTTTGGAGCTCCTCTGCTGGCTGTTTGGAGGATATGGGAGCTTTAGGCTGTCTGGCTGAAACTAAGCCATTGAAAGTAATGGGCTGGACAATCTCACCCCATTACTTTTAATGGGATTGAGAGAGTGCACAGAGGAGTAGTGCTGGGGAAAGCAGGGGAGCTGTTCCCACAGATCACCCAAGTTATGGCCAATGCTGGGAAAATGCCCCCCTGGCAGTGGGAGCTGTGTGCAGTGATAGGGTTTGGCAGGGAGGGAGCAGGGAAGGTGCATAAAGGCACCAGTGCCACGAGTCAGCCCTGAGCAGGGGCTGATTTTTGCTCACAAGGAGGGGAACTGCAGGATGGGGAAGATCCTGCTGCTGGATGGGGAAGATCCTGCTGCTGGATGGGGGAGATCCTGCTACTGGATGGGGGAGATCCTGCTACTGGATGGGGGAGATCCTGCTGCTGGATTGGGGAGATCCTGCTGCTGGATGAGGGAGATCCTGCTGCTGGATGAGGGAGATCCTGCTGCTGGATGGGGGAGATCCCTGCTGCTGGATGGGGGAGATCCTGCTGCTGGATGAGGGAGATCCTGCTGCAGGATGGGGGAGATCCTGCTCCTGGATGGGGGAGATCCTGCTGCTGGATGGGGGCATCCTGCTGCATGTGCCTGCTTTGTTCCCTCCCTCATAGCCATCTTCCCTGGTTTACCTTCCTGCCTCTTACCTGTGCTAATTGTACCTGTAGAGGTGGAAGGAGGGTTTAACATGGATGAACTACAATGATCTCAGCTGAGGCAGCTGAGCATCACTAGCACAGCATTTGCAGTGTGAAGATCCAGCCAGTGGCACCAGTTGCAGAAAGCATGAGTTTTCAGGTCAATTAGGAAACTGAAGGTGTTCAAAAAGGGGAGAGGGATGGTCATGAGACACAAATATCACAGGAATAAAGAGTTAGGCTGAATGCTGCAGCCTGAAGTTGTTGTGGATACTCAGTGTCTTTGGTGTCCCCTCTGGAGCTGGGCAGGGTGAGTGGTGCCAGGCAGGGTGAGCTGAGGCAGCCCAGCCTGAGGCTGCTGCTGTGGATGCCTGCATGGCCTGGGTGATGGATTTGTTCCTCCTGGTGGCATCGAATCTGCTCCCACTGGGACATGGAAGGAACATGGTCTGGACAGCACAGCAATCAGCCTCCCACAGCCTGAGATTTGCCCACTCACTTTCCTTTCTCCTCCTGCTGAGCATGGCCAAAGCCTTCCTTGCCAGAGTGCTTAAACCTCAATACCTCAATCAAAGCAGAAAGGGACAGAAATGTGGTGATGAGATAATTCCTTAAACCTTACGGCTTTCTCCCTCTCCCTGTAATTGGTACCTCACTCCTTGGTGGAGAATTGGGACCTGTTCTCACGCTGCCCCTTCCATTTAGCACCACAGCTCTTCCAGAAAGTTTGAATCGAAGGGGAGGAGCAGGGACTGCAGCAAATGCACCTCCAACTGGGATTAACCTGGAATTGCTTCTGTCTTGGTCAGATTACTCACCTGTGATGGTTTGGCAACACCACCACAAGGTTCCCCAAGCTGTTTAGGAACCTCAGCTCCCATTCAAATTCCTGGGAAGTAATTCAAGTTCCTCTGAGCAGGAAATGGGGATTAACCTCTGCCATGAGTCTGCCCCGAGATTACACATTCACGTCACTGATTTTCTTCATCTTGGAGAGGAGACAGCACAGAGTGGACTGGTCACAGCAGGTCTCCTGCCCCGTCCCACCTCACAGGCAGGAAGGCAGCTAAAAGAGACACCTGAGAGTTGCCAAGGAGAGGAAAAATGAAATAGAAGCTGCAGATCAGAAATATTTTTAAAACGCCTCAGATGCAGAAGAATTGTAGCCGTGCTGTGAGGTAACCAGCAAATAGAATTTAATTATATGATACACAGGAGTAATGGAGCCTGTGAGGCTGGAGTGTGATTTCCCAGTAATAGGAGGACAGCAGGGATCTCTGCTTGGGCTGTGGTGTGTGCTCACAGAGAGCAGGACGGTGCTGCAGCGCTTTCCCTGCCTCTGGAGGGGAGGGCAGGGCCACAGCTCCTCCAGCCTGGAGCAGCCAGGCACTTTTGGGGTGTCCAGCACGTGCAGCCCTTGGAGCAGCTGGGTAATGGGATCCTCTGGAGGATCTGGGGCACATGGGCTTGAAGGCAGGGACTGAGGTCAGGTGGAGAAAAGCTGTGATCCCAGCACATCTCCCAGGGCAGAAGTGGTTTGTGCTTTCCTGTGCTGCTGTCCATCTTGCAGACCTGTAAGAGGGATGGCTTAGGCAGAAACACGTCCAAGGTGGAAGGTGTGAGGAGCCATTGTTGATCCAGAGCACGGCTACAGATGTGACCTTTACGGTTCTGTGGGTTTATTTTTATTATTTTTCTCTCCAGCTTATCCACAATCTGTCAGAGCAGCGTGGGGACATCCAGGCTTTATTGCAAAGTGTTTCCACTGCTATGTTCTCCTCCCAGCTGAGCTTGTTTTGTTTTATTTTGTTGGATTTTCACCTTAAGGGGGTTTGTTTGTTTGTTTGTTTGTTTGTTTGTTTTAGTGTTCTGGGTAGGGTGTGAGGCAGGGACACTCCCACTGTTGTGTGGAACTCTAGACCTGCATGTAAATGTGGCTCTATGAGTGGCAGGGGAGCACCAGAAGTGTTATTTATGTTCCCTCCAGGTCCAGGATAATGTGCTATGGCTGTGGCTGATGGGGTGATGTGCTTGGATTGGGGTGGGACATGCAGGGGTCCTTCACCAGGAGCAAAGACAGTGCAGGGGCTTTCAGTGAAATGAGAAGCCCCAGTGAAATCAGGCCTTCAGAGAAAACACTGCACTCTTAAGGAATCAAAATATGTGGATTTTGTGTCTTTCTCCCTGTCAGTTTTGTTCTGAGCTGATTTTAGATCATCCCAGAGTCTCACAATCCCTTCTGTTGAAAGCCCTCCTGGTTTGTACGAGCACATCCTGATCCAATCACTGGAGATGGAAGGCTCAACACAGCTTTAGACCAGCTTGATCCATCTTACAAACAGCCCTTGCCTTGCAGCCCCCCTGGTTCACACTGACCCCCTGTGCTGTAGGCTCTGGGGCTTTTTCCAGTCTCTGGGCCATGTCCCCATCAAGGCATTTTACTTCCCTGGAGAGCTTTTTTCAGTGGAAGAGGTGCTGCAGAAAGGTGGGATGGGAAGGTGGGGTCACTCTTCTGCTGTCTGGAGTTCAATGTGCAGCCCCTGGGTACAGTGGGGTGGAAGGAGGTGGGTGAAGTAACGTGGCATCGGTGCCACCACAGCCCTTGCCAGGCAGGTCCCCAGTCCCTGCAAGTGCAGGGCTGAGCTGCCAAGCAGAGCATGGGGGGAAGGGACAGACAGCCCAGGGCCATCCCAGGCCTTGGCTGGAGCAGAGCAATTCCTGGAGGAGGTGGAGCAGTCAGACAGGGTGAGAGGCACTGCTGTTCCCCTCTCCTGGCCTGGCCGTGTCCCAGGGGCTCAAGGAGATCTGTGGAGCACACACGGATCTGTGTGGGCTGGTGCAACACATCCACTGCAGTCAGGCCAAGACAGATGTGCCCAACAGCTGGCTGTCCTGGCCTGTCCCTGGTTGTGCTGCTGTGTCCCTGGCTGCCCTGCCACCTCCCCAGAATCAGCAAACCCTGTCAGTTCAGATGTCCTCCCGGTGGGATGATGTGGATGGTGATGTGTCCTGGTTTCAGGGGCTCACCTGGGGAAACACCAGGACAGACTGGGGAATGCATGGGCAGGTGCTTGCCTGTTGCTTAAATTTCCCTGGAAGGCTTGTTCCAGCCCTTCCTGCAGCAGCTGGCTGCACTGGAACAGAACATTTGAAGACTTGGCTGGAGCAGCAGGTACAATGGGCTGTAGGGAAGCAGATTCATTCCCTGGGAAGCCCTTGAAGTGCAGCTCAGAGCCACCAGCAGCTGGTTGAACAGCACAGGAATCTCACAAGGAGTATCTGAGCTCCAGGGCTGCAGCAAGGCCAGGAACATTGGAGGGACTGAACCGGGAAAGGTGTCTGGGAGAGCAGCTCTTGAAAAATACCCTGAAACTCACGTGAATGGGGGGAAATGCTGGAGCTACATCTGCATCCTGCAAGATTGTGAAAGGAAACACCCACCCCACAACAGTGGAGCCTTCAGAAGTGTGGTATGGAGGGAGCAGGTGCAACCCAAAGTCACATGGGACAGCCAATTGAATTTAGGATCATGGGCAGCCCCAGCAGCCTTTTCCAATGCCTGGGTGTGCCTTTTGCCATGATGTGGAATTCTCTGACTGTGTGAGGTACCTGACCCATCTCTCAGCAGTGCAAAACAGGAGTGGGTTTGATATTCAGTATAGAAAATAGATTGTTTCTACATAACCTTTTATTTGATTTTCTTTCAAATAAAACCTTGTGTAGAAGTTATGGCTTTTATAGTAGGAAATACAGGAAAAATACTTTTTTCCTGCACAGGAGGTGTAGTTAAGCTGTGGAACTTGCTGCCCCAAGGCCTTAGCAAAACATTTTGGACAATTTGACCAGTGTAAACGTGTGGCTGTGCACACAAAGCTGTAAAAGCTGTTTGTGTGGGAAGGTTCAAGTACCAACAGCCACCTTACTCTGGGGTGAATTGTGTTTCTTACTGCAGCTCCATCAGATTTCTTAACTTCAGGAAAAGGAAAAAAATAATCCAAAGAATGACTGGATTTGAGGTTTGTGAAGATTTTTCTTCGCTTGTTGGATGCTCCCCAAATTGGACATGTTTGTGAGAGGTTCAGAAAAAGTGCATCAGCCTTGAAGGGCTGGGGAGGAGAGTGGGGAATACAGATGGATTCCGTTCTGAACTTTAGGGACAAAAGGCTCTGTGTTGCCACTAGAGAGAAAAACCTCTTCAAAACACTCCAGTGCTGAGTTACAACTTGGAGGTGCCTCTTTTCCCTTCATTAGCCAGGGAACACAGGGATATCATTCTCTTTGCTCAGCAGCACAAATCCCTCTTCTTTCTTTCTCCTTCTGCCAGTTGTGTTTCCTGCTAAGAAGCAACTTTTAATTGTCTGGTACCAAGGCAGAGCTTGTTCCCAGGAAGAGCTGCCTCCTGTGTGTTTCTCTGCTCTTCTCCTTGAAGCTTCCAGTGCTGATGCCTTGCAAGGCACCTGGAGAGCTGGATTCCAATGTACTCCAATATTCAAGGCATGTGCCTGTCCAAAGTTGTTTCTCTTCCTGGGTTACGGGGACTCTGGTGTTCTACTGGGTTGAAACAGCGAAAATCAGCACATCCAAGCTTTTTCCATTATGGTTTTTAACCCAAAAGAAATGTCTGAGAGAAGTTGTAAGAGTCCTCCAGACCTTCACCCTTCAGCACCAGAGATTCCCAGTAGGGACAACAGCCCTGGTACTGGTTTGTGCTGTTGCTGTTCTCAAATGCAGGTAAGTGCCTCTCCAGTGGTGTTCAAGGCAAATTTAGGTCTTAACAGAGGTTCTACACAGGGCTTCAGTTTTGGGGAGTCTTCTGTCACCATGCAGGGTTGAGCTGTGCTCTCCAAGGTCTTCCCCTTGTACAGTAATCGGAGAGGAGACTGGAATGATAAATTCTTCAACCAGAACTGGTTCCTGAATGGGGACAGTTTTCCACAAGCCCCCCCGGATGTCCTTCTCTATTTCCAGGTCTGTTGGCTGTGGGAGAATAGCCAGTTGTGTTTTCCATCTCAGAGCAATGAGCTGGCAAACATCTCTGCTCCATCTGTTTTCTTTCATTGATGGATTCTTTAAAGTCAGATTGTGGTCCCACAGGGACACACTCAACTAATCCTCTGCTTTTAAGATTTTATTTGTGCAATAAATGGATGACAAGGTGGTTTGCGAGTACATAATACAATAAATGGGTTTATAAATGCAACTTTTTTGCAGAACACTGTACAATAAAATACAATACCACTCCGGCATTTAACACTGATCTCTGCTTCATTCATATTTCAAACAGTAATGTGCCCATTTTCTCATCTGGGAAGCCTCTTAGGTTTTTTAATACGTTTTTATAAATTAACCAGGCACAGATTTAATAATAACGTGCATTGGTATGGCTTTTTTCATCTCCAAAGATCTTGGATTGCTCTGCAGTCTTAACAGTGTAATACAGAAATTCCATGCCAAAGGATACATCTGCTCTCTGCTGAATTGCAGCAGGAGTTTGGATGGCTCAGGAATGCTCATGGATGTAAATGACATCGAGGGAGGAAGCTTGAACCCAGCAGTCACGGCAGGAGAACTTTCAGGGGAAGGTGCTCCATGGGTTCCCAGGGCAGAGTCCTCTGAAGAAGAGGTCACAGGGATGTTTGGGATGGTTCTGAGCCTGGAAATCAAGACCATGAAAAACAAAGAAAATGTTCTTTCACATATTTCTTCAGAATTTGGGATGCAGCATCCCTAGACACAGAGAAGCCAAGAGCATGGAAAGCCTCAGGAGATCAGGCTTTTCTGTCTATATTTCTTCTTTATCAAGAAGACAACTGTATCCACCAGGACAGGACACTTGTAAGCAGGAGGATGAGGTTTCTCCATCAAAGTGTGCAATAACCAAAATCTCTTTGATTTGGTGATGTAGAATCTTCTCCTATCACCTTCCTGGCCAACTTAGGAAGGTGTTGAGCTTCTTTCCTCAGAAAATTCCATGTTCTTTGAAGAGCTCCCAGCCGAGTTCTTTGCTTCTGGGATCCTGAGGTGAGATAAGGCTTTTCCAGCCCTCTGCCTTTCCTAGTTGCCACATTTTGGTGTCACTGGCAGTGGGATACCTGCCATGGAGGTTCCCCATTCCCCATCCCAGAAAGCAGAGTTAAACTCACGGATATAACACGCAATCAGAAAAAATATTTACAGGTAGTAAATTGCCATCACTGTAGAAGAAAAACATGACAAAATAGAAACGTGATATTTATGTTAATATAAAGTTTTAAAAATTTAATTTAAGAGACCAGCTGTTTCTGCTTCTCTTATAAGAGTTTAATTGGTATATAATAGCATAGTTAATTAAATACAAATCAATAGTTTAAACCAGCTAATTGATATTTAATATGTATGGGAAAATATAACTTAGTTGTGATATCATTAGCTCAATATTAAATAAGCAATGGAATTGCAATTATGCCTTTACAACGATTATAAAGTTTATCGTTCTTTAATAAACTTGCAATTAGACAGGGTGAGCTGAAAAATTATTAAACAGGTATTATTGGGCTATTAAATGTTTATTATCATTCCTGGTGGGATACAGCTACACAATAGTACATATTATGATTATGTTAATAAACCCTTATTACAGCTTTGCAGCTTTAGCCTTTAGTGCACCGGTGATCGGGTATTTCCTTCCCTTCCTGAGTGGTGAGGGAAGGAATTGACATTGAATAGAGAATGTAATGAAAGAACTGAGGAAAAAGCAGGAGGAATCCATAGTTTGGGCCAACGCTGAGAGAACATTCTTAAACATCTTTCCCCTCTATTTCCCAGGCTGAGGAATCCTTTCTAGAAGACATCAAGATCTTGTTTCTTTTAATTGTCTTTTGCTTCATTGTCACTGGTAATTTGTGCTTTGACGTTGTTCTAGCTTTGCCCAGTGAGTTTGGGGGGTTAATTAATGCAGGTACTTCTGAGAGTTGAAACCATGGCTCTGCTGTGTGGTTTCCAACCAGGATATTTTAGCTCCCACTTCATCACAGTGCCTGGCATGATCAACTGCAGCTGTAACTTCAGCTTTGTTGAGAAATTCAATTGTCATCACAAGGAAATGGATGGAATTGATTTGGGGGAGATGGGGATGTGCAAGGGTTAAAACATTCTGGTTTCAATGTGTCTCAGCAGTTCCCCTAAAGCCAAGACATTTAAAATGCTGGGTACCTGCTTAACTATTTTAGCTTTAGGTAGCCACTAAAAGCCAAAATGGTGAGACATCCTTAGGCAGCAGAGTCATCCTGAAGTATTTTACCTTTTAAAGGCACTCTCAAGTATTTAAAGGTGCCTTTAGCTATAAAGATTTTTGCATGTTCTCACAAATTTATGGTATGAATTATTATAATGCAGCGCTTTTGTACAGCTCCTTTCATCATGGGATATCAAAGTGGTTTATAAGTGTTAATTATAGCACCCCTTGGGGAGGCAAAAGGGAGACAGGCACCCACAGCAGCCTGCTAAGCCAGGCTCAGAGAGACAAGAACCCACATTTTATTGAGATCCAGCTCAGGCTGAGCCTCCCTCCCTCTCTGAGGGCTCAGCTGAGCCTGGGACTTGTTGGGCAGCACAGCTGGGCCTGGGGCTGGAGCCCCTGCCCAAAACCCCCTTTTTGGGAGCTTTTTGCTCACTGCAAGGGGAAGGTGAGGTCTGGACACCTGGGTGGTGGGATTGTCCCAGGACACTGCAGCTCCTGTTGCCCCAGCACTGCCCTGGCTCGGGGTGCTCGGGGGCCACCATCATTAGAAGGACCTGGAGCTGCTGGAGTGAGTCCAGAGGACACCACAGAGATGTCCCAGGGTGGAGCCCCTCTGCTCTGGAGCCAGGCTGGGAGAGCTGGGGGTGCTCACCTGGAGAGGAGAAGCTCCAGGGAGAGCTCAGAGCCCCTTGCAGGGCCTGAAGGGGCTCCAGGAGAGCTGGAGAGGGACTGGGGACAAGGGATGGAGGGACAGGACACAGGGAATGGCTTCCCATTGCCAGAGGGCAGGAATGGATGGGATTTTGGGCAGGAATTGTTCCCTGTGAGGGTGGGCAGGCCCTGGCACAGGGTGCCCAGAGCAGCTGGGGCTGCCCCTGGATCCCTGGCAGTGCCCAAGGCCAGATTGGGCCAAGCTTGGAGCAGCCTGGGACAGTGGAAGGTGTCCCTGCTCATGGCAGGGTCCTTAAGGTTCATTCCCACCCAAACCTTTCCATAATCTTGGTGATGTTTGTGCTCAGGGTGTGTGCAGGCTGTGGCAGGCCCCCTCACTGCAGGTCTGTGTCCAGGAAAACCCAGCCAGAATCCCCACACAGGCCCCGGGTGCACGTCTGAGTCCGAGCAGTGCTGGCTTGCTCAGCTGCACTGTGGGCTCTGCTGCCTTGTCTGACACTAATCTAATTGTGTTGTTTTAATTACTTTGATACCTTGGTGCTCGTTGGAGGCTCAATAGCAATCGATAGGCTTTTGTTTTCCTATCAATAAAGACATAAAGCTCTCACCTGCTTTGCCGGCTCTGCACAGTCGGCCCTGGGGGCTCTGCGTGGGCTCAGGGCTCTGCCAGGCACGAGGAGTGTGTGTCCTCACAGGATCCTGCATGGAAAATCCTCCCAGGCCAGCAAGGTCTTATCGATTCTCACTGTCAGGCAGGGCTGAGGGAGGCAGCCTGAGCTGGGCGTCCCTGCAGTCAGAGGCATCCTGCACCTTTCTGTGCTTGTGCACTTGGTGCAGACTGTGGTGGAGCACTTTATCTGTCCTGGAGAGCAAGAGAACGGCTTTCCACCACCAGAGGTGGACAATGGTTGCTCATTACCCCTTCCTGTTAATTCAAGAAACCACTCAGAGTTCTGGTGGTTGCTTAATTTGCCCTGATCTTTAGGCATCTTCACCTGAGCTTCAGAGTTAGTCACCACCTTTTATGATGAGAGATTTACAAGCACTCCCAAAGACATCTTGAAAGGTGGAGTCACATTCTGGAGATGCCTGTTTCTCTCCAGGGCATTCCCTCCAGGACAAGGCGGATTTAGGGGAGCAATTAAATTTCAGCTTCCTCTGATTATTTCAAGAGACTTGTTTTTGTCTGAGCATCAGCTTCAGTGGGATTACAGGTGTCATTTGTTTGGGTTAGATGCCGATTCCTCCCTGACGGGAGCCTTAGGACCAGGAGCCACCTGCAAGGTGGAGCCCTGGACAATGCTAGAGTGCTTTAACTGGGTTTGTGTGTGCCCTGGCATCAAAAGAAGTCTGTTTCTTTCTAGGTTTAGGCACAAATTCTGCCTCATACTGTGCACAAGAGGAAGATGTAACCTCTCTGCTGGGATGCCATGGCAGCAAGCACTGTTAGGGAGGAATTCTGTATCTGGGTCTATACCCACGTGGATCTGGGGATCTTCCCTGCACATCACATCTCACTTCCCTCTTCCTCTGGACATGATCCAGATCTGCGATTCAACCCCAAGTTTGCCTCGTGGCACTGAAAGCCAAGTTTGCCAGGCAGGTCCTGCTCCTCTCCAGCCACTGCTGCGCTCTCCAGCCTCCTGCTCCGCCGCCTTTCCCTCCTGTGAGCGGCACAACTTCCCGGCACTCCTTCCTCGGCACAGGGCGCTCTGCAGAGTCCACAGCCACATTAAGTAAACATCAAAGGGGCTTTGATCAGCGGGGCTCTGCAGAGCACAGAAGCCCCCGAGGAGCTCTGCAGGTCCGCAGGCAGCACTGGGGACATGGTACCTTAATTTTCTGCACTGTGACACAGGAGAATTTGTTTGAAGAACGAGAGCTCTCTGCCTCTCGGAGACGCACACGGGGAGAGCGCCTGTGCTCGCAGCCTACTTCTGGAAAAACCCAAGCTCAGATCTCTCTGTTTGTTACCAAGAGTCAAAAAGCCCCATTAACAAATCAAGGCATCAAAGGCCTGTGCCTCCTCAGACTCTGGCACTCTCCTGTTCATAGGGTCACTTGCTTGCTTCTGAAGAGCAAGATTCCTCAGGCCAGAATTATCTTCCCTACTGAGGGCCATTTCCCGTTTCACTCTGCTGCCCACTAAGGGAGAAAGGGATGAAAGAGTCCTGTTGTTGCAACATGCTGCTGTGGAGGAAGATGCAGCTCATCCCCTTACTTGGAATAGAGGAATGCTTAAGGACAGGTGAGGGAGGGGATGCTGACCCTCCTGTCTTTAGATGCACTGTCTTGGGGC
This sequence comes from Cyanistes caeruleus, assembly GCF_971803275.1. Classification (NCBI taxonomy): domain Eukaryota; kingdom Metazoa; phylum Chordata; class Aves; order Passeriformes; family Paridae; genus Cyanistes; species Cyanistes caeruleus. The sequence goes on from NC_141723.1 coordinate 1,532,117, forward strand.
CCAGCCAAGCTCTGCTCTGGGAGGCTGCCCAAAGACCTCAGCTATGTGCCCACCTTCCTGGAGCTTTTCCTGAAGGCTGTCTCCAGCAGGATTTGCTCCCTGCAGCAGCCCCATGTGCCTGCTCCTGTCCCCAGCCCAGTCTAACCCCACGCTCTCTTCTCTTGCAGAACTGGGGCTCCCAGGAAGAGGATGCTGCCTAGTACTGGGGTTCATGTACAAGGAGAAGTACCGCAGGATGACTGAAGGTGAGCAGTTCCCTCACCTTCTCTTCTTCTTCCTCTTTAGCAATCTCATTGTGAGGGGCTTCACCTCTAAGAATGTGCTGGGTTCTTGTTCCCACCCAGGAGAAAATCCTGCTTCCCCTTTGATCTCTGGAACATCTTAGAGGCCATACATGTGGGGAGCCCCCTGTGCGAAGCTGCAAGAGAAGAGCAGGAGCTTTGTGGTTCCATGCATCCAAAACCCACTGTCTTTTCCTACAGAAAGGATTTGTCACACAGGAAGCTCTTGCAGCAATTGCTGCACTCTGCTCTTCTTATTCTAGCTGGGTGGCAGTGGTCACCATGACACTTCCAGAATCCCAGTTTCCAGAGCCTTTGAACCTCACAGAGTCGCCATTACACTGCTCTTCAAACTTCTACTAAAATTTCCCTATTTTATATTCCAGTCATTCCCCAAGTACTTTATGAGCATTGATTAATCCATAGAAATATCATAAATAATTATGAAGCATAATAACTAAACAAAAACTATTTATACTCAGAAGAACTGGCATCCTTGCTTCTGGTAGCTTCCTTTCCTGGAGCCAGCCCTGATGCAGCCCCTTCTGATTAATGGATGAGAGAAGGAAGCCCAGAGCCTGAGAGATGGGAGGGTCTTCGAGAAATGTCACAGAGAATTTGGCTGTGAGGTCACTGGGAATGGGAAACTTGAGGCAAGCATGGATTGAACCCTTTTTAGGGATTCTGATTGGAAATAATTTGGACAAAGGGTGTGATCTCTTGTCCTACTGTGCTTCTTTTTCTGGAAATATCCAAGGTCAGGGTGGGTGGGCTCTGAGTAACCTGGTCTAGAGGAAGGTGTCCCTGCTCACTGCAGCTGTGTCTGTTTGGGTGACCCTTCTAACCCAAACTATTGCAGATTCTTTTTCCCTATATGGGATGGAGTTTTATGGCAGTTAGCCATGGGGGTGTCTGCTCCTGCAGGAAGCCTTTTTCTGTGAGAGTAAAAGGTGAGTTTCCATGGAGTAAAACTCACATAGAGGGAAGTTTATGGCTCAAACATTAGTTAGAAGATCAAAGGTTCCTTCACGTTCCCAGGAGCCTGATACTGAGCTGATAACATGGGGAAAGTACTTCACAAGACTTCACCTCATGCTTGTTAATTACCACACACTCTTTAAACATTGATTAGAGGATGTTTTTAATGGAAAGGGGCTGCCCCATGGGACATGAATGCTGTGAGAAGGTGCAGCCTCCCTCTCGATACCTTCCTGCCCCTCAAGCCTCTTGGTCAGGCTGCCTGTGGCTGTGTCCAGACCCTGGGGATGCTCACAGCATGTTGGAGAGCTGGCAGGACCCTGGGCATCCTGCCAATCCTTTGGGATTGCTCTGGTCCCCTGATGGAGTCAGAGCCTGCGTCAGCCTACGGAGTGAGCCTCCTTTTCAGGCTGAGCGTGGCTTTGTGTGGAGAGAACAAAGAGACATGAAAGGCCAAAAGTAAAGCTTTTGTGAGGGAAAGGGAACAAAGTGTTCCTGCCTGACATGCAGCCAGTTTCTGGCCCCTGCAGGCTGCAGGGCCATTATGTTTAAAGGTACAATCTGCCAAAAACAAAAGTCAGGGGGATTTCCATGGATACAAAGACCACCTAGGACTTGTGTTTTCATTCAAAGCAGTTACAGATGACAATTGCAGACATCCAGCTTCCCAGGGTTTTGGTGGCTTGCAGTGCAGATCCACACTCTATGGTGTGTGAGCTGCAGTGGGGTCAGATGTCTGGTCATCTACAGGAATTTCCTACCCAAGGTGCTTGAGCCAGACTCTTTGGGCCAGTTCCCTTGCCAGGATGAGGAGAGAGAGCAGCTCCCCTTTTGTATTTGTGCCAAGCGAGAGCTTTTTCTCCTGTTAAAAAGAGGCTGAAGAGCAGCCATATTAATAAACACAAGGGCTGAAGGAACTGAAAGTGCAGGAAGGCAGTGGGGAAGTGGGATAATATGAGGTGTGAGGTCTCCATCCCAGAGGAAACAGGTAATTGCAGGGACCATCACAACCTTCCTGCCATTTACTGGAGACATCTACAATGGCTTGGAAGTAGATAAGCACAAGAGGAGTTGACAGCCTTCACAGTGTGGAAGAATCATTTAAAGATGGTAAATAATTTCTTAGGTTGGATGTTGGGAAAGGTTCTTCCCCCAGAGGGTGCTGGCACTGCCCAGACTCCCCAGGGAATGGGCAAGGCCCTGAGGCTGCCAGAGCTCCAGGAGCCTTTGGACAGAGCTCCAGGGGTGCCCAGGGTGGGGTTGTTGGGGGTCTGTGCAGTGCCAGGACTGGGACTGGATGATCCTGGTGGGTTTCTCACACCTCAGGATACTCTGTGATTCTGTGAACATGCTGGTTTTGGCTGTCCCCACAGAGAAGGTCTGATCTGGACGCTCACAGGTCACTTTGGCAACCTCTCCCAGTGGGGTGAAATAGATGTGGGTGAGAGAGGCCCAGCAAGTGTTTTTGGTGGCATTGTGCTATTTTTTGACCAGCTGGCAAGGGATGATGTCCACTAGAACATCTGGCTGCAGATGTGACTCTTCCAGCTGAGCTGGGGCCCAGGATGAGCACCCAAGATTGGTGTCCATGGATGTGCCTCTGCCCACATCATTTCCATTAGATCCTCATCTCGATCTCTGTGTAGTGATCAGACAGGTCCAGGTGCAGTGTTGGAGCCTCTCCCAGCTGTCAGGCACCACGTGATGGGCACAGCAAACCCAGTTTGGGCACTGTCCTTGCACTGCTGTGCTGTATCAGGTGCAACCACTTCTCTCTTTGTAAAGCCCTCAGCAGGAAAAGTCTGGATTTGGGGGTGGATTTGGCTGGGGAGCAGGAAGGCACAGCTCCAGCGTGGCTGCTCTGCGCTCGTGTGATTGATGATGGGCTGGTCTCGTGCTGGTCCCGTGCTCTGGTGTGCCCTGGGAGCTGTGGGGTGAAATGGAGCTGGTGACAGTTGTTGACAGAGGGAGAGGCAGAGCTGTCTGCAATGACGGCCGTGCAATAAAGATGCTCTGGAGTTAATCCTCCACCATCTGTCTTCATTCTGCTAATAACCCACTCAATCAGCTGCTGCCGACTGTTTGTTAACATTCAGAAACAGATACATAATCAGGAGGAGCGTGCTGTTAGCTCAGGAGGGGCTGGATTGCTCCTTGGGAACGGCTTTCCCCTGGCCATGAGGGTGGAGCAGTGGGAGCCACGGAGGGTGGCCTGGATGTCCCACGTGCAGTGCAAGGGAGGTGGTGCTGGGGCTGGAGCTGATGCTGGGCTGGCAGTGAGCTGACTTACCCTGCTTCTGCCAAGGCTTGTGCCACCCTGATTCAAGGTGATTTTGGAGTAGAAAAATGTTTTCTAGGAGGTGGGTCAGCCTTAGTCCCCCAAGAAAAAGCATTTTGAGCTACTCTGAAAGTTTGGGTTTGTTCTTCTATTCCACTTCTCCTTTCTCACGCAGTTCTCTCCCCAGGGGCAGGCAAGGGGTGTGCTGGAATACCTCTCTCTGCTAACCCATCATGCCTGGTCCCTCCCTGTCCATACCTGCAGGTCCCAAGCTGGCCTTGCTCCGCCCTCCTCTGTAGTGGTCCAAGGCAGGAATTCAGATGCTGCTCCTGCATTTTACTTCTTGTCTCCTGCCTTTGACTACTTGCCAGATTTAACTCGAGTCATTAGCAAGCGTCACTGCAGCAATTATGGCACTTTTTGGCTGCCATTCATAAAGCTACTAACGGGAACGATTAAGCACTGAGAGGTGTCAGCCTTCACCTCCACCACCTGTTCCCACCAGCCGCCAGCTGCTGGAAGGTGCCTATAACAACGTCCCCAACACAGGGCAGCAGGACAGGGCAGATCCCTGCCCTCGTCTGACCTCCCCTTCCAGACTCTTTGCTGGCTCTCATGTCCTCACATGTGGAGGGCAGATGGCATCTCCATGGGATGGACGCAGCTCTTGGTCTATGAGGGGTGGGCTTCATCTTCTTGCCCAGCACGGAGCGGGGAAAGCAGGCATGGCTGGGGAAAGGGACAGAAGGATTTGGTGCAGCATCTTCCTCCTGGAGCAGTGAGTGGTTAATGATCTGTGCTCAGGGAAGGACAAACCCTCCTCTTCAGAGAGATGCAAACACTGCCTGCTGTGCCAGGAGAAGGCTGTGCCGCAGTTATCTCCGGCAGCAGCCGCTCTGTGTTTGTGTTGGGGCTGGGCTGTGCATTCAAGGTGTCTCCATTCACTACACAAAGCACAGCAGCACCAGCAGCCTGTGCTGCAGAGCTGCAGCTCCACATAGCAACGAGTGCTCTGCCTTCTGTGCGAGAGGGAGAGCTTGGCAGATCATCTCTGCTGGGGAAGGGCTGCCCAGACCCAAGGTGCTCTGCTGTTCTTTAAAAGCCATGTGGGGACATGTTGGACAGCATAAGACAAATCTTCCATTTTGGGAGGGTGAAGAGTGAGGCCTTGAAAGTTTTTCAGTCTGAGCTGCAATCTCACCTTGACTCTTCTGTTCTGAAGGTTTGGGATCTTATTTGAAGACACTGGGACTAATGGAAAGCTCTGTTCTTTTGTTCATAGAATCCCAAAATGTTAAGGGTTGGAAGGGACATTAAAAATTATCTGGTCCCAGCTTTCCCTGGCCATGGACACCTCTAGGGATGGGGCATCCACAACCTCCCTGGGCAACCTGTGCCAGTATCTCTTCATTCTCACAGTGAAGAATTTCTTCCTGATATCTGGTCTAAATTCCCATTTGTGCCCATTCCCTCTTGTCCTGTCACTACAGCTCCTGACAGAGTCCCTCTCCCCCTGTCCTGTGGCTCCTGCAGATACTGGAAGGTGCTATGAGGTCTCCACACAACCCAATCTTCTCCAGGAAGGTGCTCTCATCCTCTTGTCAAAGTCATGGCCTCCTCTGGACTTGCTCCAACAGCAAGTTGTTGGGAGAAGGGGGAGGAATTCATCCACATACCTCAGACATGGGCAGGGGTGAGCTGGCCCAGAGAGACAGGGACAGTGGTGCCCTAAATGGCAGGAGAGCCACCAGCCTGTTCTGTTTGGGATGATTCCTGCATCCATGCAGCCTTCACAGACTCCAGCCTCCAGGGATCATGGAACCATGGAGTCATCCAGAGGTGTGGGTTGGAAGAAACCTTCAGGATCACCTAATTCCAGCCTCTGGAAGGTTGATTCTGTCCAGCCCTGCCTGCAGAGCTGGGCAGTTGCCAGTTCCTGCTCATGTTCCCAGCTCTGGCTTCACATCGTGACCTGCAAGCACCGCAGCTCCACGTGGGGGGCTTGTCCTGCCCTTTGGGGTGGCTCCAGTCTGCAGCAAGGTGCTGCATTTTGGTGCTGCCAGACATGGGGAGAGAATTGTGTGCACATGAAAGCTGGGTTTTTGGCTTGTAATTATCTCATACCCATTCTTAGAATAATTATAGCTCCTCCATTATTAATAACTGGAATTCCAGTCCTTGTCATAGATCACAAAATGGAGAGGAAGCACAACCCAGGGTTTGCATAATGTACCTCGGCCTAAATCGAATAATTGGTAAAATGGTGAAAATTGTTCGGTTTTCCCCCATTCCTTGATGCTGGAATTAGTGAGATATTAGTGCAATTAGCCAGTGTTTCCATTTGAGGCTGCAATCATTTGGTTTGTAATTTAGAATAAATGTAAAAGCCCACTTATGCTTCCAAACGGATTATTTGTCCTGTTTAAAAGTATCTAATGGGGCTGCTGTCATCTAAGCAAGATACATTTGACCCATTTCAATTTGTTTCCCTTTTAATCTGCTATCTGTTTTCCTGGATCTTTTTTTACTAAAAACATAAAGAAGAAGTGGGCGAGAGAGACCAAAGAGGGAGAGAATAGAGGTGTTATAGATCCGGAGTTTATCATAAGCCAAAGTAACTCGAAATCAAGGCTGTTAAACTGCAGAAAGCAATAAAAAGAAAACACTATTTGGAATCGTTTAAAGGGCCGAGTGCCTTGTCAATGAAAGGTTGCTCTATTTGACTGCTCCTTAATAGCTTCTCTGAGGCAATCTGCAGCTCCTGCAGGAGCGAGGGCTGCGGCTCCTTCTGCAGCAGCGCTGCTGCGGGGCACAGCTGGGTCCTTGGGGAGCTGGGCAGCACTGCTGAGGTGGGGAAATATAATACCAAGGAGGACAAAGAGGAAAGGAGATGGATTTAAACACCAAACTGGGTTAAAGTTTTAAAGCATGTCAGAAATATTGAAATCCTTGATAATGTGGTGGGCACTGAGCATGGCTGAGTTGGTGTTTGTAGGGCTGTGGGCAGATCTGTCACAGAATCACAGAATCATGGAATGGTTTTTCTTGTAAGGAACCTTAATGCTCATCTCATTCCACCCCCAGCCATGGCAGGGACACCTTCCACTGTCCCAGGTGGCTCCAAACCCTGTCCAGCCTGGACTTGGGCACTGCCAGGGATCCAGGGGCAGCCCCAGCTGCTCTGGGCACCCTGTGCCAGGGCCTGCCCACCCTCACAGGGAACAATTCCTTCCCAATATCCCATCCATCCCTGCCCTCTGGTAGTGGGAAGCTATTCCTCTTTATCCTGCTCCTCTATCCCTTGTCCCCAGTCCCTCTCCAGCTCTCCTGGAGCATCTTTAGACACTGAAAGGGGCTCAAGATCTCCCCAGAGCCTTTTCTCCAGGTGAGCACCCCCAGCTCTCCCAGCCTGGCTCCAGAGCAGAGGGGCTCCAGCCCTGGAACATCTCTGTGACCCCTCTGGATTTATTCCAGCAGCTCCAGGTCCTTCTGATGTCCCATCCCTCATCATCCTTCCCTCCATACCCTTCCATTTCTCCAGTGGAGAACAGAAAGACTCACAATATATTTTCCTCCCAGAGCCTGAGCCTCCTTTCTACAATGGTCTGATTTGCAGCTCCTGTCTGTCAGGCCCATGTTACTGCCTGGAGAGAAACCAGCTGGGGCTCTGGGATGGAGTCCCTGCTCTTTTGGGGAAAAATGGCTTGTTCAGAGAAGCTGACTGTGCCTCTGCTCCAAATGTCTCTGCTTGACCGCCTCTTCTGCTCCCTGCCATAGTTCAAACTGGGTTCAGTGAACCCTTCCTGCCAGCAAAACCTCTGATTAGAGCGTGGCACTGTGACACAGTGGCATATTTGTGCCACCCATTAACAGCCCAGCAAGGCGGTTGCTGCCTCAGAATTACTTGGATTTATGGGAACACTTAAACTAGATCCTGCAAGTGACTTTTACATCTGCAGCAGCACAGGCTGAGCATGAATCTTCCTGAGCCTCAAGGATAAATAGGACCTAGTCCCTCTTATCCCTGTAAAACATGACCTTTCTCCTCTACCAGATGCCAACAACCTCAGTGCTGCTGTAGAAGGTCAAACTCCTCTTGGTTCTCTGGCCTGACAGTGGAAAGGGTCTGTCCTTTGGGACCAGACCTGTGACATGTCACTTGGTTTAGTTCAAACAGAGTTGGCTCTACTCAGCCTACAGCAGAGCTCAGCAGCCCACAAACAGCTCCAACAACACCCCAGCATCTTCCCACAGCTTTTCCCTCTGGGCTTTGCACCGTCTGCACCCTGGAAATGGGATTCCTGCCAAGCTTTGCTCCAAGCTGCAGGATCCCTGGCACAAAGTGCCCTGGCAGCCACACTGGTGGCAGCCCCATTTATCAGCTGATCTCCACTCTCCCCGTGGGCTGTGGTGGGAACTCTGCATTGCCTACTCTGCTGTCACTCCCTGTGAACGTGCCACCCCATCCTGGGCTCGCAGCTCTGAGGTGGGGGAGCTCCCACTGCTGTCACTCGTGTCCCTGCACAGACACCACCACAACTGATTAGGGCCAGCAGCTCTGGGTAAGCTGCACTGAGCCTTTTGTTCTTTATCTGACAAGGGCCTTGGGAAGGAAGAGGAGAGAGGATAGAGCTGCTCCCAAGGCATTGTTAAGGATGTGTTGTTATCTCAGAGGTCTCATTGGTATTTCCATGGTGCTTTGTGTGTCTGGGAGCTGAACAAGGCAGGGATGTAAGTGAAACCTGAGGAAAACCAGTGTAGGAGCTGTCTGTGACTGGTGTCAGGGGAAACTCTGCCTGGGTTGGTTCAGCTGGAAAACCGAGTTAGGCAGGATCTCCCTGGCTATGAGCCGAGTCCTGGCTGGTGCTGAGCATTCCCCAGGATGCTGCTCAGGGAAGGATCCCGTGTTACCTGTTCATCCTCCCCAGCTTCCTGCTGCTCTCTGCTCCTTTGGAGAGGGGGAGCAGCGTTCCATCCGTGATGTTCCAGCTGTCTACAGCGACTGTAGAGCGGCTGAACAACTCTGCTGGTCATAAATCTGATCCAAAGCTCGGGAGCTTTACGGTAACGGTGTTGTTGTAGCAGTTAATGGTCGAAGGGTATCATTTTATCTATTGATTTGAGCAGCAGTCCCCTGTGGAAAGCTATTGCTACGTGGTCTTAAATAAATGAATACGATCTTTCCTCACTCCCTGAGTACCAGCATCAGACATTTCAGGAGCTGCTTCTCTCGCTGTTCAGCCTGCAGTTGTGTACAGAACCTGGATCCTGTGGAATCTGTGCACTGCTCCTTTGCAGGACTTCCTTGGGGGAACCACTAAAAATATTTTGGGAATCTTAGGCTGGAGAGGGACCCTTCACAAGGGCATGTAGTGGTGGGACAAGAGGAGATGGCCTAAAGCTGAAGGAGGGCAGGGTTAGATGGGATACTGGGAGGAAATTCTTCCTTGTGAAGGTGCTGAGGCCCTGGCACAGGTTTCCCAGAGAAGCTGTGAATTCCCCATCCCTGGAAGCGTTCCAGGCCAGTTTGGATAGGAACCTAGGATAATGGAGCAACCTGGGATAATGGAGCAACCTGGGATAATGGGAGGTGTCCCTGCCCATGGTAGGGGGTGGAACAGGATGGTCTTTAAGGTCCCTCCCAACCAAACCATTCTGGGATTCCATTATTTACACACATGGATCAATATCTAGAGTGGGATATAGATTATTTCAGCCACTTGAATTCCATTGCCCTTGTCATGCCCCTTTAGATCCTTTCTGGCACGGAAATGGGATGTGCACCTGAGGAATATGGCAAGTTGTTGGTAAAAGCTTGTCCTGTGAGCTGCCCCTGGCAGCAGGCAGAGCTAAGGCTGGGGCCTCACCTCGCCACGGCTGCCTGGCCATCTTTTGGTGCTGTGGGCTTTGGGCACACTTTCTTTTTAATCAGGAGGTGTGAGGACATGAATGACAGGAGGTCCAAGGCTTCTGGAGATGGCAGCTCTGGCTTTCCCAGCTCCATGCTGCTCCAGGCTGAGTTTCCCTTGGAGGTGGATCTGCTGATAGTTTTCCCTTCTCTGCAGAGCTGTCACTGCAGCCTGGGCTCTGTCATTTAGCTTTCCTCCCTTGTGTCCATGGGGACCCTGCCAGGGGGAGGCTGCTGGCAGCAGTGGGATCAGTGATCCCAGGCACACTGCTGACACAGAATCATGGAACTGTTCAGCCTGGAAAATATCTCAAAGATCACTGAGCTCAGCCAATAACCCAGCACTGCCAGGCCAGCTCTAAAGGACATGGTGACCACCAGAGCAGAGCCTGGAGAGGTGGGCTTGGCTCTGCCATCGAGCCAGGTGCTGTAAATCCCCCTGACACGGACAAGGGAGCCTGGCTGTGTGCAAGTCTCCAGCTCTCAAGGCATCTGGAAGCCATTGCTTTCAAGAAAACAATCCAGATTTTGGTCAGAAATGGGGCAGGATTCTGACAGCACCCAAGACTGGAGAAAGGGAATCAATAGCATCATTTCTGCTATTTTGGGGGGCACCTGTGGGGCACAGACACTCCAGTGCACACATGGCTGCAGGGAGACACTGGGATTGTTCCTGCCTGCTCTGGATCTCCAGCCTCCCTCTTCAGGAGGCAGCCACATGCTTTCCACAGGCAGAGATGGTTTGCTGCTGCCCAGACTGGAGCAATGAAGCAGTACCAAGCTCCTGTCAGTTAGAATACAAATTAAAACCGCTGCAGCCTTGTAAGTCCCACCCTGAGACACACTTGGGATGGACACACAGCCAGGCCTGCCATTGAAATGGCTCTCGAGCCAGCACAAGGAAATCTGCTGTGCAATTGTGAGCAGAAACTGAAGTGCTGGAGCACTTCCAGCCCAACAGGCAGTGGGGTGGGAGCTAAGACTGGTGTGAAGACAAAACCCTCTGGTGTTCTGGGCACTGGGGAGCCAGTGCCTTTGCTGTGCTTGGAAAAGGCTTAAATAACTCATTTTGAAGCTCCATCCCTGGGGCTTCCCTGTGTGTCACATAACACCATCCCTGCAGTCCCAACCCACAGCTTGAAGCTCCTCTCTTACAGGAGCAGTGTGAGGCAGCTCTATTTCACTGCTATAATGACAAAATGGGATGAAATTGTGTGTTTCAGGCCGGCAAAATGATCCTACTTCCATTCCTCAGTGAAGTGGGGCTGTGCTGGATTTGACTGAAAGACACTGCCAAGCACCCAGCAACGCACAGCTGTGTTTGAGATGACTTGGTTTTAAACCCTTCTAAAAATCTTTTCTTATTGTAAGGAAAATCTGGTTGTGAAGTATCCAGCTGAATGGTGCAAGTCCTGCTTTTCTTGTTTGCCCCAAGTTATTTGCTGTATCTGGCCAAACCCTCCCACCTGTGTTCATTCAATGATTGAAGCCTTCAGGCTGAGGCTGATGAAGATGAAAAAAGTGGGAATGGTCAAAAACCTGCAGGACAGGTGTGGATCATGTGTGGGGGGAGAGTGAGTGGAATCCCCCAGACCAGGCAGCCAATACAAGGATTATTTAGTACCCAAGGCTGCCACAATGAACCTTCAGAGAGCAAAGAATATCAGCCACAAACCTTCCCAGTTCCCTCCAGTGCAGCACCAGCCTTGGGGTCAGTATCTCTGTGCCCTTCTACACCCAGTATTTGCTCCCATGGGTATGTACTCCTCTATAAATGTATTAATGGAGCTAATCTCAAAGCATATCCAGAGATATAACTTGAGATGGATTTCTTTTTTTTCTCTTTAACAAAGATGAAGCTTTTATATAGACAGGGAAAAGAGAAGGGAAGTGAAATGTTCAGTGACTAATGATCCTCATCAATATTCATGAGAGTCAGTAGCATTCCGAGATTTAAAATAAAGGAAGAAAGAGAGAAAGGCATTGACTCCTTTAGAAGCTAAATAAAATATTTAGGTTGACCTGGAGATAAGTGTGCTGGCTCGTTGTTGCCGTCAGCTCAGACCAGTGTTCAATCCTGGAGCTTTCAAAGGGGGAGCTGAGCTGCTGGTGGATTTTCCTGTGTGAGCCTGGGTGGGCTCACACAGCAAGAGAAGCCTTCAGCTGAGGGTCAAATCCATGCTGGGACAGATGCTGTAGCACCTCCCAGACGGGGAGAGAACAATCCCTGCCCCAGGAAGCCGCTCCCTCAGCCAGCCAGAGCTGGGGTGTGGAATTGCAGCCAGGCTGGGATCAGGCATGGCCTGTCCAGGTGAGTCCCAGCTCTCACCATCCACCAAAGGGCTCCTGTCCCGGCCATTCCCTGCAGTGAGGCTGCTCTCTGGGATAGGGCATGGCCTGAAATGGTGGCTTGGAGTGGACACTGAAGGATCTAAAGCAGCTTCAGGGCTCAACTGCCTGGAGAGAATATCCTTTCTCCAAGCTGCAAGCAGCTGTAGATACTGGGGAGCTGATTTGCTGTTGTGGGAGGTGTCTCCTTATCTGTTTGCTATTTTCTTTCTTCTTGCCCATCCCTGTCCCCAGAAAATCACCCCAAGTGTACCTAACTTGAAGGCGAAGCTTTAAAGGTCTCAAAATACTTGTAAATAGATGGGAAAACCTTAATCCTTCCCCGTCTCAGTCTTTTGTCAGCTGGGTGGGAGGAGAAGGAAAACCTGCAGAAAAATAGCTGCAATACAGGTTTGTGAGGATGTAGCTGTGGATGTGCAGCAGAGATGGTGGAGACAGAGAGAATACCAGGACCTTAACAAACAGATTTAACTGCAGACAGAGCATGCCTTGAAGAAAGGCTTCCCCCACCTTCTGCACATTTCTTCTTCTAAATCCTTTTCCTTTCTGCTTCTGCAACTTGCCCTTGTCTCCCTCTGCTTTTGAGGCTGCTCCTTTTCATTTCCAGGCCATCCCCTCCCTCCTCCAAGTGACAGCTGTCCCACCCCTGCCGAGGTCGTTTGCCCTTGAGACCATCTTTGATCTGTGCCCTGATAGAAGGGCCGAGTATTGACTTTGGCTGCAGCTTCATTAAGAAGCAGCCTCATTTGTCAACTTGTTTGTTTCCAGAGCTGCTTGGGAGAGGGCAGAGCTTGCATCCCCTCCGAGCCGGGCGCTGCAAGAGTCCGGAATTAACTCCCTTCTCAAGGGTTCCCATCAAGGTCATTGCAGGTGGCCCCGCACAGCTCTCTCCTCCTCATTAATCGATGTCACCGAGGTTTTAAGCAATGTTAGCTCCAGTGGGAGTGTGGATGGGAGAGCTGTCCAGGCTCTGGGGGCTGCAGGAACCCGGGGACAGGTGTGTTAGTTAATCCAAGACGCTCCCGGCTGGGAAAAGAAGGCTGCTCCTAGGGAAATCAGAGCTGGGGCCTTGGATGAGCTCTCAGTGGTGAGATCCTCACAGGGGGTTCTCTAGGTCTGGCTGTGTAAGGATGGGGAGTAATGAAGATGAATTTCTCTTGTCAGTTGTCATCAGGTCGCTCATCTGCCAATAATGGCCTCTGGTTCCAATCCAGGTGCTCAGGTGGGCGGTGGGAATGAGTTACCCAGGCTCTCCTGCACTCCTGGGGCTCAGTGAATAAAGCACTCACCAGCTTTGCAGGGAGGATTTTTCATTTTTTTTCACCAGATTTTCATGGAGGGGAGCTTTTACTAAAGCTTAAATTATTTTATTACAGTGTTTGCTTGTAGGGTTTGCCCTCTGCAGGGGTCACATCCCTGCACTGCAGGTGTCCAGGGCAGGGACCTCAGCTGCCAGGTACAGAGATGCCAGTGATGGATGTGTGCCATGGGCTGGTCCTTGGAGGATTTGGAGGGAAACAATCTTGCCCTACAATCACATGAAACTGAAACTCTAAACATTGGCACTCTCAGGGTGTTCAGGGAAAGTTCAGGGATCTGGAATTTGGATTGGATTTGGAATGGTTTCACACAACAGCCCTGGGAAGAAGAGTGGCTCATGGCAGTGCAGGAAGGCTATCACAGAATCAAAGAGTTATGGAATGGTTTGGGTTGGAGGGTGTCTTAAATTTCATCTTGTTCCAATCCCCTGCCCTGGGGGATCCCTTCCACTGTCCCAGTGGCTCCAACCCCTGTCCAGCCTGGACTTGGACACTGCCAGGGATCCAGGGGCAGCCACAGCTGCTCTGGACACCCTGTGGCAGGGCCTCCCCACCCTGCCAGGGAAGACTTTCTTCCCAGTATCCCATCCAGCCCTGCCCTCTGGCAGTGGAAGCCATTCCTCTTTATCCTGTCCCTCCATCCCTTGTCCCCAGTCCCTCTCCAGCTCTCCTGGAGCACCTTCAGGCCCTGCAAGGGGCTCTGAGCTCTCCCTGGAGCCTTCTCCTCTCCAGGTGAGCACCCCCAGCTCTCCCAGCCTGGCTCCAGAGCAGAGGGGCTCCAGCCCTTGGAGCAGCTCCATGATCTCCTCTGGCCTGGCTCCAGTTGGTTCATGTCCTTCCAGTGATGAAGACCCCACAGCTGGAGGCAGCTCCACTGGTGGGGTCTTGTCTGAGCAGGGCAGAACCCCTTCCCTCACCCTCTGGTCACCTTGTCCCATTGCTCAGGGCAGACCAGAGCATGGAGCTGGGGGCAGATGCTGCAGCACAGGGCGTTTCCAGACCTGTCTGACCCTCTGCAGGAGAAGCAGGTGAAGACAAAAAGCCAAACTTCACTGAGGTCCAGTTTCCTGCTGACCCTTAAGTCTCAGTGCCCTTGTGAGGAGGGGTCTAGTGAGGCTGTTTCCATATTCCTGAGAGATGCAGCAGCCTGGGCAGGAGGTGTGGGAGCAGCAGCCCCTGTGAAGGAAGGCAGCTCAAAACCCAGAAGTTCCACAGCTTGGCTGTGCTGCAGGGGTTAAAGCTCTTTTAGTGCTGGGTACTTCCACACTCCTGACAGCACGGAGGGAGCTGAGGGAAAGATGTTCCTGGCTGTTGCCAGGGGCATTTTGCTTCAGCAGGTCCCGAGGTGATAAGGCAGCAGTAATTGTGCAGCTCCACTTGGGCTGCGATGGGACTGGCACCGCAGCAGTGCCAGTCCCTGCAGCGGGGGAGCACGGAGCAAAGCCAGGGAAAATTCTGACTGTGGTGGCAGGAATGCCCCAGGGATTAGAGAGCAGGTTGTAAGAGGAGAGACTGGAGGAGGTAAATTTATATAGTCTGGAGGAGGCTCAAGGGGAGACACGACCAGAGTCTATAAATACACACAGAAATAGAAACCAAGGGAGGAAATTATTCAGAAGGAGGGAGGACAAGGAGCAGCGCCTGAAGCAAAGCAAGAAAAGTTTATTCTGGGTCTTGCATGGAGGGAGAGCAGCCTTCAGCATCCAGCACCTGGGACAGGGGCCCAGCACTGCCAAGCTGCTGCTCTGCTCCCCACCCCACAATGCCTCCCAAAGCTGGATACTCCCCCTCCTAACACAGCTCCACTGTGTTTTACACAGTTTTACACAGTAGCCCCACCTCATTTCTTCCCTGCCAGCCGTCTCACATGGGCGTCTGGCACCCAGCCACCCCAGCATGCCTCTGAAGGTTTAATAAAACAGATTGAGATGCACTTGGGCTTGTGGCTTGACAACTGGCTCCCCTTGGACAGGAACATTTGCCTTCGCTGGGTGACAATGCTTTGAGTCCGTCGCCTTAGGCACTGTGGCTCATTGCTAGTCATCTCTTCAATGAATAATACACAGGCCTGAATATCTGTCTGCATACATCTTCCTTTTCTGCAGGATAATTTAATGTTATCTTTGGGCCTCCTGCTTCAAAGATGAAGAGATTACTTCAAACCTGCAGCCCGCAACCACAGCCATTGGTTTCAAACGTCATTAAGTTTCATTATAACAAATAAACACTGCAATGACATTTATAAGTTACCAGAGAGCACAGAAACACAAATATGAAGCAGATAAACTGCATTTGATCCAAATAATTACTGCAGGCAATATCGAGCTTAGGCTGAGCTGGCAGGCGGGTGCTGGGTAATTTATAGGTGTCCGTAAGGCACTGTGGTGCACATTGCTTCTTGAAAATGATGATGATGGTTATGTGTCTCTCTCTAAAGCCTCAAACAGGTTATATTCCTGCCTCTTAGAAGGCAGGGAGCTTATCCTCAAGTCAGAAATGGACGTGGCACAGGCAACTGTTACTGTTTGGGGACTTGGCTTTCACCATTCCTCAGGATTTCAGCCTGAGAAGGACCTGCATTTGAAGTTTGCTCTGATTTAAGCTGCCAAAGAGCCTTATTTTTTTTATTTATGTATTTGTTTATTTATTTTTCCTTAGGGGTGTTTATTCCCACTGCGGATAAGTTCTCAAGACTGGGGAATCCTTGGGGAGAGATTTCCACTGATTTACCCTGAGAGAGTGTAATTCTGTATTTAGAGAATAATGCAATACTAGAAAACACTGACTTGGAAGGGATCTAAAAGGATCACCAAGTCAAACTCCTGATTAATGATAATAAAGTTCCTTTCATTTTGACTCCTAGCTTTACACTACCAGCTCCAAACCCTGAGCAAGGGCTCCTCTACCAGAAAACCAGGTGGAAAAGTATTTCCTCCAGCTGTCCCCCAGAAACCTGAGTGAAATGAGGTTTGTTGCTGTGCTGGTTGTGTGAACTCTCCAAAGCTCTCCAAAGAGCACGTCATCTCCTAAGTGACCCCAGCAGGGTTTGTCATTCCGAGTCCTGCAGGCAGCAGCCCAGGAGGGGGGTCAGACACAGCTGAGTTTATTGAGGAGCATCTCTCATTACCTGCTAATTAACACAGCAGGCTGGAATGTGCTAATCTGCTCTTGGACTGGGGTTTTGCACCAGGCAGCCATTGACTCTGCAGTGGGGACCATTGAGAAGGAGCTGGTGACAAAACAAACAGCAAAATCCTTGTTAAATAATCCGAGTTGCCTCCGAGCCGTCCCTTCTCCAGCAGGGAAGGGGAGAAGCCACAGGGTCTGTAGGCAGTGACAAGGCACAGCCCCTTCCCTGTGCCTTCTCCCAGAGCCCATAAAGCAGTTGCAGGGCTGTAAATATTGACTGGATTCACATTGCCTCTCATTTTTCATGGCTCTTGGCTTTACTGGGTAAAACCCAGGTAAAAAGCAGCAGCTGGTTGTTGTCGGCAGTGGTGCAGGTCACTGGCCTGTTCTGTGATGGATAAATGCACTTTCTAGGCGTTTCCTTGGCTCTGGGGATAGCACAGCCAAGATTTTCATGGAGGGGAGCTTTTATTAAGCTCCCACATACAAACAAATAAATATGTGGATTTTTAAGCACCTTCCTGGGGTAACAAGATGGGCACATGTGTGAAACAATTCCTGCTCAGAGATGATCTGCTCCCTGTCTGTTCATCTCAGCATCTCCAACCCCTCCTGCCTTCCCCCTGCCACTTCTTTTGTGTGTGTATTGCATATACTTCACTTTAGGCTGTTTTTTGGAATAATTTGTTTTAATTTTAAATATGAATCTTGCATGTGTTAAAAAAAAAACAAAACACATATTTACAATCACTTCCACTTGTAAAAATCCAAACAAACAATAATTATAGCAGAAACCTGCTAATTCTCACTCCACTTCATCTTCAGAGCTGATAATTCACACAGCACAACCCCGAGCAATCCCGCCCTGCTCTGGTGAACAGCAGGAGCTGGAGCGAGTCCACAGCCTGCTCTGCAGTATCCCAGAGCTCATCTGGCCTGGAGCTCCCCCAAAAGCCACCCAGGTGATGTTTCATGCAGACAGCAACTTCTCAGCCTCCCAGGGCAATAATAAGATTTATTTCTGCCTTCTCTTCCCCCCATCCTTGAGCTTTGGTGCCACCAAGATGTTTCTTGTTCAGGGAAGTTCCCTGTTAAGGGAATCTTTGATGGTGGCACTTCCAACATCGGCAGAGATGGAAACACCCTGTAGAGAGACTCATTTAACCACTCCTTGGATGAATTCTCCAATCTATACAACATCTCACCAATCTGTAGTAAGACTAGTTAAAATTATTTTGAGAAGGAGCAGAATTTTCCATTCATTTTAATATTATAGAATCCCAAAGCAGTTTGAGTTAGAGGGGACCTTAAAGATCATCCAACCTCCCTTCCCTGTGCAGAGAATGTAACATTAAATATCTGCATTTTCTGTTCTGAGCTGCATCTTCATTCTGATTTCTCTCCGTGCCTCAAAGCGTGTGATAACAGATTTTGAAAAACGAGGATGGAAGTGAAACATGGTGCGACCCAAGGCAAGCTCTTTGCTCTAATTTTCCACCCCGTGAACTGCACAACTTCCAGTTGCCTCTCTTCCAGGGAGCAGAGCCAGACTTTGAAATCTCCAAATCGTTTGTGAAATGGATTATTCATCCTTCTCGTTTTCCTACGGACGAGTGTCCTCTGTGCCCTCTAACTCAAAGATGAGCTGAGATTTAAAGGACTCTATTTCAAAAGAGCTGGGAATAAAGGGTGGGCAAAGGGGATGTCCCTGGATTGACTGTAATCCAGGAAAGGGGGATCACCTGAGAGATTTCAGAAGGTCACAAGAGATAAAATCCTTCAGGATTTTATCTGGGAGACTTTGTGCAGGCTGGAGCCCACTGGTTTGCACATCTGCTGCTATTTTTGGAAAGAAAAGATGCTTTTTCTTCTCTGTAGATTAAAGTGGGAGGTTTTAGGTCCCATGAGTGTCTGTGCAAGCCTCCTGTGGCTGGGGACCTGCCCCCTCCTTTCTGAGCTACAAATAATTATCATCCAAAAAGCAGCTAGAGGTGCCACAGAGAGATCTGCTTGGCTGGAATTTCTGGAGCAGGAGCTCTGTTCTCCCCCCTGAGCCCATCAGCTTGGCTCTGGGGAGCTGTGCCAGGACACTGCACCTTGACAGGGGAACAAATGGTGATTTCCTATTGTGCCACAGCTTCCTCGGGAGCGCCGGTAACAAAATATTTCTTGGAGTCATTGGCAGTGTTCAGTGGAACCGGGCCTACAGGTGGATCAATGTGAGGAAATCTATTCCCCTCTGCTCTTGTCTCCATCAGGGATTGGTGCTGAGCACCTGCCCAGGGTTTCCAGTGCCTCTGGAACAGCTGCTGATGCCACTGTCCTTGTTCCCAGCAAGGACAGGCATCAGCTCGTGCCCCGAGCAGCCTTGGCAGGGGCTCAGAGCTTAGGGCTGCCCTTGGAGAGGGAGCCACGGCAGCCCAGGCTCTGGGATTCCTCATCCCTGGACCCAGCCCAGGGTGCAGGGAAGCTCTCACACCTCTCACCTCTGCCACAGCTTTAGTGACACCACCAGCTTTGCCTCTTGCTGACCCTTCAGCTCCTCTGCCACCCCCCTGTGACACCTCACCTGTGCCAGCCCCTGGGTAAAACACCACCTAATCCAGTTTGCTGCCTCCACCTCCAGCCCTGCTCCAGTCCTGTGTGCCCCAAAGCACGCACTGCAGTGCTGGCAGCTTGTCTAATAGGAGACAGTGCTGCCTGCTCAGAGCTCGGGGATATCTGGGCAGCAGGTGAGGCTGTGAGAGCAGAGCAGCCAGGAGCCATCCACAGAGCCTGGAGCCATCCGTGGAGCTGGAATATTCCACGAGATCCAGTCTGTAAGGTCAGTGGAATGCTGCTTTTCGGTGCCTCGATGCAGTCCATTCGTTTGTTTCCTATCAGTGCAGCTCCCAGGAGCAGGCGTTTAATCTCACTAGATGTAATTCTCCAGGCTGCTGTGGGAAGAGTTTGCTAATAAATATCCCATGGTAAGGATACTCTTACACCTTTCCCAATTGGCAGCTAATAACCGAGCAGCTGATGACATTTCAGCCCTTTCTGCATGGCTGATCAAACTCCTCACAGTGACTTTGAAAGCAGTGCTGGGATTTCATGTGGGTATCAAAGCCAGCGGAACACTCAATAGTTCAGATCTCTTGCCTGTGTGACTAATAGACAAAAAGATCTCTGAAAGGTTTAATATCTTACTCCAAATTTCCCTGTTTCCTGTTTGAAGCTACTTAGTGGACACAGTGGGATGTTGATGGTTCCTCTCAAAGCAGGGCTAGGAAAATATCTGACATCACTGCAGGATGAGCTCAGCTCACAGCACATGGGCTTGCTGAGAGCTGGTCATGGCCAGGAGATAACGCGTTCCCAGAGGCCAGGCAGGAGAGCAGAGCACTGGCTTTGCACCTTAAACTCTGCTCTGGCAGCTGGCATCAGGACCACAGGATCATTTCATTTGAAAAATATTTAGGATCATTTCCATTTGAAAAATATTTAGGATCATCAAGTCCAGCCCTCAAACCAGCACCCCAGCATGTTCACCACTAAGCCGTGTCCCCAAGTGCCACATCCACACTTCTTGTGAGCACCCCAGAGACAGGGATCCCACACTGCCATGGACAGCCCCCTCCACTGCTTTTCAGCCCTTTCTGTGAAGAATATTTCCCTAAATTATCCAACCTACACCTTCCCTGCTGTGACTTGAGGCCATTTCCTGTCATCCTGTCTCTTGTTCCCTGGGAGCAGAGCCTGACCCCCACCTGGCTGCCCCCTCCTGTCAGGGAGCTGCAGAGAGGGAGAAGGTCCCTCCTGAGACTCCTTTTCTCCAATCTCCCTCAGCCTTTCCTGGTGCTCCAGCCCCATCCCCAGCTTTGTTGCCCTACTTTTCATTGTTTTTCCTGAGCATTTCTTTGGTTCTTTCACCTCGGTGCACCCCACACCTTCCCCTCTGAGCTGCAGAGGTGGCTGGAATCACTGGGGACCCCCAGGCTGTGCTTCCAGGGAAAGTCTCATCTCCCTGTGTTTGTGAGTGGGCAAGGCACGAGCTCAGCTCCTGCTTCCCTCTTGGAGCAGGGACACCTCTGCCAGGTCACACAGCTGGCTGGTGGCCAGCACCATTCCATACACCTGAGCCATCCCTTGACTGCAGGTGTTGCGCTTTGGTTTCTTTCAAGTTGAATAATTCAGCACTGAGGCCACGTGAGTCTCTTACACAGTCACACTAAAAAAGGCCAAACTGGTATTTTTGTTCAAATGGATTTCATTTTATTTTTTCCCCAAGGAAGCCAATTTTTTTTAAAAAATGGAAATCTTATGCAAGGGCTGAACTCAAGCTACCTCTCTTTCCTGTTTGTGCCACAAAGCCCAAGGAAGTGCCTGACATGGCTGTGGCCATGACCAACAAGGGGCTCTCCTGTGGGGAGGCTGATCCACATCTCCCCACTGAGGACAGCACCCCTGGTGCAATCCCTGTGCTCCTGTCTGGGCAGCCACAGCTCTTTTGTTTCTCTGATGGTGTAAGAAAAGCTCATCTCTGTCCTTGTCTGGAGAAATCCTTGTCCCTGGGGATCTGTGGCTCCCTCTCCTTGCTGTTCCCTGTGCTCTGTGCTCGGCCAGGCCTTGGGCCTCATGCAGCTCTGGGTGTTGTCTCCAGCAGGGAGGGAATTGGGATGCAGGAGGTAATGAGCAGGCTCTTCCCCGTGCTTCCCCACAACTGACGGTTCCAGAGAGCTCTGTAAATAATGTAAGGCTTTTGTCTGCTTGCTTTTCCTACTCATGGGAAAATCAATGCGGGCACGTGTTCTGGAGCACCACGGGCCCTGTGCAGGGGGCTCGGTGTCCTTGGCTCCAGGGAGGGGACCCAAAGGAGCCCTGAGAACCAGCCTGTTTGTCATGGCCATAGCAGGAGCTGTGTGGGGTGGTGCAGAGCCAGGCACTGGTCTGCTGGGAAAGTGTGGGCACGGAGCCATCTCTTCCCAGTCCTCTCCATGGCCAGGAGACAGCTCCATCTCCAGGCATCATGCCACAAGCAACCAGCTCCAAGCTGGGCTGAAATGCCTTGATTTCCATCAGGTGGGATCTGCTTGGTCTGAAGAGGGACCCTGCTGGGATATTGTGTAGGATTAGGATGTCACACAGCAGCCCCTTGATCATCCTCCTACCACGCGTCGTGACAGCTCCAAGCTGAGGGAAGGATCAGCTCTTCCCACTGAGGGACAAGGAGAATGTCCCACCACTCCTAATCACCAGGCCTTTCATTTCAGAACAGTAATATTTTGACAAGGAGCTCATAGTCCTCCTTCTCCACTTCTGTGCTCTCCTCAACAAAAAGGACTAATTCTTTTCAGAGCACAATGGACATTCAAAGCTTCACTTACATAAAAGCAGCCACAATGTCTCCATTTCTAATGAGTCATTGTTCCCTCGGTGAGTCCCTCGCTTCCTACTACAATACTCACTCCTCTTGGGTAATGAAAATTTAACTTTCTGCTGCTCCCGGTTGCTGGTTTGGGCACAGGAGGCTGCAAGCTGAAATAATTCAGCCAGGAACTCATGCAAACAGATTTCAGTCTTCAGAGAGCTTTAAAAGCCTGTCACAAACTCTGGCTTCAGCGATGGAAGGGGCTTCAAGGTCCTGCTGCAGCACAGACTGTGGCAATGTCATTGTGTAGGTGCCTTCCTCTGTTCTCTGGGCTGTAAAACAAGATTTTGGGGCCTTGTCGCCATCCGTGGGCGTTGGGACATCGGAAAAGCAATGCCCTGGCACTGGCAGTGTTGTTTCCCTTGGAAGTCACAAACAGAGAGTCCCAGCCTTTGTTTGAAAGAACAAGGCAATGTTACAGAGAAACACTGAAAAACAGGAGCCACAGGTGCAAAATCCATTAAGGAAATAGAAAGAGTTCTAAAGTGGTTGTCTCTTTTTTAGTCTTTTTTTCTTCCTTTAGCTTTTGTGACGCGCTTGTGATTTCACAAGGATCCTGCCTGGGGTTTTTGAAAGCAGGGTTAGTGTTTTGGCTGCTTGCTCTTCACCATGGTGCCTTTATTGTCCCTTTTGTTCCTGCCCTTCGGGATTTCAGTGGCTGCAGAAGTGCCCCCCCATGAGACTCCTTGAGGAAGGCAGGAGCAAAGGGGCTGGCAGCTCCTCAGGGTGTGGGGCAAAGCAGCAAAGGAGGAGATGGGAAGGCTCTGGGATCCAGAGCTCCTCTGACACCAAGCCCTGACCTACAAGAGCAGGTGACTGAGGTGAGAGCACACTCCCAGCTCCAGAGAGCGGGTGGGACACAGGCATTGTGCTGGACCACAGCCAAGTGGCATCATTAGCATCTCATTTCCATATTTGTTTGCTTTTAAAACAAACCCAAAAAATCACCAGTTAATTCAGAGCCCTGATCTTTGCTTCTGCTCAGAGCTTTGCTGTGCTGGATGGACCGAGAGTCTCAGGGACAGTGTCCAGTGACTCCCAGAGTAGCTCCCAGGAAATTCCCAGGAATCCAGACATCAACTGAGTCATTTCTTTGAAAATGTTGCAAGTCTTTACACTTGAGGGAAGATGGGATGTGGAAGTAAAACAGCTTGGGCTGGGGGCACATGGACATGTTGCTGCATCTCCCTGCTTTGCTGTGCAGCAATTCCCAAATCCAGATTTGGGATTTTTTTGTGCAGCAGGAGGTGACAAGGAGATGGGTCATGAGGTCCCATGTCTGGACTCTTGTTTTGGCTCATGTGGTGAACTGAATCTGCCTCTGGGTTCTCAGCACAGGAAGGACCTGGAGCTGCTGGAACAAATCCAGAGAGGCCACAGAGATGCTCCAGGGCTGGAGCCCCTCTGCTCTGGAGCCAGGCTGAAGGGGCTCCAGGAGAGCTGGAGAGGGACTGGGGACAAGGGATGGAGGGACAGGACACAGGGAATGGCTTCCACTGCCAGAGGGCAGGGATGGATGGGATATTGGGAAGGAATTGTTCCCTGTGAGGGTGGGCAGGCCCTGGCACAGGGTGCCCAGAGCAGCTGGGGCTGCCCCTGGATCCCTGGCAGTGCCCAAGGCCAGGCTGGACAGGGCTTGGAGCCACCTGGGACAGGGGAAGGTGTCCCTGCCATGGCAGGGGGTGGGACTGGATGGGCTTTATGTTCCCTTCCCACACAAACAATTCCATGAATCTGTGATGAACTCCTGTCTCTGCAGATATTTTTGCTGAAACTCTGGATAGCGGGAGGGGTGGAATTGGGATCTCCTGCTTGCCCAACAGGTTGAAGACAAAGCTCCTGCTTTGAAACCAAAGCATCATTTTGTAATACCATTTTAAACATTCCTGGAAAAATACCCAGCTGACGTCTTTCAACCCATTTTCTTGTAGCTGAAAACGCTCAGCCTGCATTTGTAAATCACCCTCTCCCAATCTCCCCATTTTCAGTTATTTTCTGTCAAGTATCTTATCTCCCTTAAAACTTTTCTGCAAATTACTTGTTCCTTTGACATTAAGACATAAGCTGGAACGTGGACGGGCCTCTGATCTTCCAAACCCAGTTAAACCCAGTAATCAGACTTTAAGCTGATTTGAAAGTGAGTTGAGCTCTGCCTTCAGTACTTTTTTCTTTTTTTTTTTTTTTTTTTTTTATCTGTGATTTAGGGAGAGATGATCCTGCTGTGGAGCAGGGACTGGGCCAGGTAATGCTCTTAAGGTCCTTACACCCATCTTTCCTCTCCTGTGGCTGAGTCTGAGCTGTTTGTAGCTGAAATGGAGCCTTGGATGAATAAAAAATGGGTTTATGTGACAATTCTTCACACTGAACAAACACGGGGAAAGAAAAGACAGGAGACATATGCCATGTTTCTGCTTTGATTTTCCATGGCCATCAGCTCATCTTTAAAACAAATCAAGAAATAAGAGAAAAAGGAAAAATAAAACATATAAAGAGCTTCATTTCCAGCAGCAATTACCAAATGAAGCCTGTGCTTAATGGGCATTTGCAGAGGGCACAGACACCACTTTGTGCCTCTGTGTTCTCATTAGGGCTCATGCAGCTCCCAGCTGACAACCTGATAATTCTTACTGATAAAACAAATCTTTTTGGGTTATTGCTGCCTTCCTGCACTGTCCCTGCTCGCCCAGCTCTGCCTTGAGAATTGTCAGGATTACTGAGTGAGCTGTGAAAACCCAGTTAGAGGCTGGAAAGTAGATATTAAAATAAAACAACAAAACAACAAAGCAAAACACCCACTTTTTCTGCTTTCTGAGTTTTCTCTCTCATCCCACTTTTCCCTGCTATCCTAGGAGTGCTTGTCCTTTATGAATCCAAAAACAAAAAATACAGAGCTGATTCATATTACCTTTGAAATCAAATATTTAAATCTTTACTTAGCACAAGGCTTTGTTCTGGTGTCAGAGGCCACCATGACTTTCAGTGAGTGTCTCCCAGCAGGAAAATTGGGAATCCCATCTGGAATTAACCTGCAGGCAGCATCCCAGCACTGTGGAGTATCTGGGGTGAAAATCAGAGTTCATTGGAGAGATGTGGCTGCTGGGAGACCTGGGATCTCTGAAATACCCAGGAATAAGGTGCCCAAGGTACTCCTGGAGATCTGCAAAAATTTCAGCTGGGCTTTTTATTTTCTTGTAATATAAAGCATCTGGAATTTGGAAAGGACAGCTCTGCTTTTCCCTGTGCTCCTTTAGGTGGCTAAGAGCAAGCTGAAGCTATAATAAATTAAATATAAGCACTCATGTGGGGGCACACTCTGGTTCAACAGTGTGAGATGGAAAATGATGGAGCTCTGGAGCCTTGCCCTGTAGGAAAGGCCCAGCAGCTCATCTGGAAACAAGTTCAGATGCAAGAACTTGTGTCACACTTAACCTTGGTTCTGGATTAATCATCAGTCAATGATTAAATGGAGTCGGTGTAAATTAGGATTGAATTGATTTGGGGTGGATCACATGGAGACTGTCCTGCTTTGACAAATTGGTTTTAAAGAGCAATTCTTCCTCCAGCCCAGTCCCTTCCATGGAACACTCAGTGGAGGGCACAGGCTCTGGATTCCTGCCTGATGCAGGGCCATAATTCCCACCCAGACAGGCTCCTGGTCTTACAAACTCCAGTGCTTCTGCCTTTCCCCCAGCACCTCTCTCCCCCAGGTCATCTCCTGAATCCAGAATCAGAGCAAGACTAAGTGGTGGCAGAGCAATTCCAGTGCTCCACAACCAACTCAGACAAAAGACTGTACCCACAGGAGCCCAGAAATCAGCAGATCTGCCTGAAACCGCCCCACATTTGGGATCTTCCAGCTTCGGATTGTGGCTCTGCAGGGGGATTTTGGGGTTGTCCCATGCACTCATTATGGAAAGAAAAAAATTAGTAGGATTGAACACTTTGAATCACTGAAACAGTTTGAATCCCTGGAAGTGTCCACAGCCAGGCTGGACAAAGCTTGGAGCACCCTGGGGTAGTGGAAGGTGTCCCTGCCCATGGCAGGGGTGGGATGAGATGAGCTTCAAGATCCCTCCCAACCCAAACCATTCTGGGATTCTCTGATTCTCTGAATGATTTTCAATCATGGGGAAGCCAAGAGAGAGTGAAAATAAAACATAATGCTGAGCAAACTCTGCTTGGAAGAGGTTACAGTGACTGGAGTACTTCCCATGGGAAATGAGAAGTGCCATGTCACACATGAGGTGTGAGACATCCCACCATGGCAGGAGATGAGCCAGGGCTGGGATTTGTTCTTGCAGCATTCCGGCTAGGGAAGGGTAAGGAGAGAGATTTGTGAGTTTGCTGATGCAGCTCCAGCAAAAGGCTGTGCTGAGGCAGAGCTGGGCCTTCCTGTCCCCTCCAGATGTGTGGGAAGCTCCCAACAAATGCCAGGAGGTTACACCTGGGGAGGGAGCAGAACAGCAGCAGCTGGTTGTTTCCCTGTGTGTTTTATAGCAGGTTGTTATCTCCACATTCTGATTTCAGAGAGCACACGAGGTGGGAGCAAGGCTCAGAAGCAGAGGACCAACATTCTCTTTTATTATGTGTAATATAAAATATTGCTGCTGCTGGACATCCTGCTGCTTCTCTGTCTGTGATCATTGTGGCTGAAACACTACCACCACAATTTGGAATAAAACAGTTACATGAAATGCTGGTGTCTCTTGGTTGGAGCTTTTGTTTCCCCCAAGAGAGCAAAAATATTACAAATATTTGTCTGTCAGAAGTGCTGTATCCACCACTGGGTCCTCAGCACAGGAAAGATGTGGAGCTTCTGGAATGAGTCCAGAGGAGACCACAGAGATGTTCCAGGGCTGGAGCTCCTCTGCTCTGGAGCCAGGCTGGGAGAGCTGGGGGTGCTCACCTGGAGAGGAGAAGGCTCCAGGGAGAGCTCAGAGCCCCTTGCAGGGCCTAAAGGGGCTCCAGGAGAGCTGGAGAGGGACTGGGGACAAGGGATGGAGGGACAGGACACAGGGAATGGCTCCCAGTGCCAGAGGACAGGGATAGATGGGATATTGGGAAGGAATTGTTCTCTGTGAATGGGATGAGTTTTAAGGTCCCTTCCAACCCAAACCATTCCATCATTCTATGGGGCAACAATGTAATTAAGCAATAATTAAGAGCTGCAGAGCTCATTCTCCCAATTGTGCTGTGCCAGGAGCATCCTGGACTGGTGCATCTCAAGGAACTGCATGGTGCTGGAAATCACTGGAGAACTGACAGTGACCTGTTCCTCTCTTGTCCCCCTGTCCAGGCCAGGCGTCCTCGTTCACGCAGCAGCCCCAGGACCAGGTGGTGATCGCGGGGCAGCCGGTGACGCTGCTCTGCGCCATCCCCGAGTACAATGGCATCGTGCTCTGGATCAAGGACGGGCTGGCCCTTGGAGTCGGACGGGATCTCTCAAGTAAGTTGGGACACCACCCTCTATAAACAAGGAAAGCAGGAGCTCTCCTTGCCCAACATTTATTTGGGGGATAATGTTTTCATTTCAACTCCAACACCTTCCAGTCTGCCCAAGCATAGGAACTGATGCTTGGAATAAATCAAAATCTGTTTCACTCTGACCTGAAACAAAACTGTTGGCTCCCACAGATGTCACCTGACTCTTTAGAAAACCCTAGTTTTATTTCTTTGGAAACTAATGTCACCTTTCCAGAATGTGGAATAAAATGTTTTATAAATGTTGAAAGTGCCTGTTTTAATATTCTGAAAAATTAAAAGAACCATAGAATATCCTGAGTTTGAAGCGACCCACAAGCCTCTGTTTGCTTTAGACAAGTGTTTGTGGTTTCCTCAAGCTTTAGTTTTGGCAAATTATAGTTTGGTGACCAAATTCCTCAGAACTCACATTTCTTAATCCCACACCCACACTGTGATTGAGGGTTAATTGCAGCTGGTGAAGACTGGTGCAATAGTGGGGAAATTTTGAGTTTATATATTTTTCTGGAAAACACTAATTTGGAACTGAAATATTTCACGTGAGTAAGGAGAGTGTTTGCTGGAAACAGCCTGGGAGGGCATGGAGCCCTCCAGGAGCTGCAGCATTCCCCCCAGGCTCTGCAGAGTTTGTACACGTGTGACAGTGCTCAGCTCCTGGTGACCTGAGAGAGTTTTCCCCAAGGCATGAAGCAGCATTCAGAAACCAGGGGAGGCTCCTGCCTTTTGGTCTCCAGGGACCCTGCTCTTCCTTAAAGTGCAGTGCCTGCTTTTTCTTTCCTTCTATTTTTTATTAATACATATAATTGCTCATTTACAGCTGTGCCCGAGTGAGCAGCCCCATCTTCGCCTGTTTTTCAAAGCTCTGAGCCACAATTTTTGCATCTATTAGAGAGCTGAGCTTTCCATGCAAGACCTTGCAACACGACTGGGTAACAAGAGCTCCAGTGAAGTAGGGAGCTGATGTGAATGACTTCCACAATTAACGGAGCCGGGGCTGCTGGAAGCCACAGGAGCTGCCAGCTCGCGTGATACCAGCTCAGCCAGTGTCTAATTAGCACAATACAAACAAACCCATCATTTGTACTTCTCACGGTTCAGGAGAGCAAATCCTGCTGTTAACTCAAGAAACAACAGAAGCACGAGCGTGTGCCAGGGCTGTGTCACACGGCAGGATGGGGGGATGGTGCCTTGCCTCCCGTGTCTCCATCCCACGTGTCCAGCCAGGCTGAGCAGGGCTGTCCCCAGACCCCTGCCCAGGCTTTACACCCTGCTTCTATTCCAGGGTATCTCCACAGCCGACGTCAGGAGCTGAGGATATTCCATGGTAGGGTGCAGAGGAGAAGGAGGCAGTGGGTTTCCTGGTGGAAGGGCTGATCCCTTTTTCTTGCCCAGGGAGGTTGTGAATGCCCCAGCCCTGGAAGGGTTCAGAGCCAGGCTGGAGAAGGCCTTGAACAACCTGATCTAGTGGGAGGTGTCCCTGCCCATGGCAGGGGGTCTTGGGTTCCTATGATCTTTAAGGTCAAAACCAAACCTTCCAACACTAAACATTCCATGATCCCATGATACCTTGGGATTTCAGTTCATGGTCCTTCATCAGCACTTCTTTTTTGAACCCATAGAGAAAAACACACATTCTCTTTCCTGGATTTGGCAGGTTCTTGCTCCCTCTCTCTTCAGGCTGGCTGCCAAGGAGGGGAGGGAGCTGCCTGGATCCTGGGAATTGCTGTGGGATGCTGGGGCTCTGGAGCCATGCTCTGCTCTCCTCATCCCCGGTCCAGCTGCCTCCTGACCCGTGCTTTCCCTCCGGCAGGTTATCCGCGCTATCTGGTGGTAGGAGACCATCTGTCGGGTCAGCACCATTTGAAAATCCTGCGAGCTGACCTCCAGGATGACGCCGTGTACGAGTGCCAGGCCATCCAGGCAGCCATCCGATCCAGACCTGCCCGGCTGACTGTCCTCGGTGAGTGCCCTCTCCTCGCACCCCCAGGGTGTTTCTTGGGGTTTCACTGCCTTCATGGCCACACTGAGTGGCTTTTGATGAAATGTTTTGTCGCTGGATCAAGAGGACTGGGAATGAATCCATTGTGAGAGCAGTGGGGGAACAGCTCAGTCCAGGGAACAGGATCAAAGGAAGCTGCTTGGGGTGGACTATGACAGTTCTAGGAGTAACACAGGCACCAAGCTTGGCACTTCAGCTTTATGGATTTATGCCCCAATTCAAGAGAGTTTGTCCATAAATTTAAGGACATGAAGAGTGTCAGTGTCATCACTTATGTGTTACCCTGCCTACAGGACTGGATCGCCTCCACCCCATGAGGAAAGGCTGGTTTCATGCTATTGCAGTATTTTTAAACTATTTACACACTAATATTTTATCACCCTGCATTTCTCATTAATTAATAATGAGCAGTAGAGGAAGACATTGCCTGGGATTGCAAGCTGGAAGTGGCTCCCAAAATCATGCAGAGGACCTTTTTGTGTGGGAGATGGGTGGGGAGCACTGGCAGAGCTGGAGGGCTGTGTTTGCCATCTGGCAGAGTGGGAGGGAGGCTCTCCCCACTGCAGTGCTGGGAAAAGGCAGGAGCGTCAGCGAGGCTTCCCGGCATGGACGTGGCTTCAGAGAAGTCAATGAAAATGGCATTTTTCTTGAACAGCTTGGACAAAACCCAGTCTGTATTGCTGCTCCCAGATTTATCCTGATTATTCAGCCCTCAAAGTGAAGCCATTTGCATATTTAAGTTTGTTTAAATTGAAGACTGGATTTCTTTCTTCCTTGTTGTTTTTATTCCTGGTTAGTTTCTAGGGAGGAAAAAAAAACTTTTAAGAGGATCCAAATCAAGAATTTCAGTGCTTTTAGTCAGCTCTGATTAGTTTTAAACAGCCAAAAGAAGTGAATTAAGGTACCAGCTGTGGTTGAAAGTGCACCTCCCTGGAGTCTGCACTATGAAAATGAGTTCAAATTCCTGGTTTGCAATTTCCCCTGCATTTGTTTTCCTCCCTCCACAACACTACAACGTTCCCTTCTCCCAAATTTCACAGCTGCTATCCCTTCCTTCCCTGACCCTGACGATAATGATGATTTTCCTTTGATTCCTCCCTCTGCTCAATCAACCCTTGGCAGCAGCTCAGAGCTCTGACATGTGCCCATAGATGAAATAATCCTGGAAATGAATGGGAAAGGGAAACGTTGTCTTGCTCACCGACAACCCCTCCTTTGCCTGGTCTCCCTCCTTCTGTTCTGAAAGCAGAATACATTGCGGGAGCCAGACAAAAGAAATAATGTTATTTAATTAGAGCTAAAGATTTCAAAACTAATTTAGTCCCAGGGCGTACGTCAGAGCTGCTGCGAAGCGTTGATTGAGCAGAGAGATGTTTTTATGGATCAAAAGGAAATCGTTATTATCTTTGGGGTTATGGAATGTGTTGAATAGATGGTAGTTAATGTTTATGTGGATATACATGGTAGTTGCTAATTGGTACATTTACCTAAGATGTTCAGCAACTTGTATTTGCAGAGCTTTTTCCTTTTAAGAAAATTCAAGTAACAGCATGTTCAATTTAAGCCAAATCGATGGGCCAGTGTGGGTTTGGCACTCACTGGTAGGTCATCCTTAACTTTAGGGGTATTTATGCAGGGAAAAGTGATCATGGCCCCAAGGCTGCCACAGCTCCAGGAGCATTTGCACAACGCTCCCAGGGATGCACAGGCTGGGATTGTTGTCCCATGCAGGGCCTGGGGTTGGACTCGTTGATCCCTGTGGGTCCTTTCCAGCTCAGGAAATTGTGTGATTCTAGGACATTTCAGGCTGGTTGGAGAGATAGGAGTGATGATCCCGCCTTTGCAAGGGGTTGGTGCTCAGCAGCTCACGCTGTTCCTTTGGGGTGGGGTGTCCTGTGCTGGCAGTGAGGGCAGGGGCTGCTGTGGGATCTGTGTTGTGTTTTAGCCACCCCAGAGGGGACAGAAGTGGCACATGAAGAGTAGAAGCCTTAAGCCCCCGTGTTTCTGACAGCTGAGTACAGTGTGCTGCCTGTCAGGCTGAACTCAGCACCTGACAGAGGGGTCACACATCTGGAAACGGGGAGAGGCATTGCTGGTGCTTCCAGATGTGCAGTACCACCAGCTGTGCACACATCTCTGCTCTTAGCAGGCAGTGTGGGAGCCTGCTGTAGTTGTGAGCTAAGCAGCTGTGTCTGGAGGAGCTGGATCTCCCAGATTTCATCTCCCTGGGTTGGGAAGGGATGTGCCAGGCTGCCTGAGCCGCTCACAGGAACATGCCTGGGGGCGTTCCTTCATCCCAGTCTGCCCAGCTTCACCTGAGGCTGCAGACTTCCCCTGGGCAGGAGAGGATCCCTAAGGCATCCCTGGAGCTGGTGCAAACCATGCAGCTCTCAAGGAAGCCATGGGTCACAGCTGAGGCAGAGCTGAGAAGCTCTGGGAGCCCAACATCTGCTGCTGCTTTCTCAGTGACTCAAGGGCTCTTCAGCCAGCTGTGTTAGAGGCAGTTCTGGGGAACTCTCTCCCACTCTATCAGCCCCAGCCTTGTCTCTGGAAAAATAACCCTGCCTGCTTTTTGTATGGCTGGTGCTGCCCAGTCTGTCCTTGCCCAGTTTTCCACTTCCTTGGTATCAAGAAATCCCCTAATGCCTCCGGAGTCAGGCTCCAGCTGCTGTCATTCATGTCTGACAACAGCTTTATGGGGCTGATGCCTCCTACTTCCCTGCTCAGATGCAGAGCTACACCATATTTTAATAAAATATTTAAGGTTTTGTCACATTGTTTTCAAATCTACATGGTTAAATGTAGTGGAACAGATCATTCCATAGCCTTGGAAGTCCAAACACTCAAACAGACAAGCCTATTAATGTCATCAGCATCAGGGAAAATCTTCTCTTTGTGCAGTTCCAGGGACAAATATTGCTGAGAAATGTTGTTAATGCATCCCAAAGCTGGAGGTTTCCCCTTCTCCAGCTCTCCCTCACCTTCCCTCCTATCATTGCCCAAACCCTGGGGAAGGAGTCCCTGCCCAATCTCCTCAGGATATCTGTCCCAAGCAGGGAAGATGGGATGATGAGATGGGATTTGGGGTGTATGGAGGCATCCAGATTTTCGACAAGCAAAGAATGTCAAGGCAGTTTGGCAGGGGAGCCCAAGCCAGGCAGGCTCTGGGAAGCCACTGGAGGGCTATTTGCTACCTGGTACATCTCTAATGGCAGGGCTGCTTAATTTATGATCTATTTAACTAAGCCAGGGTATTAATTAAATAAAGTAAGAGCCTGATTAGGACTTGGAGAAATTTAAAAATAAAATCAGGCAGCAATCGAGCAAAATTGCAAAGCAAACACTTCGGCTGTAACCACTGGAGAGTTCCCTCCGGTCTTCCATCAAAGCTCAGAGCAAGGAGGGCAAATACAAGAGATTATATTGCCAACAGATGTGTGTTGTTAAAATATGCATCTGCCAGCCGTGTAGCTCCAGGAGCCAGAGGGATCGCTCGTGGATCCTTCTGCACTCGCGGGACCGTGAAGGAATTTGAGGCCCCGGCAGCCGAGCTGGGATTTGCAGACACGTTAATTAGTGTTGAGTTCCCAGATCTCAGAGGCAGCCAAGCGAGGAGAAACTTTGAAGAGAGCTTTGGTTTCCCTGGGAGGGAGCTGGGAGGGAGAGGGGAGCCCCGGCTGGCGGTGCCGACACTCGGCCTGCGCTGGCCAGGGCCAGCAGAACGTGCCCGGAGGATGGAGGAAGCAGGACAAGGGGGCAGATGGAAGTTGAGGTGATGGAAGGCTGGATGGCTCCTCTCCTTCATGGCACCTTGGCAGGAGGCACCTCAGCCTGTCCTGCTCTGTTCTCCCCTGCAGGAGATGTGGCACCTCCAGCCCGGCCATGTACCCGGGGCTGCCCCAGGAAGCTCCACCTGCTTGGCACAGGGAAAAGGTCCCAGAGGTGCCAGGGGGAAACTGGCCACAAGCAGGAAAAGAGAATATGAGGGTGTGAGGAGGGAGGCAGGGGAGCAGCTTCCAGAGACTTAAGGTGAATAATTGATAGGCAATTAACTTGTACTTTCACCTTTTATAGTCTCATTCTCTCTTTCCTCCCCTCCACGGCCTCTTCTAATATTAACTCTGTCTTCACGTGTGTCCCATTAGGAATAAAGCTTTCTTAAATCAACATGAATTATTTAACTCTACAGATTAAGTTAATTTGAAGTGAGAGTTCCTGTTTCTCTTACAATGGCACAAGGCAGGGACAGAAGGAGGGTCACTGGGGTGTCAAGTGCATCCACATTCAATCACAGCCATTTTCCTCTTTTTATTTTATTTCATTTTTTTTTTATTTTATTCCAATCCTCTTTCCTGCCAAGTCCTTTCCAGTCCTCCCCTGCAGAGCAGAGTAAGTATTTCCATTACCAAAACGATGGTTGGCAGTTTGAGACATCTGCATTTCCCAGCTTTCAAGCTCTTTAGTGGAGTTTGATCAGGAAATAAAGAGGTTATGTCCTGGGTAAGGCCCTTTCTCGACCTTTGTTTGTAATGCTGAGCTGCAAGGAGAAATGTGAGGAGGTGATGTTTCAAATCCAGAAACAGTTCAGCTTGGAACCCTTTTTCCACACTTTTTAATAGAATTCAATTCTCTGAATGCAAAATTCAGAGCATGTAGAGCTGGGATGTCAATTCAGAACAAAAAAAAAAAAAAAAAAGTGATGAAAATGTGATCATTTTCTTCCAGACAGTCTCTTCTCCTTGAACAACTTTGGGTCTTCACAAAGCTGCATTTTCTGCTGGGAATATTTTCAGTGGCAAAACAGCAACTGGCTCTACTGGGAATGAAACAGAAACATCAAACAATCGAGTGCAAATCCCAAATAACCTAAATATTTGATGTCATGTCTGAGCAGCTTAAGTTTACAGCTCTCTGAGCCAGCTGCTTTTGATAGCAGAGGGTGGCCGGATTTCCTTGCTCACGTCCCTGTGTGGCTCTGGGTGGGAAGGCATCTCCAGATTGACCATTCTGGCAAACCCAGGGGCTCTCAGGTGAAAGGCAGCTGCTGCCTCGAGCAGCCTAGAGCTGGAAAACATCACAGAAAGGGACAGTGGGCTGAAAAACTGGGTCTTGAGATGGGTCCTCCCAAGGTGGGTTTCACCTGGGTGGTGGGAAGTGCTGCTTCCTCCATTCTGGAGGGATTTGCACCCTGTCTGTGAGGAGGAGGAAGAGGAGGAGGTGAAGGAGGAAAGGGAAGACAGTGTCTGCATGAGCTCTGTTCTCCTTACTCTGAAGGAGACAAGCAAAATGACATCTTTACATCCCCAATAAGAGCATCTGGGCTGCTGGTGGTTGCAGGATGAAGCACTCCATGGGACAGAGCCACCCACCTCGGGCTATGCCAGGGTCCTAGCAGTGGAGTAATGCCTGCAGTCATACAAACATGGGGAGAAGCAGCTAAGGAAGTGATTTGTTTCACCTTACAGACATTAAAAATTGGAAAATCTTAGAACCATGGAATGCTTTGGCTTGGAGGGGATATTAAAGATCCTTTAGCTCTGATTCCCTGCTCTTCCACTATTCCAGGCTGCTCCAAACCCCATTCAACTTGGCCTTGAACACTCCCAGAGATCCAGGGGCAGTCACAGCTACTCTGGGCACCCTGTGCCAGGGTCTCATCACCCTCAGAGGGAAAAATTCCTTCCCAATATCCCATCTATCCCTGCCCTCTGGCAGTGGGAGCCATTCCCTGTGTCTTGTCCCCAGTCCCTCTCCAGCTCTCCTGGAGCACCTTTAGGCCCTGCAAGGGGCTCTGAGCTCTCCCTGGAGCCTTCTCCTCTCCAGGTGAGCACCCCCAGCTCTCCCAGCCTGGCTCCAGAGCAGAGGGGCTCTACCCTGGAACATCTCCATGGCCTCTCCTCCTGTCCCATGTCCCCCCTCCCCAGGACAGGGCTGTGTCTGAGCAGGGGCTGCTGTTCAGTCACATCAGGGGAGGTTCAGCAGGGCCAGGCCAGCACTGAGGAGATGCTGCCTCTGCTCCCTCAAACCCTGCTCAAGATGGGCTCACACAGTTCTTAGAAACTTTGTATTTTCTTAATGCCCTGGGCCCTGGTGTTGACTGATGTCTCCTCTCCCATCAAAGCTTCCCTTCCCTAAGCCCTGAGCCACACCAGTGTTCCTACCTGCACTCTGAAGTACCACAGAGTAAATAGGAAGAGACAAGGATAGAAATGATTAATGTTGGTGTTCCTGCACCAATCTGTGATTCCTTGTCTCGATGAAGGGAGGTCATCGTGGTTCTGACCTGTGGTTTTATCGAACACGGAGCATTTGGCTCCTCTCTGCAGTCGCTGGGCTGGGCTGACCTGATGGATGCAGAGCACAGAGGGCTGATAAAAAAACCTTCCTGATTTTTAGTCATCCCACTGTCTCTTCCCAGCCCCTTCTGCTGGCTCTGCCATTGCCCTGGCCCCCGCTACTCCGGGCTCTGATGGCCATGAGGGTGCTGTGGAATGATGTGGGGGTGCTGTGTGTGCCAGGGCTGCTCTGTGCTGCTGTGCTCATCACTCCTGTGTCTGCACCCCTCCTGCTCCAGCCATGGCCCCTCTGCATCTCCCTGCAATTCTGCACAGGCCATCTGGGGACCAGCAGCTCCCTCCACAGCACACCAGCCCTTCCCTCTGCTGCACCCCGTGTCTCCAGCTCCCCGGGATGCCTGTGGACAGTGGGCACTGTTTTGTTTCGTGTGCTTTTGAGTCACTGACACCGCGTTCTGCACCGGCCAGACCCCCCGCACGTGCAGACCTCGCTTTGCTTCCACTCCTACACACAATTCTCCTTCTTCCCAGCCAAGAGCCCTCTCCCCTATCTGCATCCTGCCCGTGCTCCTCTGCTTCATCCTGCCCCTGCTCCTCTGCATCTTCATCCTGCCTGTGCTCCTCTGCATCTGCCCCTGCTCCTCTGCATCTTCATCCTGCCCCTGCTCCTCTGCATCTTCATCCTGCCCCTGCTCCTCTGCATCTTCATCCTGCCTGTGCTCCTCTGCATCTTCATCCTGCCTGTGCTCCTCTGCATCTTCATCCTGCCTGTGCTCCTCTGCACCTTCATCCTGCCCCTGCTCCTCTGCTTCATCCTGCCCGTGCTCCTCTGCACCTTCATCCTGCCCCTGCTCCTCTGCTTCATCCTGCCCCTGCTCCTCTGCATCTTCATCCTGCCCCTGCTCCTCTGCATCTGCATCCTGCCCCTGCTCCTCTGCATCTTCATCCTGCCCCTGCTCCTCTGCATCTGCATCCTGCCCCTGCTCCTCTGCATCTTCATCCTGCCCCTGCTCCTCTGCATCTGCATCCTGCATCCTTTTGCGCCTCTCCAGCTGCGCGCAGGGATGCGATGGCAGCGCCGGCAGCTCGGGGGGTTGTCAGTGCCCTGACACAAGTATTGACTCCCTCTCCCCGTGTCAGCCAGCAGAGGAACGAGCCCCTCGGAGCGTGGCATCACCTGAGCGACAGCCCCCGCCTGGCTATCGATCGCCCGGGTGACAAATGAAGCGGAGGAGCCGCTCTGGGAGAGGCTGCCTGAAGGGATCCCAGCCCTCTGCCCGTGCCCAGCCTGCAGGAATGTTGTTTCCTGGTTCCAAGAGCTTGGCCGGCCCCTTTTGCTTATCTTGCATTTCCCTGCTCCGTGAAATGTTGTCCAGGCTTGCCTCACTGTGCCTGAGCTTCTCTGACATCCATTGGATGGTTCAGGCTTCCCAGCACAGCTCCCAGCTCAGCCAGCATCTCCCAGCTCCCAGCTCAGCCAGCATCTCCCAGCTCAGCTCCCAGCTCAGCCAGCATCTCCCAGCTCCCAGCTCAGCCAGCATCTCCCAGCTCCCAGTTCAGCCAGCATCTCCCAGCTCCCAGCTCAGCCAGCATCTCCCAGCTCAGCTCCCAGCTCAGCCAGCATCTCCCAGCTCCCAGTTCAGCCAGCATCTCCCAGCTCCCAGCTCAGCCAGCATCTCCCAGCTCAGCTCCCAGCTCAGCCAGCGTCTCCCAGCTCAGCTCCCAGCTCAGCCAGCATCTCCCAGCTCCCAGCTCAGCCAGCATCTCCCAGCTCAGCTCCCAGCACAGCTCCCAGCCAAGCCAGTATCTCCCAGCTCAGCTCCCAGCTCAGCCAGCGTCTCCCAGCTCAGCTCCCAGCTCAGCCAGCATCTCCCAGCTCAGCTCCCAGCACAGCTCCCAGCCCAGCCAGTATCTCCCAGCTCAGCTCCCAGCTCAGGTCCCCGTTCAGCCAGCATCTCCCAGCTCAGCTCCCAGCTCAGCTCCCAGCACAGCTCCCAGCTCAGCTCCCAGCTCAGCTCCCAGCTCAGCCAGCATCTCCCAGCTCAGCTCCCAGCTCAGCTCCCAGCTCAGCCAGCATCTCCCAGCACAGCTCCCAGCTCAGCTCCCAGCTCAGCTCCCACCTCAGCCAGCATCTCCCACTCGTGGTGAAGGAATCTCTCTGTTACACATCCATCTCAGGGTGTTCCCGGTGCCCTGTCAGTGAGATGGATGCCAGCCTCCCATCCCACAGGAGCACTGGGATGGGTCTGGAGCTGTGGCATTCCTTTAGGTTCCTGCTGGGCTGTAAAACTGGATAGTCATGTCTTAATGACTGACCTGTGGGTGTCTTTGGTAATGAACAGGAGAATAACCTCTCTTGCCTCAGGATATTTCTCACATGCCAAGGTGGACAAATGACCCTCTGGAAGGGGCTATTACTCTTTTTTTTTTGACATTAAAGGTGCCTGATGTGCTCAAATTTGCCCCCTTCAGCAGGCAAGAGAGGTGGAAAGCATGGGCATGGCACAGGCTGACCCATCCAGGACTCTCCAGCCTCCTCCTGCCCTGGGGAATTGGGCTGGTGCTCTCCCCCAGGGGCAGCCACAAAGCCACAATATTGGGTTCCTTTAAACTCAATTCTGACCTCCACAGAGAGAGACAAGGGATTCATGGCAAATTATGGATTTAACACCTATGATGAATCCCCATTACAGCATGAAATGAGAAAGGAAAATGTAGCTAAATGGAAGATTTCCCCTGGGCAGCAGGAGGCTGCAGCTCCTGAGAGGCTGGGGAAAATAGAATGAAAAAAATGGGGAAAAAATAGAGAACCAGGAAAAACGTTGTTCTATTAACTAAATATTGCAAAACCTTTGCAAGCCACTGCTTGCAAGTTAGTGGGGTTTAAAGGCCAAGGCTCAGACCCATGACACATCCAAGGTTTCCAAATCCATCCCCTTGGTTGTCATGACAAGGGGAAATGAAATAATATTAATGATGATCCCTTGGGGGCTCAGAACAACGGATCCCCTGTCTCTGGGGCCAGGACCTGCCCTTCACTGCATTCTGAGTGTAGCTTGACCCTGCATCAGTCATCTCCCTTTGAGAAATGCCAAGGGAGCATCAGAAGGATAAAAAAAAATGCACTGCAAAGTGCACTTTTATCTTAGACCAGGCTCCTGGCTCCCAAACATGAGGTTTAAGGACAGGTTGGACTTGGAGGGCTTGGAGCAACCTGGGCTGGTGAAATGTGTCCCTGTCCATGGCAAGGGGGATGGAACGAGATCATCTCTAAGGTCTCTTCCAACCCAAACCATTCCAAGATTTTACGACTCTAGGATAACACAGCTGGAGATGAATTCCCACAGGGAGAAGCTGTCACTGGCTGTCACTGTGGCTTTCCTGGAAGTGCAGGAAGACAGGCTTTAGCAACCAAACAGGGGAGGGAAATCAGGGAAGGGGCTCTCAGAGAGCTGCCTGCTCGCCTTGTCCCATGGGCAGAGAGAGAATCTGGTCATTTATAACCTCAATGGAATCACACATGGCCTGAGGTCATTTCTGGGGTGCCAAAGCCTCCATGTGCAACCCTTCAGATCCCTCAGGCTCAAATCCCTCCCTTAAGGAAGAGGAAAAAGGATCAGGGTGACGCAGGGACAGGAGCCTTTGGGTTATGGATATGGTCCCTGCGCTCACTGCGGCTCAGGCTGCGGCAGGAGGGCATCCAGGAGCTCAGTGCTCTCATTCCCAGGGCTGGGCAGCGGCCAAGCAGAAACACTGCAGAGTCACAGTTGTGGAGACAAGTGTCTATAATCTTCATTGAGTCATAAACCATGGAGGAGCTGAACTCTCTTCCCCATGACCCTGTGGATCCTCTCCCTGTCCTCATGGTGATGAGCACCCGCAGTGGGTTCGGATAATCCCGGGAACATCCTCACACCCGAGGTGGCTGTTTCTTATTCAGGTTGTTGCTAGGGAATTCTGCAGAGATTTCTCTTAGTGGGTGAGAAGTGACTTTCAAATCAGTGGCAGCATGAAAAAATTGCAACGGAAAAATAAGAGTCTTTCATGAGATCCCATTTAATTGCTAACAAAGACAAAAATCACACCTCTCACATTTGGTTCCTCAACAAAACCCAGACAGCAGCTGCCCTGTGCATATCTGATTCCAACTGGTAGGTTTAAAAGATACAGAAGATATTTAATGATAATGATAATGATTTACATTTATATAGTGCCTTGTATCTGCTGGGATCACAAAGTGCTTTATATATGTATGGATAAAAATATACTGGATAACAAGCACTCCATCCATCACCAAATCACAGCCCCTTCCCTGGCGAGGCTGCAAGCTGTTCAGGAAAGAGCTGCTGCATTTCCAGAGCCGCTCTCCCTCCTCACTCCTACAGCATTTGGGGTGCTCGATGGTAATTTAGTAATAAAATCAGGTGATAAAAACACTTTAAAAACAACAATGTCGTAAAAAAGGAGAACCCTCAGTGTCATAAAATGGTACACAGAGGAACAGGAGGGGAAACATGAGAGGGAGAAGGTTATAATGATTTTAAAATAAAACAGAGTAGGTTTGGGTTGGATATTGGGAAGGAATTCTTCCCTGTGAGGGTGGGGAGGCCCTGGCACAGATTGTCCAGAGAAGCTGCCCAATCCCCAGAAGTGCCCAAGGCCAGGTTGGACAGGACTTGGAGCAGCCTGGGATGGTGGAAGGTGTCACTGCCCAGGGCAGGGCAGTGGAACGAGATGAGCTTTAAAGTCCCTTCCAATCCAAACCTTTCCATGAGTCCACAATAAATGGGGACAGTTTCCATCAGGAAGATCAGCTCTTTAGGAGAAATGTCCTCCAGCTGCTCTGAGTTAGGAGGTGAAGAGTTTGGCCAGCAGGAACAACCCCAAGGCAGGGGTACCCTCAGAGCTGGGTAGCCAGGGACATCCCAAAATTACTTTGGAGGTAGCAATACAAGGAAAAATCCTGCAAATTATGCTGTTTCTTCCATGCTCTGCTTTGTCCTGCTGTGGAGCAAATCTCTTCCCATTGGTTGGGTGCAGCTCAGCCATCACCCAGCAAGCTCTGCCCATACCACCATGTTTTGGTGCCTGTCCTGGGAGGGATGAAGCCTTCCCAGCCCAAAATCCTCCATCTGAAAGGAGCCACTCAGTTATGCCCCTGTGGTGGCAGCCTCTGGCTCTGCTGGGCCTGGGAGGCAGGTGAGGGGAGGGGAGGACAGAAGGCAGAGAGAAATCGAGGCTCTCAGAGACATTCATTCAAAATTCATAGGCGCAAAATTGCAGTCTGCATGGATTTGTTTCCTTTGGAAAATTACAGGAAGCTACAGGCACCAACAACTGTTATTCAAATAGCCACTTTGGATGATTAGGATGGCAGGAGGCTGTACTTACACATGCAGACCCAATATAATCAGGCACGAGGCAGGGTGGGAAGGCAAGGCCGGGGAAGGGAAGCTGGAGGAGCTCAGAAGCAAAAACAACAGCAGGGAGGCTCTGTGGGAAGAGCCACGGGGCCAAATCCAGCCTCGCTGTTGGATGCAGCAGGAGCAGCCAATTAACTTCCAGGTTTGGGGTGATAAGGAGAGCACAGAGCTGG
Source organism: Cyanistes caeruleus (assembly GCF_971803275.1). Classification (NCBI taxonomy): domain Eukaryota; kingdom Metazoa; phylum Chordata; class Aves; order Passeriformes; family Paridae; genus Cyanistes; species Cyanistes caeruleus. Next base: position 1,573,141 of record NC_141723.1, read on the forward strand.
GAGGAGGTCACTGGGGGAAGTTCCTCAGCCCTCATGGGTCAGCAGCTGAGAACAGATGCTGCAGTGGTGCCCACTATATTATGAATGGTAAAAGTATGACACAGACTCTCTAGCCTTGGTTGCAAAAGAGAGCAAGTTTTCTTCTTCCAGATCTTCTTTTATAGACAGTTCTGAGAAGGTCTGAGAGGTAAAACTCTCATTGGTCATGGAACCAACACATCACCATCGTTGGGCAGTTGGAAAAACACCCCTTGACTGTTTCTTGCAAGTAAACACAAGGAACAAACAACACCTGCAGAGGTTGTTTTCCTTCTCCAAGGACTGTTTGGATTCCTCCTTATGATTTCTCAGGCCAGAGTGAGAAAGTTGTGTGATTTAGTTTCCCACAGGCTCAAGCTAATGCCTGAAGCCTAAAAATCTCTTATTTGACCACTGTCAGTTCCCACACAGAGGAACAAACACCATTCCTGCATCGAGGGCTTTGCTCCACCCTGCACATACATCACAGCCCAGGAAGCACCACGGAGTCACAGAATCCCACAATGGTTTAGGTTGGGAGGCACCTTAAAGGCCACCTCATCCCAACCTTCTGCCAGGGCAGGGACACCTTCCACTATCCCAATCCACTCAGGTTAACCCTCCTCATCTCCTGCTCTCCTGCCTTCCAGCACAAAGATCCATCATCACTCCCCTGCATGTTACAAATCAGGGAAAAAAGTTTTGCCCACACTGAATTTATTTTTTAAAAAAAGAACTTTAAAGCCACACACGCGCAAAACCCTGAGCAAATACTGCTTTGAGGATTGTCCTGTGGGTCAGCAATGAAACGCAGGCAAAACATCTGAGCCGTGAAGGGTGAAAATTGTATAATAAAAGTAAACTCTGCAGTACAAGCAGAGGAAAAACTCTTGGCTTTGTACTGGGGAGCTGCTTCTCTCGTTTTTAAAACGCTTCTCTGCAGTACCAGAGGTGTCGTGCAGTGCAGAGCAGCCAAGAGCGTCTCATCCTCCGCCGGCAGCAGCTCCCGCCCAGCCGGGCCCTCCGCGCCTGTCCCGCGGTGGACGGGTTCCAGGCGCCTGCCGCGGCTTCGCGGGTGCCTCGAGGTGTGGGGAAATGTTTGCACACAGGCCTCGAGGCCCATCTGCGGCGCCTTGGCAGCAGTGGAACACGTGGCTTGGCAGCGTTTGCCTGGAAGCACGGCGGGAGCAGCCGGCACAGGCAGCCTGAGCTGTGAATCCCAACCTGCCAGAGCCTTGTCCTGGTTTAGGGCAAATCTGGGGGTAATAAAGCCCAGGACGTGCCCTGCTGGACACACAGCCCTGCAGCAGGAGCGTCCCACATCCTCTCCCCAGCTGTGAGGACACACGGCCTCCAAGGGGGAATGGCTTTAAACTGAGGGAGATTTGGGTTGGATACTGGTAAGAAATTCTTCCTTGTGAGGATTGCCCAGAGCAGCTGTGGCTGCCCCATCCCTGGAAATGTTCAAGGCCTGGTTGGATGGGGCTTGGAGCAACCTGATCTGGTGGAAGATCTCCTTGTCCATGGCAAGGGGTGGAACTGGATGGGTTTTTTAAGGTTCTTCCCAACCCAAACCTGTCTGGGATTCTGGGATTCTGAGATTCTGTGATCTCTGTGATGTCAGTGGAGAGAACCAGATGGAAGACCAAAGCTGTAGTTATGGTGAAGGTGGATAGGAGGGATGGTGGCAGTGGGATTTTTTGGATCAACCTGGTTGGGTAGATTGGAACAATGTGATCTTTAAGGTCCCTTCCAACCCAAACCATTCTGGGAATCTGATTCTATGGGTTTATGTTCTATCAAGCTCTTTTCCTGGCAAGTCAGCGCTGTTCTAAAACCCCTTGGTGAGGGACAAAGGTTGATGTGGATGTCCTAGAAAGGGGGGAGGCCTGAAAGGACAGAGCAGGAAATCTGGAAGGAGTTGACTTTTAAGCACAGCTCAGAAGGCAGCTTGGACATCCTACATGTGCAAGGAGACCTTCACAGAGCCTGTGGGCTCTCCTTAAACACAGGTTTCCCCTTCCCTGGGGCGTTTGGGGTGACCTTGAGCATGCGTTGGCCGGACACAGATTGTGATGAGCCACTTGGCACATCCAGCCTCTTCCTTGTCTTTACAAGTGCTTCTCTCTTATCTGGTAGTATTTTGCAAAACTTCAAAAGCTTTTAGTGGCAAGACTTTTGCTAAGAGGCTGTTGATAAATTTGGAGGAGGCAGCGGGAAGGCTTTAGTGACGTATTCTCTTCCTTTTGACTGGAAAAAGCAGCTTATCTGCTTTGGAGAATACAGGTTCTTCCTCTTTATCCACACTGAAATCTTATCTAAACTGGTTCAGGTGTCAGAGCTGAGAGAAGGAAATAATTAAGCAAGAGACAGGTGAAATGCTGACATTATTATTACTTAAATGGCCCAAACCTTTTACCTCGTGTATTTTTTATTATTGTTTTACCTTTTTTTTACTGCTGGTGACACATAACAAGGGAGAAATTGGTTTTTCCAGGTTATCTCACCCATCCACACACTTGCCACTTCACCCCCCCTCCTCCCCACCCTAATATAAATCTCGTTTAACTGGTTCTGTTGGCAAGACAGAGAAATAATTAAGGCGAAGGTGGCTGCAGTGTTGATGTTATTACTGTAATGCAGCAGCCTGTTTAGTTTCTTTGCCAATGAAATGCAACCAAGGGAAAATCAGTTTTAAAGATTACCTCCCAGAGATGCAAATAAAGGAGCGGAAACCATGTAGTCAGGAAGAAACGGTCTCAAACTAGGAAACATTTCAAAGTCGGTGACAGTCTCTTAGGGGCTTTTAAGACCACAATTTACCTTTTGACTGCATTCTATTTTCTCTGAAATCCTTTATTTCCCTCTTATTTATTGACTGGAGAGACAGCACAGAAACGAGAAAGTGATTCTCAAGCCGCTGGTCTTAAAAATCTATAGAAGGAAATTGTTCTCAGGAGTGTGGATTTTTGTTGTTCTTGGGCACTTCTTTTTTCCTGCCTCCTTGTTTTTAGCCCTCTCTGTGAACCAAGGCTTAATTGAATCACTTTGCCATAGAGGGGCCTCGAACTGGAAGGGATCAAGGTCAGCAGCTCTGTCTGGGAGTGAGAAGCCCTGATTAGAGAGGTAGGAGCCATGGTGAAAACACAGCGGGATGCAGCACATCCCTCTCCAGGCCAGCTCAGGATGGAGGTGGAGGTGCTGCTTCAGGGGGATTTCTTTTGTTTCAGGGATGCCACTGCGGGTTGGGAAATGGGCATCTCTGTACTTGGATTAGCATCCCAGTCTTGGATTAACATCCTGCTCTGGGACTGGCATCCTGCTCTCACTGGAACATCCTGTTCTCAGATTAACATCCTGATTTTAGATTGGTATCCCACTCTAAAATTAACATCCTGCTCTCAGACTGGCATCCTGCTCTTGGATTATCATCCCTGGTCTTGGATTAGTATCCCTCTCTAAAATTAACATCCTGCACTCAGATTAGCATCCTGCTCCTGGTTTAGCATCCCAGATTTAGATCACATGAGACTCTCAGATTAGCATCCAGATCTCAGATTAGCATCCCACTCTTGGATTAGTAACCTGCTCCTGGTTTAACATCCCAGATTTAGTTTAGCAAGAGACTCTCAGATTAGCATCCCACTCTCAGAGCAGCCTCCCACTCTCAGATTAGCATCATGCTCTCAAATTAGCGTCCTGCTCTAGGTTTAGCATCCTGCTTTTGGAGCAGCATCCCTCTGGACACCGTGGCACCGTGAGCCCCTGCTGCCTCCTGCTCCTCTCGTGGTGGTTCCCCCCGTCACACACACGTGTGCTGCTCACAGGTTCCTGTCTGCAGGTGTTCCCTGCTGGAATAATACTGAGATGTGCAGAAAAAAAACAATCCCAGAGAATTCCCGCAGTGCTGGCCTAGTTAGCCCGTTCCCAGCTGTGAGCTAACGCTGCTGCCCAGCCGAGCCCCCGGAGACGGCTCTGCTTGGAAAAAATAACTTGGTTAAAAAATAGTGCATCAGTTCAGGGTCAGAATTGGTGCAGCCCCATAATTAGAGCCTGGATTTCAAAGATTAAACCCTTTAAGGCCAGCTTTTGATAGCTGTGTTTAATTACTCCTCGCATCTCCCAGCCCTGTCATGGCAGAAAGGACCATGTCAGGACAGCTCCCGCTCCATCACTGAGGTTTCCTGTTTGTTGATACTTTTCTGTGTAATTCCTGAGGTTGCACCATTTCTTGGCAATCTGGGAAGGTTGGCAGCAAAGTCCTGTCTGTCTGTGCTGCAGAGGCTGAGCTGTGCAACTCCTCCAAAGCACGTTGGGCATCACAAGGACCCACCGTAGGATGGTGTTGGGGTGGGGAGGAAAGGGAGCACCCACTGCTGGTGCAAGGATTTCTGTGCAGAGGCTCCTCAGGTCCGTCTGCTCCATTTCCTGGCACTGTTGGTTTCTGTCTCAGCTCCCCAGGCAGCACTTGGAGGTGTTTTGCTGTTCAGGGATATCTTTGGCTGGTGCAGAGGCAGCAAGAAGAGTGAGAGAGGAAAATTGCCGAGGTTTGAAAAGTTTCCCTTTTGGAATGAAGGATTCTGCTACAACTGAAATGAACTGAAAAACAATTTATTTGGGCAGTCCTCCACTGGGACAAAACCAGTTCATACAATCCCACCCACCTGGAAAGCTGCCACACTCTAGGTGTGCCTGTGCTCCTTTGCCTCCCTGGACCTGGCTGTCTCTCGTGACACTCTGTGATGTGTCTCAGTGGCCGAGAGCCCCGGGCTGTGTCCTGGGGTCTGAGCTGTGTCACAGCAAGGTTTGGAGGGATTGCATCCATTAACACAACTGAAAAAAACCAGGAGCCATTCCCAGCCGGCTCCCAGCGTTCTGTGCAGCCTCTCCTGTCTGCCCATCTCCCCTAAACCCTCTGTGATTTCTGCTGCTGTTGCAGACTCCGGGAGGAGCGGCGTTCCTGGATGTGTGTGGAGGCAGCAGGACCCCTCACCCTGCGAGCCCCCAGCACAGGACACCCCATGGCCCTCCACATCTCCATTGCTGTGGCTAGAGCACCCTCTCCTGTCTCAGCTCTGCCTGTCTCCCTGCTCCCTCCCCTGGCAGGTGCCAGCACCGAGGCTCCATCACAGCCCTGGGTCAGGGACAGGGACACAGCAGCTCAGTGCCCAACCCTGTCCCTGCCCAAACCTCCTGACAGCAGCACAGACGGCTGGTTAGGAGGACCAGGGGAATATTTAGATAAAAAACAATTTCTAGGAGAGGTCTGTTATAATTACTAATTAGATTGGGTTATAATTATCTCTCTTTGCAATCCTGTACCTGCCTCAGAATAGCTCTAGTTCCCCCTAACAATTAACAGAGAAAGTCTTTTACGACACACGGAGTGATTGCATCGCAATCACAGCCTCTGTGGCCAATGCTGCCTTATTAAAGAGGGGCTGATATTTACAGAAGAACATTGTGATCAAATTAGACTAAAATTAACTGGAGTAAATTAAGAATAAGAGGGTTTCTTTCATCTGCTTCCCTTTATTTTCTGCCACAGAGTTGCCTCTGGGATGGTTATAATCCTCTGTGTGTTGATTGTGGTATTTGACTGGGCAAAAAAACACAGAAAGTGGCAGCAATTCATTTCTCTGGTTTGCCTCAGAGTGAAATCCGCATCTCCTCACTCATCCACCTCCTCCTGCTCCACAAAAGCTCAGTCTTGAAGGCTGCTCAACGCTCCCAAGCACGGGGTGGGTTTGTTGGGTGTCTGTGCAGGGCCAGGATCTGGACTCAATGATCCCTGTGGATCCCTTCAGACTCAGGATATTCTATGAAACCACAGGGCCAGACCCAAACCTGTGGCTTTTCAGCCCCCCCAATTTCTGTGAGCTCTGCCTGAGTCTCTGCCATGCCAAGAGCATCCCAAAGCACTCATCCCACACTTCCTGCTCAGGGCCCAGCTTTGCTCAGAGCAATAGCAGAAATGGGGTGGATTTCCCCCAGCAATCCTAAACCCAACGCTCACTCACATTTAACACCCGGCTTAATAGCTCCAAAACCAAGGCTGGTGCTCAGCATTACGAACAATCATCCAACGAGGAATTGGGAGATTTTTTTTAACAGCAATGGGCCAAACAAAATAATCATCAGGTGGTTTGGGGGTTTTTCATTTATTTTTCAGCATGAAGGGAATTATTGGTGAGCAGTGTGTGGTTTCTGGGAGAGGCAACTCTGTCCGTAAGGCTCCAGAAAATGGATGATCAGACTTTTGGCAGTGGCAGTGTGGGGTGGGTAAATGGACTGTTGCTTTACTTCTCCCGAGTAGGAGGCTGAATCATCCTAAAGAATAGTGTAGGAGAGGCTGCTGGAGGGAATGAATAGCACAGCCTCTGACCCAAGCCTTTGAATAAATCATCCTTCCAGTTCAAACCCATGAATCTGACAGGCTTTGAAAATTGTGTCTTATTACAGTTTCACCAACTTCTCCACCCTTACCTGACAGCTTCATCCCTAATCCCCAGCTCAAAGCCCCGCTGGCACGGGGGCCTCATTGCATCTTTTCCCTTCATCCAGGAGCTCCACCCCAGTTCTGGTTTAGCCCTCCATCAGCAGTTTCTGCAGACTGAGCTTCCATCCAGGCAGCTCCACTTTGAACTGGAATTCCCAGGTTTTTGGTCTCTAGATGGGCAAACCCAGTCCAGGGGCAGGGAGTGCTAAGGATGCTGCTGACACAGCCAGTGTGAGGGAGATGGACACAGGGCACGCTTCCCATAGGCTTTGGGGAGATACTTTGGGAAGATACAGCAGCTGGGATGAAAGAAAGATGAAGCAGTTGGGATGACAAGTTTATCAGTGAACAGGCCAAGATGTTCTTTTCCCTCCTTGGTTTCAGTGGAAGACACTCATGTGAAGTTGTTGATAAGGTTTTAAGCTTTGTCCTCTTCTTTCCTCCATTTCTTTCCACCAGAGAGGAAGAAAGAAAATAAATTACTGAGTTGAAATTAGGTGAATAGCCTTCCTTTTACACATTTTTTGTCATTAGAAAACTGAAAAATTCCATCTTGTCTGTCCAGAATGAAATGTTGGAGTTTATTGTTCATTCTTTGCAGGCACGAGGACTCTGATGGGGTTTTGCCTGCTCCTCTCAGAGCCTGCAGAGCTGGTAGTGACCCCTGCCCTGCTCATGGGGTGACAGGGCAGTGTCCATTGGGGGCACATGTGGTACCTCAGTGGGTGCCAGGGTGGAGGGACAGGTACCAAGGGGGAGGTGGGAAGGACAGAACCCTCCAAGGGTGTTTGTGCTGCTCCCCTTCCTGCACCCTGCTCATTTCCCCTGTGGCCGTGGTTCTGTTCGAGGATTTTCCCCCTGCAGGTCCTGCCATGGGGAATCAGAGAAGGAAAGTGGGTGTTCTCTATTCACATCTCACCTGAATATTCACGAGAGCAGTGAATTATCCAGCTATGCCAGTCGGGCAGGGCTGGGATGTCTGCCTGGAGCCCCACCCCATTCCTCCATCAGCCTTGCTGCAGTGAAGGAGAAAATTAACAGCACTTCTTGCTTTGGGGACAATTCCTTCATCCAAATCACTTTTGAAATCTGGCGAGTGTCTGGGGTTTTACTTGCAGGGAGCACTCAGGGTTTGTCAGGAAAAGGCAGCCACTTCAAGCCAGGTTTCTAAATCTATTCAACCCATTCAGTGGTCCAACAAAGGAGAAGCCAGCCCTGCTCCAGGCAGGGCAGAGCTGAACCCCCATGTCAGGTGCTCTCCCTGGCCTGCTCCTCATCCTGCCTTTGCATTAGTGCAGCACAGCAAATGGTGAATTGAATTGGTACAGAATGAGCCCAGGGCAGGAGCAGCAGCATCGTGTTCTCAACTGGAATGAGTCATTTTTCCTGAAGTATTCCTGCTCTCCTGACCTGGCAGTGTTGCTCATCGTGGTCAGGATCTCCAGAAGATCTTTTCAGCTCATTGTCAGCTCTAATTGCTCTCTGCTTGGGCCCCAAACATGGACAAGAGCAGAGCAAGGACAGAGGAATTGGTGTGTTAATCCCTGGCTTTGTTAGGGCACCCAGCAGCCTCTTGGACAAATGGGAAAGTCATCCCTTTCTCTTTGGGGATGTTGGAGAACAAAATCACCAGAGAAATGACAAACCAATGACTGCCTCAGATGGCAAATCCCAGTGTCAACCACAGTCCTAATGAGCTTGTGTGAACCCCCCAAGAGGAGCTGGCAGCTCCTGGCATGGCCAGGATGAGCCACAGCCCAGGAAATCATGGAATGATGCTGGTGGGTAGCATAGTGTGGAGAAAAAAGTTCTCCAAACAAGTTCTGGCACAAGGGTGGCTGTTTGCAGACATGTATAACCCTTTTTATTTGAGCTGGGTTTGTTTGGGAAGCTGCTGCTGTGGGGCCCTGGGATGAGGCTGAGGAACAGCTGCGCTGCACAAGTGGCACTCCAGAATCAGATGTCAGGTCCCCAAAGCCTCGAGACTGCATGAAGAAGGGAGGGAATTTCTAGTGAAAATAAAACTGCTCTGCTACCGGTGGAGAATGCCAGGGTCACGTTCTGAAGCTTTGCAGCGCTGAGGATGAGCAACATGTTGGTTTTTATGTGGTGAAAAGCTCCACTCCTCCTTGCCTCTGGTGGTTTTAGAATCTGAGCTGGAAGAAGAGTGAGAGATGATGTGACAAGCAGGGTACAGCTGCTGTGGATTTGGTGAGGCTCAGTTTGCTGGCAGATGTTTGCTCCCATCCCTTCTGCTCTGCAGAAGCTGAGCAAGGCTCTCTCAAAACCAATCCAAGACCGCTGGGAGCTCTCTTGGCAGTGCCATAGACCCCATTCTGGGAAGGGGGTGACTCCACGGGTGGACAGCTTTGCTCTGCATTCCCTGACCCCTCCCTGGGGTGGAAAGCTGAGCTCAAGGTGGAGGGACCTTCTTGTTTCAGGTCATTTTGCTCAAACTGCTAGGACCAGCCCAGGGCTCCTGCCAGAGGCAATTCAAAAGCCTGTGCTGAGTCAATCCACCTTTCCCCCTCCTTTCCATCTGTCTTTCCAAGGTCCCCCTCCTCTGGTGTCAACACAAGCTTAATGAAAAAGCAGCAGATGTTGCTGCGATTTCAAATTTACTCAAGATTTTAACCTAATGCAAATGGTAGTTTGCATCCAGCTGTGACAAGGCAGCCTGTGCTGAAGATCTCCTACCTGTCCCATGGCTGTGACTGACTTCCAAAACTCTTCTCCAGGAGGTTGTCTTGGGACCTGCCCTGGCCCAGGATGTGCAACAGGACTCGCAGCAGCTCCTGGTGAGGCAGGTGTGGATCTGCAGGAGAGCATGGAGCATCGCTGTGGCCTGGGTGGAAATATTTGTGTGTGTTTTGGCGGATTCTCATGAAATGGAGGAATAATCGAGAAGAGCAGTCACTAGCAAGTGATTCATCTGCCAGATTGAGCTTTGCTCTCCCCCTTAGGATTGCAGAAGCCAACTATGATTTCCTGACCTTATCTCCTCTCCGAGTGGGTAAACAACAACCCAGCTCCTCTGTCGCTGCCTGGAGCAGCTGGAGGAGAGTCACAAGCAGATCTGGTTGGTTTGTTTGTTTGTTTGTTTGTTTGTGTGTTTGATGGGAAACAAACACCTTTCTCTGCCTTGTGTTTTCACCACTCCAATTCCTGTGTGTGGGCAGAGCTCCCACGCCGCTGTGGCACCGCCAAGGCTGTGGCCCCATCCTCACCCAGAGCATGCAACGCTCACAACACACCTTGGAGGCTCTCTGTGCATGGAGAGCACCCCCAGCTCACCCCCACACCTGCCCCCCATTCCTGAAAAACTCTGTACCCTTCACAGTCCTCAGGGCCAAAGGTCAGCACAGGAGGATGAGCCCAGGGAAAGCACAAATTCACCTTCACCACCTTCCACTTCTCAAAAAAAGACAGGAACAGGAGACAACCTTGTGCTTGCAGAGCCAAACCAGTCCTTTGCCTCCTTGTGAGACACTTTTCAGATGGTTTTGGTGGTCTGCAGGCCAAAAAAGGAATGGCATTCCAGTCCACACATCCCTTCCCAGAGACTCCTGCCTCCCTCTTGCCAGAGCCCTGCAAGCCCATAAAGGACTGAGATGGGCACAAGGGGAAGGAAAATCTTCTGTCACTGGCAAAAACATCTTGCATTTCTCCCCAGAGCAAAGCAGGGGAGGAAGAAGTGTGGTTGGCGTGGAGCCCATCAGAAATCTCAGCCTGATTAGGAACAGTGATCCCCTGACACGGAGCAGCAATTTCCAGGCACCATTAGCCCATGTCAGAGAGAGAGAGATGCCGAGAATGTCCTATTTTCCGCACCTCTGGAATGCCACACGACTCATGAAGGATAAAAATAATTAGCTGGAGCGTCTCAGGGATAACTGACAAGTACCCAGGGGCTGGGAGTTCCCCTAATGTGCCATCCTGGTCTCCAGCACTTTGAAAGGGAAGGAGAGAACTTTGCTGAGAGCCGGCTCTGGGAGGATGCTGCCGGATCCGTGGGAGTTGGATGGGCCGAGGGGAACTTGGAGAGTGACTCCAGCCTTCACACAGGGCCCTCACCCTGGGCTGCTGCCCCTGAATCTGCTGCTGCCACTGGAGGTTGGTTAGACAGGGATGAACCAGGTTTTGGCTGTCCCCTCCTGCTGCAGGCAGGATTTGGATCCCACTGTCTCTTCCCTCCCTCATCAGCCTCCGAGCAGCCTCTCCACTTTTGAACCTTGTGGTGTTTTCTAATTATTAGGCTTGTTAAATAGCACCATTGGGCTGTTGTGAATAACAATGAGGGTTCAGAGACAGGGCTGGCAAATGGCTCCATGGGCTACAGGGATGAGTGGGGAGCTTGGGAAGGAGCTTTGCATCACTCCCTGCCTTCCAAGCCTGCATGTCCAGACAAACCTCATCCTTTCCAGACAGTTTCCCACCAACCACTACCTGGATCCCCCTTCTTCCATCTTTTTGCATCTTCTTCCTCAGTCTATTCTATTTAACCACCACCTCCAGGCCTGCATGCCCTGTCTCTCTGGTCAGGCACAGCTTGTCCCAAAATGAGAGCTCATAAAGTGATGGAGCCAGTGGTCCAGAGCTGTTTTCCCATGCCTGATAAACTCACTGGGAGCTGTTTGTTGTGTGAGTCAAAGCTGGGAAAGCATTCCAGCTGGGACAGGGTAGCAGAGGGGGTTTTGTGCCTGAAAGTGGCCACAAATTTCACATGAGCCTTTCCAAAAATGAAAGGTTAGGCAGGGAAAAACCCAAAACCTGTGTTTTGACATCTTCCTAACATCTACTTTTGTGCTAACTCAGCACTTCTTGTTTAAAAAAAACAAAACTAAATTCCCAAGTAGAATTTTTTTTTCCCATTCCCTTCCCATCCAGCACAGTTTCTGTCCTGCTGTGACACTGTTCAGGTGTCACAGTTCAGCTGTGACAAGGCAGGGTTCTGTCCTGCCCCTTGGGCCAACTAATTTTGGGCTTTCTCACCTCTCTTCCCTTCAGCAGCCAGGACCCAACTGATTAAACCCTCAGGAAGCAGGAGGAGGATGGTGATGGGTGCTTTGGGGAATGCCAGTGGATCTCTCTCAGTGCTCCCCACCAGGGAAATCCAGAGTGGGGGCTCCTGGCAGCCCTGGGCCCGTGGCTGGGCGTGAGGGTTGTGCCAGCAGGACAAGCTGAGCACTTTAAGTGGCCTCCCCATGGCAGTGGGAGCAGATCCACCTCTCCTTGTGACAGATGGGATGGGATAGCTCTCGTCCCATCCCAAAGGAGCAGCACCAGGATGTCTGGCTGCCAGTGGTCCAGGAATGCATCCCAAACCCTGCAGCTCTTGGCTGGGCTGCCTCTGCCACCAGGAAAAGCAGCTGTGACCAACAATGGCCTGGCAGCAGTTCCAACTATTCGTGCTGTCCATGGCTGTGTTGGGAAGAGATCCAAAACAGCTCAGAGCAAGGGAGCTGGAGCATCCCAAGGCATCACCTTGGGGCTCCAGACCAGGAGTACAGTGATGGTGTTTAATTATCTGTTACCATTTATGGGTTTATGAAATATAAACTTTGGGATAAATTTGTGAGTCAAACCGAGCAAGAGTTCCTCATGCACTTGGATAGTGGGAATAATGGGAAAAGGTCTGGTAGAAGCCCTCAAAGTGGGCTTCCCCATGGAATGAAAAGCTGATATTCCATTACCAACAGCAGCATCACCTCCCAGCTTGTTCTGTGTCCTTGGAGGCTCCTTTGCTGGGACTGAGCAGGGTCATTTCTCCTTCAAGCTGGTAGAGCCAAGCACACCTGGTGAGCAGGAACCTCCTGTGGTGGGAGCTGGGATTGGGGAGCAGGAGCCTGGGATGGTAAAAGCTGGGATTGGTGAGCAGGAGGCAGGAGCTGGGATGTCATTAGTGCTGTCCTAATTGCTTTGTGCACATCTCAGTCTAAGGAGGGGAACAGCCCCAGGGGAGCTGCTGCTTCTCAGCCCATAACATTTCAGAGGTGTTGGATGGAGAACAATAATGAGAACTGCCAGAAAAGAGAAAACAATAAAAAAATCAAGCAAAAAAGTCAGGAGGAAATACAACTATTTCTGCTGCAGAAACTCCTGGGAGCCATCACTCAGACACCTGGTGCTCCCTCCCCTGCTCTTTCCTCACCTCATTTCCCAAGTCAGGCCAAACCTGCTTGGATTTGCCATCACCTTTCAAGAGGAACAAGACCAAAACATTTCCCATATTGACATGTTGCTGCCTTTTTTTGCTATTGATTCCTTAATTAAAAAGGAATAAAATTCCACCAAAGTAGACATTTCTCTGAAACACTCCATCAGTCAAAATAAAAAAAAAAGAAAAAAAAAAAAGCGGAAACAAAATCAATATCCTATTTAAAAAAAAACCAAAGCACATTTGGGAGCAGATTTTGGAGCAGCCCCAGGTAGTACATCTACTCCCTTCTCTAATGAGTTCTGTTTGCTCTGCCTTCCCATGCTCTCCAGTCTCTCTTCTCTTCACTGGCATCTTTTCCTCTGGACTTTTCCACAAATCCCACCATTTCTGGTAGGGTTGTCACCATTTCTAGAGGGTGAAGCCCAGGGAACCTGCCTGTTTCCCTGCAGGCTCCTGTGCACAGGCACTGTGTCCTAAGGATGGGTGACACCTTTATCTTTGTGCTGCTCTCAAATAGAAACCTTTGGCAAATCATGGAAGCAGAGCAAACCCAAAGCCAGTATTCTCATGATCCTTGTGGCATGGCTTTAAGCAGCATTCCTGCTTTTCCAGCCCCATTTTCCTGCTACTATGTAATTTGCAGGCTCTTTGGGAATGCTGTATTAATGGCTCTGGCTCCATAGGGATGCCTTCACAGAGGGACTTGACTGTGAACAGCCACCCCATGGGATTCCCTCTGAGCAGAGGTTTAAAGATTTGGGTAATTTATCTCAAACTGGGGGTGTGCTAATGGTTTGTGCAGGATGAATGATCCCAGGAAAGGCTGTGGGACTGGAGGGCAGACAAGGGCACTCAAATGTCTGTGAGGCTGAAGCTTTTCCATGTGGAGCTGTGCCGCTGCCTGATAAGGGATTCAGACCAAACCCAGACATGTGTCAATGCTGGCACATTGGGATTGATCGTGCTCCATCCTGCACAGGCTGGGTTGGGTTTCCTTCGAAACGTGTGGCCCAGCCACGTGGGAGATAAGGAATTGCAGTGCATTGATCAAACTCACTGCTGGATGCTGGATTCATCCCTGGGGATTTGCTCAGCCCTCGCTGCAGAGCAGCTGAAGGTCTGCAGAGCCTGTGACCTCTGCAGCTCAGGGACACATCCCTGGCATCCAGCAATCTCCCATGGGATCCACCACAACATCATCAGTGGCTCGGTCTCTTTGATCTTTAAATGCTCTGCCCGGTGCTTAAAGCAGAGCTGGGGGGTGATCCTTGTTTGCCAGAGCTGGATGTCCAGCTCCAGCTGCACTTTTCCCTGAGATGGTTAGCACAGCAGCTCTGGGGTTCCAGTGTCCTGAAGGAGGGAGAGGACCCTGTCCAGCAGAGCAGTGGGAGGATGTGGGGTGTGAGAGGCCCGAGGTGGCTCAGGCCAGGAGTGCTGAACAGGAGAGTTTTTATCTGGCTGGAGCTGCCGGACCTGATGCCACAGGGGAGTTGAGTCCAGCTGTGGTGCTGGGGAGAGGGGAGGGAAGCAAGGCACTGACAGATCTGGGACATGGGATTAGTCTCTTTCTAAGGCCTTCATTTAATATTTCTGGTGGTTTTCACCTGGGAGGGTTTGGCTGGTAGCCAGATCAAAGCTCCCGGCTCCCAGCCCAGCCCTTCCCTTCTCAACCATCTCGGTGCCACCACAAGGCAATTGAACACTGAATTTCCATGTCCCTGTGGGGCTCCCTGGTGTGAGCTGCCCTCAACTCCTCTGCAGCAGCACAGCCAGGGATGGATCTGAGTGGGAATAGCTCCTGGTGGAGGCTGGAAAGGGCATCACTCAACACGATGCACAAACTGTTCCTGCCAAGAAAGGAGGGATGCAAGAACTTCCAGTTGGTGACCTGCAGCTGAGAGTATTCACAGAATCCAATGATTTGAGTTGGAAGGAACCTTAAAGTTCATTTCATTCCATCCCCTTTCTGCCATGGCAGGGACTCCTTCCACTGTCCCAGGCTGCTCCAAGCCCTGTCCAGCCTGGCCTTGGACACTTCCAGGGAGCCAGGGGCAGCCCCAGCTCTACAGGGCTTCACTGCCATGGCCCAGAAAAGGTGCTGGAAAGGAACAGATCTGTCATTTGTCCTTGGTTTCCAACAGCCACAGCATAGATATGAGCTGCAGGCAGCACCCCACTGTCACTGTCAGACATGAAATGATTTACACAGACACCGCTCAAGGTGTGGTAGAGGAAGAACCAACTTTATTCTGTCATTTCAGTATTTATAGATTCTCAACAACAACCAGGGATTGGACAGTTATCACCTTCCCAACCCCACTGGTTGTAAGAAATGTCCATCAAAAGACATATCTTTAATGGAATGTATAAACATCCATGTTTGTAGTTACTTTCCTGGGAAAGTGTTTAGAAACTATGAAAACAATGTCAGAAAACTTGATTTTCAGGGCAACACCCCACATCCTCCTCTGAGCCCACGTTAGCTCATCTCCATCACAGCCAGCCATGCTCTAAGGCCTTGGAAACCTCTCCATCCTTCCAAATTCAGGCTGTGCTGATGTCATGTGCTCAGCACTTGGGAACAAGGATCCATGCCCAAGCAAGAGTGGCTGGGTCAAGAAAACTTCTTGTTATTCCTGCAGAGTGAGGTAGGAGCTTTCCTAGCCCTGTGGGTCCATCCCAAGACGTCCATGAAGGCAACAGCCTAAAATTCTGGGGAATCTCCATCCTTCCTAGTGACCCAAATTGAACAGGTGTGAAAAATCTTCATCTTTTCCCTCAGTTTGATCCTCCTGCTGTGCAAACAGCCAGGAACAGAGAAACCACAGGACAAATCCTTCCCTGTGAGGGTGAGGAGCCCTGCTACAGGCTGCCCAGAGCAGCTGTGGCTGCCCCTGGATCCCTAGAAGTATCCAAGGCCAGGCTGGACAGAGCTTGGAGCACCCTGGGAGAGTGGAAGGTGTCCCTGCCCATGGCAGGGGTGGAATGTGAGGAGCTTTAAGGTCCCTTCCAACAAAAAACAGTTCTGAGATTCTACAAATGAAAGGCATCCTTCTTCCTTGAAATGGCAGTAATACTTCAAATCCTAGGCACAGGAAGTGCCAGGGAGATTTTTCCAAGCCTTTAGGCCCAACCTGGCCCAAAGTCTTGTCTCTCCTCACCCTTTCCTGTTCCCATTTTCCTCTCTGACACATCCCAGCAGCCAGGTCTGGGTTGCAGCTGGATAAAGCAGCAATAGCCACGGCTTTGGGACAGGGAATGGTTTAAGGGCGAGCACATGACAAAGATGTGGCCTTTAAGAAAAAGAAGAGAAAAAAGGAAAAATCAGCCTTTCACCTTAAAAGCAAAAAAAAAATAAAATCAGTCCTTCCAGACCCAAAGGAAGGCAGAATCCCTCCACTCTTCAAAGTGCAGTCTGGGAATGACAAAGCACGCCTGTGATGTCTCGATCCTGTGCTGGAATGGCTGCCATCAGTGAGAGCAGGCATTTCTCTGTCCTCTGGGTCTGGCATAGCTGGATCTGACCTGCTGCACATCCCAGCTGGGAAATGCCACGGGAGAGGGGAGTTCAAAGCCTCTGGCACTGAACAAGTGCATCAGCACTGGGGCCACCGTGGTGAAAATGAGCTCCTGAGCTGGAAACTCACATCTCATTCTGTCTTCCTGTCCCTGAGCACCAGACAGGAGCCCTGGACTGAGGCTGGAGATGCAGCAAGGCTCAAAATACAAAGCTGTCCTTGCTCTCCTCAGTCTGCAGGGAGCTGGGAAGGGCTGTGCCCATCCCTGGGATCACCCACCCACCGTCTGCCCTGGATGCAGGCTGAGACAGGGAGGTCTCCTGGTGCTGCACAGTGGGAGGTGCTGCCTGCCCTGCTCTTGTACCCTTCCAGCTCCTTACACACACCCTGCCAGGCCCAGCCCAGGGGAAATGCAGGATTCAGCTGTGCTGAGGTACCCGGGCCTGTAAGGTGCTGTTAGGATAGTAAATACCATGGCTAATTAACAGAAGAGGTGTTGGCTAATGAGCTCAAGGTATGTGCAGCCTCAAAACAAATCCAGATAATCAAGCCCCAAACCTTAAGGACCAGGTCCCAGTCTCCCATGTCATCCTGCTGTGCTCTGCATCTCTGAATTTCTCTGGCACCTCCTGGGAGAAGACAGGCAGGAGTTCCACCCCATCCTGCAAGAGAGGGGATCTAAGAGCAGCTCTCACCAAAAGTATAGGAACCAGCTCAGGGTTTTGCACCTCTTTTCCTTTTTTCCCTCTATTTTAATGAACTGTAATAATTCCTCTTTTTTTTTTTTTTTCCCCTCTATTTTTTTTTTTTTAAACAATTTGAAACTATCTGACATACGGGAAAAATAATGAATTCGGTTTTTCGCCTGCGTTCTCTGATCTGTCAGTCTGCACCCGGGAGCTGCACACAGGGGGAGGGGGAGGCAGGGGTGCTGGCCTACATTGGGGAGATAATGATGTTCCCGCTGATCCCCCTCCCAGGAGAAGGTTCAGGCATGTCCTGCAGCTGAGGAGAGCCACAGCCTTTTCCTTCAGCTTCGTATTTCCCTTTGTGGGAGGGTGTTTGTAGCTACAGTAAAGCGAGATTGCTTGGAGCACCTCTGCAATCTCTTGGGCTCTTCCCTGATTCCCAGGGGCTCTGGGACTGGATCCAGCAGGTCCCTGCTGCCTCCAAAGGAGATTGACCCAGATGCCCTTTAGTTTCAGCATCTGCCCCAAAAGCACCTCTAACCACCACCCAGTGTGGGATTAGTGAGGATGCTGCAGCCTCTGTGGAGTCCCAGATTCATCTGGAGAGTTCCAGAATCATTTTGACTGGAAAAGGCCTCCCAGACTATCAAGAACAACCTGTGCCCCATCCCCCCTTGTCAGCCCAGAGCACTGAGTGCCACATCCAGTTGTTCCTTGGACATCTCCAGAGGTGGGGACTCCAACTCCACCCTTGGCAGCCTCTTCCAATGCCTGGCCACCCCTTCCATGGAAAAATTCCTCCTGATGTCCAACCTAGCCCTCTACTCATGCAGTCTGAGGCTGATTCCTCTTGTCCTGTCTGTTGTTCCATGGGAGCAGAGCCAGACTTCCCCCTGGTTCCACTCTCCTGCCAGGGAGCTGTCCCCCCTGAGCCTCCTTTTCCCACAGAAGGTCCCATGTGGACACCAGCCACAAGCCACAGCCCCCTGCTGTTCCTCCAAAGCAGGAGGGGTTTTGCACAGGACTGGCCCAGGTCTTGGTGCAGGGCAGCTGGGCAGAGCAGGAGGCTTGGACAAGAGCAGGGATGAAGGGATATTCCAGCTGGGAAAGCCCAGGATTCAGAGCACCTGGTCAATCTGTGCCTCAGTATCCCCTGTGCCCAGAGCAGCTGTGGCTGCCCCTGGATCCCTGGGAGTGCCCAAGGCCAGGTGGGACAGGGCTTGGAGCCACCTGGGATCGTGGAAGGTGTCCCTGCCCACGGCAGGGGGTGGAACAAGACAGGCTTTATGGTCCTTTCCAGCTCAAACCACTCCACAATTCCATGATTTTATACTCAGCTGCCTGTGCTGGGGAGGGGCATCCCCAACACAGGGATCCTGTGTGTGACAGGGGCTCTTATCAGTAAATTTGATTGCATCAGTGCTAATAAGGCCAGAGGGGTCATTTTCCCTCCATTCCTCTCCCACCCCTGCTGACACATCTGTGAAGCTTTACCCTGACTTTCCACCATCCTGACAGGCAGAATTGGAACCATTAATCACGGTTGTCCTGGATCACAGACCCACCTCTCTCAGCTGTGGGCAGCACTATTCAGTTCATGGGCAGCCAGGGCAGGCACAGCAAAGCAAAACAGCTCCCTCCAAATCCCCCTGCCCTGAGTTAGGGCCTGGCAGTGGCTGTGGACATCCAAAGACACTGCCTTGGTGGGGAGAATCAAACAAGAACCTGGCAAATGCAATATATTCTTTGGCATTGTGCTGCTCCTTCAGCTGGGAGAGAAAATTTGAAGTTTTTTCTTCTTTGCAGAGTGAACATTCCAAATAAACAATCCATACCTAGCCAGCTACCTGCCTGCACAGCATCTGGGTCTTTGTTAAAGTGTGGAAGGGGGCTGCCAAAACTTCTTTCTCCTCACATAGAAGGCTTTTCAGTAGAATACAAATACTCACTTATCCCGTGTCAGATCTGCTTGTGTGCTCTCCAAAATGGATCCTGCCCAGAGCCAGCTCTCACAAAGGATTTCAGAACTTTGACATTTGGTTTCATTCCAATCCATTGTGAAAACTGAATATTTAAAACACTCTCTAGCCAAGAATCTGGGAGCAAAGCCCTCATCAGCATGAAAAATCAGAGTATTCCAGTGATATTCCTCGAAATGACCTGGAGAGGGTTTAGATGGAGGAAAATCAGCCCCTCCAGGGCAGTGAGTGAGAAAGCAGAGCTGAGCTTTGCTGCAGTGAGATGAAACCATCTCTAGGAATCATTTCTGAATTTTAGGGATCTGCATTCTCCAGAAACACACTGTTCCACTGCAGAAACCCATCCTGCTGACCCTAGAAATGTGGAATACGTGAGATTTTCAGTGTCCGGATGAAAAAAGAGACAAATCCTTATGAGAAAATAGAAGAGAAAAAGGGGAAATGTTAGGAAACATTGGTGATTTATTTCTCATGAGCTCCTTAATGTGAGGAGGGTCCATGAATGAGGCTCAGGAGGGAAACAGGGATACAGGTGTCTGCTTGGGATGGAGGGGAGGCAGCATTCCTGGCAGCTGCCCGGCCCCTCCCGCTCACACACACACTGAAGTGCCACAAGACAAATAGGACCCAGAGAGAGATGCACTATTTAAACTTTCATCACTATTTTTCTCCCTGGCTCCCCTTGTTTCTTTTGATTTATTTTTCAGTGTGTTTTCCCCAGGCTGTGCTGTTTGCCTGCATCTCTTTCCTCTCCTTCTTCTCCCGGCAGCAGCCGGCGCCGTTCCGGGGCACCAGGAGCTGCCCGGCATTTTTCAGCCTGTCCAGGATCAGCTCCCGTGGGTAGGCAGGAGGAATGAGGCAGCAGAGCAGCATCAGGCTGGGGAAGATGTGGCCACGACACAGCAGGGACCACAGAGGACCTGTAGACACAACATCCTCCTTTTCCCATCCATCCCTGGCCGAGCAAGGACGAGGGGACAGCTCCGTATTGCACGGAACAAGAATCCCATCCCACCCGTCCCAGGGTGGGCAATCCTGCCAGGGCTTGGCATGGGGTTGAGGCAGGGAGGGTGCCAGTCATGCAGGCATCCTGTAAAGCACCAGCCTCCCAGCAGGGCCAGCTGGGAGAACTCAGAGGGGCTGGATGCTTGGAAACCATGCCAGAACTCATCCCAGAGCCAGTGTGGCCTCTGTAAACTGACTGTGAACAACATGGGCTGGGCTCTTCTCAGTTTGTCTTGTGTAAGGAAGGTGCAGACAGCTCCAGGGAATCACAGAATCATGGAATGGTTTTGCTTGGAAGGGACCTTAATGCTCATCTTGTTCTACCCTTGCCATGGGCAGGGACACTCTCCCCTATCCCAGGCTGCTCCAAGCCCTGTCCAGCCTGGCCTTGGACACTTCCACGGATCCAGGGGCAGCCACAGCTGCTCTGGACACCCTGTGCCAGGGCCTACCCACCCTGACAGGGAGGACTTTCTTCCCAATATCCCATCCAGCCCTGCCCTCTGGCACTGGGAAGCCATTCCTCTTTATCCTGTCCCTCCATCCCTTGTCCCCAGTCCCTCTCCAGCTCTCCTGGAGCCCCTTTAGGCCCTGCAAGGGGCTCTGAGCTCTCCCTGGAGCCTTCTCCTCTCCAGGTGAGCACCCCCAGCTCTCCCAGCCTGGCTCCATGGCAGAGGGGCTCCAGCCCTCAGAGCATCCATGAACTCACTCCATCAGCTCCAGGTCCTTCCTGTGCTGAGGACCCTAGAGCTGGACTCAGCTCTGTGGATGGGGTCTCACAAGGGCAGAGCAGGGCAGATCCCCTCCCTCATCCTGCTGCCCACACTGCTGGGGATGAGCCCAGGATGTGAAGATAAGGACGAGTGGAGCCTCCTCTTGCTGAGCAGCTGCAGACAGGAATGGTCTCCAGGTTTCAGATAGACAATGCAAAGAAAGATGATCAGTCATACTTGAAGGGGGAATATTACACACTGCAGTCAGGAAGGACTCCGAGCCCTCTGCTGACCCCATTTAAACTCAGACCACTCGCTCGTGTTGTTCATTTTTCCTTACCTGCCACAGCAAAAGGATTGAAATCCTAATTGCATCAGGAAGGGGAGAGGTAGAACAGACACACACCAAGAGGGGAGGGGAGGATGCAATTGGCATCCAGGGCTAGGTTTCCTCCAGATCTGAGGTGACCGAGCCCCACAGTCCTGCCCCAAGTCCCCACTTGGTGCTGCCCTGAGAAGCTCAGCCTGTGACAATGCTCAGACAGCAAAATCCCTGCCTTTCAAGTGTTGGACAAAACCTAAGAGTCTGTTTATATCCTTCTTAGCTCTGAAGAACTGCTGGAAATCTGAATCCTAAATGTGTAAAGGCCTGATAAATGGAAAGCTAAACACTCCTGGAGCTGTAAGCTGCTCTGCAGTGGTTTAGGCCCTCAAAATTTGCAGCCTTCAGAGTTGATAATACAGCGAGACCCTGAGCAGTCTGCTGGAAAACTCTGCCAGAAACACAATCCCTCTGAGGGAATTCTCTTATCCAGTGTAGCAAGCTTCATCCTAAAAGCAGTTTTGTGTTCTAGCCCCTTTTCCTCCCTTTGGAAAGCTTTCCTAGACACTTGATGAAACAGAGAACCTTTTTTCTCCCCCAGCATCCAAATTTTCCTGCTTTTTCCTTTGTCTTCTCCCAACCTTCTCCTGGTTCTTTCACTGTAGCTCATCCCAGTGAAGCCTCCCAGCCTTCATTTTGCCAATTAAACAAGGCAGCCTCTGCCGATTTCGCCTGGTAGGGGAGCTGCTCTTTTCCTTTGATCAGCTCCAGGGAGTTCTGTATCCATGACTGTGGCCAAACCCCCCCAGAATCTCAAAAGCATCGTGCAGAGTAACACCACTAAAGCTCCAAAATGCCTCCAAGGCTGGTGGGGAAAGCAGACAGTGTCTGGGAAGAGGAGGCAGCTCCTTGCAGTTCTCAAGCAGAGAAGAGGATGTTCTGATCCCAAATGATGCACAGAAATGATAACCACAGCCAATTAACTCTTCATTCTGCTGGATATCATTAACAAGAGCTTGCTGCCAAAGTCACACCCCCAAAGTCTTGGGACATTGACCACCTTTTGGACCAGGACAGGATAATAGATATACAGAATATTTGGGGTTGGAAGACCATCTAGTCCAACTCCCCTGCCACTGTCAAGTGGGGACTTTCCACCAGATCAAAGGATCACAATCTTTTAGGGAAGGATCTTCCAGAGGCTGCAGGCTCAATCCTGCTTCTTTCACAAGTGCTTTGCCAGCCACAAAACCTGGACTCAGGATGACCCAGAGTGGAGCAGAGATGGGGTTTGCAAAGGCAAACTCTGTTTGCAGGGTTTGTATTCCAAAACCTCCCCAAGGACTCGTGTGGGTCAGGGCAGCACCGGATTCACTCAGACCCAGCAACTGCTCTGTGATGCCTCATAAGCCTGACTTGTCTACAAGAGCTGAACATGCTTCCCTGACAAGCTGCAACACCGTGTCTGAATGCACAAACACTTCACCACAGCACAGCAAAGCTCCCCCATCCACCCTCTCTGCACGAGAGGCTCAGCTGAGCCAGCTGAATCCCCCTGGGCTGCCTCCCCAGGGCTTCCCCTACTGCAGAGACAAAATACAGGAGCAAAGGTACCTGTGCTCAGCTTGGCTTTTTCATCTCCACACGGCCTCGTGTTCTCACTAGTGCTCACTGCCAGGCAGATGTTCCCACTGGGGAGGCTGGGCAGGCTCCTGATTATCACAGAATCACAGAATAGCTTTGGAAGGGACCCTAAAGCCCAGCCAGTGCCGCTCCTGCCATGGGCAGGGACAACTTCCACTATCCCAAGCCCCATCCTACCTGGCCTTGGGCGCTGCCAGGGATCCAGGGGCAGCCCCAGCTGCTCTGGGCACCCTGTGCCAGGGCCTGCACACCCTCACAGGGAAGAATTTCTCCCCAATATCCCATCCATCCCTGCTCTCTGGCAGTAGGAAGCCATTCCCTGTGTCCTGTCCCTCCATCCCTTGTCCCAAATCTGTCTCCAGCTCTCCAGGAGCCCCTTTAGGCCCTGGAAGGGGCTCTCAGGTTTCCCCAGAGCCTTTTCCTCTCCAGGCTGAACATGCCCAAATGATTTACACTTCTTCTCTCAACTTTGGGGCCAGGATGCACCTTCCAGTGGTCCATGGCACATTGTGATCCTCAGAAGTATCCTCTGGTCACTGTTACTTGTTTAACTCCCACATGAGCTGGGCCCAGAGCCCCAAGTGCCACAGGCTGGGGGAAGGGGAGCCATGGAGATGAGAAATGCATCAGGGATCTCATTCCACAGGGGACTCTTGTGCTGCACCTGACACCAGCTGAACATTCCTTGCAGATATTTGGCTCAGGGCAACCTTCAGGGGCTGTTCAGCATTGGCCTCTCCAGCCCAGCAGCTGGGTGGCCCTTTCCCACCAGCAGGTGTTGGGGTTGAATCACTTAACATTGAAGAAGAGGTTGGCCCCAAGAAGAGGAGGTTGGTTACACAAACACAGCAGCAGCAAGGTACCAGCCACAAGAACACTGGAAACAGCCTTAATTAGGGAAAATGTACTGGTGGCTGCAGGGCTTTTTGCTTCCTCCCCTTCCAGGACCTGGCTGCTAGAGGATCCTGTTATCTCAGAAAATATTGCTAATGACTGAGGCTCTGTTTGCTTGCCACATCATTGTCCAGCTGCCAGGAGCATTTAAAGACATCCACATCATTCCTGACTCGAAGGCAGCTTTAGCCTGGGGTCTCAGCCCAGCACTGAGGAATTCTGTGGGGGTCACTAATTAACCACA
The DNA here is from genome assembly GCF_971803275.1 of Cyanistes caeruleus. Taxonomy (NCBI): domain Eukaryota; kingdom Metazoa; phylum Chordata; class Aves; order Passeriformes; family Paridae; genus Cyanistes; species Cyanistes caeruleus. Next base: position 1,596,826 of record NC_141723.1, read on the forward strand.
TTGTGCAGGGTGGGACAGTGTACAGGAAAGTCTCTAACAACTAATTTAAAAAGCTGATGAATGCACCAAGAACACCATAATTTAATTGTGTTTCTTTATGATGATGTGCTGTAAGTGCACTTTTCCAAAGGGCAGGGAGCAGGGACCCCAAGCTGTTCCCTCTCTCGCAGACAGCCCAGAGCTGTGGTGAAAGGATTGAAGCCTGTCCAAATAAAATATTTAAAATATTTAAATATTTAAATGTTTAAAAATATTCAGCAATTCCTGTATTTTGACAGAAAATGAGGGGTTTGGCAGGGAGAACTTTGTCACCATTTCTTTGGAAAGTTTTGTCTGCAGTGAAGAGAGGGACAAGTGTCCAGCTGAGGTCTGGAGGGAAATGTGAGGAGCAGGAGACCTTCTGCTGGGGTGAGTCACCTCCACCCCAGAAGGTCTCACTCTCATTTCCTTTTGGGGATAATTTATGGGGACTCCCACCCCATAAAAAGCTGCATGTCATAGACTCAAGGAATCATTCATGTTGGAAAAGCCCTGTAATCCCATTGAGCCCAACCATTCCCCCAGGCACTGCCACCATGTTCACCACTAACCACATCTCCAAGTGTCGTATCCAGGGATGGGGACTCCACCACTGCCTTGGGCAGCCTGTTCCCACCTGACCACCCTTTCAGTGAAGGATTTTTCCCTAATATCACAACTAGACCTCTCCTGGTGCACCCTGAGGCCCTTTCCACCCAGCTTTCTGTTCCTGTGGGCTTGAGCTGTCCTGGATCCCTTTTCCATCATTTTAATCTTCCTGGGCATGTGCAGGTTAACTCCATTTGCTTTGCTGTGAGGAATAACACCCCCTGCAACCCCAAACAACTCTTCCTATTTATATCCCTGCTTTAATCAGGGAGGCTAACGCTTCCATAGCTACGTGATTAAAAATTAGGAGACCAGATTCTGTAGTGGTGCCTCATAATAACAACCAATCCTGGGAGCATAGTGGATGAATAATGGATCATGGCTCCATGCTACCGGCTTCGTGCTTTCCTTCCTTTCTTCTTCTCCCTTTTTCATCTTTGCATTCTTCTCCTCATCCTCCTCTGCCTCCTCTCCCAGGCTGGAGCTGGGGTGGGGAAGGAATACATCCATCCTTCGTATTGCAGAAGTTACAGAGACATCACTGATTCCCCTTCATCAGACCCTCCACCCCAAGCAAATTCCCTGTTAGGGAGCCTGGAGACATCAATAATTCACAGCTACCTGGAGGACTGGGTGATGAAAACCATTTACTTGGGAAGAGGTAGCCAGAAACCATCCTCTCCTCACTGCCATAAGCAGCTCCTCAAAGCTGGCTGCTGATCCCATAGGAAGAAACTGGAGCAAAACTCTAAAAACCGAGGATTTTTGGCACAGGCCAGACAAGTGGTTCCATGTTTGCTTGCATGATGTTGTCCCCTGTCCCATAGTACACACTAGATTGCTTTGCAGGGAAGATGTTGCTGCAGGAATACCAGGAAAAAAAGGCAGGAATGTCAAACACCACATCATAAAAGTTTCTTCATTAAATTCCAAGATGGCCTTCAGAGAAAGATTTGTGGGTTGGTTTTTTTCCCCATTCTACAAGATGAATTTTCAATATTTTTTACAAGCAGAGGTCAAATTCAATTAATGGATTCAGTGAGGGGGAAAAAAACTATTGAAAACTGCCAGATATGGTTTTAAACAGCATAAGCTCATCCAGTGAAATAAAAAATATAAATTTTAAGAATTAAAATTCATACTTCCTTTATATTTAAATAACATCAGAATGGAGCAGAATTGTTCCCCCTTTCACATCCCAGTGACAGGCGTTCCAACTAACCCAAACCACTTTCTTTTTTACCCTCTTTTAGCCTGGAGAGGGAAAAAAAAATAAATAAAAAAAAAGTAGATTTTGGATGCGTGTAGAAAAGCTTTTTTTCCCTGGTCCTTGGGTTCCACCCACTGAGCTGAAAAATCCCATTACTCCCAGCTCTTGGCAGCCGCGTGTGCGCAGCGAGGTGTGCCCGCAGCACATCTCCCTCGCCTGCAAATCCCAGCCTGGGGCAGGCAGCCACCTCTGGATTGTCAGGGAACATAATCCCTTCCCAATCCCGACCCCAGCCCGGCCCTGGAGGAGCCAGTGAGGAGTTTTTAAATATTCCTTGACCAACCACAATGCGGGGGCAGCTCAGGAGTAGAGACAGGCTTGGGGATTTCAGAGGGGCCTTAGGCCAACTTTGGCTCTGAGGGGGAACGCACTGGAACAAAACCAGCTCCACTTTGGCAGAAAACTGACAGATTTCACCCAACATCCCCTCTGAAGGATGATGAGGGTCGGAGGGTTCTGCCACCCACTTCTGAGCAGGGTGTGAAGGAGCAATTTCATGTTCCTTGAGAATGCCTTGAATGTGTCCTTCACGTTCCTGCTGGCCTGCCACCCCCAAATGAGCCCCAGGAGCCCAGACAGGCTTGGGTGGATGGGCAGCACATCTGTCCATAGCAAGAACAGCATTTGGCTTCCCTAGGGGCATGGGTGGGAAGAGCTCAGTGCCCTTGGGCATGAGTTTGGGCTGGAAGGGCTCTCAATGAGGGGGTTACCAGCAGCTTTCAGCAACAAGGAGCTCCCTGCTGTTTCCCTGGAAAAATGTGATGTAACCATGGGGCTGGGGATGCTCTTAAAGAGCCAGGGAGTGGGAGGGCTGAACTCGGGTCTCTCACAGAGCAGAAATAAAAGCTTATCTTACTTAGTCAGGAACTTTTTATCTCTTGATGAAACACCCACCAATGGTCAGTAAGGCCAAATTTGCCATGGTTCACCTCTGGAACAGGCTGGAGTCCTCATCTTGGGGGGATTTAAAAGCCATGTGGATGTGGCTCATGGGGACATGGTTTAGTGTTGGGCTTGGCAGTGATGGGGAATGGTTGGAATTGATCTTAAAGGTCTTTTCCAACCTAGATAATGCTCTGATTCCATGAGGAGCTGGACAAAGCTCCATCTCCAGTACAGATCCTGGATGGAGCAGACCCAGGGTAGCAGAGATAAAAGCTCCTCCCTTCAGGATCAAAGAACAGCCCCTGTCTCCAGCTGGATTTCCCATCTCTTGCCATTCTGAGGTGCCAGGTTCAAGAGCTGGTCCCAAAAGAGAAGAAGATGCTCAGGTGCCCCTCCTCTGCTTCCCTGTTTCCACCAGTCCCTGTCTCTGGCTTCATTTCCAGCAGAGCCACGGCCTGGAGCTGCAGCCTCCCACGGGCTCTCAGGCGCTTACACGGGAAGACTGAGGCCTGAAATGTCTCTGTGCCCCCCCTGCTAGATCTGCATTCCCAGAGGGAGGTGCTGAGAAGCCTCCCTGTGGCAAGAGGTGACCACAACCTGCTTGTGGGAGTGACAGGGACATAAAGAGAGCAGGGAGTGCCCGGGGCTTCCCCCATTCCTGCCTGGGACAGAGGGCCAAGGGAGCCATCCTCAAAGGCAGCCACCTGCAAGTCACAGTCCTGATGCCCAGAGGTTATCCCACCCTGAGTCCCATAGGTCCAAATCCAACTTCCCCTGCCCCAAAACACCCCAACTCCCTCCCACTTTGCAGTCAGAAGAAAAGGGATCACACCCAGTCCTCTCCAATCCCCACCTCCTGTGTCCAACAGCAACCAGAGATCCCAGGGAGAAGGAGAGCAGCATGCACAGGAAGCAGGGATATTTATTTCGAGCAGGGATATTGTTTTCAAGTACTCACCATCCTCCCAGTGTTTGCAGCTCAGGACATCCCGGGCTTTGAGGATTTAGTAGCCCTCAGTGCATTTATCTGCCACAGACTCCCTCACATATTCCTGCAAATCTTGCAGCCACCTGGCCCAAGTCTCCCCAGAAACTTCTCCAGTTGCTGCTGCTTGAGTTCAAATCTGGGGCACAGCTTTCACGAGAGCAGCAAAAGGCAGGTGGCTCCAGCCTGGGGACAGGGGACAGCACTGCCATGGCCATCCCCAACCATCTGCAGAGTCTGGGAGCTCACAGGCCAGTCCTGGCAGCCCAGCCCGCACAGGTGACCCCAGCAAGGTGGGTTTCATGTTTCAGATAACATTGTCTCCTCTCTGCTCTTTCCTTGCAGTTCCTCCAGATGACCCTGTCATTATGGGGGGGCCCATCATCAGCCTGAGAGCAGGAGACCCCCTGAACCTGACCTGCCATGCAGACAACGCCAAGCCAGCAGCCTCCATCATCTGGATGAGGAGGGGAGAAGTCATCAATGGAGCCACCTATTCCAAGGTGAGGCAGGAGGGGGCTGGGACAAGGCCTGTGCCCTTCCCTGGCTCATGAAAAGGGTACCAGGCCTGACACTTCACACGAACCCAAAACATTTGGGGCAGCACCCTCAGCTCTGCAGAGCCGAGACTCTCATCCTGCATCCCTCCATAAAACCTTCCCAGTGGGGAGGCTGGGAGGAAAACAGTCAGGAGGATGCAAGTGAGAAGCTACAAACTATCACCAAAACGGGCTCTGCTCTGAATTTGTCTTTTTGTACCTTCTCACAGCTTGTTATCACCTGGTGTGGCCACTTCTCCCCCTGGGGGTGCTGTTAATGTTGTGTACAGCAGCACTGACCCAGCTCTGGTTCTGCTTCTGCAACAGAACCTCTGCATCAAAGTGGTGGTTGCAGTGACATGTGTCCCCTCCTCCAACTGCAATTTTCCATGAAAAAATGTCAGGGTTCTTGGCATTTTTTAATTTAGACAGAAAGTCTATATTGGGTCATGAAGGAAATCATCAAAGAGCAATCAGCAGCACACTGGGAATGAGACCCCACATGTTCTCCTCTTTATGGGCTCCTGATGGCTGGTGAGCGTGAAAGATTCGGTAACACTTGACAGTTTTAATGAAAATTTCTAAATAGCAAAATTCAAGACTTAAAATGGGTCAGTTTGCAGCCAAAACTTCAAAGTGGGCAGTCAGAGCCATTCCTCGAGCTCCCGAAGATCTTTAATAAACATTTCATCCTTTGCTGCCACTGTGAAGCCTCTATCCAGCCTAATTCCAGCAATATCCTGATTTGCTGGGGAGAGCAGAGGAGGCAGAACACCCTCCCTGCCTCCTCCTCCTCCCTGCTGGAGCTGAGCTGCTCCCCTGCAGCCAGGGGTGAGCAGAGGGGAACCTGCCCCATCTCCCTGCGTGCCATGCGAGAGGCAGCACTAATTAGAGCCAGCGAGAACTGACCTCTCTCTTGCTCAAATCGAGTGGAATTAATTAAAATCCAGGCTGTTGACAGTGCAGTTGTTCATAGCTTATCCCCCTCGCCCCCAGCCTTCCCTTCCAGGGCTGCCAGCTCTGGCCCTGAGGAGAGAAATTTTGAGCCCTCTCCCTTTCAGACCCACAAGCAGTGGGGAGCAGAGAAGGGGGAACGCCCATCTATAAAATATTTCCAACAAAACACCCTTCCAAAGCAGAGTTTTCCAGGCTGCAGATCCATCTCCCACAGCACAGAGATCTCCATGGCATTTTAAGCAGTTGGCAGGGATGGGCTGGGAGGGGAGCCCTGTTCTGCATGAAGGGAGCATCCTTCCCTCCTCCTGGAATCAGGAAAACCTCTGTTTCTGAGGCTGAACCTCATTTCCTCCTGACTTCCTGAAGGTTTCCATGAGGCTCTTCCACATTAAAAAGGAAAATCAGCCTTTTGAAAAACTAGCAGACAATTTTAGACATTTTTTGAGTGGGAAGTTTGGATTTTTGGGGTCTTAGAAACATTTCCCTTTTGAAGCGTCCTTTAAAATAGTTCCTCAATTTTCCTCTTTCTGCTTTTCCAAAAAAACTGAAACCAAACCCAGCTTTCCTTTGATCCAGATATTCCAGCCAACCGGAAAGAAGCCCTGTTTGGGTTACCAACTGCCTGAAACCATTCACACTGAGTGATAATTTCTTTGTTACTCTGAATTTTCAGTCCACCAACTGATCCATATGCAGCCCCATGCAATCCCAGCCAGGCAGCACAGAACAGCCACGGCTGACTGAAATCCCCTGATGTGTATTGAAGGGGACAGGGAATGTTACAAGATCCTGCAAGACTTGTAGAATTTGAGGTTAACCTCAAATAAGGGAAATTCTGCACAGACTTGGGGTTTACCTCAACCCCAACACCAAAAGTGGGGCAGTTGCCCAAGGGAAGAGCACACAGGGTAACAATAAATCAAGGACAGGGCAGCGTCCTGTGTTTGTGTCCAGCAATGGGAACAGAGCTGGGGAAGGGGCTGGAGGACCAGGAGTGTCTGAGGGAGCTGTGGGGCTGGAGAAAACAGGCTCAGGGGAACCTTCTTCCTCTCCACAGCTCCCTGAAAGGAGGGGGAGCCCGGGAGGAGTCAGGCTCAGCTCCCAGGAAACAAGGGACAGGAGAGGAAATGGCCTCAGATTGTGCCAGGGGATGTTCAGATTGGATATTGAGAAATTTTCTTTACTGAAAAGGTATTCAGACATTGGAATGGGCTCTCAGCATGGTGGTGGATTCCCCATCCCTGAAAGTTTTTCAAAAACCTGTGGATGTGGTGGAGAGGGACGTGGTTTAGTGGGTCAGTGCTGTCAGTGCTGGGTAAAGAGATGGACTCAATCTCAGAGGGCTTTTCCAGCCTTCATGACTCTGGGATTCTGGGCTGATTGTGTAGACAATTTCTCAGCATCATTCCTTGTCTCGTGCTTGAGAGCCACAAACTTGTGTGCATGAAGGCTGTGCCATGCTGAGCCCAGAGAAAGCATTAGTCTTGGAATCAAAGAATCATTTAGGTCAGAAAAGCCCTCCAAAATCAAGTCCAACCATTCCCCCAGCACTGCCAAGGCCACCACTAAACCATGTCCCCAAGTGCCACATCCACACATCTGGCTGACATCTGTTTATCTCCCAATGAAACCCTGTCTTACACTGTGAGGAACAAACTTGAAGGATAGCAACTTAGAAGGAAAAACTGCCTGGCAGGGTCCAAAATCCACTGTTGATAAATCAGAGAGAGGTCAGAGGTTGGAGAATGATTAAAAGACTGAAAACCACATAACATCTTGAGAGCTCCAAGGGCCCACTTTATCAAAGTCAGCATTAGAGGGTGACGTGACCTCCTGTAAGAACTTGCAGGAGGATTAGGGGATGGTAAAGAAGCGCCCCCAGGCTCCTGTGCTCCCAAAGAAGCCATGGCAGGGCACCACAGCTGAAGCTGTGCTGAATAAATCCAGGGAAGAAGGATGGTGCCAAGGCTGAGCAGGCAGAGCTGGTTACCAGCAGGTTTGGATCTCTGGCCCCCATCAGTGAACACCTGAGAGGTGATGATTTACCAGCCCATGGGCTGGGCCAGATCACAGCATGGCAGCCAAGGATGCATGGCCAGGGTCCATCCCTGCTGCTGGCATCACCATTCGTTGCATGGGAAGTGCCCAGGCAGCTTTGTGCACTCACCTGGCAGAAGAAGACAGCAGGGAGCCATTGGCCTCTGGCTCCCTCTTTCCTGGAGTGGGGGGTGACGTGTCCCACTGGAGCTCTCCTCCCCAGCCTAGGCACAGCAGGGCTGCAGGGAAGCAGATGGGAGTTAAGAGCCCAATTCCCAGGGAAGTGCAGTGAAATTTGTCTTTGTTATTCCCCTAAGGCTTTTGGCAGATTCCAGCCAGAGGAATTGTTATTGCGGGAAGCTGCTTGGCTGAGAAGCCCTTATTGAGCCTGGGGATGGGGAAAGGGCCCCTCTCCAGTAGGAAAGTCCTTTCCTCACCCCTGTTTCCCCCTCACAGACACTCCTCCGTGATGGCAAGAGGGAGAGCATCATGAGCACCTTGTTCATCGCCCCCTCCGACATTGAGAACGGGGAGAGCATCGTGTGCCGTGCCACCAACAAAGCCATTCCCAGCGGGAAGGAGACCTCTGTCACCATTGACATCCAGCGTGAGTACCCAGCTCTGGCTGCTGGGGGAGCCCAGCTTCTCTGCCCTCTCCAGCTCTGCCCCAGGGCTGTCCACCGCTCCTCTGGCTCCATCACTTCAGCCTGCTCCAGAGTGGCTCACACCGCAGGAGCAGGATGACCTGAGGTGCCACTGGAGCTCTTGCTCTATGGCTTTTGGCTGTCAGACTGTGCTCTGAGGAGACAAGGACGAGAGGGAGGTTTTTTGCATGAGATAATAGAGGATTTATTGCTCTGGGCAATCTTGCGAGCAAAAGACAGAAAATGCAAGCGTGCAACAGCTGAAACAGGGAGGTGGTTCCAAGGGAGGGTACAAAGCATCAGCTAATCAGAGATGTCCTGGGGAGGGTAAAAGGCAGGGTTCACAAAATCATCATCCAATGAGGGAGGTGAGGGGGAAATTGGGTCACATGGACTAATCAAACATGGAAATTTAGGGGATTTCCAAAGTGGAATTCCAAGCATGTGGTGGGCCTAAGAGAGATCAACAGGAGACTCAGGTAGATTGACAGTGTGGGGTGGGAGGGTCTCATTTGGACCAAACCATCAACTTGGGCAATAACATAACCCTTAACAAGAAACACACTGCAACTCACAGCACTCCAACTCCAGCCAGGAGCAGAATGCTGGGACTGGGGGTTTCTCTTTACTGGGATTTACTGTTGTATCAACAGAATGAAGTCACAGCCAGATTTCCTGACCCCTGAGCTCCCTGGGGCACCGAGGAATACCCACGCTATAGAGATATCCTGCTTCCCACATGTCCATGGATTTGAGCAAAGGCAGCACCAGCTGCTGTGCTCTGGGTGGCCCAGCTGTGCCCTGATCCAGGTCCTTGGGGTCTTTGGAGCAGGGATGGACCCCTAAAGGGTTTTGGGTGAGCAAGCAACATCTCTGGGCATGGCCAGTAGCAAAGTCCCATCAGGATTTCTGGTGCAGAATGACGTGTTTCCAGACCTACAGTGAGAAGTTTTTTGTAAGACTCCAGATCAGGCCAGTGTCTCTCCCATGACACAAAGCCAGTGCCAGTCACCACCTCAGGGGACAGGGCTGTGTTCAGAGCTGTGCCATTCATCTTTTACTGTAATCCACAGAGCAAAATCTGCCATCCTCCAAAATTCACATTTCACAGACCTCTTCCCTCCTCCTCCTCTGCAGTAGCCATTGCTCTTGGGCTCCTCCTGACCCCTTCCAGCCACACTCCATTCACACATCCAGTTCCTGCAGCTGTATTTACCCACGACTTGCAAAAGCAGTATGTTCAATATTAGCATGCCAGCTGCTTTCCAGAGACCAATTAAAACTGGAAAACTCAACTGAACAAACTCAAGCGCAGCAGAAAATTCACCATTTAAGACTTCCAGCTTTTGCTGCCAGAAGATTACCAGGCTCTTGGGTCGCTGGCTGCATGTCCTGACAGAACTGGGCAGATAAAATGAGATAATAGCTTGGGTTATTTCACAGCCAGCAAACAGCTACAATAGCTGGAGACACACTCACACAAACAACGCGGAGCGGAGACATCATTACACTGGGCAGTACAGTGTGGGCTGGAGACGTGAGCTGAATCCCCAAGCCACATGGAATCTGCTTGGGAAAGAGAAAAACTCGATAAAGAACACCAATTTCCACTCTGAGCTATTAAATACTCCATGCTGTGAATATAATAACAATAATATTCTACCCAGCTACTAAAAGTATGTTATTCTTAATGGGGGCTAATGAGGATATCAATTTCCCAAAGCTGGATGCATGATGGGATAGAAAAATACCAAGATGGATTAACCAAGCTGAGGTGGGATGGATTTTGACCTGGATGCAAAAGTCTGCTCTTGCTGCATCTAGTAACAGAACCACAGAATTGTTAAGGTTGGAAAAAGACCTCTAAGATCACAAAGTGCAGCTATTAACCCAGCTTTACCTCATGAGATCTCACTCTCAGCCTTGTAGACAACCAGCTGCGTTCACTTTGCAAAGAGCTAAAGGTGCTTTTTTGTAAGCAAAAAATATGGCCACTCATTTTTCCCTAGGGAATTGTTCTGGGAAGTCCTGCTCATGGGTCTCCTTCCCATATCTAGCAGAGAAGCAGCACCTTGGGCAGAGAAAGAAGTGGTTTCTGCAAGAATAAGGAAAAGCAGGCAGCAGCTGTTGGCTGGGGAGCTCATCCCAGCCCAGCATGAGCTGCAGCATCCCCCTGAACCCTAAACTCTCCACCTCCAATGGTGAAGGTTGAATTCACACCATAGCAAACATCACCCAGCTGCATGGTTTGAGAGATGGCCTTGCAAAATAATCCCAGGGAACCAAAAATAATCCTTCCCAGGAAGCAGAAGCCTGGTAAATCACTCCTACTGCTTGCTTTCATTTTCTTCTGCAACTCAAAAGAACATCAGCAATGCTCACAGGCAGCAGAGAAACACCAGGATGGAGGTTATCCCTAGGAAGGGTGTGTGTATGGTGGGAGAGATTATCCTCTTTCAGCTGATGGAAAATTGAAGTTGGGGTCCCATTAATCTCATGCCTGACCATCATAGCAGCAATGAAAGAGCTGAGTCATAAAACACTCCCCTTCCAAATACATAAAAAAAGGAGGGTTGGCGGAAAGAGCTGGAAAAAGCCCCAGTGCAGGGTCTGTAATGGAAACACTAAGCAGCTCCAGCTGGAACATCTGTTCAATGTGATTTCCGTTCCACCAGCCACATCAAAGTCAGCCTCCTGTGAGTTATGCTTCGAACATCACAAGTGGGATTAAAATCATGTTTAATAGTTTGATATGCCATAAACTATTTATACTGCAGGAGCCCAGTGGCTCCATGGAAATGCGCGCCCGGCGTGGCGGGATGGGGAGGAGCAGGGTTATTGCTTATCCAAAGCCATTGCTCCAAACCTCTGCACACACATGTGCAGTTGCTCGGTTTTACACCTTTTTTTGTCATGGCAAGAAGGGATTTGGCTGCATCTGTATGTTTTTGCAGGAGGTGGGAGGAGGAGAAGGAAAGTGGAGGGTGATGAGGGGCACATCGCTGTGCTGGAGGATCTCCTGCTGCATTTATCCTTGGAGTTTTGCAGTGTTTGATTCCCTTTTGTGCTTCCCACTGGGGAGTGGAAAGCCCAGGGCTGAAGTGGCATCTTGGCCTTAGTGAAGAGGTTTGGAAGGGCTGGTCCGCAGGGGAGAGGAGCACGGAGAGGGCTCTGCACCTGGCAGGGTGAGTGCCAGCACAGTCCCTGCAGCCCATGGAGCTCAGCCTGTGGCCACTCCTGAGGTGCTGAGTGGGAGCACTGGGAGCTGAGGGGTTTGCCAAGGTGTCTCTGGGGCTGTGGTGCTGCTGAGGAGTGATGCTGGTCCCGACACCTGTGTGAGCACCCACACCCTCTCCTCCCACCGCCCTTGGGCTGGCTCCATCCCATTCCATCACTCAAATTCATTACAAGAAGCCAGGCAGGAATTATAATTGTAAGCGAGTGGAATTACATCCTGATGAGTTACAATTTGTGTCTTTTTTCCCTTTAAAATGCCCCGAAACGCACTGGCACACGCAAGCCCACGCTATCCGCAGCACCCGCAATACTCGAAAGCTCAATCCCATTTCTGAAAGGCGAGATCAAAGACTTTAATTCATTTCCTTTTTTTTTTTTCTTTCTTTTTTTTTTCTTTTTTTTTGTCTTTCTAATTTTATTTTTTTTTATTATTTTGAGTGCAGGAGGGAGCCAGGCTCATTTTAATACAAAGAGGCTCCTCTCTGTAAATCGTAGGCACAGCTCCTAACCCATCAAACAATGGGGAAGCTACTAAAGAGAAGTGTGATTCATACTTAACAAAGGAAGGTGATTAGCTGTTGTTGTCTAACAATGGGGAAGTGTCAGGATGCCTGGGAATGAATTAGGAGCCTGCTATACATCTCCGGGCTGCTATGTCAGGGAAGCTCATTTATATTCCCAACTGCGCCCATCTTTATTGTCATTTGAATTGCACATTTTAAAATGAAATTAGGGTAAATTGAAAATACCTATAATTTCCCCGTCATAATTTCCCATCAGGAAGGCAGGTGGTTTTGCTCACAACAAAGCCAGGCTCCGGCTGGGTAAATACCACGGGGTGGAGGAGAAGGAGGCACTGGAGCTCCACCAGGACTCTGCCTTTGCTTCTCCCCTCCCGGCCAGCCAAGGTCACTGCCGAGGCCACCTCGGCTGGAATGAGCTGGGCTTGCTTTGGGGGCAGCTCCCACACCAGTGTGCCCCATTGGAGCCCACAGCCTCCAGCAGAGGCACGGCTGCCAGAGCCTGGTCACTCCAGCAGGACCTTTACTGTGCCTGGTGGGGGGAGAGGCCAGCAGGGAAACTTCCATCCCTGTTGATCCCTTCCACCCCTTCCATCCCTTCCATCCCTGTTGATCCCTTGCATCCCTGTTGATCCCTGTTGATCCCTGTTGATCCCTGTTGATCCCTGTTGATCCCTGTTGATCCCTGTTGATCCCTTCCATCCCTTCCATCCCTTCCATCCCTGTTGATCCCTTGCATCCCTGTTGATCCCTGTTGATCCCTTCCATCCCTTCCGTCCCTTCCATCCCTTCCATCCCTGTTGATCCCTTGCATCCCTGTTGATCCCTGTTGATCCCTGTTGATCCCTTCCATCCCTGTTGATCCCTTCCATCCCTGTTGATCCCTTGCATCCCTGTTGATCCCTGTTGATCCCTGTTGATCCCTTCCGTCCCTTCCATCCCTTCCATCCCTTCTGTCCCTTCCATCCCCTTCTGTCCCTTCCATCCCTTCCATCCCTTCCATCCCTGCTGGGCACAAGGACACTCCCTGGGCTTGCCTGGAGCCATGGCTACACAGCATCCCTGCAGGAATTCGAGCACTGGGCCATGCCCAGCCCTGCAGCACCGACCCCACACCCCAGCCCTGAGCTCTGGGATGCCCCAGCCCCACGTGAGGCCAAGGGAGATGTCCTGGAGCAGGAGATACCACCCAGCTTCTCTGCCCCCTGCCGTGTCACCTGCAGCCTTTCCCCATTTTCCAGCTGGGAAGGTCATTGCTGGAACACTTGGAAGAGGAGAGAGGCAGCAGGTAAAGTTGGACATGTAACATGCCCTATCAGGATGTGTTTTGGCATATGTGCAGCAGACTGCCACCTCAAGGGCAGGAGAGCCCCTCAGCTGTGTTGATGAGCCCCAACACCCTCTGCCATGGGACAGCTGCTTCTCCAGGCACCAAAAAAGCTCTCCACAAAGCCATTCCTTTCTGCTTTTTCCCTTCAAATGTGGTCCCATGCTTAAAACCTAACACCCCACCTCAGTCATTACAAAAAATTAAAACATCTCTGGGTATTCTTCACGTGAACGTTTCATCCATTTCCTGCTTGCTTTCTTCTGTTCTTTCTTAAATTTTATTTGCTGATAAAGCATTTAGGTGCTTCTCATGTGAAAGGGAGAGAAACTGAGGAGCAGTTGAAAGACTGGAGCAGCCTGTGACACCAGTAAGGCCTTGGCAGAGATGATTAGGCTGATGAAAAAGCAGAAATGCCACTTTAAAGTTAGATGATAGATAAAAGATCATTGTTATACCGCAAGATATTAAACTGGTGTGTCTCAAAGCAGGCAAGTTTATGTCCTTAAATGAGAATCAGAGCCAGCAGTCACATTTTCCGAGTGAAATGTTACATCAAATGGTGTCTGTGGCTCCTCTTCCTGTCTTATTCGCTGAAGCCCTTCAAGAGAAGAGCAGCGTTCACGGCATCAGCCTGTCTGACAATCGTTTTATGGCTTTAAACTGAAAAATGGCCTCTCACTGCCAGAGGGCAGGGTTAGATTAGATTTCAGGAAGAAATTATTCCCTGTGAGGGCGGTGAGGCCCTGGCACAGGTTGTCCAGAGAAGCTGGAAGTGTTCAAGGCCAGGTTGGATGGGACTTGAAGCAACTTGGTCTAGTGGAAGGTGTCCCTGTGCATGGCAGGGGTGGAACAGGATGGGCTTTAAGGTCCCTTCCAACCCAAGCCATTCTGGGATTTTGTGATATCAAGGAGTCTCAGTGCTTTTGCCAGGCTTTCTCACAGCCAAGTTTTGCTCTGTAGCCTGAGAACCTGGCAGGCAGCAGGCAGGGGGATGCTGTGCCGTGTCTTTGGGTTGCTCACGGGCCTGTCTCTCTTTGCAGACCCTCCCCTGGTGAACCTGTCCGTGGAGCCGCAGCCGGTGCTAGAGGACAACACTGTGAAGTTCCACTGCTCTGCCAAGGCCAACCCTGCTGTCACCCAGTACAGGTAAGGTGGCACTCCTGGCACCCCTGGCACCTCAGTCCAGCCCTCTGCTGAGAGCATCTCGCCTTCCCCCTGCAACACTTCCCCTCCAGGTGACCCAAAACTGCTCAGAACCCCTGGCTGTGGTTTCTGGTGGCCACTGCACCTCCTCTCGTGTTTCTCACTGCTTGGTGCTCACTGTGGCTCATCCCCAGGGCCTCTGCTCCCCACTGCCGAGGGGGCTGCAGCCATCCCCTCCTCCCTGCAGTGGCAGGGTCCTTATCCCTGCTCTGGTGGCTCCCTGGTGCTGCTCTGGCCTTGATGACATTGTTGGAGGTTGAGAGGTTCCTCTTGTGCCGCCCGCCAGGCGTGTGCCGCGTTCTGCTGCGTGCAGCAGCTCCTCGGTCAGGGATCCATCGGAGCCTGGAGTGGATTAGGAAGCTGGCACTGAGCTGGCAGAGCCATCTGTTTGGGGACACTGAGAGCAATGCACGCCCAGTGGAAAGTCTATTGTGAGAAAATACCTCTCCTTTTTTCAGCACATTCTTTCATGGTTTGAACAAAGCAGCTCTGTCGCCATCTCCACGTAACCCTTAAGCAACCACCACAAGCCTCTCTGTGCCCAACACGATGGAGCTGAGCTAGGGACAGGCCAGAGCAGAGCTGCAGGTGCCAGAGATGTGAGGGGACACAGGGGATGGGATCTCCTGGAGTGGGTGGGGTCATCTCTGCTATCCATAGTCTGCAGTGCCCCTGCACTGGCCACAGTGAGCTTGGAGCAGGGCACAGCTGCTTGAGGAGCTCTGGAGCAGGAGGAAATGTGTCGCTGTTGCTGAGAGAGGTCTGAGGTGCAGGTGGTGCATGGGGTCCCTGCCAGCCCTGAGCCTCCCTGGGTCCTCTCTTCTCTCTGGTGACCAGGGAAAGGACCTCAAGGAACAGCTGGTGCTGGGCCAGGGCAGGCTCAGGCTGGATTTAGGGAAAGGTTCTTCCCCCAGAGGGTGCTGGCACTGCCCAGGCTCTCCAAGGAATGGGCACAGCCCCGAGGCTGCCAGAGCTCCAGGAGCCTTTGGACAGAGCTCCAGGGATGCCCATGGTGGGGTTGTTGGGGGTCTCTGCAGGACTGGGGTTTGAAGCTGATGATCCTTGTGGGTGTCTCCCAGCTCAGGAGATTCTATGAATCTGTGAGTGCTTATCCAGGGATTGATGGGCAGGAGAGCAGATGCTCTGCACTGAGCAAAGATTCTGCCATGGGCCCTTGGCTTTGGGTGTGAGGTCTCCTGCATCAGAAAACACCCCTCCTCTCCCAGGTTTTATTTTTGTCTAAGCAGACAAAATATGAGTATGGAAAGCAGGGCAGGCTGCCAGCACACTTTGGGAGAAGAGAGCTTTGTGTAACCAAGTACATCCCTGTCCCAGCTCATCCATCAGCCACTCACCCCTCCTGCCTGGAAGGCCTGAGCACGCACAGCCAGGCTCACCATCCGTTCCAGCTCTGCAGAACCATCCATGGATAACAGCAGAGCAGGCACCTCCGGGGACAGGTTACCATGACCTGTTAGGCTCGTACAGCTTAATTAGTACAATTGAGTTTCCTGGTAGGAACGATTCCTTCCAGCTGGATATCAGCACAACAAAGCAATAATTGTGTTCCTGGTTACGCAGAAGAGTTATTAATTCGAGAAGTCAATTAATGTCAAAGATACAAATAACCCTGGTTTCATATTTACAGCTGGTAGGAAAACAAAGCTCGTGGCAGGCTGGGGGAAGGACCCACGTGGTTCTTACCTCAGGATTGATTCTGGTACAGTCCAAGGGAAAACAACCACCCCTGGTCAAGGAACCACACAGTGACAAGACCCTGGCAAAACTTCTGCTCCATCAGCATGATTCTCAACAAAGAAACCTTCCACATCATCCCTGAACCCAGCTGGGCTGATCCCTTGAGCACTGCAGCAGCCTGAAAGGCTCCAGTCTAGGGTTTCCACTTCCTTGGACAGGGACAGGACACAGGGAATGGCTTCCCACTGCCAGAGGGCAGGGCTGGGTGAGATATTGGGAAGGAATTGTTCCCTGTGAGGGTGGTGAAGCACAGGGTGCCCAGAGCAGCTGTGGCTGCCCCATCCCTGGCAATGCCCAAGGCCAGGCTGGACTGGGCTTGGAGCAACCGGGGATATTGGGAGGTGTCCCTGTCCAGGGAGGGAGTGGAACAAGAAGAGCCTTAAGGTCCCTTCCAGCCCAAACCATTTTGGCATTCTGTGATTCCTCTTGGCTGTTTCCACCCTTGGGATCCATGCCCAAGCCAAGTTACGTTGCTTTTCTCCACCAAGCAGAGGTGGACACATCACTCCTCTCCCATCTTTGCTGCCATCATGGTAGCACAGGTTTTTGCCACCTCCCCTGTCTGCAAATGCCCCCCTCTGCCTCTTCCTTCCTTCTCACCCACCCTGAGGCCATGGGGCTTGTCACCCTTCCTGTCCCCTGAGCCTCCATGACTCTGCTGCAAATGGCTTTGGGATTCATTTCATGATGGATTTTACTCTAAAAACTATTTCCATGTTTTTTCAGGCTGTGCTTTCCCACAGAAAGGGTTTTGGGTGGGGAAAAAAGAAGAGGCAGGACAAATTCAATCACTTTGGGTTTTTCATTTCTTGAGTTCCCTTCACATGCATACTTCACACGAGGCTTTTTCCCTACCACTGTGACAAGCAAACAGGACTCAGCAGTGCTCGCTGGGGCTTCCTTCTGCTTAAAGGCTCTGATTGATGGAGGGGAGATTTGTTTCCTTTCCATAAGATCCCAAAGCTCTTCTCTATGTACAAGTGGCAGATGTTCCAGCACTGAAGCTTGGAGCCCTCTGGGGTGGGACACCCTGCACCTTGACACAGGCCAGGAGAGGAGGATGGGATGTGTAGAGCCCTAGGACTGACACATCTGGAAGTTTCAGAAGGAAGAACATGAGCTTGGTGCCAACCCCAGGGTCACTCAGGACCCCACAACTGGTGAAAATGAATTTATTCTGCCTTAAAAAAAACAATAGGAAGCATGATATTTTTTTCTCCTCGGGCAAGGGCCACTGGTATATCTCCTGTGGCTTTCTTCATGCTAGAACAGAGATCCCAGATCTTCAGACAATATTTATTTTTAATCCCCCCCAATATGTTTGTCAGTAAATAACTCTGAACACAAGAGAATAACGTTTAAACAACCTAAATCCCCTTTTGTGGGCATAAATCCACAGCCATTCCTGCTACCAATACACCTGTCCACACAACACAAGCTGTCACCTTGCTGGAGTTTTTGAGGAGCCATTGGTTTTGCATTAGGTTTGCATCCTGGATTTTATTCCTGGGAAAAGCAGATGAGGTCAAATATTTCACCCATAAATGTTCCTTTGGGAAGGATCCATGAACTGGGCTCTTTGTTAGGATGAAGCCACTAAACCACCTCCGTGGTCCTGACAACCCAAGATTGGAAGCCCAGACCTCTTATTCTCTTTGTTAGGAGGGCAAGGGAAAAGAAACAAAATTCAACACAATTTCCCAAGAGATAAAAAAATCCCCCTCTGCCCCTATAGAGAACATAGTTTTGATGAAATTGAGCTGCTTTTTCCTTAGGAAGTTTTCTTCGTACTTGCTTATATAATCACACACAGGTCGATTTTAATGCAAGAAAACCGTGGTTGGAAAAGAGACCTCGGAGCAATCCACTGCCAGAGCGAGAGTGGAAAGTTACAGCCTGCACTGTGTCTTCTCTTCTGAAGGCAGAGGGTTAATGGTATTTTCTCAAAACTGACAGATTTTCATGAAATCTTTGGCCTTGGTGGTATTTTCTAAGTGAGAATCCTTCTTCTTTAAAATCTGCTGGCATCTCATGATGTTGGGAAGCAGGCAGGGCTGGGGCAGGCTGTCCTGTGCTGGAGGCACAGCTGCTCTGCTCCTTTCCTTAGCAGAGGATGCTGGAGCTGAAATCACAGCCCTCCTCCCTCGCTGGCAGAGCTGTTTCCTGACGAGGAGCAGCATTTTCCCCAGGGAGGTTTGTTTGCCCACGATGTCACCTGGGCTGTCACTCGCTTCTGGATGCAGGACAGGCCTGTGACACGCAAAGTGAGTGGAGGGCAGAGGCTGGTGAGGTGTCACAGTGATCCTGAGCAGGGGGTTCTGGCACAGGGGTGAATTAACCCTCTGGCAGCAGGGCTTTGCTCATTTAGATGTTTTCCCTCCTTCCATATGAGAGCAAGCTTTGTACAGACACATCCTATAGCTCCTGTAAGGTCTTATACCCTATCTGGCCTGGGTTTATCTCACTTTTGTCAGGTTCCCTTTGGAGCTGAGGAGTATCTCAGCCCACCAAAAAGCTCCTTGGTGTTGCCAGTGCAGCATCCTCCACTTGGAAAAGGCTCAAGGGGACCTGAGCTCCTCGAGCACTTCCATGGATGTGTCCCCATCTGCTTTAGCACCATGGACATGGGGCTGGAAGCCCAAAGAGGCTCCCTGGTGTCCCAAGGGTGGTAGGGGACCACACTAACCTTTCCTGTCCCCCTCCCTTGAGCCACTGCCAGCCTCTGCCAGCGGAGCATCCCGGTGCCAGTCTGGCACATCCCACCTCAACATCCCGCCTCCCACACCTCTGCAGCTCCCTGGACAGGTCTGGGATGGGGAGGGGGGACTCTGGGAATTTACTGGCTTTCTTTTGCTGCAAGCAAGCAGGCAGGAAAGGGAAAGGGAGAGTAATTAGCTGTCGCCGTTGTTCTGCTACCTGCGATGGCGGGCAAAATTAATGGAAAGCAACAGAAGTCGGGGCTACGTGAACCGACTCCCAACCAGGCCTCCTCTTTGCTCCCTTCAGATCTCTCTATTTGCCAATCTTCTCGTGGCTTTTGATGTCTGTTGTGTGTCTGTGGGGTGTTTTTTTGCTGTTATTATTTATCACTCTCAGTAAGAAAGAGAATCTTTAAAGTGGCAGAAGAAAATGGGAAGGTTTAATATTGCAGGAGGCAGAGTCCCCGAGCCTTTTGGGCTCCTCGGCTGATGATTATTTTTGCAGAGCGATGGGGAGTTGGTGCAGGCAGGGCAGTGATACAAATCTCATTCTGTGCATCCACACAGAGCTCTCGCCCCCAGGGCTGGCGGAGACCTTTGCAAATAATGTTATCTTTGGCAGCAGAGGGGGACATGTGGAGCCACCCCCCAGCAGCAGCTGCAGCTCTGGGCACCACTGCACTTCCAAAGAAAGGTGTGGGACTGACAGACAGACACACAGACACAGCTGGGAAGAGGGAGACGTCCCTCCCAGCTGCTGCAAGGTGCTGAGCACAGAGCTGTGAGCAACACACAGCTCTTCATAGCGGAGTGATGTTGCAAAAGGTCCAGCAGCAACAGGAGCAGGAGCAGAAGTCTGGAGGAGCTGGGGGCATTTATTTTTCAGCCACCCATGGCATGGTGCTGCCCCACTTCTTCCCATCCCACGGCCAGCCCAGGATCACAGCAGGTGCAGTCCAAGCAAGTTCCACCCTCCCTTGCTGGGCTGAAGCCCAAATCCTCCTGCATGAACCAGCTTTGTGAGTGGCAGCTGCAGCTCAGGCCTCGAGCCCCCCATCCCCCTGGTGATGGTGTGCTGAGCTCAGAGCCATCCCACAGCATCCCCTGCCCTCACCTGCACCTGCTTCCCCCCAGGGCACTGTTTGTTTGTTGGCTCAGAGCTCAGGCCAGCAGGAAAGCCCTTGCTCAGTAAATACTGTTTTATCTCCGAACAGCAGCTCACTGTCGCTCATCAAATATTAATCCAAACTCAACTGCTTCTTAACGAGGTTTTCTTTAAAGGCATTGGGGCTCGAACACACCTGGTGGGAGGCAGTGTCCTGGCTTCCTGCTGGCTTTGCCCAGGGAAAACAAAGGAATAACAACAGGGAAAAGATCCCTGGTCCTGTTCCTCCAGTCTTCTCCATGGGATAGGCATTTCCCACCCAGCTTTAGGAAAAGAAATAGATGAAGAGCCCAAGTGCTTTTGGTAGATCTGGTGTCTCCAAGGATTGTACATGGCCAGGTAAAGGTTTGGGGTGTTTTGGCTGCTGGCCTTGGAGAAAAAAGTGGCAGATTTTTGGTGGTTCAGGTAGATACAGAAAAATTTCACCTGATACCAAGGAGCTGTGAGAGAGAATGAGAAAATCACAATGTGCATCATCTGTGATTTGGCCTGCCTGCCTTACACTGTGCATCTTGGAGGCATTCCTCCCACAGAGACACATTCCCACAGAGAATTTGAACAAACCTGGGGAGAAGTTCAAACTTCACAGAGCATTGCTGCTCTTTACCCTTTGAGCCTTCTCTGCACCATCTGGGGACCTGCTGGCATCTCTTTACTCATGAGCTGCCTCAGCTCCCACAGGGGATCAAGATCTTCAAGAGCAAGTGCCCCATGTCCTGATGGAAATGGCTTGGAAGTTTACTCAGACACTTGAACCAGCTCCCCCGTGGCTCGGCATTGCTTTGGTGCCTGACAAAGAGCAGGAAAAGCAGCAGAAAACTGGGAAAGCCTTATCAAAGGGATGGGGAATGGAGGAGGGAATGAGCAGCTGGCCAGCCCTTGCTTGTCTTGGCACAGTGATTGCACTTTCACTGCCCCAGTGGATGTGCTGGATGGACCAATTTCATTGCCAGGAGCACTTCCATCATCAGTCAGTTGTGGACTCAACACACAGACCCAGCTTCTCCAAAACAAATCCCAAGGAGAGAGCCAAGAGACATTCCCTGTCGTCCTTGAGGGGTTGGTTATGGCAGAGGGGGAAGCCCAGAATGAAGTTCAGCAAGTCTTGGAATCACAGAATCAATTAGGTTGGAAAGGCCCTCTAAAATCATTGAGTCCAACTGTTTCCCCTGCACTTCCAAGGCCACCACTAACCCGTGTCCCCAAGTGCCACATCTTTTAAATTCCTCTGGGGATGGGAAGTCCACCATTGTCCCAGGCAGTCTGTTCAAATGTCTGACCCACATTTTAGTGAAGAAATGTTTCCTATTATCCAATCTAAACCTCCCTTGATGAAACTTGAGGCTGTTTCCACTTGTCCCACATCACAGATTCACATGGAGAACCCAGAGAATCCCATCCCTAATTCCTCACACTCACTCAGAGGTCATACCTGTTCCCACACCAGAGGTCTGCCCCAGGGATACATCCTTAGCAGGATAAAAGGGAAGGTGAAATAAAACTGCCTCCCACATCCAGGCAGTGAGGAGAGCTGGGCTCATAAATGGGTACACCCTGTTTCAGGTGCAGGAGGAATAACAGAGACAAGGAATTCAGGTCTTAGTAAAGGAAGAGCCATGGGAATTGTTTGCTTCTGCCAGGTTGGATGAGCAGAAGGAGAAATCACCCCAGACAGTGGGATCAAGATGTCTCTGTTCCAGCTAGATCCACTGCTTCTTTGCTTGGTCAGTCAAGCTTCTGGATGTGCACAGATCTCTGTTCCTGGATGAAAGACCAGGGAAGGGCATATTTGGAGTTTAACACCCTTTCCTGACACCAGAGTTGTCCCTACCTCTTCCATTCAGCTGAATATTCACAGATTCATAGGCTATAAGGGCCAGAAGGAATTATTGGATTGTGGGAAGTTGATCAGAGATTCAGGGCAATGATTTCATTGGCAACTTTTGAGGAAAAAGTGGCAAATGATCCATTTAATGGGCACTGCCTCCAGCCAAGCCAGAGCAGGGGCTGTTTTCCCCCTTCTGGCTCTATAAAACCTGGATATATTTTCATATGCTGTTCCAGTGGCTTTGGAAAGTGTCCCCTGGGAGCTGCTGTGTTTTTGTGTTCCTTGTTTTCCTCTGCCCATTCACGGAGGGATAAAAGTGACCAACCCCTCATGCCCTGCATTCCCAGAGCTTCTGATCACTGAGACCACAACCAGACTGGCCAAGGAAGGGGAATCTGCCACATCAACTCTTATTAAATTACAATCACCCCTCTCTTCATATTTAAAAGGGACTGTCAAGGGTTTGAAATGCTACAGGGCCCTGGTGGCTGCAGACAAGGTGTGAAGTCTGTGGATGCACAGGCACTTTTCTCCACAGCCATTGCACTCACAGGAAAATCAGCCAGGCTCCTCCTCTTGGGGCTGCATGGTTGGTCTCCTCTGGGGACCCTTTCGAGGCTGGGTTGGATGGGCCTTGGAGCAGCTTGGTCTGGTGGAAGGTGTTGGAATAAGATGAGCATTAATTCCTTTCCTACCCAAACTATTCTGGGATTCTATGATCTGGGGCAGCCCCACAAGAGGTTCTGCAGAGTCTCAGGTCCCAGCTGCCCCAGAAGGCTGCAGAGAGACAAGGTGGGGAGCAGCTCAACAAATGTCTGGTCCAGACCAGAGGCATTTCAGCATCTTTAAATGGAATGGTCAGTTTGGTTTTGCTGCCATTTCTTGGCACGCTTTGGACCTTCTCCCCCCCAGCCAACTCCCTCCTCCAGTCCAGCTTGGGGAAGTTCTCATTTATGCCAGTGTGCAGTTTTTGTTGCCCTCCTTCCCCGCTCCCATCTGCTCCCTCCCGCTCCAATGGCCGAGGCTCCGTCTGTCCAGCGGCAGGACGCTGCGAGTCCATATGCTGTCCCTCGGCAGGGCTGTCACCTCTCCTGCTGCCTCCCACAGCCAAACTTGGCAGGGGAGGGAAGAGAAGCTGGAGTGGGGAAGGGGCCCGCAGGCATTTCACAGCAGTAACAGAATAAATCTAATTTATAGACATAGCAAAATGCAGCTAAAGCGGGAGTTGAAATAAATGCAAAGCACGCTGAGGTCTCAAGTTATCGGCACTGTAACATTTCTCCTGACTATCTCTGTTTTCCTGCCTGGGTTTGTCTTTGTAGCTTCCTCCCAGACTACTGGACCTTTGCTCTGAAGTGAAAATGAAAGCTGGGGGGAAAAAAAAAATACCAGGAAATGAATTCTTCAGATCTCCTTTGTGATGCATCAGCCCCATCTGCCAGCTCCCTGTGACAGGGAACGGAGCATGGCTGGGTGGCAGGTGGAGAGACAGGCTTTAAAAAAAGGGAAATAAAGTAAAATAAAAGGCACAACTATCCCTGCAGCTGGGAAGTGAGACTGGGCTGCTGGGGGGGCTCTGCCAAGGCACAAAACTCCAGGTGAGACTGGGAAGACAGGGCTGGAAGAGCCTTCGCTCATGGAGGTGTGAGGACAGGGAGATTTGTCTTCCCATTCCCTGGCTTGTCAAGGTAATGGGAACAAGCGGGTGGGAGATGTTCGGAGGCAGCTTGAACTAATTAGGAGAGAGTGTAGAGGAGAGACAGTCTGATGGAGGGGGGGAAAGGCGGGGGGAAGGAAAACGCTGTGTACCGGTGAGCACCGCCCTGAGGTAGAGATGATGAAAGGTACCAAAGCAAAGAGTGATGGAGCAGCCAGCCTGGGGCTGGATGGAGCCTCTCCAGTTTTGGGGCTGCCAGAGGGGGCTGGGTGTTCCAGGAGAGCTCACAGAAACATGGGGTGCCCCAGTCAGCAGCAGTGGGTTTTCTGAACTCTGCTGCAGCCCTTTCCCAGCATCATAGTGAACCTGTCTCCAAAGCAGCATCTCATTTCCAGCAGACCTCAGGGCTCTGGTTGTGTTTTCCCAGCCTTGTCAGTCACCTCTCCTTCAAGACTTGCTCTTGGAGCTGGGAATGTGATTCTGAAGGGAGCATCATTGCCTCCTCTGGCCAGATCGCCTCTCCCTTTGCAAGAAGTGGCAGCTTTTTGAGCCTAATTTAGCAGTCTTTAATCTGAGTTATTCCAAACCACACTTGCCACTTCCTTCATGCATTCCCGCAGGATGATGGGCTGATTTCACAGAACGAAAAGCCTTAAGCAAATCTTGTCACACAAGAAAATTGATTTTTCAAAACTGACTTTTACAAGATTACTGGTGGTTTTTTTCCCCTCATCTTTCTTCTATATCGTTCCCTTCCAGTCTCACGAGGTGGCTTCAGATCTAAGGAAATTAGAGATGCTGTGACTAAATTGAAAATGTAAAAATGGGGAGAAAGAGGGGGAAAAAAGACAGCCAGCACCTCCTCTGCTGCTGCCTCTGAAGGATACGGCAATGTGTGCTTGTGGAGGAGCAGAGCTGTCTCCTTGACCTCTCCCACTGCCACAACACCGATACCACGTCACAACAGAGTCTGACCAAGGAATATGCCAACACCTCACAGGCAGCATCCCCTGATGGGCATTCCTTGGTGATCCCAAACTAGATCACAGGGTTTTTTCGTTCTATACCTCAATCTGTACATATTATTTTATCTTTTGGAATTAAAAAAACAGTTTCCCCCTGCCGCTCGGTTCAGAGACATCTCAATGTGTTTTGTTAAAAAAAAGAAGACAGAGGAAGAGTTGCCTTGAAGTTGTTTCAGACAGCTTAAAATATGCTAAGCTTTTGTGTTTCTGCCACATAAATAATGAATCCTCTTACAGCTTCTGAGTCAGGAAAGACGTTGATTTAAGAGGCCTTCAGCTCTGTTTGAGGCTTTTCTGCCAGAAGGGGAAAAATGTGACCGGGGACGAGCAGGGCATGAAGGATGAAGCAGAGTGTGCAAGGAGAATGTGGGATAGGGACAGAGGTGGCACCCACCACAGTCCTGTAGGAGCTGTTCTAAGGGATTTCACTCCTTGATTCCCCCTTTGCTCTCTATTGTAAATTTTGGGTGCTAGAGGTGTGTTTAAATGGATGTTTAAATGGAGGACAAATCTGTGAGTATCTACATCTGTCACTGTCTCTGCCCCAGTAAAAAGTGGGGATTTGGTGACTGCAGCAGCACCAGTTGTTCACTTGACTCATTCCCCAGGTGCCACCTTTGGAGACCTCTGTGCCAAAAGAATGGTCGGGAGAGCTGCAAAATGTAGGCAGGCATGGCAGGAGAATGGGAAAATCCAGGGGGTGCTGGTGTCCCACAACAAACCCAGTGGGTCCCACCTGCCCTCCAGGACCACATGTCCTGGTGACTCCCCATGACTGGACACTGGCAGCCAGAGGGCTCATCCTGCCGTATATCAGCAGCTGGAATGTGGATCCAGTGCTGGGCTGGAGCTGGGAAGTCAGGGTTCATCAGGAAACAGCAAATCGAGAAGCAAGGGACAAGCAGAGAGAGAGTTTGGGGAGCTTTTCCTCCCCAAACCTGGGTGACAGTGCTGAGGACATGCTGTGCACCCTGAGCATCCTCTCCACCTGGCATGGAGTTATCTTGGCATAACTGGCCACCCACCCTTGCACACCCCATCCCAGAGAGACCCCAAAGACATTCTGGTCTCATCCAGCATGAGACTGGGGAGTAATCCTGTTTGCATCAGGTCTCAGATACCCTGGGCTTTCTGTTCCACTCCAGAAGCTGCTGGTAAATATTAAAGCAAAGAGAAAAGGCAGGATGTTGTCTCTGGATTAGAAGGTTGTTTATAAAGCATCAACCAGCATTATTGCTCAGCTCCACTTAGTTACTGAAGTGAGTAGTGAAGAACTTCATGGTTGTTACGTTTGGAGATGTCTTTTTTTAAAATGCCATTTCATGCTGTTTTATACAGGAGTGAGCAGATAATCTCAGAGCTCTTTGGGTCAGTCTGTTGTACCAGGACACAGCCACATCAGGTTGTTTCCCCGTGACATGGCTGAGAAGGGTGGATTTGTGCCAGGGTGTCAAGGGCATTCCAGAGGCTTGGGAGAGAAGAAGGACTTGACCACAATTTTGGGCATGGATGGATGACTGGATGGCTGGATGGATGGATGAACTGATGGATGGCTGAGGGAGCTGGGGGTGTTTCAGCTGGCGAAAAGAAGGCTCAGGAGAGACATTTTTGCTCTCTACAGCTGCCTGAATGGAGGTTGTAGTGAGGTGGGGGTTGGTTTCTCGTCTCAAGTAACAAGGAATAGAATAAGAACAAACAGCCTCACATTGTACCAGCAGAGGTTTATATCGGATGTTAGGAACAATTTCTTCCCCAAAAAGGCTGAACAGCCCTGGCACAGTCTGCCCAGGTGGAGTCCCCATCCCTGGAGGGATTTTGAAGGTGTGTGGCTGTAGCACTTGGGGACATGGGTCATAGCGGTGGCCTTGGCAATGCCAGCTAACACCTGGACTCGATGATCTTGGAGGTCTTTTCCAAACCGAGCAATTCTGTGATTCCATGGATCAATTAGACGCTGAAAAGATGAACAGATCTTTTGGTGAACTCGTAACTTTACTCCACTCCCCTGTGAGCTGCCTGTGTGTTTGCATTACCGCAAGGGAACGCGCTTCAGATATTTATTATTCCTCCTCGTGACTTGCCAGATCCTCAAGCTGCTCACACTCTGGACAGCAGAAGTCCAAGTTCCTCACACAGAAATTCCTGTCCTTGGCATCTTCTGTGAGGACATTCCCACAAAATGAGGGCTCAGCCCATCTCACCCAGGGTGACTCTGTTGATAATCCTAAAGTGAACCTGATATCCTGTTGATAATCCTAATGTGAACCATCTGATCTAGACACAGTTGAGCCCTGAATAATTACCTGTTCTGGCAGGGCAGGCCAGGGAACCTGCCAGAGAAGGAGCTGTGCCTCACACCAAGCTGAGGACATGCCAGGAGTCAGACAGAGCACACGGAACAAGCCTGAGCGATGGGATGCTAACAGCGGCTGCCATGGGGAAGGAGGGCTTTAGGGACACTGCTGGAGCTGGAAAGTCAGACAGAACTGCTCAGGTTGGTGGGCACCATTTTTGGTGGCCCAGAGCATTGCCTGGGCTGTTTGACATGTCCAAGGTTGGCCACCGTCCTTGAAGAGTTAATATAAACTTGGCCCGAGGTCTGTCTCCTCTTGTTATGACAGCAGATCCTCTCATGCTACAGAGATCAAACCACAAAGCCCTTGAAAATATCCCAAACTCAGGAGCAGGTCAAAGCCTCAGAGGAACTTTAGGAGCCAACCAAGAAAAAGAAAATCCTTGAAGAAGACCCAGGCACCCAGCAGCTCTTTGCTGTGCAGAAAAGCACGAGCCATTGCTGCCTGCTGTGCCAGTCATTTCTGCCCTGAAATGTGTGGATCTGGCAGCTCCAGTGATCTGGAACACGAGGTCCCAGCCCAGCACCAAGATCCCCAAGCAGCAGCTCTGCTGATGAAGACCTGTGAGTTTCTGTCCCCATTCACCATTGCCTTTTTCCTGCCAGTCTCAAAGGAATTGTACATTGAGGTGTAAAGCTGCAAAGGCCTCAAGCACAGGTGGAAAATAAGAACTGGGATAGAGGTAAAGGCAAGTTTGAGCAGCTTCACAGCACTAAGATTCACTTTGCACTGAGGAGGAGGATAAACACAGCAGAGAATTAGCTCTTCAACATGCCAGCATCCATAAATCTGGCTAAAGACATTCTGCTACGGGGGTGGAGTGGGGTAGGAAGACCCCAGAAAGGACTAATCCTGTTAAAAGATTTGAGAAAACACAAACCACGTGATGAAATTGGATTACCCAAAATAATAGTTAAGCTATTAGTCATGTCTATTGTGTGGCGGGGTAAGTCAAGATGATGTAGGCAGGAAAAATGAAATGCAGAATCACTGTCAAAGGGGTAAAAAACTCCCCAAGGAGAGGTGACATCTCCAAGCTCATCCAGGACTGGGGGTGACTCACATCCCCAGTATTTCCCCAGGATAAGCAGTTTTGGCAGCTGGCTGTCATAGTCTGAATGGTTTTAAACTTTCTCCACATACATTAAAATGAGGAATTTAATGTTCATAATTTAACTTGGGAAGAAAAATTACAATTTTCATATGATTCTATGATTCTGATGCCAAAGATTCTTAAATCTAAAGCCCCCTCCTTAGAGGGGAAATGAGTTATTGCAAAAGAGGGTGAATTTGTGAAAGAGGAGGGGCAGAAAAACATCCATAGTGGCAAGACAAGTGCCAAACAGGGATTAATGGGGACAGGTTTGGTGCCCAGCCCCATCATGTGATGGGGTGGAGGAGGAGGAAGGATTTTAAACAGCAGGATTCAAACAGCACAACATCTAAAGTGTCTGCATTTTGTTTTGATCTGTCACAAAAGCAGCTTGATTTTCAGAAGGAATCACCCAGCCCATGAAGTTGGCTCTCCCTTTGAAACAGTAACAGCTTTTGCAGCAGGGCCTCTCTGGTTTCCTTCAGGACCTGGGTCCTTCGCAGCCCCTGGTGCAGGGAAGGAGCCAGGAGGACACGGTGGGATGAGCTTTGGCCAACCCCTCCCTGCCTCTAAATCCAGTGTCCATGACCCTGCTGGCTCTGCTCCACTCTGCACCTGCTGGGCTGCAGATGCACTGGGCAGGTTTCATTCCCCTGGCCGAGCCCAGCCCGTGGGCTCTCCGTGTCTCCGGAGCTCTGTGCAGCGCCAGCCGGCTCCATTGATTATCTGCACGGCTCATCAGCCCTCTCCAGCTATTCCCCACGCTTGATCAGTCAAGTCATTGACAAGTTAACAGCTTTGTTTACTTCTCCCTCTCGCTTCTGCAGCCAATTTGTTCCGATCCCTGTGCGAAGGGAAAGATTGTTTTGATTGGTTTGTCTCCAAAAATGAACCATGGTGGGTGCGTGAAGTGGTGGCATGGCTTTAATTCTGTCATCTGGGAGAGAGAAACCTTCTCACTTCACTTCTTTCAGGTTCCTGTGCCCTGGGCAGCGCAGACCTGACCCCAGGGTGTCCCTGGTAATCTCTCCTCCACTACCCCAATGCCCTTCTCAGAGCTGAACTCTCAATGAACATCTTCAAGGGTGATTTGGGGCCCCTCATGGATTTTCCCACCCACGGGACCTGCTGATGGTGAGGAGGAGATGCAAAACCCAGGCACTGCCCTTGAAGCCTGCAGCTGATGAGCAATCAGGCTCATCCCAGCCTCCTGGCTTGGCAGGAGTGGGAACACTGGAGCCGAGATGAGATGGCAAATCAAGCCAAAATTTTCCTCTGCAATGAGGTGTTATTATTATCATCAAAATCCCAGAGTGTTTAAAAACAATCCAACCCCAGTAGCGGCAACTGGTGCATCGTGGTGAGCGCAATCAGCCACCAAACAGGTCCTTGTCAGGGGCAGAAGTCTGAAATTTGGGAAAAGGTTGCAATCTTTCTCCTTGTTTATTTGTTTAAAAAAAAAAGGAAAAAAATAGATGGAGGAAATAAGCAAAGTTGGAATCTCTGCATTTCCACCATTAGAACTCAAGGCTGGCTTCATAATGAAGCCAAGATCCCTAAATTGGGACAGAGAGGTTTGGGAAGAGGTGATCACCACGGCAGCTGTGTGTGCATGGAGGTTTGTCAGGATGGGAGCTGGAGGCTTGGAAGCCTTTCCTTGAGTACAGGGTATACCATACACAAGGAAATCCCTTTCCATGTGCTTTCTTCCCCTGTAGTCAGCACAGGTGAGGCCACATCTCAAATCCTATGGCCAGTTTTGGGCCCCTCACTACAAAAAAAAAAAAGACATTGAGATGCTGGAGCACATCCAGAAAAGGGAATGGAGCTGGGAAAGGGCTGGAGCACCAGGAGAAGCTGAGGGAGCTGGAAAGGGGCTCAGGCTGGAGCAAAGGAGGCTCAGGGGGCTCTTCTGGCTCTGCACGACTCCCTGGCAGGAGGGGACAGCCAGGAGGGTCGGGCTCTGCTCCCAGGGAACAGGGACAGGAGGAGAGGAAATGGCCTCAAGTTGCCCTAGGTCAGGTTTAGGTTGGATATTAGGGAAAATTTTTTCATGGAAAGGTTGTCAGGCCTTGGCACAGGCTGCCCAGGGCAGTGGTGGTGTCACCATCTCTGGAGGTGTTAAAAACTCCTGTGGTCGGGGTGTTTAGGGACAAGGTGTAACCTTGGCACTGCTGGGTTAGCAGTTGGAGTGATGATCTCAGAGTCCTTTCCAACCTGAACAATTCCCTGGCTCAGTGATTCCACACCCCAGTCCCCGTGCTCACGGGCCAGCCAAGCCTCAGCCAGAATTCCCAAGGCTCTTTCCTCCTGAGCTCGAGGAAAGCCAGGCTGGAAGGGGCAGCCGTGCAATTGAGATGGTGGAGAGCGCAGCCAGGGCTGATAAATGAACCCACAGCAGAGGGGGAGGCGGAGGAGCCGCGGAGGATCCGCGCAAGGCCCACACATCTTCATTAGGGAGGGAGCAGGAGGGAGAGGAGGAATAACCCCATACATCAGCATTATGAAAATTTACCCGTAATAAAGAAATAATTTGTGCGATGCATCACGCCGGAGCCGTGCGGGGGGTACCGTGACACCGCTCGGGCTGGGAACCTCACTCCATCGTTTCTCACAAGGCTGTCACTAGCAGGAGCCATCCATTGTCCCTGTCCCCTCTGGACCTCCAAAGGATGCCAGAATGTCATCCTCAAAGCACCATCTCCTCCCTTTGGAGGACACCAAGGGGCCTCAGGGCATTTGGGGTGGTGCTCACAGCATCCCCCTGGGGACTTCTCTCCTTTGAGGGTGAGAGGAGGGGACTGTCACATCACACTCTGAAGGTACTGCTGGCAATAAAGCCACAAAACCCATTCTCTGAGCAATTTGTAGCAATTAATAGCCATTCCCAGGAATGAAATGTTAATTAATTCTTTCCCTGAGCCATGCATTTATTTAAGGTATTTGTGGGTGTTCTTGGTACTTTTATTAAGCAATTAAAATGCGTCCAAGAAAATATTTATCCATTTTAAGTAATTCTTAGTAAACACGATTTATATGGCAAGCAACCACTTTATTTTGCATTGTTAATTAAAACTGACGACACACTCCACTTCCCCGGGTTATTCGCCACCAGAGCAGCCACGCTGCCAGGAGTGCTCGTTCAGAGCTGCTGGCAGCTCCAAAATCCTCCCTGGAACCTGCAGGGTGGATTTGTGCAGTGCTTGATGGAGCATTTCAGAGTCCAGAGAGCTCCAGCAGCCCCATGTTAACCCCCAGGGGTTCCTGTGCTGCTGGAAGGAGCCATGGCCTGGTGAAGACCTTTCTAAAGAAGATTTTGTAGAGTTCTCCAGCTTTCCCAGGGCTGGAAGTCACTGGTTTATTCCCACACGGGTGTTGAAGGATTACAAGTCCTTGTAGGGCAGACAGGAAGGTGTTCATTCAGGTGAGTGTGAGCAGGGATGAAGCCAAAACAAAGCCCCAGAATTGCTTAGGAGCTGACAAATCCCAAACTGTCCTCTCTTATTTGCTTGTATGTACTCTTAGCTGGGAAGCAATCAATGGAGTCAGAAAAATGC
Organism: Cyanistes caeruleus; assembly: GCF_971803275.1. Lineage (NCBI taxonomy): Eukaryota > Metazoa > Chordata > Aves > Passeriformes > Paridae > Cyanistes > Cyanistes caeruleus. Next base: position 1,628,197 of record NC_141723.1, read on the forward strand.
TATTTCCCTGAAGAATGTCTCCTTAGAAAAGTTTCTCCCTCCCTCTTCAGTGTTAAAAGGACCCACTGCAGGTATTCTATTTTTTGTTCATTCTTTAATCACCAGCTTTTCAGTGCTGACTGTAAAAACCCCTTTGAAACTTGGATCAAAATATCTCTTTCCTGGTTGAAATTTGTTTTCTTCCATCACCCGAGCAAATTCAATTTGCAGAAGATACTGAAATGGGAGGCACCTGGTACTGCCTCCAGAGAGGCCAGAGGGAAGCAAAAAGCACATTAGAAATATGGGAAAGGAAACAACAGAATGAAACTCAGCCCACAGGGGGAGAAATGCCCATGTGGGGACACAGACTGAGCTGGTGCTTGGTGAGGAGAAAGGAAGATGAGAAAATGTGAACATCTCTGCCCTGGAGCCAGGCTGGGAGAGCTGGGGGTGCTCACCTGGAGAGGAGAAGGCTCCAGGGAGAGCTCAGAGACCCTGACAGGGCCTGAAGGGGCTCCAGGAGAGCTGGAGAGGGACTGGGGACAAGGCATGGAGGGACAGGACACAGGGAATGGCTCCCAGTGCCAGAGGGCAGGGCTGGATGGGATATTGGGAAAAATTCTTCCCTGTGAGGGTGGGCAGGCCCTGGCACAGGGTGCCCAGAGCAGCTGGGGCTGCCCCTGGATCCCTGGAAGTGTCCAAGGTGAGGTTGGGCAGGGCTTGGAGCAGCCTGGGACAGTGGAAAGTGCCACTGCCAATGGGACAAGATGAGCTTTAAGGTCGCTTCCAGCCCAAACCCTTCTGGGATTATGGCTCTGTGATGTGCACTGGTCATAGGATGTGGAATGGTGGGAGCAGGGGTGAGTTCAGAGCTGCTGCCTGTCAGTGCTAGAGCGCAGGAAATGACCCCACTGTCACCCTGTGTGCACCCAGGGGCACTGGGATGGGTCCCACAGCAACCCCTCTGCCTGTGCTACCCCCCAGCCTGGAGAGCCCAAGGGAGTCCCAGAAACAGGTCCTGTGGGCAGGATCCCCCCAGACAGACCCTCACCCCTCTCCTGGCTCAGGGGAGCTCCCCTGCCCCTGCAGCCCCTGCACTGGAGTCTGGCCAAGGGTGAAATCAGTGCAGTGACAGGCGAGCTAGTGGCCAAGTCAAACAGGGAGAGACGAAAGCAGGTACATTTATATAGCCTGGAAAAGACCCTGGGTGGTGCATTTGCAATCTATAAATACCTTCAAGGGAACAACATAAATGAAAGAGCCCCTGGTCTCCTGCAGGACGGGAGTGCTGGCTGGGAGCCAGGCTTGCTGCAGTACGGCCATGGAGACAGGAGGAAGAAATCAGAGAGCCACAGCAGTGGAGGTGGTGGATGGGGCTGCAGGAGCATCCTCCCATCTTCTCTGCTCCATTTTATCCAGGTTCTGTTTATAAATAACAACTGAATGGTTAATAGGTGAGCAAGGCACATGATGGGCTTGTTAAAGCCCTCAGTAAGTTGCCTTCTGGCTGTCCACGAGCCCATCATGGGAAGCTTTCAAGAGGGTTATCAGCTTCCATTATTAAAAGCCAATTTGACATTATAAAAGATCTATACTGCTCATTCAGCCACATTGATTTAGCCATGTTAAGCCTTGGAAAACTGGAGAGAGAACCTTGATCTCTGCTGAAGCACGAAAAATTGGTGTTTGTGACACATCTCCGCACTCAGGAAATCCAGTTTTGCAGCAGCGATGGGTTTTGAACAAATCCATAAAGCACCGTGCCACGGTTGTTGGGGGTGTTTTCCCAAGCAACTGCGATGTCAAACAGCTCTTGGAAACCTTGTTCTCTGTTTTGCAACATCCAGAAGGATCCCAGCTGAAGTCAGCCCAGCTCAAACCCACCTCCAGACACTTCTCCATCTGGTTCCAATTCCCAGTGCTCTCTGGGAATGTTGGGAGGATGAGCTGCGGGCAGGTGCAAGGACATGACCCAGTCACTTTTAACCTCATCTTGAAGCCTCCTTCTTGTCCTCTGCACAGCAGGGAGGGTGGACTTGTCCAAAATAACCCTGGAAGTGCCTGGCACAGGAGAAGTTCTGGATTGTCTCAAAGGTTTGGTGCCACAGCCTATCCCACTGACTGCTGAAAAAAATGGTTTCATGTGCCTGATGCCTCCCTTGAGCACCTGAGGAGCAGAATGAGACCCTCCAGAGGCTAGAAAACTGCTCATGGCTGAGAATATCTACAGGGACAACATTGTAAAAGGATCTTAATGGAGCAGAAATATTCCTGAACAAGAGCAAGGGGCATTTCCCCATTTACCAGCTGGAGTTTCCTTCCTTCCCTCCTTCCCTCCTTCCCTCCTTCCCTCCTTCCCTCCTTCCCTCCCTCCCTCCCTCCATTCCTTCATTCCTTCATTCCTTCATCCCTATACGAATTCAGGCTTTTTGGAGCAGCAAACCAAGCAGGAGATGTCAGGAGCACATCTCCATCCATTGGCACAGGCTGTGCCAATCTTTGGGCACGAGGTTCCAGACCTGTGGCAGATGTCCCTGGCCCTCCCCTGGCCCATCCCCAGGGATGCAGCTGCTGCCCCAGCCCTGGCTGATGTCTCCCACAGCGTTGCCGTGGCTGGGAGGCAGAAGGGGAGGCAGGGAGCAGGATGCTGAGCTCAGCATCGCAGCCCAACCCCGAACAAGCCGCTTGGCTTGGGCTGCAGTTCCCTCCGGGAGGGGAAAGGCGTCACCAAAGCATCACTGACCGCTCAGACCTCGGGAGCAGCACCTGGCTCCGCTTGTGCGGCTCTTCCCATACGGAACCTCCCTCATTAACACCAGCGCAGCCCTAGGAATAAACCCGGCATCTCCTGATTAATTATTGGAGGGGGAGGCGAGGGAGGAGGGAGGCGGGGGAGGGAAGCTGAAGTGGCCAGTCAGCATCTGTTAGAAGTGTGAAGATAAATGGAAGGCCAGGGCAGGTCAGGGCATCCCCAGCACTTCCATCCAGCCGGGAACACCTCTCAGAGCGCTGTGCCATCCCTGGCAGGAGGCAGGGGGTTCTCAGTGCCAGGTGCTCGGGGAATTGGCTCTGGCAGCGCTCAGGGTATTCTCCAGCCTGCCATGGAGCAGCATTCCAGCCCGGCTGAGACACGTCAGTGCCTATGGACCTTCAGCAGGAGCTCCCTGCCACTCCACTTGTCCTTGGCTGCCTTTGGGGCAGCGCTGAAGCAGTGGGGAAGCACGGCAGAGTGACAGGAACAAGCAGAGAGAAGCAGGAGACTGCTGGGAGGAGCAGGAGCAGATGCTGCCTGCCTTGAAGGGGACAGCTCTCCCCAGAGCCCCGCAGGGACCCCGCCTGGGGAGCAGCTCCTTCCTCTCTCCAGAGCCCAGCTCCCAGTGCCTACACCTTCCCCAAGCCATCCTGCACAACCACAAGGGCAGCCCCGAAACAACAAGGCAGAGACTCCTCAGGGAAACCCTCTTCCCTCCAATTTACCTGTCAGTTGTTTAGAGAGGATTATTATGTGGGGTTTTTTTCCCCAGGCTTTTTTTTTTTCCCTTCCCTGAAGAGTGGCTGGAGTTTCACACTGCCTGACAGCATCTCCTGCCTCTCCCACCCGTTCCCGAGTGGCAGGTTGCCAGATGGTGCCCCATTAGGTCACATTTGCTCATTGTTTGGCAAACAGGGCTTAATTCAAGTGCTGAGTTGACAGCTTGTTCTCCAAGACAATTTGCAAGTTGCAGTGTTGCAAATGCCAGCTTGGCTTTTCGGGAAATGTTATTTCAGCTGCCTTAAAGGGATAAAGTTCTCATTGACTGGGGGAAAAAAAAAATAAAAATAAAAAAGAAGAAAAGTGTCAAAGTGAGGGGCAGCAGAAAGTGTTTTATGGTTTTGCCAAACCACCACAGATGTGGAAGGACCGGCAGTGTTGTTGGCAAGCGTTCAGGAAGGGACTGTCATTCCCCATCAAGTAGAGACCCTCCATGTCCCATTCCTCCCATCACTGAGGTCCTTCACAATCCTAAAGAATGAGGTGTATTCCCAGTGAAACAGGGTATAGAATTCTGGTTTCTATTGGAAAGGTTTCTGTGGTACACATACACATTTCTCTGATGGCTCCTCTCCAAAACCTGTGGCTGTAGTCCCTAAATCCCTGGGGAAGGGGACAATGCTGAGAACAAATTCATGTCCCTTCTGAAGTCACGGACATTCTGGGGGTGCTGCCCCCAGCACTGTGACAGCTACAAGTGGAGATGGCAAGAGACACAAAACAGCACCACAACGATGCTCTGTTTCCTTCCACAGGTGGGCCAAAAAAGGCCAGGTTATAAAGGAAGCCTCCGGTGACTTCTACGAAACCATCGTGGACCACACGTTCTTCTTTGAGCCCGTCTCCTGCGAGGTCACCAATGCCCTGGGCAGCACAAACATCAGCAGGACCGTGGATGTTTACTGTGAGTAACCTGCTGGCTTGAGCCTGGCTTCCAGGCTCAGCAGAGCTGCTGAAAAGCAGCGGGAAGCAGACACAGCTCAGTCTGACTTGCCCAGGGTGGCAGGACTTGCTGGGCTCTCCTCTCATGCTTCGTGAATGCTCCTGTGGTTGGACCTGTGATTTCCTTGTGAGCTCGTGGGGTGGTCACTGGGGAGCTGGTCCCTCTGGAGCTGCAGCAGGCACTTGCCTGAGGCTTTTCTTTATTTGGGGCCCATCAAGATCTACCACTGCTCCCTCTGAGCTGTTTGGTTCGAGGGTTTCTGGCTGGCAGAGCCCGTCACTGGCAGTAACTCCAGTTTCCTCTGCACAGTTGGGCCCAGGATGGCGACAGAACCTCAGTCCCTCCTGGTTGACCTGGGCTCGGACGCCGTGTTCAACTGTGCCTGGACTGGGAACCCCTCTCTCACCATCGTCTGGATGAAGCGAGGCTCAGGCGTGGTAAGAACTGCTGTGGGGCAGGGGGCACGTCCAGGGTGCTGCAGGATGCTTCCCATGGAGCTTGTGTGGTCTGGGAGCTCCTGGCTGGATGAATGCTGGCTCCTCCAAATGCAAAGGGGTCCTGAGAGTGGGGGAATTTATTTCCATGATGATGGACAGAAGGGTTGAACCAGAGCATCACTTAACACCTCACTGATGGGGAACAGTTCTGCAATTCACCTGCACGTGGTTCCTTCTGGGATGGTCCTATGTGGGATAGTCCTTTCTGGGGTGGTCCTTCCTGGGATGGTCCTTCCTAGGATGGTCCTTTCTGGGACAGACCTTCATGGGATGGTCCTTCATGGGATAGTCCTTCCTGGGATGGTTCTTTCTGGGACAGACCTTCCTGGGATGGTTCTTTCTGGAATAGACCTTCATGGGATGGTCCTTCCTGGGATGGTCCTTTCTGCCCCCCAGGCCTGGGATCTCACATCCCTGTATGTTCACCCCAGCACTCCCTGCTGTCGACTGGAGCCTGCCCCAGGGCAGAGCTTGGATCTGTCCCAGCAGATTTCTCCACATCTCTTTTGTACTGAAAATCGTAAGGAGCTTTGCCAATCGTAATCACAGCTCAGTCAGCCTTGGGAGGCAGGAGATGCTCTGATCCCTCTTTACAGACAGGAGGGCTGAGCAAAGCCACAGGAAAAAGCTAAAGAAAAAGCTGAGATGTAAAACTCATTCAGAAGCACACACAGGTTTGGGTTTGAAAAGCCCAACCTGCTTCACCTGGGCAGATCTGTGGATGAGGAAACGCTGCTGTTCCAGCTCAAGGCTGGAATTGGAGAGCTGGGCCCCCATGGAGGGGCTGAGTCCTCTCCTCCTCTGGGGACACTGAGGCATTAACTGCTGGGTTAAGGGAGAAATTCTCTATGCAGCCCAGGCACAGGGTGCCCAGAGCAGCTGTGGCTGCCCCATCCCTGGAAGTGCCCAAGACCAGGTTGCATGGGGCTTGGAGCAACCTGGGATAGGGGAAGGTGTCCCTGCCCATGGCAGAGGATTGGAATGAGACATGTTTGAGGTGTTCAAGATCCCTTCCAAGCCAAACAATTCCATGTTTCTGTGATCTCAGGATCCAGAGACCCTCCAGCTGGTGTAACCCAGCAGAGATGGTTATGCTGGTCACCAGAGCCACCTCCATCTGCCCAGAGGGATTCTGGCAGAGGATGGTGCTTTGTAAAGCCATCGGCACCCAGCCATCCCAGTGGGACCTGGGATCACAGCTGCTTCTTCCCCAGCCCCTCTGCTCTCAGAGCCTGTTGAAGCCCCTCAAGATCACCTTTTCTCCTTTTTTCACAAAAAGGAAGCAAGTCAGAGACCAAAGAGAGGTTGAGGCCAAGTAAACACAGGTGTTTTTATGGCTAACTCTGCAATCAATGCTAACACAGTGGGTTTAAAGGGATCTGACCCTCTGTGCCTCTGCCTCGTGCCAGGTTAGGGCTGAGACCCCCACCTTGCTACAGAGAGACCCAGCTCCACATCCAACCACTGCATCAGCCCTGATTCCCAGAGCTGTGGGAGCAGCAACCAGCAGAGCCAGAGGCTCACCCAGCAGTGTGTGCTGAGGAGGAGGAGAGATGATGTGCTATGACCTGAGGAGCCCTGGGGGAGAAAACCAAGGGCAACTGGAGGAGTTTGCTCCCAGTCACTGCTCCAGAAACCACTCTCTGAGGTCTGCCATGGTGTTTTTCAAACCCAGCAGTGCTGAGATGCTGCAGACAGCCTCAGCCAGATCCCTCAGCTTCTGTGCTTTTCCAGGTTTAATAAAGCTGCTCGTTGCACAGCAGGGCAGGGGAGCAACAGAGCTGAGACACCGTCAGCCAGTCCATAGCAGGGGGCTGACCAAAGCCAGCTGAGATTTCCCTGGCTATCCAGACCTGTTCCAAGGTGTCTGCCACCTCCACCATCACTTCTGGGCTTAAAATCCCTGAGTCAATCCCAGCAGCCTCCCCTGTGAACATGGAGGTGCAAGTGTAGTGTGTTTCCCTGTGAGGTTTTTCTGCCTGTGTCACTGCAGCCACCAAATTTTTTCTCTTATATCTTGAACTTCTTGCAAAACTGGAGTTTGTAAAAATTCATGAATAGGAACAGGATTTCTAATTCCACCCCAAAAAAAACTGTGGTGTTTCTTTATTCTTTGGTCAACAGCAGTAAGTGATATTTCCATGCAATGCCAGACTTTGGGCTCATCCACTTGGCTTTCCCAAGGATGCTCAGGAGCTGGTGACACAGCTCCTGCAACTCAGGTAATTTGTTTTGTCTGTAACTTCTCATGGCCCACCTGAAAGCTTCCCTCCTCTCTTTCAGGTCCTGAGCAATGAGAACAAGCTGATTCTGAAGTCAGTCCGCCAGGAGGACGCCGGGAAATACGTGTGCCGAGCCGTGGTGCCGCGGGTGGGCGCGGGGGAGCGGGAGGTGACGCTCACCGTCAACGGTACCTCCTGCTTCCCTTCTGCCATTCCCTCCTGCTTCCCTTCTGCCATTCCCTCCTGCTTCCATTCCACCATTCCCTCCTGCTTCCCTTCCACCATTCCCTCCTGCTTCCCTTCTGCCATTCCCTCCTGCTTCCCTTCCACCATTCCCTCCTGCTTCCATTCCACCATTCCCTCCTGCTTCCCTTCCACCATCCCCTCCTGCTTCCCTTCCACCATTCCCTCCATGCTTCCCTTCCTCCACTCATTCCCTCCTGCTTCCCTTCCACCATTCCCTCCTGCTTCCATTCCACCATTCCCTCCTGCTTCCCTTCCACCATCCCCTCCTGCTTCCCTTCCACCATCCCCTCCTGCTTCCCTTCCACCATTCCCTCCTGCTTCCATTCCACCATTCCCTCCTGCTTCCATTCCACCATTCCCTCCTGCTTCCCTTCTGCCATCCCCTCCTGCTTCCATTCCACCATTCCCTCCTGCTTCCCTTCCACCATTCCCTCCTGCTTCCATTCCACCATTCCCTCCTGCTTCCATTCCACCATTCCCTCCTGCTTCCCTTCCACCATTCCCTCCTGCTTCCCTTCTGCCATCCCCTCCTGCTTCCCTTCTGCCATTCCCTCCTGCTTCCCTTCCACCATCCCCTTCTGCTTCCCTTCTGCCATTCCCTCCTGCTTCCCTTCTGCCATCCCCTCCTGCTTCCATTCCACCATTCCCTCCTGCTTCCCTTCCTCCACTCATTCCCTCCTGCTTCCCTTCTGCCATCCCCTCCTGCTTCCATTCCACCATTCCCTCCTGCTTCCCTTCCTCCACTCATTCCCTCCTGCTTCCCTATCACCATTCCCTCCTGCTTCCCTATCACCATTCCCTCCTGCTTCCCTTCCACCAGTCATTCCCTCCTGCTTCCCTTCCACCATTCCCTCCTGCTTCCCTTCCTCCAGTCATTCCCTTCTACTTCTCTATCACCATTCCATCCTGCTTCCTTCCATCATTCCCTCCTGCTTCCCTTCCTCCAGTCATTCCCTCCTACTTCCCTATCCCCATTCCCCTCCTGCCTTGATCCTGTTGCTCTGACAGCTCTTGTTCCCAAATTATCCCTTCAGACACTTCCTTTTGGAGCAAACCCCACCCCCAGTTGGATCAGGGATCCAGGCAATTGGAGTAAAGTGGATTTTGCATTATTTTGCCTGGAAATGCACAAGTTAAAGCAAAAAAAAAATCAACATTTGCTCAGTCCCACACAGTTCCTTATTATCAACAGGGGTTTGTTGAGTAGTTGGGAGCTGGCTGCTTTAAATCTTTCATAGATTAATCTTGCAAAACCCTCTCAAGGTCAGAGAGTGCTGTTGTCTCTGTTGTACACCTGGAGAGCTGGGAATTGGGTCTGGATCCAAGACCAGGAGCCTAATCACTCTCTCCAGTCCATATCAGGATACCTGTGGGGATATTGTGAACATTCCTGCCAGGATTCCTGTCAGGATTCCTCCATGGCTGCTCAGGGCTCATCCAGCACTGTGTCAGGATGTGCCCTGGGCTCACACCCAGAGCTCTGGAGTTTAATGATGCCCTGGCCAGGACCTCGCAGCAGCTGGTAACAAATTTCAGCATAAATACGGCAGGGAAAGAGGCAGGCAGGCTGCAAATGGTGTAAGCACAGGATGAATTTTGCATTGTCTCTCACCTGCATGACAAACTGGCAGGTTTCACTCCCCACTCACTGTCACAAGAGAAGAAAATAAGCAGGAGGCAGCTCAGGCAAGCATTGATTTCAAACACAGATAATGCAGACGATGGATGCCCCGGTTCCCTGGAAACATTCAAGGATGGGCTGGACAGGGCCCTGAGCAACCTGATCTAGCTGAAGATGTCCCTGTCATGGCAAGGGGGTAGGACTGGATGACTTAAAGGTCACTTCCCACCCAAACTCTTCCACATTTCTATAATCCTAGAAAAGAAAGCCAAGGGCAACACAGCAGGGACTGAAAACCAACCACTCACTCGACTTGGACTCAGATCCTCGGCACCTTCAGTTTCCTTCCCCAGCAGCTGCTGGGTTTTAATTACAATTAAATGAGCTCATGGAAAACAAAGCAACAAATTAGCACAAAGAACATGCTCCTTCCCTGACACCTACCAGGCACAGGGATGCCCTGAGAGCAGAGTAGAGCTCCCCACAGGATTGGGCATTTGCAGCACTGACTGGAAAAGTTGCTCTCCAGCAACTTTTTTTCCCCCAGCTTATGCCTGGGGAAACTGCTGGGGAGCAAATGAAACCCATGCATGGGGTTCACTGCTCAGCCCTGAGAATCTCCCAGGAGCTGACTGCCTGCACATCCTGTCCCACGATGCTGCCAGGGGCTCGGTGCACCCGAAGGTGACAGCGTTGGGACATGTCACCGCAGGTGCTGGACCAAGGGACAATCCCACACCTCCAGGCCAGGATGGTCTCCTGGCCCTCCAAGTGAGGAGAACTGAGCCCCTGAGCAGCATCCCCACATCCAACATCCACCAGGAACTGGGATTGAAAGCCTGTCCTGCAGTGGGAGCAGGGTTCCAGCTCCAGACCATGGCGCAGTGTGTCTAATCCAGCTAATGAATTCTGTTCTGATGTAATTCAAGGGGGAAGTTGAATGCCTCATATTTGGAAGTGATTTTAAATTCAGAGGGTGATACAATTGTCTTGGTATTACCAGATGCCTCCCTCTGCCACAGAAAAATCAGGCATTGGGAAGTTGTGTTCTGGGCTGGCTGCACTGCCCCTGATCTGGGCACGTGGACTTTTGGGGGCTGATCCATCCCACCGAGCACAGAGATCCCAGCTGAGGGATCACCTGATCCACTCTGAGCCTGTGGTCCCACCAGCCCATCCACTCCCAAAATCGTCCAAAATCATGATGCTGGGGTGGGAGAGCATCCTCCTGCCCTTCCCAGCCAGACCCAGCAGACAGGGCTGTGGTTGCAGAGCAGCCCAATCCCATGCCAGAGCCAAGGCCACCAGCCTGCAAGGAAGCAGATAGGATTCAGAGTCTGGTGAGTGGGAAGGAGGATTATGCAAAGCAGCAGCATTTGGCAGGGCCAGAGCAGCAGAGGCTCGAGGGAAGAGAGGAACTTGGTGCCATCATAAATCAGCAGCAGCTGGATTTACAGCCAAAGCTTCTCGATGCTCTTGACTGCACCCAGCCTGGTTGCAGCTCCCACCCCAGCAGAAGCCCCCCAAGGTCACCTTCACGGGCAGATCACCAGCAGCAGTCCCATCTGTCACTGCACCATCCCAGCTTGGCAGGGGCTGCTGAGCAGGAACCACCACCCCGTCCACCTTGTTCAAGAGAAGTTTGTTGGAAGGGCTGGACAACTCCAGGTGATTAATTCAGGATGTAATTTGCCTGGGATTCACCCCAACAAGGAAGTCAGGCATGCTGGAGAGCTGGGAGCGGGGCAGGGGCTGACCTGCCACCCTGCTTGGTCAGGAGCACACCATGGTGTCAGGAAGGGCTCCAGGCCAGGCTGGAACAACCTGCTCTGGTGGGAGGTGTCTCTGCCCATGGTAGGGGATCTGGAATGAGATGGGTTTTAAATTCTCTTCCAACCCAGATCATTCTGTGATGTTCCTTTGCAATACTAGGCAGAACCTGCCAGCCCAGAACTTCTGCAGGAAGCAAAGAGTTAAAAAAAACTCTCCTGCCAAATAATTTTGAGTGCTTCGGAGAAAGGTTCAGATGGACTCGAGCAGACTGGAGAAGCCAAGGCCATCCTATCCTTTCATTCCTGAAGGCTTCCACCTCAGACTTCTCTTTTGTGTGAGCCGCCAGGACCACACAAATAAATTGGCACTGAGGTGCTAAAAATAACCTCCACCAATAGCTCCATCATTTATATCCATAGCAACATTGCTTAGAGCCTTTTCCCTGCCTGTGGGCTGTCTCACACTCGGTGCTGAATGCCAAGCTGGAGATTGGCAGCTTTCATAAGGAGCCAGAGCCTGGTGGAGAATCAAACTCCAGCCCTGAATGTGAAGAGGCTGCAACTTCATGCTATTATTTCTGGGCATGTTCATCTCACAAATAGTCTTTAGTCATCCACTATTATCATGATGATAAGCCTTCGACTCGGAGCTCCTGAAGCAATAATAAAAGCCAAAGCCATTGGCATTTGTGCCATTTAAAATCCACTCGCCCTGGGGAAAATGATCCTTTTAATGATTATTAAGCCATTTTTCTCTAGCGTCACCCAGTCTTGGAGCACTTCCAGAATTTATAAGTAACACACAACCATCAAAATGGAAAGGAGATGGTTCTTTTTATCACTGTTTAGGCCTGGCCTGTAGATCCCATGGCTGCTCTTGCCTCTGCTGGCTTTGGAATCATCAGGTGAGCAGGAGCATCAGTGACCACGGGAGGCACCTCAGGCAAAGCAAGGAGTCACCTCCACTGAGACCCTTCGGAAAGCCGGGCTTTCAGCGACGGATAAATGAGAACTCACACCTTGGGATCGTGCCTAGAACAACATCCTGAGCATTTAGAGAGGAAAACACAACAAAGTGTCTTTTTTCTTTTCGCCTTCTTCCATCAAAAAGGGCAGAACAGTTTCCACTACCGTGCTGCTATGCCCATTACAGCAAAACAAGTCCTGACCTTCACGCCCAGCTCCTGCTATTCCTGATGTTGATGGCGGCTCCCTTCCAGTAGTAATTTCCTGAGCTGCCAGAACCGTGGTCACTGGTCAGTGAATTGTGCTTCAATGAGCTTGTTTTCCATCCATCTCCCCTTGGAACAGTGTAAGGAAGCAGGGACAGGGCTGTGCCTCAGTGGGGAGTGTGCAAGTTTGGCGCAGGAAGGGGTTATGGGACAGCTCCAAAAGGCAGCTGTATGTACAAATGCCTGAGAGTGAGGGATTTAGCATTTTGGTATATTTTTGTGCATTCTTGAAATTCATAAATGTGTGATTTGGATGAGAATCAGGGAGGAATACCCAGGCAAATCTTTCTTCCCACTTTACCCCAAATCCCTGAGACTTTTTTTTTGAAGGAACACATCAGGTGCAGGGCAGGGAGGTGGGGAAAATGGGGAAAAATCCACAAGGCTGTATTAGATAAACCCAGTGACATACTCCAAACCAGGCATGACAACACCCAAAGTTCCAGAGCTGGAGCAGGGGGAGCTCTGACAGCCCCTGCCACCGCTCTCTCCCTGCCCTGCAGCCCAGTTGTTGCTGTTTTCTTTTCTCCCAGCAGCAAGCCACTCATAGAAATGCAAATCTGCTTTAATTAAGGAGGTTAATAAACAGTAATTAGGATCCCAGCTCTTGTGCTGCTCCCCTGGGGACCAGGGCTGTTAGAAGAGTGAGGGACACACCGATCTCACCAGGCCCTGCTCTCCTCTCCCACCTCTTTTCTCCCAGTCACAGGATGTTCACCAAGGCAGGAGGAGGAATTTCCCATCCCAATCCCATTCAGCTGGCGTTTGGCTCAGGAAGAGCCTGTCCTACCCTTTCTCCTAGGCTCCTTTCATGATCCACATGGCACAGGAGAACCCAGCTGATGGGTGTCAAGATTTTCCAGCAGAAACTTCTCCACCACATCTTTAATGCCCTGGAGAGCAGTTAGTCTAATGGTTGCTTAATGAATCTGGGAAGGCACAGAAGAGGAACACCAGGTGGGATGGGGTCTTGCTTTGCTTCTGCAGCAAGCAGCCCCTCTCAGAGGCCAGGCTCACCAAGGAGATGGGGCAGGATCCTTTAGACCAGGGATGGGGGTACAGAGATGGGGGACCCTGCTGCTTTGAGGGGGCTTTGCAAAAACCCAGCAGAGCCCAAAGCCTCCACTCAGTGTTCTCCATCACAAGAGGTGATGGGGCTGTTTCTCCATCCCTGCCCTTCAGAGATAGACCCCAATATCCATCCAGGGCTCCCCCAGCACTCCCCATCCCCACCAGTCCCATGGGGTGCCAGCAGCCTCTCCTGTCTCCACAGGGCCCCCCATTATCTCCAGCACCCAGACCCAGCACGCCCTGCACGGCCAGAAGGGGCAGATCAAGTGTTTCATCCGCAGCACTCCACCACCAGACCGAATTGTGAGTATCACCCTGGGGCACGGCGGGTGCCTGGAACACCTCAGGGTGCCCCAGGCTCACCCCCCTCTCGCTTGGCAGGCCTGGTCCTGGAAGGAGAACGTGCTGGAATCCGGGACCTCCGGGCGCTACACGGTGGAGACGGTGAGCACGGATGAGGGGGTCATCTCCACACTGACCATCAGCAACATTGTGCGGGCTGATTTCCAAACCATCTACAACTGCACCGCCTGGAACAGCTTCGGCTCCGACACGGAGATCATCCGGCTCAAGGAGCAAGGTGGGCACTGCTGGGGAGCTGCTGGGGGCTGCTGGGCAGCAGGAATTAGCACCTGGCTGGGCTGTGAGAGCGGGGAGGTGCTGTGAGAGGCAGGAGGTGCTCAGGAGAGCTCTTGGGATGCCAAAGAGGAAATTAGGAAGGACGGTGACAAGGCTCCAGCTGTACTAGCTGTAGGATTGCATCCTTAGGGCACATGATCTCGGTAAAGGGGCAGGAGCAGGGACAAGCCCTGTAAAGCCTGTGCTTGATAAGGTATTCCTGATTTTACCTGTCCTGCTAAAGCTGGAGGGCACGGGCTGATCCTGCCTCCTTTACTCCCTGTCCACAGTACAAGGTGATGTCACTGCCCCAGGCTGGAGGATCATTTATAGCCTTGGAGAAACAGGAGTGGCTGCTCCCGGCAGGCCCCACTGCTCTGTGGTGACGGGAGTGATGGGAGGAAGGCGTTTGGGCTGGTGGCAACTCTCCATCCTGGCCACCAGAATGTCCCACAGGGCTGGGCCCACACTCCCAGCAATTCCCAGGGGATGGCCAGGGAAATTCCACTTCGGGGCCCTCCACAGCAGGGGAGGGAAATGGCTTGTGTGAGGAATGCTTAGCTCCTGGAGGAACTCCAGTTCTCCTCTATTTTATTAAATGCCAGGGCAGGCAGGTGGATTGTTCTCATTAAGCCGTGATTTATAGGCAAGGCTGGCGTCCAGATTAAATCAGAGCTAAATGAACCCCTTAAAATTAGCCTTGGGCTTCTTCCAATGCAAACAGAGCCAGTGGTTTTTCCAGGTCGTCTGCCAGTCAGCGGGAGCGCTCAGCGGCGAGCCTGGGTCCCGGCGGAGGGTGGCTGGGCAGCCCAGCCAGCTCCAAGCTCAGATCCAGGAGTCCCTGCTAGGCCAGCCAGGGGACAGCCCTGCCCAGGCCAGGGGACACCTCAGGGTTACAGAGGGGACAGCCCTGCCCAGGCCAGGGGACACCACAGGGTTACAGAGGGGACAGCCCTGCCCAGGCCAGGGGACACCACAGGGTTACAGAGGGGACAGCCCTGCCCAGGCCAGGGGACACCACAGGTGGCAGAGGCCATCCCCTTCATGGGGCCAGCCCTGGAGCAGAGCGGAGCAGAGGGCTGAGCACTCAGCAAGGCTGTGGTGGGCACGTGGGCTGTGCAAGGCTGTGGACACTTGCTTTATTTTCAAACAGGTACGGAAATGAAATCAGGAGCTGGTATTCAAGCAGGTATGGAAATCATGAGCTGCCGGTGAATGTGAATTGTCCCCAGCCATTACCTCACCTGAGGGCTGCTTTCCATAGGGCAGGAAGGGACTTAGGGAAGCTGCAGGGCAGTGTCTGGGGCAGGACTGGGAAGCTGGAGTGGGCCAGTGCCCCCCATGCCACTGAAGCACTCTGGAAAGCAGAACTTTTTTTGCCCCAGCTCCCTAGTCACCAGGAGGGGAATGCTGTTACTCAGCCATGTTTAAAGTGTTGTAGAAGTCCCATAGAGTGCTACTTTGGGACAAGAACAAAGAGGGAAAGGTACATGTTTCCAGGGTCATTTGCAGACATCAGCTTGGTTCAGCATAGTGGGAGAGTGCTGGCCAGCATCAACTGGCACCAGAGCAGGTTTGGATGGATCTTGGGGTAGGTCTGCAGGATGTGCTGCCCTTGTGGTTCCTCATCCTGTGCCCCAGAGCAGGATTCCTGGGGGAGCCAGCAATCTGCCCCATCCCTACAGGACCATTTACCATCCCCAGCATTCTGTCACTGCCCCTTTGCCCCAGCTCAGGAGAGTCCTGCACATTTTCCCCACTCCATTCCCTGCATGGTTCTTCATCATCTTCATCCTTATCATCACCTGCTTCTCTCTGAGCTCAGCCCTGCAGATCCCATTCCCCAAAGCTGAGAGCCAGCCAGCCCTCCTAGGGCCTCCAGGCTCCTGTCTCTCCAGCCCCTTGCTCCATATTCACCTGGGAAGGCCAAAGCAATCCCAGCAGGAACTACCACTGACAGGAACAGCAGGAACTGTTCACAGGAGCCCTGGTGAGCAGGCAGCCTCAGAAAATCCTGGTTTCTTTGTGCCGTGGCTCAGCTGCTGTGTTGGAGGATTCTGATTTTTAGGGTGAGCTTCTTGGGGCAGCTGGACTCTGTTCCCTGAACTCCAGCTCAAGGCAGCAGAGGACTGAGGGGATTTGCCTTTCCACCACCTGGGCACTCTCAGGGGTTTGGTGATGGATTGGTTCAGTGCCACTTGAGTCATGTCAGCAGTGGCCCAGCTTGAGTGACATGTGACACATCAAGGGACCAGCAGGCCCAAGCAGGAAATCCATGAGCAAGCCACGAAGTGAGAAACATCACTTCTTTTTTGATCAAGTGAGAGCAGAGCCTAAACTTGATCAGCACCACATTTATCACCCTGCAGCTCCCAAATTAGGGCTCAGGACCCAGGAGCTCCACAGCCATGGCTTAAGGGCACCTTGAAGTGGCTTTAGAAGTCCCCTGTCCCACCTGGGATTGGGTAACAAGGAAGACATGCTTTGCTGACTACACAGGGGATGCTGGTGGAACAAGAACTGCTCCCAGTCCTGCCAGTAGGGGTGTGCCCCCCTGGGAAGGCTGGAAGGCACAGGTGGGATCTGTGGTCTCAGGCCCAGGATGAAATTCATGCCCAACCCCAGCTCCACACCAGAGGGCAATGGGAAATGGTTCCTGTATCCCCCAGTCAAGCAATAATCCCTGGGCTTTGCTTCTCAGCTGGGTCACCCCCTGTGTCCCCAGGGTCCAGCAGCATCCATGCCCCCCATCTGCACACGCCTCTGAGGAGAGACACCTCCATACATTTTTCCATAAATTCATCCCATCCATTTCCAAGGCAGGGGCTCCAAGGAGAAAACACCTTCCAAGGAGGTGTCTGGGAAAGTTGTGAGGACACACTCCCCCAGCTTATTTTATCCAGGGTTATCCCACTTTTGGTTCACAAGATCCTACAGAGTGCTTAGAAAGAAAAGGAATGGGGACCTAGAGCTACCTGCAGCTTTAGGGGAGAGGATTTTTGGGATGTAGCTTTATCATCCCAGCTGAGGAAGGCAATTTGTGGTACCCACAGCTGTGGTGTCCTACAGTGTGAGTGCTGCCCAGCTCTGCCCCTCCTTAATCCAGCCCAACACTCACTGTGAAGTCAGAGCTGTGCCTGGAGGAACTGGAGAGACAGAGCACGGGGATAACAAGGCTTGGGGCTCCAAACTTGACCCTCTCACCATAAGTGAGATTTTCCATTCTGCCCTCCCCACACCTCACAAGCTGCTGCCAGGGCCTGCATAGATAAATCAGCTTTGCTGGCTGAGCCACAGCCCAAAATCCCCACCAGGAACTTGATGACAGAGTTCTTGTAGGCAGAAGGATGTGAGGATGCACCCTCTGCTCTGCCTCCCACAAACCCTGCCCACACATCTCACCCTGCAGTGCTCAGCCCCAGCATGGGCCATCCCTCCTGTCCCAGTCTTTGTAGCACCCTCAGGAATTTGGGAAGGATGGCAGTTGATAAGCCACAGGAGAAGGCAGGAAATTGGAATATAAAATAGGCAGGGGCTGTGAATGATGGCTTGGGTTAAGTCATCCTTCATCCTGCTCGGATGCCATTTCTCTTTCTTAATAATATTAAAACACAGTCTTCTTTTGTACTTCATCCTTTAGAGAAGCTCATTCATTAACCCACAGGGCACTAACAAGAGCAGTTGCTAATCTGCTCCTCTGGCTCCCCCCTCCTCTCCTCCCAGGGTAAACTGAGGCACAGAACGAGCAGGGTTGTGCAAACTGCAGCGTCCCATGGGCAGCCGTGCCGACAGGGATGGGGAGCAGGGAAGGAGACCCCAAACACCTCCCTGGGCTCATCACTGAGCCTCTTGCCAATAGCCAGGGGTGGGTCCCTGGGGGAAAAGCCCCCTCTGTGACCTTCATCCCACTTCATGCTTCCTCTCCTTCCTCTTGCAGAGTCGGTGCCGATGGCGGTGATCATCGGGGTGGCCGTGGGGGCCGGTGTGGCGTTCCTGGTGCTGATGGCCACCATCGTCGCCTTCTGCTGTGCCCGCTCCCAGAGGAGTAAGTGTCACCCCCCACCACGCTGTGTCCCTTTGGAAGGGCTGGGAGGACAACTCTGAGAGGGTGAATCGAGTGGAGCAGGGAGAAATCAGAGCCTGAATTAATGACACAGTTGGCTGAATTTACTTCTCCGCACAAGCTGCTTCTTGTGTTGGTCTACCAAGTGTTTGCTGCAAATGGCAGCCCTGTGGGAAAAGGGAAGGGTTTATGGAAAACATGGAGGGTAACTGCTGATCCCTGTTAGCAGCACAGGCAGCTCAGGAGGTCAGGAGGGGACCTCTTAATCTCTCCCTTGGAGAAATCCTGAGGTCCAAGAGGGAGAAGCATTCTCACTGTGCCACATTGGTGCTTAAAAACCCTCCACAGTTCTGCTTCTGTTTTAATTCCAGTTTTCCTGACATGCATATTCCTGGCAGGAATGACAGCCAGCAGAGGGGCTTTTCATGGGACTTGTGTATTTTGGAGTCTGGCTGCAGTGGGAATACGAGTTAAAGTGACATTAGAGATGCAGGTAGAGCAGGAGAAGGAGGAAGCAGTGTGGCATTGTCTGGCCTCATTAAAAAGACACCAGGAAATTAAAAGAGGATTGTGGGCTCCATGAAAAGGCACCAAACCAGGAGGGAGAATTGTGATTGTCTAGAGCATTCCAAGCCTCTGGGGAGAGCAGGAGACCCTTGGCGCTGCTCCCGGCTTGTGAGACGCTTGGTACGGATTCTGGGATGCCAAACTCTCCACATGTGTGCCAGAAAACCCAGTTGTTGTTCTTTTATTTTTCCTCCCCTTGATGGTTTACAAAGCCATCAAAGACACCAGGCTTCTCCTGGATTCAGTAAAGACACACAGCCTCCCACTGCAGAAATGTGTTTAATTTTCAGTGTGATAATGATGCCTCTCCCCGTTTTTATCCTTTTTTTTTTTTCTTTTAACTCTTACAGCCTCCATTAGCAAGAATTAATTAATTAATTAATTAGGGGAAGCGATTTCTCTTGCTTTTTGGGGAAGGATTATTGATGAACAGGACCCAAGACCAGGCCAGTTTGATGTCCTGGAGGTCATTTGGCAGCAAGGGACAATGCAAGCACCTGAACGGAGCAGGGCCAAGCCGTGTTCCCATGTCCAGGGGCTGTTTTTATCCCAGGCCACATCCTTCAGAGCGACAGAGAGCCTGTGGTTCATTATTTCCCTCTCGTTTGATGGAACCAGATGGTGCAGGGCTCTTTACAGGACACGGGATTTCACAGGAATGCCATGACAACAGATCCCTGACGTGGTGAAAACACCAGGATTTAGACCTTCACAAGCTGGAGGCATGCAAGGATGGGCTGCTCTTCAAGGGGACAGTCAGGAGGGGACGAGGCCATCCCAGCCAAATGCCTTGTGTTATTTATCCCATTGGTAAATCAGAAAGAAGAGGCATTTTCCTCACCAGGGCTGGGAAAATAGGTTGTGGAAAGAGGGAAGTGGGGACATGGTGGCAAGGTTTGAGGTCCCTTTTCTCCATTCTTCTGGTGCTACCCCATTTAGAAAAGGTTTTTGGGTCTCAAATACATCAGAGGCTGCTGGGTCTGGGCATCCTCCCTGCTCTGCTGCTCCCCTGGCAGTGTGATTCCCTGGGGAGAGATCAGCAGCATCCCCAGGCCAGGGCAGGGGTCCCTGTGCTCCCTACAAGGCTTCGCTTTGGGATCAGAATAAGAGATCACCCAAGAGATCAGCAAAGATCCCTGCCCTGATCTCCCCTCCCCAAAACCTTACAGGAAGGGAAGAGTCAGACCTAGCTGGGGACAGCAGCAAATCCAGGGTGCAGGTGGGATTCCCCAGCCTGAGATCCCTGCATGGGGTGCTGGTGGCACTGAGACCACTCAGTTCCCCTTTGCCTGGCTCCAAAAGCCACTGGAAGCTACAAACACAGAGTCTCTCCTTGTTTTTGGGGGAACTGAGAGCAGCTGAACCAGACCCCAGTGACACTCAGGGTGCAGAACCTCGCAGGGAAGGACTTGGATGTGCCAGGTGGATGAGCTTTTACCGCAGCTTGGAGGGTCAGAACAGCAGGCTGAAAGGTGAGGAAAGGAATTTCATCTGTTAGCGGTGTGCAATGAGCGGAGTTATTACAGAAATCAGCTCAGGAATGATGGGACTGACAGAGCACTTGGATATCAGGAGAAGGACTCATTTCCTGCCAGGATGACTGCAGATTCCTCTCCCAAGACAAATACTGGAGCATTGTGCCATCATTTACAACAACAACCTAGTGCAGGCTGCGGGAACAGTTGTGTTGAGGGGACACAGTGACCCAGCAGTGACTCTGGAGAAGGAATCCCCTGACCCAGCCACCGACCACTGCTATCAGCAATGGGGGAGGCAATTCCTGACCATGTTTTGGGAAAATGCAGCAAAAAAAAATAAAAAAAAAGGAACCAGGTGCAGACACACCGAGCTTGGAGGCTCTGGAAAAGAAAAAAATTTACTGCACATCTGTTGTTATATCTTCAGTGACTTAACAGCCCAGAGTTATTTAAGGGGGAACGCTCCTGGGAGAGGAGCTGTAAGACACTGATTAGCTTCTTGTGATTAAAGACAAAGGCTCCAGCATCAGGAATGTGGTCCCAGCAGGACAACATTAAAAAAATAAGCTGTAGTAACTTCCCAGTGAAAGGCTTTGGCTTGTGCCCTGAGCCTTGGAGAGGTCTGGGAGCTGCAGGTGTGGAGGACAGGAGACACCAGGAGAGATGAATTCAAGGACAGAGCTTCGAGCTGGTATCGGTTACGTCATTCAGTTTGGATTAGAGATAAAATTCCCGAGGGTCCAGCCTTTTCTGGACTGAACCCCACAATCCTGGCCTGGCAGGGCACTGCTGGATCTGTCAGCTGGAGGTAGATCTGACAAACCAGCAGTTCAATGCAGTTTTTGGGCTGGCACAGCCATCCTGGGAGGTGAGAGCCAGATCCGTGGCTGGGGGCCGGCTTCAAAGCTGTTGAGGTCTTGCTGCTCAGATTTGCCTCCATCTCTGCTTTTCATCTCGGCTTTGTGCCGCCGTTCTGCTCCTGCTGCTCCACGTCTGTGGTTTAATTCTGCTAAAATGACTTGTTCAAAGCACGCCTGACACCTTCAGGGAAGGCAGGGAGTCTCTCCAGGAATGTTTCTCTCTTCTCTCATTGTCATTTCCAGGCTGCTTGGAGATGATAAAACGTCCCTGGCTACATCTGTGCTCATTGCTTGGCCTTTTCCATGTGATGTCTGCACCCCAGACTGGGGGAGGCTTTTCTCAGGGGTTCCCAGTGCCTGGGCAGAGCTGGTCCATCCCTCAGGAGCACTATTTCCTATGGATCAGCAGGCTGGACAACGATTTCACTCCCTGTGGGAGCAGTTCTGCTACAGCCCAGCCCTGGTAACAGCCCTGTGAGTGTGGCAGAGGCCAAGCCAGCTCCAGAAGGAATTCCTGCAGGAGTCTGAGCTGCCCATGCCTTATGGAAACACAAATATTGCTCCTCCGGCTCTCCGGTGGGCTTGCTGAGCCGGGCTTATTTTCTCTGGTGCTGCCAGGAATCCTCGGTCAGGTTCCTGCAGAAGCTCCACCACTGCCTGGGACTAACTCCCTTCTCCATCTCCCTGTTCCCCCAGATCTCAAGGGTGTGGTTTCTGCCAAGAACGATATCCGTGTGGAGATCGTGCACAAGGAGCCGGCCTCGGGCAGGGAGGCAGAGGAGCACCCGACCATCAAGCAGCTGATGGTAAGGAATTCCTCCCCCTCCCTAAGCTATTGCTCCGGGCAAAGTTTGATGGTGACAAGCCCAGACAGGCACCGTTCAGCCCCGTAATAACCACTGAAGGCAAAGATGCTCTTCCAAAAATCCTGTTCTCGAGATCCACATCCTCTTGCCATAAAAACTCCTGGAGTGAAACTTGGCTAACGAGGAGGGACAGGGGTTTATGGCAGTGGCCCAATTGCCCGCAGGGCTAATTGCAAAGCAAATTGGCCACCTCACACCGGGAAAGCTGCAGAGGGCAGGGAGACACAGGGTGAGCAGGGCTGATAACGAGTGACCAGCGAGGGCACAGAGGTGTGCGCTCAGGCTTGGATGCACACGCCGGGGCTGTGGCCGCACCTGGCTCTGGAACAGCACGGGAGATGTCACCGAGGTGTCCCCTGTCCCCACCCCGGGACACCGACAGACACGGGCAGAGCAACAGGAGGATGCCTGAGATCCCAGGAAACCCGGCTTGGTGCATCCTCGCCTCCAGCCCCTCTGGGTGCTGTGGTCTGTTCCCTGTCTCTCAGCCCCTTTCTCTTGGCTTTCGCTTGCTGGTGACAAAAGCTGGAAAATGGCAAAGAAACCTGCAGAGCAAAAGGAGATAAAAGAGCAGATGGGAAAGGGGAACGGGATTGAAGAAGCCAGTGGCTGCTGGGTGGTTTTTTCCTCCCATAACTCAATTTTTTGGGCAGCTCTTGTATGTCCTGCCTGCAAAAGCTGTTCCATGAATGCGTGGTGGGAAAGCAAGGCTGATCATCACAGGGTGGGTGGAATTGCTTGCTGAAATGATCAGGATTGCCAGCTAGGGAGCCTCCAAACAATGAAGCAGGAGGAGGTGGAGATCCAGCAACTTATCCCAGCACCACTGAGGTTCCTGTGCAAGACCCTTTGCTCCCAGTAGAGCTTTGCCTTGAGAAATCTGCAAGTCCATGGTGGGATTTGCAAGGCTGGAAGGACAGAGGAGGCTGAGGTTGGGTTTGGAGCAATCTGCTGGGATGAAGAGGAGTGAGAAGCTTACTCTCCTTGGGACCCTGTACATCATCTGTGTGATCAGCAGTGCTAAGCCCTGGCTCCCACAGGGACATCTGGGATCATCCCAAATCCCACTCCAGACCATAATTGCCAGGCTGGAAGCACACACGAAACCTCAGCAGAACAGAACATTTACCAGAGTGAACAAGGAAGAAGATGGTGGTGGGAGGTCAGACACAGGATTTTGGAGAAGCCATCCTGGGGTCTTTCTTAGGTTATTTGCAGGAGCCAGGGTGTGATTTCACATCAGCCTCTGCCTTGCTGAGGCTGGGAATGGAGCAGAGCTGAGCTGGGCGCGTTACAATGAGGATTCTGGCAGGGTGGAAATGGTGCAGAAAAAAATGACAACATTTGTTTGAGAGCTGGGAAAAAATGCCTTAGAGGGAGAGGCTGTGGAGCTCCTGGGTTTATCAGCCAGACTGGTGAGAGGTGGTTTGGTCACGGCACAATGGAACTGTTTAAGTGTGAGCAGGGAAGGCAAAGCTGAGTGCTTTCGGATGTGACACAACAGATTCACAGCCTGGCTGGACTGGAAGAGGGCAATTCTTCCCCTTTCCTGGCCAAATCCAGGTATTTTTCCTGAAAATACAGCAGTTGGAAATGATTAATTGGATCAGCGCCATTCAGGAGCTGGAAGAGGTGGTCCATGATCTCTGACCCTGATGCTGAGTGCTTGGGAGATCCTACCTGCAGGGAGAAGACATCAAAGCTCCCTCCCCTGCCTGGATCAAGGCATCCCCACCCTCATCTGCCCTCAACAAGCGCGTTCCCAGGAAATACTCCCCAATTCCTTCTCTCCTCAGAGTCTGCAGAGACCTGCTCTGTCCTTCATCCACATCTTTGCTGTGTCCAGCAGCAGGTGTGGGCATCCTCCTCCAGCCAGCAGACACCCAGCCTTGGATACCAAACAGGCTCCTAATAAAATGTTCCAACTTTATCAGTGAAATGAAGGATCAAGTTACAAACTTCCTCTTGCTGATGAGGAGCAATGGGACCTCTCTAGCAGGAGGAGGAGGGCAGTGCCCAGCACCTCCCTGCCCTCACCCTGGGATTTTCCAGCTCTCCCTCCTCCCAGCACCAGCATTATTCCCTCTGCTTCCCCACGTGCCTTCTCCGAGTGTCCTGTGAGATCTCCATCCCTTGAGATGATCTCCTCACCCCCACTAGCTCATCACACCTTGCAGTTTCATAGCAGCTGTGGCTGTCCTTGCCATGCCTGGCTCTGGGTCATTAATGTGGATGTTAACGAGGAGCAGCCACGCTGGCAAACATCTCCTCCATCCTAACCCCATCCCGGCCTCTCGGCCCAGCCTGACCCCAGCACAGCCTGACCTGCTCCTGCTGAATTTCAGGATCTTCAGCACCGTGGACGTGCCTTTGCCCCCTGGTTTCCCACGGTGTCCTGCTCTGTCACAGAGAGCCAGCGTGACTCTCCGTCCCCCCAAACGCTGTTTTGTCATTCTCCAGCCATCTGTGACCTCCGCAGCCCACCGTGCTTTTCACAAGTAATTATTCATGCATCTATAAATTCATTAACACCTCAGGATACGCGTCACGCTGGCTGATTTGCATATGTTCATATTGCCTCTGCAGCATTCCCACCCCCTGCCCCTAGAGCTGTTCTGCCAGGCAGCGCCTACGGGCAGGGAAAAGGCTGCCAGCTCTCGTGGCTGGAGGCGAAAGAGCCTGGAAAAGGGTCTGATGGTGGGGAGGATAAACCACAAAAGCCTCATCCTCCCTCCTGTGGGATGCCTTGGGCTGTGAGGAGGGAGATGAAGGGCATCGTCATCCTCCTCCCTTAGCACGGCCGGGTTCATTCCTGGCTGGTCGGACCCCGTGCCTCCCCACCTGTGAAATGGGGCTGATAATCCCAAAGGAGCCATCCCCACTGCCATGAGCAGTCAGACACAACCCCAAAGTGACAGGCAGGCAGGGGCACCCCACAGATCTCCATCTCTGGGTCATCCCTTCCATCACAGGGGATCCAGTGTGGCCAGGCCTCACCTTTGGTTGATATTTGGAGTGGAATAATCAATCCAGTGACAACTTTATCTTTTCCTGTCTCCTTAAACCCATCCTTCTACTCCAAGGGCTGTTCCTAGTTCGTTCACAGCCTTCACAGGTGATCAGCACCACACACCTTTTCCAGACAGATGCTCAGCTCAGATCCCAGTGGAAGAGGAAAAATCAGAGCAGAATTTCCGTTCTGAATTTCCATTCTGCAGCCCAGTGGACACAGCATCCCTTTCCCTGCCATGTTCCATGTGCCTGGTGGCCACTGCCACTCTGAGAAACACTGGCAAACCTGAGCTGTCAGAGCCGGGTCTGAATTGGACCTGAATTGGATCTCCACAACATCCAGCTTCTCTGGGAGGCCTGGGGAGCATCTCTCCCTCACAGCCAAGCCCTTCCAGCAGCACCAGCCCACCAGAAACAGGATTTTGGGGAGAGGTGAGACAAGGAGCTGCAGTTTCTCCCGTGGTGGGCAGCTATACCCAACCCAGCAGAGCTCACGGCACTGGGCAACCGAGGCCAGAGCCGGTGATAAAGTTTCTTCAAGCTGGGAATTCCCAGAAGGGTTCTTTATTCATGGGCTTGTTCCCTCCCTGGGAGCAGAGAAAGTTGAGAATCGTCACCAACATCCCTCAGCCTGGTGATGTCTGACCCGCACAAGCGCTGCCAGGTGGCATCCAATTACCCAGCCAGCCAGAAATATTGTAATTAAACCTGGCAGGGGGAGGCACTTCGAGCCCACCAGGTCTGGAGGATACTCAGGGACCTGAAACAGCATTTAAAAAAATATATTGTGTCCACTAATGAAAGCCAAGAATTAATATCCTGCTGGATTCTCTATCTCAGAGGCTTCATTTGGCGGTGTGAAACGTGGGGGAGCTCCGCATTTCCAGAGCGGACCAGGAGGCACGGCACTGCCTGCTGCTTCCAGCTGGTGTTTCCCTGCACTGAGTGACCCTGGGCAGGAGCTTTGCTCTGCAGGGATGTGCTCCCTGAGCCAGCACAGACAGGCTGAGGTGATGTTCAGGATCTGGAGGGTGTCCCTGCCTTTTGCAGTGGGGGAAACCGAGGCAGTGGCGGTCAGGGATGCGGGGATGCGATTTGTCACATCCTTCAGCCACACTGATCCAGGAGGCATCAGCGAGGTTTGGGAATGGGCAGGACTTCACACCCCACCTGTGATGATCTGGGGATGGGGAAGGCTGCTGGTGCCTGGTGGTGCCAAGCAGGATTAAGTGTGGGCATGAGGTTCTCAGGATGGGAATGGTGGCTCTAACAGGCATTAATATCCTCAGCCACCTGCACAACGAGGCACAGAGCATATTGGTTCTGTCACCTGGCTGGAGAAAGCCATGGATCTGAAAAAAATCTAGGAATGACACTGGGGCATCCCATGCCAGCACACTCAGATGTGTCTGGTCTCTCTATGTATTTCCCTCTCCCCCTTCATAATCCCCATTAATACTGGTGATGGAGTGAACTTGAGTTAACTTTTGTCCCTTCCTGGTGTAAGCTCAGTGATGACAAAGCAGAAATCACACTAATGAGGATCCCACAGCCCACTAATTAATGGTGTAAAACTTTAATAAAGTTGACATTAATGACCAGATGTAATGGGAGAATTGAAGGTTCAGTGATGTGATGGTGCTCATCTGGGGACTCCCTGCAGACCCCAAATCCACGAGGTGCAGCCAAATTCGGAGCCCCGGGGACAGGCAGGGTCCCCACGGGGCTCAAGGAGCATCCCAGTGCCTGGATCATTCCCACCATCACTTCAAGAGACAACATAAAATGGCTTAAAACAGCCCGGCATTAGTTCCAGGGAGGTTTGGTCACAGCGGGACTGGTCCTTTGGTTCCCACCTCACTTCTCCCCCCTCAGTCTCTGGGTCTGGCCCTGCCCACTTGGGCCAACCGCACCAACACAAAAAAAAAAGAAGTCAAATTCAAGGAGGAGAAGTGGTTTTTCTTTTTCATTGCGAGCTGGGAGCTGTTTCGATAGGGTTAACACCCCCGTCTCTGCCTTTGCAGAGATGCTTCAGAGAATCGAGAGGGTCGCCAGGGCTGGCAGAGCAAAAAAAACCCTGCACATCCCATTTAGCTGCACTCGTTTAATCCTCGGCGACACTTGTATTTATCCTGGTAAATCAATGGCTGGTACTGGCTTTCTTTTCCCTAGGAAAACTCAGGTACTTTAATTTATTGCCTTTAACAGCCACATCAAAGGCTTTCGAGAGATGAACAGCAAGTGCTGCGGGCTGAATTTCCACCGCCACTTACCATCTTAGAGGAGGGAATTTGGGCAATAAAAGGGGATTTTGGGGCTGATGCGGGGCTGTGATCCCAGAGAAGCCGGGCTGGAGGCGTCCGGTGAACACGGGAGAAGCTAAAAAAAGGCAACTGAGAAATTGCCTTGATAATTATCCTGCTTCCTGCACAGTCCCGCGTGCTGAAGGAAGGGTAATTAAAGCCGTTGTGTAATTAATGTGCACCTTGCCCCTCCTCTCCGCCTCCCCCGATCACAGCCAGCCTTCAAAGGAAAACTAATGAGGCAGCCAAGTTCAGCTGCAAGTTCAGCTGAGGAGGAGAGGAAAAAAAGAAGGGAAACAAAAAATTTTAAAAAGGGCGATTTTGGGGGTGTTGCTTTGGGCAGGTGAGTGAAGCCCCGGCAGTCACCAAGGTAAATAATTTGTTTTCTGCATCAGCCCGGCTTTTTCTGTCCTAAACAGTGAAAAACAACCTGTAAGCCAGGGAATTGTGTGGCTTTTGTGCATCCACCCGGCTCCACTGCCCTCAGACACGGCTGGGGGGCCCTGGGCAAGTCCTTGAATCCAGCAGGTGGCAACTCCCCGGTGCCCTGGGGCTGCCGATGGATGTGGGGCTCACCCCACACGGCCTGGGGGCGATGGGGAACCCGGGGCCAGGCGGAGCCAGGGCTGCTGACCCCTGTCTGCATCCTCTCCTAGATGGACCGGGGGGAGTTCCAGCAGGATTCGGTGCTGAAGCAGCTCGAGGTGCTCAAGGAGGAGGAGAAGGAGTTTCAAAACCTGAAGGTGAGCTGGATCCTGGGGCCTGCCTCTGTCCCCAGTGAAGAGCCGGGGTCAGAGCCCCCCTCTCACTCCTGGCAGAGGGGCTGGGGTGCTGGGAGCAGGGCAGAACCAGCTCACACCCAGCACTGCTGCTGCAGGCTGTCCCTGTGCTGTCCCC
Organism: Cyanistes caeruleus; assembly: GCF_971803275.1. Lineage (NCBI taxonomy): Eukaryota > Metazoa > Chordata > Aves > Passeriformes > Paridae > Cyanistes > Cyanistes caeruleus. The sequence continues at coordinate 1,655,979 of NC_141723.1, forward strand.
ATGGTGGCCTGTCCCAGAGGGCTGTCCCTGTGCTGTCCCCATGGTGGCCTGTCCCAGAGGGCTGTCCCTGTGCCATGTCCCCATGGTGGCCTGTCCCAGAGGGCTGTCCCTGTGCCATGTCCCCATGGTGGCCTGTCCCAGAGGGCTGTCCCTGTGCCATGTCCCCATGGTGGCCTGTCCCAGAGGGCTGTCCCTGTGCTGTCCCCATGGTGGCCTGTCCCAGAGGGCTGTCCCTGTGCAGGGAGAGGCTCTGGCATGCTGGAACTGCTTTGTGGCCCCTTTTAGCAGCATTTAGGGGAAACACGGAGGTGTGGTGCCAGAACAGTGCTGTGCAAGGGGGACCTGTGTGGAGGGGGCTGAACAGACTGGAATCCACTGATGGCACAAGAGAACATTGCTGGATGTTTTGGTGGTTGAGGTGTCCTCCAAAGGGGGGCTATGAATATGGGGAAGGGTCTGGAGGGTTCATATGAAGAGCAGCTGAGGTGACTTGGCTTGTTCAGCCTGGAGGAGACCAAGGGGAGACTCCTCAGGGTCTGCAGCTTCTTCCTGAGGGACAGCTCTAATCTCTGTTCTCTGTGACCAGCAACAGCACCTGAGGGAACAGCTGGAGCTGGGCCAGGGCAGAGTTAGGTTGGACATCAGGGAAAGGTTCTTCCCCCAGAGGGTGCTGGCACTGCCCAGGCTCCCCAGGGAATGGGCACAGCCCCGAGACAGCCAGAGCTCCAGGAGCCTTTGGACAGAGCTCCAGGGATGGCCAGGGTGGGATTTGGGGGGTGTCTGGGCAGGGCCAGGGGCTGGGCTGGATGGTCCTGGTGGGTCTCAGGATATTTGATGATTCTAAGCCCCGCATGTCCCAGGTGGATTGGCAGGGTGGGCACCCGAAACGCCACAGTACCCAGGGAGACCTCACCAACCTGCCCTGCTTCTCCCACTCCCCAGGACCCCACCAATGGCTACTACAGCGTGAACACCTTCAAGGAGCACCACTCCACCCCCACCATCTCGCTGTCGGGCTGCCCGGCTGACCTGCGCCCGGCCGGCAAGCAGCGGGTGCCCACGGGCATGTCCTTCACCAACATCTACAGCACCCTGAGCGGGCAGAGCCGCCTCTACGACTACAGCCAGCGCTTCGTGCTGGGCATGGGCAGCAGCTCCATCGAGCTGTGCGAGCGCGAGTTCCAGCGCGGCTCCATGAGCGACAGCAGCTCCTTCCTCGACACCCAGTGCGACAGCAGCATCAGCAGCAGCGGCAAGCAGGACGGCTACGTGCAGTTCGACAAGGCCAGCAAGGCCTCTGCATCCTCCTCCCACCATTCCCAGTCGTCTTCCCAAAACTCAGACCCCAGCCGGCCCCTGCAGAGGCGGATGCAGACGCACGTTTGAGCCCTCCGGGGACGCTCGGGACCCTCCGCGTGGGCGCCGTGGCTCCGTGCTCGGACAGTGGTGCCCGCCGGCAGCGGAGGTGGGGAGAGGCCGGATCCAGCCCCCCCAGAGCGGGGCTGTGGGGCAGGGGACCGGCCGAGCATCCCCCACTCCCTGGTACATGCTAAGCACAACCCCGCTGAGGACGCGCTGAGCCCCGGGGAGCTGCTCCCTCGGCGGTGCCCCACAGCCGCTCGCCTCCGCTTCCCGCTGCCCTCTCCCAGCCGCCTCCTCCCCTTCCTTCGTGCTGTTCCGTGTCCATTCTTATAGAGTCCGTTTCGGGGGGTCGGGGGGTCCCGCCGTGTGGGACAGGAGGGGGGGACAGCGGTGGGACAGGGACCCCCCGGGAAGGGCCTCTCCACGCTGTATCGCGGCACCGCGGTCAATACAAGAGGTGTTTCTCGTGGCACGCCTGGGCTGATGGCCACCCCGCGGGGACATCGGCTTCCCCGGCACCCTTCCCCGGCACCCTGCCCCGGCATGGACCTGGGTGTGCCATGGCCTCCCGGGGCAGGCCCTGTGGGGGCAGAAATGGCCGGTGCTGGAGGGAAACTGAGGCACAGGGCAGCTGGCACCGCACAGCCCCAGCGTGGGAGCCAGGAGATGGGGCGTCACAACAGGTAAGGGGATGCGGGGACACAAGGGCATGGGGACAGGCCACCCTCCCAGCAACTCACAGCCCCAAGACTCCCTCACATCCCCCCAACAGGCCCCAGGAGTGCCCAGCCCATCCCAGCCTCACCAGGACTTTATTGGGTGCCAACACGAGCCCCAACACCCCCATCCATGGGTCCCCCCAACACCTGCGGCCCCACGGGGGCAGAGGGGACCCTACACCAGCAGGGAGAAGGCACCAGTCAACCCCTCCATGGTGGCAAATGCCCACCCCTGGAGCCAAGCACACACCAGCCCACCCAAGGCCTCTTGTCCCCAACACCAGTGGCACGTGGGCCCTGGGTGAAGGCTCCACCATAAATAAGCATTTAAATTAATTAAATTACTCTGCACCACCAAAGGGCCATGGCAGACCCCAAAGCCAAGCACCCCAGGGTGCCCCCACCCAGGGGGGCTGTGGGGACGAGTCCCTACGCCAGCGCTAAGGCACAGGACAGGGCCGCCAAGTAAAAAAGGAAATTAAAAAAAAAGGGGGGGGACATTAAATATTTGGGGGGAGGTCCAGGGTAGGGAGGAGGCAACATTAGCCTTCAAAAGCTCCCATTCCCTGGGGGAGGAGGGGCCAGGACCCCCAAAATCAGCCCCTCAGCAGGGCCCTCGTCAGTGTGTGAGGGAGTTAAGGGAAAGAGAATGTTCAGGGCAAGGGCTCCTGCCCTGACTCACCCCCTCAGGCCTGCTGGGAGGGAGGACCCCCCTACCCCAAAAACCCCCTCCAAGTCCTCGGTAGCTTCAGTGCTTCAGTAGAAAAGGCGCTGGGCCACGGCCCCGCCGGGCTCCCTGCGCCCCCCAAGAGCTGCCCCACCCTGGGCACCCGCGGTCCAGCGCGGCCCCCCAGCCCCGGCCCTGCTCCGAGAGTCCCAGGGCATGGTGGTGGCGGTGACAACGATGCTCTGCCCTCGGTCACTCCGGCCATGGCAGCGCGGTGTCCCCTCACTGAAGGGGACGGTGTCTCCTCGCCCTGGGGACGGTGTCCCTGTGCAGCCCCATCGCTCTCAGAAGTAGGTGAGGTTCTTGACAAGTCCCAGCTCCAGCATCCGCTTGATGGCCACGGCCTCGTGTGACACGTTGTGCTCCGATGCCTGTGGGATGGGGAACAGGGGGTGACACCAGAGTCTGGCAAGGAGGAGCCATGTGCTTTCCTTCCACCCTTCCCACCTTCCCTCCTCACGAGCAGGGACTTCAGCCCCCCAAAAGCAGGGATGGAACCCTCCCTGCCCAGTCCCCCTGTCCACAAGTTCCTCTCCTCACACATAAACTGGGGATGGATTCAGCTCTCCATGCCTCCAAAGACATTTGGCTACCAAGAGATTTTGGATGATGACCATCCAAAGGTAGACTTCAACTGTGATCATGGGAGGGGAGCGAGAGGGAAGAGCCTCCCAGGCCATTCAGCATCCTGGAACTGCTCTCCTGGGCTGCCATCCCCCATCCCGGGGAAAAAATGGAGGGAACAGGGACAAAACTGTGGGGTGAAGACTTACAGCCATGGACTTGAGCGTGATCTGCTCGTAGTAGTGGATGGTTTGCTTCTTGTTGGCCGAATCGGGGTAGCCAAAGCCCGCGATGTGCACCAGGTCACAGAAGTGCAGTGCCAAGGTGATGGCCAGCAGCCCCGTGGTGGGCTTCTGGGGGACACAGAGCCACAGCCTTCAGGGAGCTGCACGGGGACACGCTGTCCCCCCTCAGGGAGTGCAGGGGGACTGGCCCACCCCATACCTGTTTGACCTTCCGTGGTTGCTTCATGGGGAGGTTGAGCAGTTTAGCAGCAGTTACTTCCATGTAGTAGGGATTGAGGATGCGCACTTGCTCCGGGTTGGCCTCCCAGATCAACGGGGGCTGTTTCCAAAACCCTTTCCGAACCTGCGGGGGGCCAGATGTCCCCAAGCGTGGGGTGGCATGACAGTTGGGAGTCTGGAGCAGCCAGGGAGGGGTTGGACCCGGTTCCCCACCACACTCACCCTCCTCTTGTCGTTAAGGATGGCCTCCATCCACTGGAAGTCCATGGGCTTGAAGGGCACGAGCACCAGCAGCGTGTCGGGGTTGTTCTCGGTCCGGGGGTCAAAGTGGGCCGACTCCGGGTAGAAAAGGCGCATGGTGGTCTTGGAGCCCACGTCCTGCTCATAACCATGGACCGGGGCGTTGTTCAGCCTTTGGGACATCACAGGTGTCAGCCCCAGCTGCGGGTGGCACTGGGGAGGGAGCGGTGGGCCCGGGGCTGTACCTGATCACGACGTCGTAGGTGTTGATGGTGTCCCCCATGGAGCTGTTGCGGAGCCGGTGGCCGTTGCCCACCACGGCACACCTCCGGCACTTCAGGCTGCGAGAGAAAACCCTGTCTCAACCAGACCTGCTCCAAAACCAGGGTGATTTTAACCCCTGGAGGGGTTAAACCTGTTGTTGTCCAGTCTCCAGACCTTCCCATGCTCCCACCACCACCCCTGGGTTGCAGAGGTTCATTTCCTGGGCCCATCACAGACAAATTCCAAACACCCCCAAAGACGGCAATGATGAAGAAAAAGAAAGAATAGCCCCTAAACCCACCCCGGTGTTACCTCTGGATGCTCTCGGGCAGGGAGTAGTGGGTGATGGACAGCAGGCGCAGGAGGACGTCTTCTGCAAAGCAAGGGCAAGGACAGGGTGAGGAAGGCAAGGAAGGCAGCTCCTGCCTGGCACAACACTCTGAGTGCTGCCCTATCCCTGCTGAATTTTCTCCTTCTGTTAATCCTGGTTTCAGGCAGATAATCTGTCTCTGGGGCTTAGTAAAACCTGGCCCACCCTAAACTCTTTTAGAGGCACCATGCACACCCAGGGTGAGCAGATACACACTGCAGAGTCTAAAAACCAAGAAAATAGCTTGGGAATCATCCCAAGCAAAATGAATCTGCAGATGTCTTTAGGAAAAGGGAAGCTGAAAGGCCAGGAGCAGCAGCAGGACGGACAGACAGACCCCATGGAGCACTGTCAGGCTTACCACTTCCCTTGGTGCCGTAGGGCAGCTCGTAGAGCGACGGTGTCTTCACCCAAAAATAGTCCTTCAGCTGCAAGAACAGTGGGTGGTCCCTTGTGTAGCTGCCAAGGAGCAAAGGGTCAGTGAGACTGGGATCAGGGATGGCACAGGGAGGGGGGTCCTGGCTCTGCATCCCCCCCAATCCCTGCTCCCAGCCCCAAAACTCACTTCCCAATGAGCTGCGCCGCTTTCTTTTCCACCTCCCCAAGGGGACACGTTGTCTTGTTGTTTTCTTGCACAGGGAAATAAAAGCTGTAAAGGAAGAGGTTAATTAAATCAAATGATGCCTGTTCCTCTGCAGCCCCCTCCTGGTAAAAGGGGCTCCGGCACCCCCAGGCATCTCCACTGTGGAATTCAAGCTGTAAGAGAGAGATTTCCAGCCGGATTTAAGGCCAGCACTGCCTGGGTATTTATCTGCTGGGCTTGCAGCCTTGCATCAGAAGAGGTCTCTCTTGCTCTGCCTGTGAACCACACACTCCACTTTCCCCATCTCCATCAACATCACTGCCACTGGGAAGAGAGGGGGCTTTCCCATCCTCCCAGGCTCAGAAAAGCACCAGCATTTACAAAAAACCCCACAGAGCCCAACCACCACCACACCCTTAGGGGGAAACCTCCTTTGTGTCCCCCTTCTCCAGCAGCAGCCGAGGATGCTGCCACCTCCCCAGTCCCCTCGGATCCAGGGAATCTGCCACGCTCTGGCATCCCTGCATGGGATGGGCAGGAAGAAGCTGCCTCCCAGGAGTGAAGGAAAGGTCAGGAGGTCCTTTAAACTTGAGTAAGAAGCACTCACAGCTGTATGTACCTGTCTTCCCGGTAGATCGAGTACCAAACCATCACCAGAAACAGCGCCAGCACCCCGAGTATCTTCCCTCCTGCATGCCCAGAGGGGAAGGGAGAGAAAAACTAATGTCAGCCATGGGGTGGGGATGTTTGCTCGTGGGGTCCCACAGCTTATCTAGCCAGAAGCAGGATGGCAGAGCCTTCTCCTCAGGGAACAGGGCTGGCTGGCACCACGACCCAGAGAGGAGCAGCTCTAAGATGAGTCAGGTGCTTTTGTCCAAAGTTTAAAAGCCACTGCAAGGTTTCTGTTTCCTCCTGCCTGCTTTGCATCAAAGCCTAGGTAAATATCCTGTTTTTCCATGTGCCTCCACCCCATTTCTGTGCAACAAAGTCAAGGATTTCCAGGTGCTCAAGCCCAGAGATCCAAGTCCTCAAAACCACCCTCCCCACCATGACCTTTTCCTGTGATACCCCAATACTCTATCACTCAACTGGAACCACAGTGAAGCAGCACCCCAACCCCCAGATTTCCAAATGCAAATTCCCCAGGCTCCCCATTCCTGCTTGGACAGAGGCAGATGGGATCCCCTGTGGGACTCACGAGACTTGTTGATCATTTTTATCAGCAGGAAAGGGATCAGGCGAGGGCCGGAGCTCTCATCGTGGCTGGTCACCTGCAGCAGGAAAACAGGGAAAACCCATCAGGGCTGACCCTAAAACCCCATCCAAGAGGCATCATCCCCTGTTTGCCCATCTGTATCTGTGGACAAGGAGGTGCAATGGTTCCCCAAAGGATTAATTTATTTAAATTCACATTTCTTTGCTACCCAAAAGGTCGGTTTAGAGAGCTTATCAAAGTCAGGCAAGCAGCTGCACTTCCCAAGGAGCTTCAGCTCTACAGGTTAGAGGCCAAAGGAAAAAAAAAACTAATTAGAGAGGAAAAACAAGCCCACAGTGGGGTTTCAACCACAAAATCCCATGAGGGGAGACTTAAAGCCCAGCTTAAGCATCATCAGGGATGAAGCCTGTCGTGGCACCACAAAGGCAGTGAGAAGGGACAGGAGCAGCCGAGCAGGATCAAAGCAAAGAGCATCACGTACTTGGGGAACCTCCAGCGCCTTGTGTGCACCCATCCCAGCCCGGGGAAAGGAGGTGCTGCAAGCTTAGTGCCCACAAACACTGCCCAGGGAAGCAGGGCCACTTTTGTCCTCCTCCAAAACCGCTGGCTCCTGGAATAAGGAGCAAAGAGCCGTGGTCGGAGCCATCCCGGGGTGGGCTCATCCCGTCCCAGCAGGACATGGCGAGGATGGAAAATGAACTTACCGGGTGGGAGAAGCTTTGGGGTACAGGGGAGGCTCTGCTCCCAGCGTGAATCCTGCTCTAAGCTGAGCTCAGAGCTGGGTGGATTTGGCACCCCGTAACTGAACAGCTCCTGGCTCTGAGCAGACACATCTCGCTGTGTCAAATGCCAGCCAGGCACACCCGGGCTGGGCGATCCAAACAGTCCCTCAATCAGAGCCTGCCCATCAGAGGCTCCAGGGATTAGTCACCTGCCGAGGGAGGGCACCCACCTCACCCCCTCCCTGCCCAAGGAAGTGCTGCTAACAAACCTGACACCTGCCAAACTCCCGGCAGGGCCACGGCCTCAGCCAGCCACCAACACCAGGAGCAGGGGCAAAAATGTATCAAGAATGAGGAGAAATGGGATCAAAGATGATCCCACAAGAGCCAAGCTCTTCCCTTCCCTGTCATGGGCTTCTGAAGTTAAAAGGGCAGGAGAGCAATTAATTAAAAAGGGCAAGAAGGGTAATTAAAAGAATTAAAGACAATTAAGCCACACTAAAAGCAATGGGGCAAGACACTAGGAAAAGAAAATAGTGTCCATTTGACAGCAGAGGGATGGGGACAGGTGAGGTGGTCCCCTAGGAAAGCACCTCTCTCCCTCTGAACCACTTCTCCTTCATAAAACATAGATAATTGTGTCCCACCATTACCTGGGGGCTCCAGAAAGGGGGAGCAACCCCCCCCATCCCAGCCTACACCCTGGCTCTCATCCTGCATCCCTATTTCTGGCTCAACAAGCCCCTCCTGCTTGGGAAGATGAAACCCACACCTGGATCTTCAAGGGTGGGAGCAATACAGGGAGAAGGCACAGGGGGGTCTCAGCCCTTTACATCTTACAATTGCTTGGAAAAAGTAAAATTAGGGGAAGGTAAAAAGCATCTTGTGCTTCCTGGGGGGTTTTGTTCTTAGCAAAATCGGCCACAAAAGCCCCAAGGGGAAATCCACTGCCTCAGCTGGAGGCTGGGGATGCTCCTGGGGGGTCTGAGTACCTCTGGTTGCCAAGGGTTGGGAAACTGCTGGGCATCAGGACCTGATTTTAGCACCAAATTCACCCCCCCAGCTTCATCCTTGGGTGCCAAAACACCCAACCAAGTGCACTTCGCTTCTTCCACCCGTGAAAACACTGGGAAAATCTGCTCTGCCCACAATGCCTTGCCTTTACATACCAGCTTTTTTTAAATAATACTTTTTGACAGCTTTATGATCTTTTCCCAGGCTTGTATGCACAAGCTGGGCTTGATGCAAAACTTATCTAAGGCAAACACAGCTAATAATCCCTGAGGAGAAGGAAGGTTGTTTAGTGAAGCGTTCAGGGAATGCAGAGCAAAACAGAGCACACCCGGCTGCCCCCGTGCCCGTGGTGCCTCTGGAATGAGTTCAAGCTTCCCACAGCCCTTCCAGATCCACAGCCTAAACCAGGGCAGCTGCTGAAAGCAGGAAGGTCTGAACTACCCAAGCCAGGTCCTGTGTCCTCCTCTTAGCGCTGCTGGAGGGAGGGAGCGATGCCGAAGGGTCCTGCTGGTCCCCACAGCATCCCCAGTGCTGCAGCATCCTCAGAGCCTACAGCATCCCTGTCCCATCACAGCAGCCTCAGAGCCTGCAGTGTCCCTGTCCCATCACAGCATCCTCAGATCCCCCAGCACAGACCCCTCACCATAACACCCTCCCTGGATCCCACACTGCAGCATCCCTGTCCGGCAGGGAGGGACTCAGCTCTCCTGGGATCAACCCTCGCTCCCCCAGGGCTGCTCCAGGGCATCTCCTGCCCTGCCAAGCCCTGAAGCTGGGGGGAAAGTCCCAGCTGGATTCAGCTCCCCACACCTGGAAGAAGGGACTGGAAAAGACCTTCTTTGATGTTGGAGGATGCGCCCCCACAGCACCACAGTCTGCAATTATTGCTGCACAAAGGATCCAAAAGCCCCATGGCCCATTCCCCCTCTCCCACTCCCTTCCCCACCCTGCGTTCTGGGAAAGCCCCATCCCAGGATGCTGCAGAGGCAGCTCATGTCCAAGCCTCATGGAGTTCCCCTGTCTCTCTCTGACCTGGAGCAGGGTTTTGCCTCCCAGGTTCACTATGGGAGCTGCCAGCAGCATCCATACAGACCGACCCTCCTGCAAGGGGGGAAGTTCTTCCTTGTATCTTCATCCACCCATTTCCATCTCCCCCCATGGCCTCAGTGGCTCCAGCATTCCCAGATTTAAGTCATGTCCATCCACAAAGTGGCAGCAAGCAAAAAAAAATAAAAGGGAAGAAAGGGAATTTGAAGGCATGGAACAAGAACAGAGGTGGGGACTAGTTATAAATTCCCCCACACCATCCCAGCACGGATGGATGGTGATCCCAGGACATCCTGGCAAAGCATCATGGACCAGCAGGCTTGGTACTTTTATGTTTCCATGGTAACCTATGGATTGGGAAAAGCATGACAGGAGGCAAGGACACCTCTCCTGTGCTCCCACCATCCCATTCCACGTGCCCACGGGACACAGAGCCACCCACTGCCTGGTCCAGCTTCCCTGGGTAAGATGCTCACTGAAAAATAAGCATCTCCTACAGTTTATCCCAAAAAAACAAGCCTTTATTTTTAACTGAAGGAGGGTTGGGTAGCACCCGAGGAAGGGATGCACTGGCAGTCCCTAAGGATTTACTCTCAGCAGTGGGAACCAAAAGGAGACAGACAGACAGACAGCCAGGACAGCACAGACCCCTTCAGTCCCAGCCACACCATCTTTCCAGAGCTTTCCAGGCACACTGAGCTTTCAGGAACCAGCGGGGCAGATCCTGTCTCCTCCTGTTGTCCCTGGAGGAGAACAACCAGGATCGACAGCCCCGGGATCCTCCAAGGCGCCGTCGCGCGGGTGTTGCGCACACGGCAGGGCTGGGAGCGCCGGGGGAGCCCGGCAGGTGCCGGCTCAGCCCCACACCGCGCCCTGCCCCGGCACAACCATCGCGTGCCGGAGCCTGAGCGCAACCTGGGAGGCGGCCGGGGGCCATCCTGCAGGGAAAGGATCCAGCAGGCACTGCCTGGCCTTGGCAGAGCATCAAAGACACCCAAACCCCCAGCCTGGCATCCCCAACCTTCCTCGCTCCGGCTGCTGTGAGCTCCCAGGGCTCGGGGAATTTTTTTTCCAAGCTGGGAAGAAAATCTTTGTGGGATGGCAACAACCACTGCTGCAAGCCCAAAAGGCAGCAGGGATCAGATCTGAGACCCTCCAAGAGACGTTGCATGGGATGGGGATGCTGGCAGGGAGAGAGGGATAGCAAGGGGGGACCAGTGGTGCTGAGAGGGGCAAGGGATGCCAAAAACCTCAGAGCAGAGCGGTGTCAAGAGCTGGAGCTGCAGGGCCGTGGGCTGGGGGGATGAAGAGGGTCCTGAGGACACAATACTGCAAAAATCAACTGCACTTAACATTGGGCATGACCCCACAGAGGGTGTGGAGCCAGCCTGGCCTGTGCACTGATACCCACATTTATCCTATTTTAAGAGCCCTGCCAGTCACTTTAAAGGAATCTTTAAAGGAATCTTAATTGCCTCTTACTTGGAGAGGCAGTGCTGTTTCCTTTGCTGTGGTATCCCAGGCACACAATAACCCAGCCAAAGATTTACGATAGTGGAAAACAACCCCTCGTTGGCATGTGAGTCTTAACAAAACATTTACCCATGACCAGGCTGCAATTTTGAAGGTGGCAACAGCAAATAAGCTCAAGTACAACAAGTTTCCACAGTAGCAGGTCCTCAGGATAAATCCATGCTGCTTCTGCCTTCCCATGGCACTGTTGGTTTTAATGTGCTCCAGAGCGATTCAGACCAGCCCTGGCTCCATCCTCTCCTCTCCACCTATGGTTTTTTTCAATCCTTGCAGCAATAAAAACAAAGGGATGGGACACAAATCCTTTCCTACAGCCCCAGAACACCAGCTATGTGGGTATAACTGATCATCTCACAGCTCTGGGGCAACCCCAGGCCATCATGGAGCTACGGGGCTACAGTAAAGCTACAGTGTTAGAGATAATATATTATTATTTTTATTATATAGGTTTAATCACTCTTTTTCTATTTCAAACATTAAAATAAAGTCTTTTCTTGCTGTATGCAGCTCGCTACACCCTGGAGGTTATGGCCAAGCTGCTGAAGAGAGCAGAGCCACCCATGGGGTGATAAGCCCCTGCTAAGGAGAGGAGGGCAGTGATAATGTGACCTGTGGGATTTCATCCCTGGTCCCCTGACATCGATCCAGCCACCCCCTCCTCCTACCTGCTCCATCCAGCCCCCCTTTGCTGCCACCCTCACCTCAGCTCCGTGTTTACTCTCCTGTATCTCCATCTTCAGGGATCACCCAGGGATGCAGCAGCAACAACAAAAGCAGCTTTGGCAACACAGCTTTGAACCTGTGTTTTGGGCTGAGTCCCCCCCAAAAAGCAGAAAGGGGGAGGCAGTGAGCTGGGGGTGCTGGGGGTGCAGGCAGTGAGCTGGGGGTGCTGGCAGTGAGCTGGGGGTGCTGGCAGTGAGCTGGGGGTGCAGGCAGTGAGCTGGGGGTGCAGGCAGGGTGCTGGGGGTGCAGGCAGGGTGCTGGGGGTGCAGGCAGTGAGCTGGGGGTGCTGGCAGTGAGCTGGGGGTGCAGGCAGGGTGCTGGGGGTGCAGGCAGGGTGCTGGGGGTGCAGGCAGGGTGCTGGGGGTGCTGGCAGTGAGCTGGGGGTGCAGGCAGGGTGCTGGGGGTGCAGGCAGCCTCTCCCTGCTCTCCTGGGAGCACCAGTCCCTTACAGTTCCAGAAGGTAAAAACTAAACCATGGAGATGCTCCAGCCCATTCCCAACCCAAACTCAAGCAATGCCCCAGCTCTTCTGGGAAAAAGGGTGGGAAATTAAGGGATATGAAGCCTCAGGGCTGTTGTCCTGCAGGCAGCTCCTGGCTCCCAGTGGCTTTTGACTCTGGGGTCCCCTTTTGGGGACTCTGAAGCTTCCTGCAGTCACCATCTCTCTTGCAAAGCTCATTCAACCTTGGCCCTGTGATTTCTCCTCTGCTTCCTGTTTTGCACCAGATTCAGAGGAGCGGAACCCCCAGAGCAACCCCACAGCCCTATCTGGCCAGCCCCAAATCCCCTGGGGTATTCTCTGCTCTTTTCTCCCGTGCTGCCAGCACGGAGGGAGATTCCCAGCAAATACCCCGGCACTTTGCACCCCCAGCATCACCTCAGTGCTCCGTTAACCCACGCAGGGAGGAGGATTCCCATTCCAGTGAGACCTTTCCTGTATCCCCAGCAGCGGGAGCGCCTGAAACCATTCCCAGCAGGGCGGGGATGAGCTGGCAGCAAGTCACGGCTACTTACGGCCCGTCCTCTCGGTCCAGGCGGAGCAGGCGGGAGCTCGGCGGGATCTACGAGGCCATCCTGTCTTCCCCTGGGAAAGGGAGAAGGGAGAACATCCTTAGGGCTGCAGGCATCCTCCTCCTCCTCCTCCTCCTCCGGATCCCCGGATGGCTGCGGATCCCCGGCCCGGGCAGCTCGGGCGGTCCCGGCAGCCGGCACAGGTCGCACGGAAGTCTGAGCTCTCCCAAAAACCACTCACCTCCGAAAAGCCACCACCTCCACCCAGCCACCCAGCTCGGCCGGCACCGCAGCCCCGGGGCCGGGCTCCCCGAGGGAGGAGGAGCGGCCGATGGGAGCGCGGAGCTCCCCCGAGCACCAAATCCCTTCTGCTGCTCCCTCCCACCTTCTGCAAGACGAGAAAGCGGAACGCAGCTTTCCTGCCCTCTCTCCTTATTCCCGCATCTCTGGCACCTTTCCTCCAGAAACTTTCCAGACTATCCTAGAGCAGCACTGTGACATCCTCCTGATTTGGGGGAGGCAAATCCCTGCCGAGCACCCCCACCGCACACAGAAAGCCTCCTGCCATGCTGCCCCTCGCAGAAAGCGATGCTCTGCATCCCAAGTCATGCTGCCAGGTAAAGAGGGCAGCGAGCCCACCGCTATCCCGGTTATCCCTGTGCCCCTGGGATGGATGGGGTGTGGTGGGAGCCACGGCTCTCCCCAAAAAATTCACGAGAGGAAATGTCAGCTCATTTCAGGGCACGAAACAGTGATGCAAGTGAGGAATACAAGCCTCTCTCTGTCAGCTGCTCCTTAAGCCCTGGCAGGGAAGGTGCTTTCAAGGGAAAGCTCTGAAGGACCAGAGGTTTCCTCACCTCTCTCCATCTCCTCCAGCTAGAAAAAGCAGAGATGAGACAGGTGCAAGCCTTCCCCACAGCATGCTCCCCTCTTAATATCCCACTAATTTAACAAAGAGGGTTATATCCTTGTCCGAGGGGTGGGGAAGGAAACCACCCAGCAGCCTGAGATGGTTTCTCCTGGATTCCTCTCACCAGGGATCAGGCTTTCTTCACAGGCCCCGGGATGACAGGGATGGCTCCATCCCAGTGTCACACCTTCCCTCTCCACACAAAGAACCTTTGCTTCCTCCTTCCATCGCTGTTTGCCTTGGGGGGTGATTAATCCCAAGGGCTCAGGGCAATCAGCAGCCAAACCAAATGCACTTGAGGCCACAAAATTCACCTTTGGCACCAGGGTCTTTCCAGAAGCCCTGAATCCACCAGAGCAGCCAACATTGCTACCTCTGACAAGGAGCATTTTCATTTAGATCTGTGAATTATAGGATCCACTACCAAGGTTAAACTCTCCCTGCGGAGCTCCTGCTAAAGCACTTCATGGCACAGCATCAGCCCCGGGCTGTGGAAACGAGGATGAGGATGTTCAGAGCTGCCTGGGGGTTCCAGAAGGATCCTGCAGGCCTGGATGAGCAGGAGACTGCGATACCTTAGAGCACATCAGCCAGGCAGGATCCTGGTGGATCCCAGCTCTTGCCCTAAGCTGGTCTTTCCAGCTCGACTGGAAGAGCCAGGAGCTGGATTGCTGCCGCTCTTCCCGGGGTTGTTTTCCCTGCCATGAGCCGATGCAATCGGTTGTTCCCAGCCCAAGATCCAGAAAATCCCATCACGGTTCCAGCTCCCAGCAGGTCAGGAGCCGCCGTCTCCACCACTCGCCGCAGGCAGCTCAACCCATCCGGCAGCTGGGCCCAGCAGGAAATCAATGTCGCATATCCCAGACCCCTCAAGAACGAGCACAGGTCGCAAAAACAGACCGGATTTTGCTCCTTTCCTTCTCCAGCTGTGTTGCTGGCCTCAGTTTCCTGTCCTGCCTATCAGTTTAATCACTTAAATAACAGTTTCCAAATCTGAGGAGGAAAAAGGCACCTTCTGCCCACTCACCAGCATCTCCCTCCAGGATGCTCATGGCTTTGGGCAAAAGAAAACAAAAACCCAATGGGCACATCCCCTCCTGTGTTAATTCTGCCAGCCAGAACTGGCCCTTTGAGGGGCTCAGCCCCAGTGCAGGAGGACCCTGGCAGGAACGGATATTCCAGAGGCAGGAGGAGACACACACAGGGCAGGGACAAATTCCTCCTGTCACCATCCTCTCCATCGAGGAGCAAATCCCCCCGGGGCTGTTAAAATAGGGGAGGGGGAGATGGAGACGAGCCTCTCGCCCTTGCTCCTGCCAGACCTGCAGCGAGGCAGCCGTCCGTCCGTCCGTCCCTCGGTGCTCCATCGCCGGCGCCAGCCTCCCTCAGTTAAAATTACCTCCCGAGGGGGGAGAGAGCAAAAGCCAGGCTGGGAGGGGAATAAAATCCAGGTGAGCTCATCCTCCTCCAGAGAAAACGTCTCCAGTTGGCAGGAGCAAGGTGTTTCCAAGCCTAGCACATCCCTCACGTCACCCCAGTCGCTATGGCCCCGGGACCAGCAGCTTATTCATTCTGCAAGTATTTAATGGGAGATAATCCAGCTGCTTCCCAACCATCCTTTGGCCGAGCCAAAGGTGTAATTCCAGTGTGGGAATTACACTTTGGGAAGAGGTTTCACTGATGGTCATCCCAGTGGATGCTCCCTGTCCAAGACAGCACGAAAGGGCCAGCACCAGCAGAACTCTCATCTTCCAACCCCGTGTTTCTTTAATTCTATCAATAATTTATTAAATGTATTAAACTATTTTATTAAAAATAAAATAATTTAATAAACCTATTTCTATCAAATCCCTGAGAATGGCAAGAAAAGCAGAGCTGCCCAGCCAAGCCGGATTATCCAAAGCAGCGACCGACCTAAAAATAAACCACTGCTATTTAAGGATGAGCCTCCCACAATAACCATCCCCCACCCCAAAAAAAAAAATAAAAGGAAAAAATAGACATATTCCCAAGATGGGGCGTCGAGCATCACCCACCACACCAAAAAAAGCCTATTTTGGGTCCATCTCCTAGCACAGGTGGTCTGCACTTCCAAGAGAACAGCATCCCCAGGCTTTAGTGCTGCTGATTTCCAGACACCCCATGCAAATAAATAATTAAGATTTAAAGCTGCGTTTGCATAATACAGATAATCTGTCGATTTAACTTGTAAATGCAGAGGGGATTATGCAGCAACGTTGTTAATTAGGCAGCAAAGGGGCCGGGGAAGCCCCAGCTCCAGGGCAGATGCCAATGGACCACCAGGATGCAGAAGAAGCCAAAATGTGCGGGGGGCGCGGGGCTTTGGCAGTGGGGTCTGGTCCTGGGGCGGGTGCTGTGCTGTTGGGGCTCCAAAACCTTGTGTTGATCCATATTTTAACTGGAAATCCCCCCCAGCTCCCCCAGCCCTTCCCACCCCTCCTGCACCACCCAAGCCCTTGAGGGCTGCCGTCACCCCACAAGAAAAAAGGCAGTGGAAAAGGAGCCCGGGGTAAGATTTCTGAGGACAAATCTCATCTTTTCATTACATAAAGAGCCTGCTCTGACAGCCGAGCTCTTGGCCACCCTCGCCTCTCCCACCCCAAATACCAGACCCCGCCCAGGAGTGAAACCTGTTGAGCCCGAATATGCCCGAACAGACAGTTCTTTGTGATTCTTTTTTTTTTCTTCAGTCTATTTTTTGGTATGGGAGCAGCACTGGTGATCGCACAGGGATGGGCTCCAGGACTTCCCAGCCCTTGGCACCGCTCCTGATGCCTTGTTCAAAGGCAGCACCACATTTAACCCCTAAAACCCCTCACTGCCCTTCATTTCTGACACCATCCCACTTCCCACACCCTAGTCCTGCTCAGTCCTGCATCCCCAAAGTTCACTTGCATCCCCCCTCTCTGCATCTCCCTCACTTCTCACTTTCCACCTCATTTTCCCCCTCAGTGCTTCAGCATTTTCCTCCATTCCCAACACAGACAGGTCTGACAAAATCCCACCCACAGGCCTGAGCCCAGCAGAGCTGCTGTGCTGGGGTTTAATCCCCATCCAGGGGTGTTTCCCGATCCACGGTGGGAATGCTGCGCTGGCTGGAGCATCTGCAAAGCCTCAGAGCGGTGTTTAAGGCTCCTCAGCTCTTGCTCAGCACTCTCCTGCCTCAGTTTGCTGTCATTTTGGGGCTCAGGGAAGCTCTGCCCCATGCAGGCACCAAACCCCAAACTCCAGCCCAGCTCATTTATCTCCATTTTAAATGAAATTTAAAAAGCAGCCGATGTCGCAAGCAGCTCAACCCCTGACGGAGGATCCACCCCGGGGCCCCGGCTTGTGCAACACCACGGGTGAGTTCCAACCTCCTGCCACTGGCATCAGGCTCTGGTTAAAAAATTAAGGCTCGGCTTACTCAGCCTGGCCGGATATGGGGATGTCGAATCCGGCAGGGAAAACTTGGGCGGGCTGGGGGAGACATTTTGCAGGGGGAAGAGCCGGAACAGGAATGGCATCTGGAAGCGATTGAAGGCAAGGAGCCTCTCCCTGGCGCAGCAGGGAATTCCAACAGCGTGAGCTCAGGTTAAAGCCTCCTTCACAGACCCAGAATTAAAGAGAAGAACCAAACTTCAGCACAGATATGTGTTTTTAAACCTACAAAAATCAAGGGAAAGGAAGCCAGCTTCCTGCTTGGTCCTACCCGGACGTGGTTTGGTAATCTAGAATCATTCTGGCTTGTAATAAAAAAACCCCAAAACTCCAAAAAGGAGCAGATCTTTCCATAGATTTGTGGATCTAACTTCTGGTGTGGTGTCAGGAGTCTTCCTTCAGCACTACACCATCCATCCCTTGGGACCACTGCATCCCCCCTCCGAGCATCCCTTGCCAGCACGGGCTGCATCCCACGATGGTCCAGGAGCATCCCAACATCTCAGGATGGCACGGAAGAGCCGATGGACACAGCCAGCCTAGCTTGGACCTCTGTGAGGAGCTGCTGCACTGGGGAGTCCCCAACCCCTTCCATCTTCCCTAAGTCAAGGGATGGGGAGCAGCAGTTGGTCAAAGCCAGCTTTGCTGGACAGCCCAGCAGAGCAGTTTATGGCAGGGCAGATCTGCATGGGATGGGCAAACTCCATCCCCATCCCGCTGCTTCGGCCCCATCTCACAGTGAGCACCCCAAAAGCAGCACTGGCTGCAGCCCAGCCCTGCTGCCACACACCTCCCTGGCATGGCTGTGCTGATCTGTGCCCATCCCTTGCTGATCCGTGCCCATCCTGTGCTGATCTGTGCCCATCCTGTGCTGATCTGTGCCCATCCCGTGCTGATCTGTGCCTATCCTGTGCTGATCCGTGCCCATCCCGTGCTGAACCCTGCCCATCCCGTGCTGAACCCTGCCCATCCCGTGCTGATCTGTGCCCATCCTGTGCTGATCCGTGCCCATCCTGTGCTGATCTGTGCCCATCCCGTGCTGAACCCTGCCCATCCTGTGCTGATCCGTGCCCATCCTGTGCTGATCCGTGCCCATCCTGTGCTGATCTGTGCCCATCCCGTGCTGATCTGTGCCCATCCCGTGCTGATCCGTGCCCATCCCGTGCTGATCCGTGCCCATCCTGTGCTGATCTGTGCCCATCCTGTGCTGATCTGTGCCCATCCCTTGCTGATCTGTGCCCATCCCTTGCTGATCTGTGCCCATCCCGTGCTGATCTGTGCCTATCCTGTGCTGATCTGTGCCCATCCTGTGCTGAACCCTGCCCATCCTGTGCTGATCTGTGCCCATCCCTTGCTGATCTGTGCCTATCCCGTGCTGATCTGTGCCCATCCTGTGCTGATCTGTGCCCATCCTGTGCTGATCTGTGCCCATCCTGTGCTGATCTGTGCCCATCCTGTGCTGAATCCTGCCCATCCTGTGCTGATCTGTGCCCATCCTGTGCTGATCCGTGCCCATCCCGTGCTGATCCGTGCCCATCCCGTGCTGATCCGTGCCCATCCCGTGCTGATCTGTGCCCATCCCGTGCTGATCTGTGCCCATCCCGTGCTGATCCGTGCCCATCCTGTGCTGATCTGTGCCCATCCCGTGCTGATCTGTGCCTATCCTGTGCTGATCTGTGCCCATCCTGTGCTGATCTGTGCCCATCCCGTGCTGATCTGTGCCCATCCCGTGCTGATCTGTGCCCATCCCGTGCTGATCCGTGCCCATCCCGTGCTGATCTGTGCCCATCCCGTGCTGATCTGTGCCCATCCTGTGCTGATCCGTGCCCATCCTGTGCTGATCTGTGCCCATCCCGTGCTGATCTGTGCCCATCCTGTGCTGATCTGTGCCCATCCCGTGCTGATCTGTGCCCATCCTGTGCTGATCTGTGCCCATCCTGTGCTGATCTGTGCCCATCCTGTGCTGATCTGTGCCCGTCCCGTGCTGATCTGTGCCCATCCTGTGCTGATCTGTGCCCATCCCGTGCTGAACCCTGCCCATCCCTCATCCCGTGCCCATCCTGTGCCCATCCCGTGCCTCAGCCCAGCCAGGAGGAGCAGCAGCTGTGGCTCAGAGGACTCCAGCAGACAGCAGAACACATCCTGGAGAGCAGCCGCAGCCTGTGCCAGCCCCAAACCGCACCGAGCATCCGCCAATCCAAAGGAAAACCAGGATGGAGAGCAGCTCCTTTGGTTTTTCCTGTTCCCTGACAGCCAAATGCCTTTCTCCTTCCTCCAAGGAAACTTTCCAGCCCAACCCCAGTCACATGCAAGGGGTCAGCAGCTGGGAAAGCAAGAGATTAACAAGTACTGGGTTTTTTTTCCTCTTCCCTCCCAAGAAGACAGGGTTTTCCTAGAAAAAGCTCAATAGACACGAGGATTGCAGCTGAAGGACAGAGAAGTGTGAAAGAAAAGTGACGGGAACTTAAGAAACACCGAAAAAAGAGAACCAGAAGTTGCAACAAGCAGCATGAAAGCATCAAATCATTTCCTTTCCTCACTGTAAAACCAAAACCACTCGTGAAAGAGTCCCTGGGGGCAGCGTATGGGGAGGTCCCAGCCTGGAATGGGTAGAGTGGGATGGGATCCCAGGGGGATCTCAGAGAATCCAGGATGCCAACCAACCTCTGCAGGAACACAACCACATCCCTGCTCCTTACAAAGCCATCATGCTACATCCAGAGGAAAAAAATGAAAAGGGAAAAATAACATCAAATAAATCTTTTTTTTAAAAAAAAAAAAGAAAAAAGCACAATAGGGAAAGCTGTGGAGAAGCAGATTCCATGCTGCCAGCCTGCATCAGCTCTGGAATATTCAAAGCTAAAGCAATGGGACCATCACTTCATCAAAGAGAATAAGCAACAGAATACATGGGATTTAGAGATATTGCCAAATAATTAATTAGCAGGATTCAACCTGAGAATTGCTGCCAGCTAAAAACCTCTGAACACAGGCATGGGGAGGGCACTGGTCTCAGCATTCCCACATCCTGCAGCCTGGCATCCACCTCTGATGCTGGTTGCAAGAATGGGGATGACACAAGCTATAAAAATACAGGCTCGTAGACATTGCTACAGCTGCTCCAGAGTTTGAAATGGATGTTTTCCCTCCAGGGTGGATGCTCCAGGAGGATTCTCCAACCCCAGCTGTGGAACACACTCTACTTGCAGATCTCCATAGCGGACATCCCTTAAAATCAGTGTCCACAGACAGTTCCTCCTTTTATCTTTACATTTGCAGAGGCATTACTCCTCAGAATTCAGTGCCTTGCTGGAGCAGCTGCTATTAACTCCCTCCCTGAAGCTGGATGAGCAAGCATCTAATGATGCAGATAATTAGGGACAGGGGTTAGGGAGAGTCCAGCAAAGCATGTTGGTCCCATCCTACAGCTTTTAGCAACATGAGGAGCTCATTAAACGTTGGGCACATCGGTAGCAGCCAGGGTAGGAAGAGGACACTTAAACCATCACTGAGCCCAGGTTCTGGCCTGACTGGGGTGCCTGTCCCACAGACATCCTCGGTGGAGACAGCTGGCAATGCATCACCTGCCTCCAGGAGCATCCACAGGGACAGCCCAGCAGAAAAGATGGGGAAATTCAGCAGAGCTTCCCCAAAAGCTCCACCACGAAACTTTATTCAGCTCATCTCACCAAGAGATGGAGATCAGACTTGCCAAGCAGCCAGCATCAACCCACCAGGCATCACCCTATTGATCCAATGGGAGAGATGGTGTCTGAGCTGAGGAACACAAATAAAACACCCAGAGCAAGAATTTTCCTTTGTTCTCCACTCCCCAGAGCAATAAAACACCACTGGTTCACCCTGCAAAGACCTGACATGAAAAGATCAACGGGGAAATGTCCAGCTGGTCCTTTTCCTGCTGGTCTCGGGGCAAGCATCCTCATCTCTCCCTGGAATCAATCCTGTCCCGTGGGAGAAGGGAGCTCCAGAGTGGGATGGGACAGGGTTTGTCCTGCACCAACACGCCCAGATCCCGCTGCCAGCAGCTCTGTCCACAGCAGCATTGGGTGAGAGACCGGCAGGGACCCCTCCTACTCCTTTGGGATCTCCAGGCTACCAGAGCACATCCATCAACCAGCCAGAGGATGCTCAGGGATGGGGAAAAAAGGCTCAGACCACTGAAATCCTCCTCAGCCCGTTGTTCCGCAGGGGAGCGATGCCGTCCTGAGCTGCACACGGGACATGTCCTCCCCTCCCAGGGCCCCCGGGAGGATTTTCCCTTCCTTGCTTCCCCCGGCTCGCAGACCCATGGCAGCGAGCCCAGCCGCGCTATGGGGAGATGCCCGACTCCTTCCCGGGGCTCCGGGGGTGGGATGTCCTCCCCCGGGGGTGGCCGTGGGCAGGAGCGATGCCAAAGGCCGTCTTTTCCCGGCGACATGGGGAGGTTTGTTTTGCCGGGAATGGGGAGACAGCAGATGGAAGGGCTCTGGGAGAGCGGGGGTTTTCCTCTCGCCGCTGCCCACGCTCACACTCTTCAGGCGCTGATTAATTGTGTTAATTAGAAAAATAATCATAATAATTATTTTTCAAAACCCCCACGGAACGTAGAAATAAAGCCACTTTCTCGCTTTCCGACGTGCCGCGCTCGCCAGGACAGCGATGCCAAAGGCGTGGGATGCTGTCGGGGTGAGCGGGGAGCGCCCCCGATGCTCAGCCTGCCCCCCTGGCAGCCCTGCCCGGAGCCCCCGGCCGGGCAAAGCCCCTGCCCTGCGCCCCCCAGCGCGGGGAGCCCGCTCCCACCCCTCCAGCCCCCAAAAAACACCGGCGCTTTGCTTCCCAGCCCTCAACACCCCCCGACCCGCAAACCCTCCTTGAGCCGGGGGCACGGGGGGCACGGGGGGCACGGGGGGCACCGGGGGGCACCGGGGGCACGGGGGGCTCCGGGCGCGGACTCACCATGGGGCGGGCGGGGGCCGGAGCGGCGGAGGATGCGGGGGGTGGGTGCGGGATGCGGGGCCGGCCCGAGGGGCGGGCGGGGGGCGGACACGCTTGCGCACAGCGAGGGATGGGCGGCGGAGGGAGGAGGAGGAGGAAGGAGGGAGGGAAGAGCATCCCGGGAGCTGAAGGCGCCCGATCCTTCATCCCCGGCACGGAGAGGCGGGGGGAGGGAAACAACGCCCTCCCCGTGGCCTTCGGACCCCCCCAAAAATCATCGGGCAAAAAGCAACCCCCAACCCGAAACCTGCCAGAATTGGTTCACGGCAAAAATTCTGGGGGGGTGGGCAAAGCCCATCCTGCTGGAGATTTACACTGAGCCAGGGGGTTTGCACTGTTCCCTCATTGAAACCCCATGAGATGACACACAAACGCCCTGGGGATGGCTTTCCTTAAAATCATCTACTAATATTAAGTATTTTTCTTTTTCCTGAAAAGACATTAATCCTCACCACAGAAATGCCCCATGTCAGGCCACCTCACTCTCCCAAGGGATTCCTTTTCCATCCCACCCCACAATACACAAAATTAGCAGTCAACTTTTGAAGGTTTTTATTATTCTCCTCAGAACTATTTTCTTTTTTTTTTTTTAATTTTATTAATTTCTGCAGCCTCACACTCATCCTTCCTGCTCAGGGTGAGTTTTGCAAATCCCTGAGACAACATGTCTGGTGCCAATATAAATTGATAAAGTACCTGTTGAGCTGACACACCTGATTTTGCCAAGAGAACTACATCAATATTTGAAGAGAATCCTTGTCTTGTTCCTCATCCTCTTTAGGCTGGGGTTCCCTTGCCATTAACAAGTGGGGCAGAGTTTTACCCGTGGTGACAGGCAAACTCGTTGTAATTAGGTTTTAATTGCCACGGGCTTGTAGACAATCTGGGATAATTAGTGGGGCCACAGCTCGGCAGGGATTTGCTTGAAGGACATTTTGACCCTTCAGTCTCATGGGTTCCACTGCTTGGTTTATTGCATCTGAAAATAATAAACAGCATTCAGTGAAGCTCCAGCAATAATAATGCATCCCAAATGTCTATTTTTGCTGTGGCCCCAAGACAGAATATTAAAAGAGGTTGCAAAGCTTCGCTTCCCAAGATCTTCTCAGTCCCCAGCAGCTGCTGGTGATGATGGATGGGCTCGTTTTGGGGTGATGCTCTCCACCCCCAGCATCCCCCCATAGCCCAGGGCAACATCAACAGGACTGGGAGCAGAATAAAAGCCCTTGCAGAGATGCAAATCCAGGATCAGGGATTAACCTGGACCTCTGTGCCAAGAGGTCACAGTGCTGTGGCTCAAGCATCACCAAGGTTTGGGGAAGCAATGGTGGTGATCACATACGAAGTGCTGGACACCAGCTGTGTCCATCCTGCAGAATCTCAGAACACCTGCTCGCATCCATGGAGCAGTCACAAGGTACCTGTGTTGCCTTGGGTGGACACAAAATCCAGCCAGGAGCTTCCTGTGGCCACCTCAGCCTCAGCAGACAGCAGGGGTTTAAAGCTCACCAGAAAATGGGAATAAATTTGCTGCCATAGCAGAGTGCCAGGAGTCTTTGCTGGGCTTTTTGTCACTGTTAATGACTACACCCTGCCCTAATATTTAACTTACAAAGGATAAATTGCCAGTTGGATTAATTCAGCATGATGAGCACTGAGTAATTTGGAGAAGAAAAGAGGGGGAAAATGCTGGCTGTTTGAGAAGTGAATTTGTAACAAGCTCTGAACTCACACTGACAGAAGGGTTTGGGGAATGCTGTGGCTGCCCAGTGCAGGACAGGACTGGTGTCCTGCCCCACCAGGGCGTGGGCAGAGGCTGTGCCATCCATCACACCACAGCCAAAATGCTCCCAAAAGGGTGACAAGGCCAAAGCAGGAGCCAGACGAGCAGGATCTGTTCAGAAAGCAGGAAGGGGATGCCCTCAGCCAGGCTCGCAGCATCTGCTCCAGAGGGACAAGAATGTGGCGATTCATGCCCAGCACAAGCTGGCTTTGTCCTGGGTCACCTCAGGCTCACCCCTCCTCAAGCCTGGGAATGCCATCTGGCTTTGCAGGCCCAGCCTCAGGACCTCCATTAATCCTTTGAAGGCTCCAGATCCATCGGGATGCTCCCCCCTGACCCCTTCTTTTGGGACAGGTAGAGACAGCCTCCATCCCTGGTCCCCCCTGTTCTCCAGTGCAGTATCCCAGGAAAATGATTTGTCCAGCAGGAGCCAGGCAGATGGTCTGTGGAAGATGAGCTGCTTGGTTGTCTGTCACAGCCCTCTGAGAGGCTGTTTTCAAGACTGAGGGTGTTTTTTCAATACCTGAGGACCAGGGAGGCTTCCTTGGAGACAGGATGGACTTGTGTGTTTTTTAACTGTCTCCATTTCTGGACTGGCCTGGGTGGAGGTAAAATTGGGAAGTTTCCTCACCAAAGGAGACCAAGCTCCCCCTTGGCAGAGAAAATCCTTTGGTACGGAAAAAATATCATCCCTGTCCCTTAGCAATTTAAAACTTAGGGAAGGGGAGAGCCATGGGACAAGGCAACCCTGCTGACCATGCCCAGCTCCCCAAATCAACTGCTCTGCTCTGCTCTGCTCAGGAAGTGGGTAGAGCAGAAACAAGAGGGAAAGGCTCCTGCAGCAGTTGACTGCAACTTTCTTACTATGGATTGCACCTCTAGACTCCAATAATATGGAAAATACCTCTAAGGTTATCAAGCCCAACTGTTCACCCAGGAAATGTGAATTCCTGCAGAGAAATAAGGGAAGGTGGCTGTATCCAGTTGCTCTGCCTCTCCCTTCTGCTGAAAGGCACCAGGGAGCTGCTTGACCTGAATATTTATAAATGGGATGAGCAGAGCCCCAGGGCAGCTTCAATGATGCCACTTTGCTCCAGCCAGCTCCAGGCTGCACTCTGGCAGAGCCAGCAGGCTGGAAAAAATAAATCACATCTGGGTTTTCCCCCATCAGCAAAAAAAACCCTCTTAGAGCTTAGGGTGTGGAAAGGAGCAAAGAATTGGGGTAGCAGCAAGATGATTCCTGCAATTACATCCCTGGTTACCAACCAGAAACCAGAGCCGTTTTTGGCACCAAGAACTCATGAAGTTTTCAGAGGTTGGTGCTCATTGGAGAAGCTGCCAGGTTAGCAGTCTAACCAATGGCAAGCTCCCTGCATACAGAGAAATTGGGTCTTTCACCACAATGGATCATTGAATCCAACTCCTGGTACTTTCCTGTCCTGCCACCACCTTAGCAGAAGGAAGAGCACTATTATTTATTTTTGGGGGGCTTTAACCCACAATTCTTGCAAACCCTTGAGCAGCCTCTGTCAGAAAGGGGCTGCCCTGCTCACGAGGCTGTGTCAGACACAGATGATGAAGGAGCAGCAGAGGGGTGATGGCTCTCGGGCTGGGGATCAGGCAGAACACAGCACTTGTCTCCACACAGCCAGACAGGAAGGGTGAGGACTCGGGTTAGTCACTGGAGTTCTTTGGAGCAAGGCACCCCTCCCTGCTCGAGGAAAGCAACAATCTCACTCCCAAGGGTAAATCTGTAGGAAACACATGACACTTTCTGAGGACAGCAGGGCTTTTTTGACCTGTCCAGCTACCTACTGCCCTATATGGGCTGACATCTGGGTGGAAAAAATAGAGACACACAGCCACTCCCACCCAAACCCCTCTGCTCACTGCATCCCACAGGTGCCCAGTCTGAATTAAAACCCAACACACTCAAAGGGGTTTATTCAATCAATATTTTAATGGACTTGAACAGACAACACGGTTTCCATAGCAAAGGATCATCAGCCCCACCTTGTACAAAAACAGAGCTTAAAAACATAAGAGGAACACAACCTTAGAAAAAAAAGCCCCAAAATGGGTATTTATTTAAAAAAAAAAATTATACAAAAGCCTCTGCCTCCTCACACTTTTCCTGCCTCCTGAAATTTCTTAAACAGGGGCTCATCAGCCCGCAGGGGGAAGGTCAGAGCCCGTTTCTGGTAGTACATGGAGTCCATGGCCAGGTTGTCAATGACATCAGCCAGGAGATGGGCTCTCTCCACGGAGCTGCCCGGTGCGTCGTAGCCCAGGGCGGTGAAATGCACGTGCAGGTGCTGGTAGGAGGGCTGGTAGTGCAGGTAGATCCGCAGCTGGGAGCCAGACACGCCAAAGCGCTTCACTATGGCCTCCTGCAGAGGGGAAACAGAGATCAGCACCAGCAGAACCTTGGGATGGATGGGAAAGAGCAGCCCTGGGTGGCAGGGAAGGCAGAGAAAGGTAAAAGGGAGCTCAGCTCCTCACAGCAAGGGGAAGGGGGAAATTTGGAAGGACAGAGCTCTTCCCCACCCTCCATTTCAGCCTCTGCAGGGACAGAGCAAGGCCTCCAGCTGCCCCACTTTTATGTCTCCACGATGGGATGTGCTAGCCACCCCTATCATTTTCCCTTTCACCCTTATCACTCCAACTCATTGGAAAAGTAACAGGGATCCGTTACCAGCCAGTGTAATTAAAGCTATCAACAGCAATGGCAAACTCCAGCACACTGGCTCTGCTCACTGCAATCCCCTGACTAATCTCTTAATTAATCTCCCACCTTCCCTAGTGCAATTACTTTCCAAATTCTAACACAGTGAAGGAAAGAGAAACTACTGCACATCCATCTCCCAAAGACACCCTGCAGAAAAACACACCAGCCGGTGAGAAGAGGCAAGGGATCAGGACAGGGTTGTTAATATGAAGAGCTCACTGCTAACAGGAAGTGTAGAGGATTCCTACAGCACCTGGATGTGGCGTGATCTGGGGAAGGTGCTGATGGAGAGCAGCAGCCAGGGTGTCTGGCACAGCCCTGTTTCATGACTTATCTCCTGAGGAGTGGTCCCCAGGCAGATGCTGTGCCAGAAAACCCAGGGAGTGCCTTTGCAGAGACAGCCGAGCTCTCCCTGGCCCAGGCAGCGTGGGACCAGCCTCACACTCACCTTCCCTTCCTGCAGGACGTTCCTCAGCAGCGGGAGGTGCTCAGCTGTGAGATCCCTCAGAGATTTGATCTCCCGGCGGTGCACAAGGGCGATCAGGTACAGATCATCCAGCTGCAGAGACACAGGAGGGGATGGAGGGGACACAGAAAGAGGCAGCAGTGCTTTGGACCTGACACACCATTCACAGCTTCCCAGGCTGTTATATAGGGATCCTGGTGCCATACAGGAATACTTGTGCTGCACAGGGAGAGTTGTGCCATACAGGGATACTTGAGTTACACAGGGATTCTTGTGCCACACGGGGATATTTGTGTTATAAAGGGATATTTATGCCACATGGGGATATTTGTGTTATAAAGGGATTCTTGTGCCATACAGGGATACTTGTTCTCAACACCCACACTGGGCTGAATCTCCCAGTACAGGATGTGCTCACCCACAATCCCACTGCACCTCAAAGCATCATTTCTGGAGAATCTGAGTTTTGTCCAGAAATGACCAGAAGAGAACAGCCTCATCCCAACCCGTAAACAGTGGGATCACAAATACCTTCTCAGCTTTAGAGGCAGATGGAGTGACCAGCCCTCTCCCACTGTGAGCACTGCACTCAGTGCTGCCCTTCCACCTTCACATCTTCCTGAGCGACTCAAAAATGCTTTCTCTGTGTGACTGAGGCTGGAGACCAGGTGCAGGCACCCACCCAGATATGTGGGGTCACTAAACCCCTGCCAGCACACCCCATGCACACCCCACAGGTCTCTCAGTGATGGTTGATCTGCGGCATGCTCAGATGAGCATTTACAGTGAACGACAGTGGCTGAAACTGAAGATTTCCCCAGTGATAAGCTCTCTATTTTTCCACTGTGCAAATAACTGGCCACTTTTGAGTCACATCAGTTCTATAAATAACAACTTTCAAGACCTAATTGTTCACTGTACAAACCCAGGGCAGTTAAAATATGTCCCTTGAGCAGCTCTCAGACAGCCCTTTGGCATTCCCCGAAGCGCTCAGCACGTTCAATGTTTAACATGACACAAAGCTGCGGATCATTACACTTTAAAAAAATAAAAATCCCAGTCACCTCCAGCTCTGTTAGTGACTTTATGATATAAACACTGGAAAGCAAAGGGTTTGGATATTTGAGATCGAGCAGATCTCTCCAGGGCTATGAGAAACACAATGCAGCTCTTTGGAAATAGATGCTTGTCTCAAAGGATGCTCTCAGGACCCTTCGCAGGGCTCCTGAATTCAGCACAGAGCTGTTCCTGCAGCCAGCCCTAACAGCCATGATCATGGTTCCACTTGATTCCCATGCACAGCTCCAGAAAAAGACAGTGTATCAGCTTGTGCTCTTTGGCTCCAGGCTGGCTGTTGAGAGGAAAAGCAAACAGCTCTTCTTAGAACAACATCTGCATGTTGCTGTTTGAAACAAATAAGCCTGTTGCTAAAAAGGCCTGGAATGATGTCATGCCAGGCATCGCTTCAGGCTACGCCTCAGGGCTCCTACAGATTTGAAACCAACTCAAAAGATGTGGAAGAAAAAAAACACACGAAAAAATGTAAAATAAATAAATAAATAAATTTTAAAACAGCCCAAGAAACCAATTCAAATTATTATCAAGGTTGGGCAGCAGCACCCAGAAGGCTGAGGCCAGCAGATTTCACAGTGCTAAAGAGAAATTTGTTCCCATCCATTAGTCTGAAATAATGGAGGTGAATTCACAGGATCTGTAGGCCAGGGACTAAAGGAGTGTGAGGCCACACTGCTGAAAGGACTTCTGAGGGAGGGCTCAGAGAGTCCTGCTGGGAGCTGTATCTCACTGCCCTGATTTCATTCAGCAGCCCTGCCTGCCAGGTGGGATGTGGCAGAAGGAACCGGTGTTCCTGGGCTGTCACGATCAGCTCTGGCTCAGTGCCAGCCACAGCCAAGAAGAAATTCCTTGGCTCAAAGGCAGCCTGGATGCTGCCTGGCCTGCCTGGGAAGGAGATCAGCAGTGCAAAGGGCCTGGATAGCCCCAGGGACGACTGGGGTGCAGACAGCAGCCCAGCAGCTATGGAGAAGTCCAGAAGATCCTGTTCAGCACTCCAAGAGGCAACGGGAACATGGAGAAACCTCCCCTAAGGACAAATCCTACCACTGAGGCACTCCCTGACCATGCCAGCTGGGAGATGTGGATCCAGCAGGTCTCTAGAGAAAGCCAAAGCCCAAATTTTAGCCCATCTATGATTTTAGCCCAATCCCCATGTGAGTTGCAAAGCTTGGTTGCAGCACACAAGGATTTCCAGCAAGGCTTGACTCACAGCCAGGAAAGGGACAAGATGCTGCTTGCTTTAGGATCCCCAAATATTGCCCCACTGGGAGGGCACTGAACAGGGCACATCCTACAAGCTGGATATGTAT
The DNA here is from genome assembly GCF_971803275.1 of Cyanistes caeruleus. Taxonomy (NCBI): domain Eukaryota; kingdom Metazoa; phylum Chordata; class Aves; order Passeriformes; family Paridae; genus Cyanistes; species Cyanistes caeruleus. The sequence goes on from NC_141723.1 coordinate 1,685,244, forward strand.
CCCCTGTGCTGCAAAATCTCATCAGGAAGAAGGTTGTGCCTCTGGTGATCAAATGGAAATTAGAGCTTAGTTACCACTCGACAGGGGATTTTTGGAGTCAGTGATGCGCCAGGAATTCACCGGGAGCAGACACCAGCCTGCAGGGACTCCCCGAGACAACTCAGTTCCGCACCACAAACAGCTGCTCCCTGCACAGACACAGGATGGAGCTGCCCACCAGCAGCCTTGTGTTCCCATTTTTTTGAGTTTTAATTTCTATTTCTAAGTCTTAATCATACAGCAACTCTCCCCACGTGCCCCCTGCAGAAGCATATGAGGATCAGAAACACAATGGGAACTTTTTTCGATGCCACCAACTTCAAGGGAAGGGTGTGTGTATGGAGCTACACCTCCCCAGATTTAAAGCATGAAAGGGAACCAGAACCAAAAGAATAATTCTCAATTTAGAATTACAGCCTGGTCTTAAAAATCACTTTCACCAAGTGGCCACTCCCACAAGGGGTAAAGCAGCTGCTCATCAGACAAGAACCATCTGCTTAACACTGTAGAGGAGAGTTAATTGAAGCAACCAAAAACAACACAGCTGCCTGGTTTGCACCTCAAGTCAAGGCTTGCAAAAAAACCAGACAAGTTCAGCAGAACAAATACACAGGATTTTGGTTTGGACACATCCTGACAACATTTGGGCAGATATGGACAGGTGGAAGTGAACCTAATAAATACATCTCAGCAGCAGAGAGAACAGCTTGGGCCTGCACCATCCCTGATCAGCTTGTGCTGAAAGGCGCTGGCAATGCCACCACTAACAGCAGTGTGCACAGAAACCTACTCAGACTCTCTCAGGATGCTCTTAGTAGTCTGAAAGTGGACATTTCCTCTGGATTACATTCTGACAGGCAGCATTAGAGGAGCAAACCAACCTGGTTTTGATTCCACTTTAAATCTGGAACCAGAACAAAGCCATTGGAAGGATCTGGGTTTTCATGGACAATTCTATCAGCCTCAGCTTTCTTCTCCAGGATATTATACACCCACTGAAAGAGAAATACATGATTTATAAATCAGCAGAGAATTAAAAAACCAACATCTCAAAGTGTATTTAGCCCAAGATGGATTACTGCACATTCTCTGCAACTGGAATATATTACAAAAAAAACCTGATTTCATTTGAAGATGACCAAATAATTTCTAATCAATTAGCCATAAAACACTTCACCAACCAATAAACTCCAGAATATTATGATCACTTCAGTAAAAAGCAGTGGAACCCAGCTTCTGTGGGGCTCAGCACACACCTCTTGCAGCACCATGGGGCTGTTTACATCTTTTTTACTCCCCAAGCTGCAGCAAAATCTTTACAAACAGGTCTGGGAAGGGAACTCAGCTGATTTTGTTCCCTATTCAAAGAGGAAGGAGCAGAGTTGGATGTAGCTCTGGCTGCTGGCAGCTCACTACAGGGATACGAAAGGCCTGTATTTTTTTGGGCAATACATGTCTCTTGGCTCCCTGGCTGATCAGAAAACAGCTCACCACTCTTCTTCTTCCACACTTAAGGTTCCAGCCTCCAGCCTGCCTGTAATCCCTGCTCTGGTTATCCCTCACTCCTCCTGCAAGGCAAAGCACCATTCAGAGAAGAGTTATGGAAATGGAGGACACCAGGGATAAGTGACAGACTAAGACCAGAGGAAAGTATCTTTGCTCTCCCTGGCTCCCAGCCTCAGTTCCAGCATCCTTTACATTTCCAAAATGCATGTTATGCTCTAGCTTAAGCCTAGCTTAACTACTGGGCTGGTAAGAGAGTCCTCAGCCACATCCCTGGAAGGTGGTAACACAAGGCAGCAGGAAATTGCTAAAGCTTGGAAGCTGAAAATGTTTGGAAACATCATTTTCCCTACCAATTATAGGCCTGAAATATTCTGACTGCCCCAGATGGGTAGGGAAGGTGTAGCCAGTTTCACAAATACACCAAATGAGCTGGGCTGGAGGTGCTGTGCACACCAGACACTCTGGGGGAAATCAATCAAGAGTTTAATTAATCTAATCAACACTTAGGATTGCTGCAAACTGACCTGAATACATCTGGAGGGAAAAAACTACTTCTTGTCCCTTGATCTGGAATTTTTTGCTTTAATTGCTATCTTTTCTCCTCAGCATCATTTTAGAGATTGGATTCTTCAAGCTATTCTCAAAAGCACAGCACAAGCTCACCCTGTTCCATAGCCCTGGGAGGAAAGTTCAGGGGGAAGCTCAGCAGAAAATGGACATTTGCCTTTTGCTGGGGTTTTCATGCCTGCTCTGATCACAAGTACCAAGCTATCAGTGCCCTCAATAAGGTCACTGATCAGATGAGCTGAATTTTAAACCCAAGGCTGCCTCGTGGTGGGCAGGTCCTTGGCTGACTGCTCCTGCTGCTCCCAGGACAAGCCCAGCAAGCAGAACACATGGCCAGAGACTGGCACCACAATAAAACCATTATCCTGAAAGCATCCATGCTTTGTATCCTCCAGCAGGAAACACAGACGCCTCTGTAGTCCCCTGGTATTTCTGTCACCCCTCACATTTCCCTTTCCACTTGGCAAAACCAGTTGGATAAAGACAAGGAACAGCATTATTAAATCCCGGAAGTCAAGGACTGACCAGGATTTCTCAGCAGATGCTCCTGATGGTCACCAGGAACATGTTTCCATGGACTGAAACCAGCTCACAAGCATTTGGGGGAAGAAGTAGAGTGAGAGCTCAAGCAGTTCCTGAAGGCAGCTGCTACACAGGAAACGTAAGAGATTTGGGAGCAAAAGCACAGCGAAAATATTCCACGAAGGCTGTGGCCTGGTGGAAACACATACTTGGCTTTCTCCAGCCAATAAATGCTGCAGTTTAAGGCAGCAGGAAAGATGGGGGAATGGGGGGCATCCAAGGCTCCTGGTTAGTTTTGGGGAGTTATTTTTAATGGAGAGCCTCAGCAGCCCCAGGATTTGGTTTATTCTCCCTTCTGCAAAGGCTGGCATGAATTGATCCCTACAGACTTGTATTCCCTTGCTCTCTAAAGGAGAAAGAGAGGAACAGTGAAAAAGGATAAGGCCAAGGAAAAAGCTGGGACTGCTTGGAGCAAGCAGCACACTAAAAGTAACAGTTTTACCACATGGAATATGGACTGAGGGGATGAATGGCAAGAGGAATGAGCTGTGATGCAGGAATGCAAGCACAATCTATGTCTTTCCATTTCCACAACAACCCAGAGACTCCTCAGAAGCCCAGCAAACTGCACCAAATGCCCAAGGAAGCCAACCTTGGAAAGGAGAAAAAAATTCAGAATTTCTCCAGAAACCTTGGGAAAAGGAACTTGAAGTACAGCTCCAAGGCAAACATTTTTCTGCAGAGCTGGAAAAGGATGTCCCAGCCAACCAAATAAGAGGGGACAGCACCACAGAGCTGGCAACTCAACCACCGGGGAGATGGGGCAGAACACTCCAGCCTGGCTTCAGAAAAGCCTTCTGGCAGCAGTGTTTTGATGAAGGACACCAAAGACATCATTGTCTGCAGGAGAGGGCATGGTACCCATACCTGGATGCTGAAGCTCTGGGACTGGATGAAGGGCAGGGTTATGTTCTTGTAATCCTCCCAGGTTTCACGGATGAGGTGCACTTCCTGACGGAGATATTTCTGGATGTGTTTCTCCGTGGCAGGATACACCACTGTGGCTTTGATCTCTAGGAACAAACACATTGACTGAACTATCACCCATGTTGCTTCCTTTAGTCCCCAACAAATTTTTCCCTTCCAAAAAATGCCACACCAAGACATTTTGAAGAGAGGGTGAGGGAGAATGGACATGGAAAGCAAACAAGTGCTTTAACCTCCTGCACTGCTGCTGCTTTTCTGGAGGAAGAAACTGCCAATGGCACAGCCAGGGCCTCTCCTTCCTGTTCAGGTGGAGGAGTTTGCTGTTTGAGTTTTTCCACACTCGCTCTTTCACGCCTATTAGCAACATTGGGGCAGAGGTGGGGCTCCCAGGGCAGTGTTTCTGTGCAGTCAACAAGCAGGACAGAAACATGACCCTGGGGACAGAGACACATCTTCTTCATACTTAAATTCAAAGCTCACAGGACGCACCCAGTAACTTCATCCAGCCACAAACCCAGATGAACTCCAAGGAGCAGCTTCTTCACAGGGCTCAGTCAGAGTGCTTGGCCTTGAGCCCCAAGTACAGGAGGCAAAAAAGTCAAGGGCACGGGGACAGATCCAGAGCAAGCAACATGAGCTGATAGGTCAACACAGCTCAGGATGAGCAAGGGGAAGAGGGCTAAGTGACCCTCTGCCCACAAAAAGCATTTCATCATTTACCCTGACAAAAGAAAGCATTTTCTGTTTGCTTCAAGATTAGAACTTTGCTGCACAATTTCTGTGGCATTAAACAGGATGCAAGTGCTCACCTTGTCAACCTGACAGCTGTGATGTTGGCAGCAGTAAATCCTACCCACAGGGCTAAAACACACGGAAAACATCCGTCTTTGGCCAAGATTGGATGTGAGATACAGAGCCTGCCACAGCTCCAAGGTGCTCCAAGGGCACAGGAGTGTCTTTTCCTTCCCAGCTGACTCAGAGGTGCTATAAACTTCAGTGCAGGAAGGAGAAAAGCCCCATGAGCCTGAGCAAACCCCAGGCAAACCAGACTGAGGTGAGTGACCAGGGCACTGTGAACACTGCAGTCTGTGCCCAGGGTCTGCCACAGAAAACCAGGGGCTGCAGATAAGGGGCACCAGAGTTGTGCTTCATGCCTTAAGTATGTATACAGGCTAGCTAGACACTGAATATAAACACCTACTTGTTCCCAGAGCCAGGATTTAGGATGGTTTGAGTCTTTTTTAGTTTTCTGCTTTCTGTTTTTTTCAGGTCAGCGCTGCACAATCTGAGAGACTCTGCCTTTTCATTCCATGCCAAACCCAGCTTAATGAAATCCACAGGAAAATGCTGGTAACATGAAATATGAAAATGCAAACCACAAGGGCAGTCTGGTCTGATTCCCACCATACACATGTTCAAACAAGGTTGTTTTCCAGGACTCAATTAGCACTCCTAGCAGGATGATGTAATACCAAAGAAAAAACACAAGGCTGTAGCTCTCCTCACTTAAAAAGATCAGCAAAGCACTGGGGAAAAAACAAAAAAGGCAAAAGATAAAATACCAAAGCCAGCCTCAGGCTGAAACTTTCACAATTTGATTTTATACCCCAAAAATAGAGCAAGAACTGCAGCAGAAGCCCCTCAGTGCTGGGTGGTGATAACCACAGTGCGTGGGGGTGCAGGAACTCACAATGCACCACCCTGGCACCTCCCCAGTTGGGGGGTGGCTGCTCATGGTGGGGAGAGAACTCAGGGTGTTTTAAATGAGAGATCATAGAACTCCTTAATGTGCAGCTGCAGCCGAGCAGATGTTTGGAAGAGGAGGCAGGGGAAAGACTGTGGTTCACTTATGGTTATTTCCCTTCTAAAGGTCTCATCAACCCCAAAATGCCCCAGCGATGCAAATTAGCATCAATCACTGCAGCCAGAAAGGCTTTTGATACCTGCTCAGAGCCTGACACAGGAGCCACACACAGGATGCAAAGTCACAGTTGAGCCTGGGCTCAGCTGCAAGAAACATGCACAGCGAGACCAGGCTCGCCCCAAAATCTTTCCAGTGCTGGCACATGGCCACGCTCTGGTTTCCAAGTCAGCTCCTGGCAGGCTCCGTGTGCACCAGAGCAGCACGTAGGCCGTGGGGCACCCAAAACCTGCCCTGGCCTGGAAACAGGAGTAGGGAACCGCTGGACACGTGATGTGGGTTTCTAAGCTGGCTGAAGCATCAGGAATTGTCTCTGCTCACATCTGAGTCACATCAGCCAGCCCGTTCCTGAATGGCCCGGGGCCACCACACAGCATCTGTGGTTTATTCTGGAACACAAGACTGACCATCAACTAACTGGAGGTTATAAAAAGTCAGGAGGTTTAATTGAAGGAACCTGGATGAGCAGGAGGCAGAGAACAACTGCCCAGGCTGGTCATTCTACAACAGGCATTTGAGGGGAAACACCACAGGGCTGGGAAACTGCCTGGGAGAAAAGGAGGCCCAGACTGACCAGGCACACACTTCTCCCCTCTCCTGCTAAAAACAAGAGAGGAAAACACAACCCAAGATAAAAGGAAAATCAGAACACCATCTGGGGAACTTAAGGGAAAAAGGGCTGGAGACAAATGCTTTCAGAAGGAGAGGACAAAATATGGGCAGAGAGAGCTCGTGCAGGTAGGAAAGGGCACACGAAGCTCACGAATGATGCCTCATCCCCCCCTTCTGTGCCACACTGTCCCCAGGCTCTGCCAAAATCCTCCTGCAGTCAGCACATCAGTGAGAAGAGGCCTCACACTCTCTTCTCCCATCCCACTGCAGCATTAACACCTACTGTCAGCTTGTTTTAGACAGCTTTAACCTGCCAGGGAGCCAGGAGAAGCACACAAGGCAGGCACAATGTATTTCTACTTTTGGACAGGGGTGCAGTTTCCTCTTTTTGCTAGCAAGAAGTGGAGCTCTCATTAATAAGCTCCCTAATCAACCTGACCATTAGGTATAGGAAGGTGCCAAGGCCAAGGAACAACAAGCAGGTCAACACTTGCACTCTTGCAGGTTTTCCTTTCCTCTGCAAGGAAGAGTTCCTGCTGCACCCAGCTCTGTCTTCCCAGCAGCAGGTAGGAAGACAGCACCTTGGATGCAGCCCTAATTAAATATATAATGGCCTAAGTAATTCTGTAACACACGATCTCCCCTGCATGAACTGTCTCCCTGTCTCCCCTGCATAAAACCTGTCTGGTTTTATGATCACAACTGCACAGGGGTCACACGGGAACACCGGATTCCAACCCAGCCCCAGCCAGGTATGCCCACGGCTTTGTCCCAAACAGCTGGGGCACTCTTTAGTGAATGAATTAAAGCTGCAAAGGATAAAGCCTGCAAGAGCTCACAGTTTCCAAGGCCAGCACATGCCAGGGCAAGCCAAGCACGCTGCCAGGGACTCAGCTAAGGCTGCCTGGCCCCTGGGGCTCATGCCAGGAGGACCTGGGGGGCTCAGTGGAGTGCAGCTGCAACAGGCACTGCAAAGAGGAAAGCTGCAGTTTACCACCCCCGCAAAACACAGAGCAAAGTACAGTGACACCCCCCACCATCCTCCAAACCATCCCACGTGCTCACATAGCTTCAGGCTCAAGCTTTTTATTTAAGTGTAAATGCAAGAAAGTTTCCTTGGCTGGTCAAACCCCAGAGGCAGCCAAAGCAAGGAAACGCAGGGAGAAGAACCAGCTTTCCCACTGCAGCTCCTGCAAGTTTCTCCAGCACTGCCTGAAACCAGACTCTTTTTAGGACGTGGATTGCTTCCTGCATGACTGAAAACTTTCCTTCCACACTCTCCCATTTTCCCCACAATTTCTCCACTTCATGTTGGAGAATGGAACCAGAGCTTCTCCCCTTGTGCTTGTTTTAAGAGGTTTTTAATAAGCTTCAGCCTATCACTCTTTAGAGGACTGATAAAAGCCCTTAAATCACACCAGCACAGCTTTGGAGAAACACAGTCCCACAGCAGCCAGGCACGAAGAGGCTGCTTTTTGCCACAAATGTCAAGCTCTCCTTGGTAAATGGGTGTGAGGAACTAGATGTTATCAGGGAATGTGTATATTGAACCATCTAGCTTTTGCAATCCAACCTTTGGCAGGTTGAAATGTTTCCATTTCTGTGAAATCAGCCCCTGCTCTCCCTATAAGGGAAAGCCAAGGCTGGGGGTTCCTCTCACATCAAGGTTTAAGCTGCCTCTTAAATTAAGGCAACATCCAGAAAGTGGCCTTAAAATAAGTTGCACATACCTGCCTTTGGCAGCAGCACAGTCACATCAGCTCTGACACACTACTCCCCACAAATTCACCTCTCCTCAGTCCAGGGGTCTGAGTTGCTCTTCAATCTCTGACCATTACTGGCTTGTCTGCAAATGTTATTTCCCATTTTAGCCTTGACAAGTGCAGTAAAATCAGTGAGATGAGCAAGACTCATCTGGTGCCACCTTCACACTGGTGTGCTCCCAGACCTAAAAATCTCATCAGAGTTAAAATTCATCTTCCCCAAGTGAAATGTCTCTTCTGAGGTCAGAGAGGAGTCATTTGCTCAAGTAACATGCTTTAGCCTCCCTTTCCCTGTGTCACCATAAAAAAAGTCATCATTGCACAGGGCCTGTGCTGGATTGACTGTGCACAGGGAGCAGCACCCGACTCTCTTCAACAGAGAAAGAGTGAATGAAGTCTCCACTTCCAACTGAATGAAGAGCCCCAGGTCCCTGGGACCACAGAGGCAGCATTGAGAAATGCTCTGGAAGCAGCTCCTCATGGTGTCAGCACGAGTCACCTAGAGTCACCACTTCCTCTGTCTCAAGGTCTAGCTTACCTCAGAAAGCAAGAGGCTGAGCGTGGCAGGGCTCAGCTGCCCAGGGTGTTATGAAATCCCCCAGGTGAATTCCTTCATCCCACAAGACCACAAGACAGGACTGTTCCATGAAACTGCTTCATGTCAAAGTCTGGTATTTTCTACTAAATATTTTACTGTATCTTGTACCCAAGTGTAAACTTGCAAGGACCAGGGGATAAAACCCTGTAACTCTAACCCTGCAACTCTCAAGACATCATAAGGAGTCAACAGACCCTGTGCAAGGGCTCCATAGGTCTCCATCCCAGGTCAAACCCTGACGAAAGCTTTACAGGCAACTCCTCCTGTTTAGGTTTTTAAGTCTCATTCCTCATGTCAACCGCATCCTTGGGCCTGACTCAGTTTCAAAGGGTAATTTCCTTCCCCTCCTGACAAAGGGCTGTTTCCCTGCCCACCAGCAGCTCATGCAATGTGCCACCAAACAGCTATTTGCTGCTAATGGCTTCAAAGGAAGAAAGCTCCTTGATCTCCACTCCCACTCAGGGAGCCTGGACAGCAGCTCCAGGGTCTACAGCCCCCTCCTGATCCCCTGTGTGGGGCTGCTCAGCATCCAGAGCAAGTTGAGGAGTGCCAAGGAGAAGGGTGGGAAGCAAAAATGCACCACTGTGTACTACTTCTGCAAAAACTTACCTTTCAAGGGCAGATTTAAAAGTCGTTAAAAAGATAAAGCTTGGCAGAAGAAAGCCAGAGGCTTCTTCCCCATTCAGACATGCAGGAGGGGTTTCACACCTGGCATAAGCCTTAAACAAAATAAGGAATTCTGTTATCAGAGCAATGTGGAGTTACACAGCGCTGCAGCAGGGAGCAGCAAGGAAAGCAAAGGCCGGCACGGCTGAGCTGGAGGCAGCCCAGGGGATTTCAGTCTTGCAATGCCACCTCGTGGGAATCACTGCAACTCCTGCTGGGCTGGAATACAACAGGCACCCAAACAAGAGCTTTCCCAGCTAAGAAAGAGGAGCTTTAACGTCTTCCAACAACTCCCGTGGTGTTATGGTGCTTTCCTCTGACTGAAACTCACTGTAACAACAAAATGTTTAATTTTGAGTCCTTCACAGGAGAAAAGGAGTTTTGCACAACTCAAGCTGACAGATCCAGACAGTGCTCCCTCCTACATCATGGGAACAGAGCTAAAACAAGAGCATTTTTGGGAAGGCATATCAAACATCCTGAAAATTTAACTTGGCCCTACAACAACACCTTACTTAAGGCACTCAGATTAATTCTGACTATTAAACACGTTTGGCTGCTATTGTGTTTATGAAAGCATTGACATGGAAATTATCACTGCACTTCCAGAATTTAAACACATACCAGCATTCACACGGTGAAAGGTGACTCTGCTCCACCCAGGTGACACCTCACCTGCGGAGCTGCCTCCAGCTCTGGGGGCCTTAGCACAGGAAGAACATGGTGCCACTGGAGCAAGTCCAGAGGAGGCCATGGAGATGCTCTGAGGATTGGAGCAGCTCTGCCATGGAGACAAGCTGGGAGAGCTGGAGGTGTTCAGCTGAGAGAGGAAAAGGCTCTGGAGAGACCTTAGAGGGGCTCCCTGAGAGCTGAAGAGGGACTGGGGACAAGGGCCTGGAGGGACAGGAGAAGGGAGAATGGTTTCCCAGTGCCAGAGGGCAGGGCTGGATGGGATATTGGGAAGGAATTGTTCCCTGTGAGGGTGGGCAGGCCCTGGCACAGGGTGCCCAGAGCAGCTGGGGCTGCCCCTGGATCCCTGGGAGTGTTCAAGGCTGGATGGGGCTGGGAACAACCTGGCATAGTGTAAGGTGCCCCTGCCCATGGCAGAGGGATGGAACAGGATAAGCTTTAAGGTCCCTTCCAACCCAAAACAGTCTGAGATTCTGTGATTAAACTGAAGTGCTCAAAGACCAGCCTGGCTTTCCACTGGCAGCTAGAAAGCACCGCCACTGCAGGACACCTTCGCACTGGGACCAGAGTCCTCTCCACAGGGCAAGTGCCTTCCACTGCAGCTCCCCAACCTGCCCATCTGTCCTTGTCATACTTGATTATTAAAAGTTTTGTAACAAAGATGTGTGAAATCAGCAGGGGGACGGGGCAAACAACACACTGACCTCCCCACCTGGGCCAGGTGTGCTGCTGTCACTGAACCACAACCAGGGTGGCACAGCCAGGTCCAGCAGTGGCACCCTGCCCATCCCACTGCCTCCTCCCCTCTGGAATGGGCAGGAACCATATCCTGGCATCCCAGCTGCCCTCCTAGGACCCCTGAGCAGGGCTGAGGGCACTCACCACTCAGCTCCGGGGGAGGGCTCAGGTAGAAGGTGCAGTAAATGTCATTGTGCATCTGCAGCTCTGCATTCATGGGCTTCTTCAGCAGGTCTGGGATCTTCTCCTCCTGGAAAGGAGTCTTTTCCAGGATGACTACAGCATCTGTGCCCTCTCCAGAGAGACCAATCCTCTGGAATACAAATGGATATAAAGTCATCAGCAAACACAGATCCAGCACAGGGTGGACAGCCAGAGGTCAGGGATCATGGCAGACACCTTGTAACCCCCCAGTCCTTATGCCCAAACCCCCTTGCAGGCCAGACACCCATCCAAAAATAAACAGCACATTTGCCTGGAAACACAGCAGGAATTTGCTCCCCATCAGGGAACACAGGTGGTTTTTGGGGGAGCAGGGGATGTGGGCAATGACTCAGCCCATCTGCACCTCCCCGGATGCTCCCAGGATTCCTGCTGACCCACAGCACCAATTTCACCTTTGGCACTTCCCACAAAGAGGGCAAAGGCAGGCATGGGGTTTTGCATCATAGTCAGGGGCAAGTTCTGGGGCAGGGGGCACTTACTGCTGCCCTGCTCCAAGGAACCACAGCCCCTGATCCAGTGGCATCAGCGCGCTGGTTTTGGGAGGTGCTGGGTGTGAAATATCCCCCAACATCACTCCTGTCTGTACAGGTGAGGCCTCACCACACCACCTGGGCAGAGCAGTGGGGCTCACCTGGGGCTCCCAACCCTGCCACAGCCGAGAAGGAAAGATGTGTGCTAATGCCTTTACAAACAATTTGATGGATCTTAATGCCTCTTTGACTTTGAGTAGTTTGGCTCCTGGAAGAGACAAGGGTCTGCACAAGCCTGAACTTCTGAAAGTTCTTTGAAACTTTGGGGAAAAATGTCAGATTTAAGGAGGGATATGGGGTAGGTGGTTCAGGAAGGCTGTACCTTCCTGGTAGCTCAGCCAGCGGGGAAAGGAAGAGGGTAACATGCAGCCAGGAGTTAGAATTAAAGGGAGGCTCTGAAACCTCGAGAGAAAACCCCGTGGGCATGTGGCCCAATGGACTCTGCCTTTATTCAAATAAAGTCGAAGAACTCCTCTGTCTCCTTTTTGGACATAAACCTCCGGCGTTTGTGGATTTTCCTGACATACAGGGCAGAGCGGGAGGTCTGTGCCCACTTCAGTTTCTGCAGCAACCCACTGCCTCAAGAACAAAGAGTCCTGAGTCTTTCCCATCCCCATCTCCTGCTCAGATGCACATCTTCTGGAGACAGGGGCCGAAGCAGGTGCATGGTTTCCACGCCATGCACAGATAATCTCAAGAATCCCAATTTGACAAATTCTCCTTTAATAGGTGTATTATTTACAGTCCCAGAGTCAGCATGCTGCTTGCAATCTATCGCCGCTTTACCTGCCAAGCACGAACAACCCCGCTTGAATCCAAAAGCACCGAATTACACCAACAAGAAAGAGGGTTGCAATGAGGTCTGCAGCCGCCAGCGCGGCCTGGTTTGGGCAGCGCCAGGCTGGAGAAGCGGCTCGGGCCCAGGCTGGGATGAGCGGGGATTACCGGGGGCTGGTGGCACGTGCTGCCGGGGCGGGGCCTGCCCGGAGCGCGCCGCCGGGGCGGGGCCGTGCCCTCAGCGGGCAAAATGGCGGTGGGCGCTACCGCCCCCCCCCTCGGTACCTCCGCGTGCAGGAACACGATCTTGTCCCGCGCCGACTCCCGCAGGACGCGTCGCACCCGCAGGTCCGACAGCGTGAAGGCGGCGGTGGCGCCGCCTTGAGTGTCGGCCCCGCCATTTTTCTCCTCCTCCTCCTCCCGCTTCCTCTTCGGCTGCGGGCCCTCCGCCATAGCTCGCGCCCGCCCCCGCACTGCGCACGCGCGGTTCCTGAGGGCGCGCTGAGGAACCGCGCCCCCTGGCGGCTCGGAGGTCGCGCAGCCCCGCGCCTCCTCCCACAAACGCCCGAACCGCGGATTGAGACAAAAATACGGAAAAAGACCAAAATTTAAAACTTCTGCATTTTCGTAGTCGCAATGATTCCGTGCAAAGTCACTGCCTGCCTCATCTTGTCCTGCCTACAGCCCAGCAGGCGCCTTGTCAGCTTTGTAGGGGTCCCGGAGCCCTCAGGACAGAGAATGCCAGCACAGTAAAGAGCTCTGGTGACCCTGAGAACACCCCAGTGTCAGAACTTAGTGTTTGTATGACGGATGTCCATGTCCCCGTTGAGAAGATTTTGGCCAGTGGGACGTGGTGGGTTCTGGTCTGCTGTCCCTCATAGATGTGGGGAACTCCCCATCCTTGTTTCCAGGTTTGCTCTGAGCAGCTCAGGATTGATCTCAAGGTCCAGTGGGACATGCCAACACCCAGATCCAACGGTGACAGCTCCATGATGCCTGTGGGGATGCATCTGCCTGCTCCCAGCACTACTCCATCCTTTTTGTGGAGCTCTGGCACAGTTCCTGGAGGTCTGCAGAGACAGCAGATGAGTTCCATCAGCAAACAATTACTCTAAAAATCAACTTTAAATAAAGTTATGGAACCTGGTCCCTTCCCATGGTCCTCATCCCAATGAGGACATTTCATCAGCCTCCCACAGGATACTCACAGCGCATGACAGTGTCTCTGATCTGCCTGAAGCTTTTCTCCTTCAGCGCCATGTAGATGTAGTAGATGTTCCGCAGCTCCCTGGGATAATCCTTGCGATCCACATCCTTCAGCACTGGGATGGTGCGTCCATTGGCCATCGGAGCCTCAGCCAAGGCCTGGTGCATCTGGTACCTGCACCAAGGGTCCTGCAGGAAGCCAGGGGTTATGAGCATGACCCAGCAGTGGCTGTTCTGCACGGCGTCACACAGCTCTGTCACGACCGCGCTTCCTGCCACCGCATCCCGCAGCTGGAGGAAGCAACGGAAGCTCTCAGGTTGGCCCTCCAGATAGGACACCAGCTCCTCCACCAGCTCCATGTCCCCCTCGCTGTGGCAGATGCAGACGTCATAGCTCTTGTCCCACCGGGGACTGTCTGAGGCGCTGATGTCTGGTGCTGACACAGGCGACAGGGAGATGGAGCTGGTGGCCAAGCTCATGCCAGAAGAAGAGCTGGAGCTCTTGGCAGAGGATGAAGAGGAGGAAGGTGAGGATGAAGCAGAGTGGCTGGACTTGAGGCTTTCCACTGAGCTGGGCTTGGGCTTATGCAGGAGCCGCCTAAACCAACCTGCAGAGTAAAGCCACAGTGAGTTTTGGGGGACTTAGCACCCCCTGGACTTCCCAAGCACAGCATCATTCAATCTGCAGGATGCCCCCAGACGGAAAGGGGTGGGTGGGATCTCACCTTAACCCCCAAAACCATCCTAGTCCCTAAAACCTGAGCTGCCACCAACACCTGAACTGCTGTGGCATCGTTGCCCATTGGCACTCTGGTGATCTGTTGGGGAGGGGATGCCATGAGGGAGAGGACAGAGCCAGAGGGTTTATTCTTAGACTCACTAGCCATAATGGGCAGCACGCTGCTCAGCCACCGATTGCCAGCAGGACACCTCTCCTGAGAGCAGAAAAGAGGGATAAAAACTGAGAGCAAGAACCGCTTCATGGCAGGTCTCAGCCCCAGGATCTCAGTGTGGTCTGCACACTGCGATCCTGCACCTCTGGGATGCTCTCTTACAGCCCCAAAATCAACCCCAGCAGGGTTTTCTGCATCTGCCTCCTCAAAATGTGCTGGGAAGGAACATTTACCTTTTACTGGCTCTCTCCACTGGACATACACACCTGCAGCAAGCAAGGCTGAGAGATAATAGGGAGGAGAAACCCTCATTCCCATCAGTAGGGAAAAGATCCTGTGGAGGAGAGAAGTTGGGATCACCAGGGATGGACTGGGTGCTGGCAAACCAAAGGCAGTGCAGGTGATGCCCGGAGATGTGCATCCTTGGTGTGGTCTGCCCTGGCATTCCTGTCTGCTCCCTACCATCCCATGCTTCAGCATCATGCTCCCAGCATGATTTAGGGAGCCCAGACACTCCCTGTGGACACCCAGGAGCAGCAAAATGGGAAACAGCTGCTTTTTTCCACTGTTGGCATCACCCCTTCCAAAATGAAGCACCCCGAGTCACGCTGAAGCCTTTCCCCTACTCAAAAATGACACAGGACTGCAGGAAATGCTGGCAAAACCCCGGCACGCCCACGGAAACCACAGTGCCCAAGTGTCACCACTTAGCAACAGCCAAAAGCTCAAGTGTGACTGGAACAATGAGCATGGACAGTGAGCAGCAGGGGGAAAGCTGGAGGGATGCTTACCTGGAATACAGGAGTCCAGCACCGGAGCAGGGAATGGGATGCATCAGCCCCTGGGTTTGGTAAAGAAAGGTCTTCTGGGATTACCTGGGTGGGAAGGGACAGGTAGAATGCAGTATGTTCCCCCTGCAGTCTAATGGGATCTGCAGTGAACAGTGAGGCTGATCCATCCTCGCAGCTTCCACATCCAGGAGCAGTTCCAGTGAAGCTGGCTGGTGGAAATGAGGGCAGGGGCACCCACCTGCCTCCCCAGGGACAGAGTGGAGGAGCTCCCCGAACACCCAGGTGCCCCCAGCTGCCAGCAGCTCCAGCCTCTGCTGGGGAATGTGAAAGCACAAGTAGGGCAAATGGGCCGGGACCGCAGGGAGGGGAAGCCAAGCCCTCCAAGGGCCTCCCTCCCACATCCGCCACATGCCGTCACTGCCTGGGTGTCAGAGTGCCCAGCCCTCACCAGCACCCAGATGTGTTCTCTTCCCTGGTTTCCTGACTAAATATAGACAGGTCCATGTCTGCCACTCACCTATTTTACAAATTAAATTTACCAAACAGGTGATTTTTTTTACCCCAAAACTCCACTGTATTTCTCCTTTCCCAGGTCTCTTTCCCCTGGTGCTGCTGGTGGTGAACAACTGACACTGCCTTCATCTCATCATCATCCTCAACCCCTACAATGCCTGGTGGTTCCTCCCCAATGCCCTGTGAGAAATGAGCTCCAGGTGAGTCCTGGTTCCATCACCCAGGAATCTGGAGGGTCTCCAGGATCTGCATACCCATCCAGCTCCCTAACAGGCTGTTCCTGGCACAGATTTCCCATCTCTCCCCTGCCTAGGGGACAACGCCAGGACCTCTGATGTGGACACTAAACCCTCCACTTGCTGCTGCAGTGTCAGTCTGGCCACACTGGTAGCCCAGCACACTGTGGAGGTGACCCAGGAAGTGTCCCACACCCCGTGTGGCACCAGAAGGTGGGGGCCTGGGGATCCACTCCCAGTGCTGAATGTGTCCCTCCCTCTCCCATCTGAGTCCTTGCCCTGGATAACAGCAAAGCCCCTTGACCTCAGATCCCCAGAGAGGTCAAGCACTGGCACTCACACAGGAGCATCTCCAGAGTGAGCCCAGGGTGCAGCAGAGCACAAAGCTGGATCAGCATCTCCCTCACTGTTAACACTGAAGTAGAGTGGTGGCCATCACACCCCCACTGTACCACAGCTCCAACTGTGGGGTCCCCAAACTGCAGGAGTTGGGCCAGGACCCACCTCTGTCCCAGCAAGGAGAATCGCAGAATCCCAGAACAGTTTGGGTTGGAAGGGATATTAAAGATCATCTTGTTCCAAGTCCCTGCCATGGGCAGGGGCACCTTTCAGTAGTCCAAATTACTCCAAGCACTGGCCTTTGAAAGCCTGGGCCTGGCAGATAGCCATGCTCACCTAACTCAAAGTGTTCATGGAGAGGGTGGGCTGTGTCCAGTGCCCATCACCCCAATTTCAGGACTGCTGCACCTGCCCCCAAAACACAACCCCAGTGTCCCTCATCTGCTTGCAAGTTGACTGGGACAACAACCCCCACACCTTCACGCCTGAAGGGAATATTTTCCTCAGGGAAAAGTCCCATGTCCTCTGACCCCCCAAAAATGTCCCCCCACCACATTTAACCTCCATACCTCATGCCAGGGCTAATAAAGACACCCCTTCATCAATGCCACCATGACCCAGCTGTGCCCCAGGGCTGAATCCACCTCCTTGTTCAGCACACTGCTGTTTACTTCCTTACCCCCAGGGACCTTTGAGTCTTCTGGGAAGGATGGCTTAAGGGGATTAAGGTCAGGAGATCCCCCAACACCCACCAGCACCTCTCAGGCTTTTGGGAACCCCATGCCTACACCACCACTGCATCCCACAGGTCTTTGAAAGCTCCTGTCAGCTACTGAGTGTTCCCTCCATGCCACCACCTGGCTGTGGCTTTCACATGGTATGAAAAGGTATTTCCATGTCTGTTCACCACCACCTTCAGCAAAACAACAGATCAGGGTACAATAGCACAAAACCACGTGAAATGGGGGAGGGCCCCTGATGGCTTTTCCCCCTTGCCATAAACAACTCCCCATCCCCAAGGATTTCCCCAGACAGTCCATCTATGAGCCCTGGGAGGCACCTTGGGGGTGCAGGAGCAGGCACGATCCTCCTGCAGGGCCCCCAGCACAGCTTCAAACACGGTGCTGAGTGCCAGAGGAACCACAGCCAGAATATGCCCAAAAATGCAATGAATTCTCTGAGAGACACTGGGCTCCTCGCCACCCTCTGCCACCACCTCAACTACCTTTCCACCAAGCAGGGGACACCAGCTGGCCCCTTGGTGGCCAAATGCCAAAGGAAAAAGCCCAAGGCTGAGTAGTGCTGAACCCCACAGGGACCCAAAGGCTACCTCCAGTCATCGGCCCAGCACCAATCATCTCACTGGGACCTATTTTTCATTAGTCCTTGCACCAGCACTGCTGCCACCACCCCAAAAATCAACTCCCCACCCAAGAACAGGACCCACAGGAGGGGGAGTCACCTGCCTGTTTGAATCACCTCACCTGGAAACCCCAGAGCCGCCCCAGAGAGGGAACCTGAGTGAGGGTGAACCCACAAACCCAAGACTACGAAAGACAGCACCCTCTTGATCGACCTCCACCCTACCTCGGCAATAACATAATATTAAAAGAGCAATTAAGGAGGCACTGCTCTATTCATAGCATGCCCTGACCCACCAGCAGCAGCACCACGCTGAAATCCCTGCAGCAGGAGTTTCAGGCTGCTTATCACCAGGAGCCTGAGGTTTACAGGATTGCCTGCAGAACTAAGAAACGGTGACTACCTGGTGCTGCAAGACATGCTCAAACACAAGTGGTTTTGGTAAGAAAACAAGGCTAATTTTATCCCTGAAAACGCTATGAATGTTTCATTTATGGTCCCAGTACAAAACAGTGCGCAGCTACCCAGAAAACAGAATCATTTTTCTCCTGGGAAGCTCCAAGTACACCCAAATTCCACCACACATATACTTGAAGGCATCATAGCGGCCGTCCAGGCCCAGGCACCGCGTGTACCTCATGGGGCTGGAGACGCGGTGGCACATACACGAACACAGGCAGCGGCAGCCGGCGGAAGAGAGACCACTAAGACGTAGGGGGAAGCACAGGGACACAGCCGGGCCCGACGCGGCCCCGGGCCAATGCAGGGGGTCCTGCTCAGCTCCGCCTCCCGGGCCGCCACTGCGCCGCGCCCGCGCCTTTTATACCTTCGCAAGCACCGCGAGAGTATCGCCGCGTTCCCACGCCTGGCCCCGCCTCTTCCGCTGGGAGCCAATGACAGAGAAGGGCCGGAGGGGCGGGGCCAATTCGCCGCGAGGGGCGGGGCGTGGCCAGGCTCGAGGCGGCTGCGCGCGGCGCGGCGGCGTCTCCTCAATGGGGCCGCGCGCGCGGCGCCAGGTGCGTGCGGGGCGCGCGGGGGCGGGAGGGCGGGCAGGGCGCGGTTGCCATGGAGACAGCGGGGGGGAAGCTGTTGCCATAGCGACGGGGGCCGCCATAATGGTGGGGGGGTCCCATGGCCGCCGGCCTGAGGGGACGGAGCGGCCTGAGGGGAGATCAGGGGGGCCGGGAAACCTCTGGCAGCGACGGGCGGCCCGGCTGTGACTGGCTCCTGCCGCGCCATCGCCCTCTATAAAAGCTCGTTTTCATTGATGTTTCTCCTTGGGAAAGGAGCCTCGGTCTTCTCCCCGCCTGCTGAATCCCCGTGTTGTTGCTTTTTCCGCAGGTTTAGCGAGGAGGGCACAACGGAGAGGACAGGTAAGGGCTCGAGCAACCCCGAAGGTGTGACCCACCCTTTCCCTACTTCCCTTTCCCGAGTCAGTCCTGGGAAGCCAGCGTGCTTCTGTGGGAGTCTGTGGGATCCAGAGCTCAGCCAGGCTTTGCTGTGTCACTCCCCCTCCTTCCTCATGGAGCACGTGGAGAATCACAGCGTTGAATAAAAACCTCTGGTGTGTTTTGACTCGCATCCAAGGAGGCTGAATCCTGTGTTTTTGTGGCTTGGACAGGAGCAGGGTTTGTCCTCGGTCCCATTGTCCCTGGAGAATGTGTGTTTCTAGGATGGTTTTGATTTAGCTCCAGTGCAGCTCCCACATGGAGGGATAGGCTTGGGAATTGGCCAGTGACAGCTCAACTTGTAGCTGAAACACAGTGGCTTTTAAACTATCTTATCCCAACACCTTAAAGCCACTGAATTGAGAAAGAAGCTGGGAATTACATCCTTGCTGGTGGCAGTTCACAGCACTCAAAGTTAAAAATGGATGAGCAGCAGGTTTGTGCTTCTTTGCCCATCTTCCAGCATGGAACTGGATCATTTGGCTTCAATTTTAAACATCTGAGTATAGCTTTAGTTGCGTGTTGGGTGCTGAGCACGGAGATGGTGTCAGTCGCAACTTCTCCATCAAGCGGGGGAGAAAATGTTCCATTAATTCCCCATTTTGGTTCTGCAGGTTGGACTCTGGTGTTGACTGTGTGGTGTGGTTGTATTTTGCAGAGAGGTTTATGTAAATACACACCCTGTGTGAACCTCGGCCTTTTTTGACACACATAGTGTTCAGGTGTTTGCTTTTACCTGGGATACACCTTTGTATTTCCAACGTTTCTGCAGCTGGATATGTCTGTGTCACACAGGGAGTTGGGTTTGCCCAGTTTTGGTGACTTGGGCACAGTTTAAAGCTGAAATCTGGAAGGCTTTAGGATAAATTAAGGGATTTCTGTGGTGTGGAGGAAGAAAGAGAATGCAGCAATCCCACATTAGTATCCCCGATAAAAGTGATGGAGACAAGGCTGGGACAGGGGAATGGGGCAGCTGAGCCAGGAATCCATGGAGTGTTGTGTTTACAGTCTTCAGCTCCCTGCAGTCTAAATAGCTGGAAAGTTCCCAATGTCTCAAGAAGGCTGGAGAGACATTTCTTATCTTGTGCCTGTGGCTCCCTCTCCTCCGTGGCACCTGTGTTCCCAGGGGGAGCCTGCACTACCTGGTGTGCTTTTTTCCTGTGGCAGGGTCATGCTCTGATGTAATTCCATTTAATTTTGGCTACCTCAGCTGTGCCAGTGTGATCCATCCCCCTGGGGAGCAGAACTTCTTCCCAGGACTGAAAACTGGAGGTTTCTATTTCTTGGCTGAATCCCCATGAATTCTTTTTAAGACCAGTAATAACTTTTTTGGAACTAGGCTGTATTTATAATGGGGTTTTTGTTCCTTTATGGCTCTTTGCACTAAACCTAAAGGTTGAAGTTCATTATATCAGAAAAACCTACAAGGCGATTATAATTCCAAGACGTGTTTTTTCCTAAGTTTAAAATTACTTTTGAAATGTCATTTAGAGGCACTTAAAATTGATTTGATGGCTCCAATCCTGCTGTTAGTAGCATGGGAATGTGCAGGGTGAGCGAGATGGGAGCAGTGCTGAAGCAGGTAGAAGCAAACAGGGGAGTTCCTAGGTGGGAGTTTACAAACAGCCTCGATATTCAAGGCTCAGCTGATGATTCACAACACAAAGATAATATAAGCTTAAATTATATTCAGTTTAGAAAATGAGGAAGGATTTAACTTCCTGTAGCTCTGCTGCTGCAGAGGGGCTGAGGGCAGACCCAGCACCTGCAGAAACTCAAACTTCCCTCTGAAACACTCCAGTTATCTATTGTTAGTCCCTGGCTCATCTAAGGCATTTTTGCACCACTAAATAAAATCTGGCTGGCTTTGTGGAAGCAGCTTGCCCTTCCAGAAAGATCAGCTAATCCAAAAGGAGGGATGGGACCCTCTTGGGAAGGAAAAAGAGGGTTTTCCTCCCCCTTTATCCTGACCGTGCTTGGCTGCATTCATTCAGCTGGGATTTGAGAGTGAATCTGACAGATCCTGTGTCCAGCAGGTCCTCCTGTCTTCCTGAGAGTCACAGCTTTGGTCTTTGCAGATGTAACCCCCCAAAACAGTTCACCATGAGGCCTGACAGGTTGCAGGTGTTCAGAGGTGATGAGGCTGCAGAGATTCAGTGTCAGAAGAAGAGCACTGAAGTGCTCCTGGGCTCAGTGTGGGTTGGAAAAATACAGGGTACAATGTTCACAAGAGTGTGTGATGGAGAAGCCCTGCTTGGCATGCACAGAGTCAGGAAAACCAGGAGATTTCTCACTTGCTAAAGACCTTTTGTCCAAAATCTGGGCCCTACAGTGAGGCCCAGTAAGATAAAAAGGTGATTATTTGAAGTGATGTGTTCAGTAATGTTTCAGGAGGTAGATGGTGAAAACCAGCTCTCTGAGGTGTTCTGTTGTTACAAGGTTTTGTTATTGAGCAGCCTGGTGTGGTGAAAAGTGTCCCTGCCCACAGCAGGGGTGGAACAACACGAGTTTTTAAGGTCCTGTCCAGCCCAAACCATTCCATAATGCCATTGTATAAAGTTTTCCAAAGGGGTCAGAAGGTAAAGGCTGCACACACACACATCATGTCTGGCAGTGTCACTTTGCCCTGTTCTCATCATCCAGCACTGAAAGGTGGTAGTTTCCTAGAACACTGGCTGATTTCTCACATGATCCATGTCAACATTTGCAGCACAGCCGAGGTGTCCTGCCTGGAGAGACTTGCCCATTGTCACCTGCTGTGCTGCTGGGGAGCAATCACAGCATCTCATCTCTAGGACAAGCCCTCAGATCTCCCTAAGATGGAAAAACCTGCAAAAACTCTGTGATTTTGGGTCAGCAGCTCTTCCTCAGCATTTCCTCTGGCCAAAAGCCTTTGTTTAACAGAGTTTTTGCTGGACTCTTCATGACAATTGGCAAGGAAAAAGCAGAGAAGGGTGAACAGTTCTGTTAATTTTCATTCCCTTTTCATAGACTTATTTGGGAGAAGCAGAGTGGGGAGGACTGCGTGCTGGCAGAGCTTTTGTATTTTATGTCACAGGCTGTTGAAAGAGTTCTCAAATTGCACTTCCTTTCCGTGGGCTTTAAGGTCATTTCCCAGTGCTTGCAGATGCATGGCGGGCTGGGAAACCCTTCTCTCATCACCAGGGAATGAAATGCTCTCCCTGGCTTTTTGGAGCCAACAAAAATCTCTTTGTCTTCTCTTCCCTCCCACTGTTTCCCAAGCAGCAAGTTTGCTGACAGGCCTTGATGGGAAGGGGGGAGTGCTGCTCCAAGATCCAAGCTTTCTGGGAAAACTAGCAGCTGAGGGGAAACGAAGGGTCTGGCAAACTGTGTTCTGCTGAGGCAATCACACCTGGGCAAAACAGCCAAGGATTTTATGGTAAAAGACGTTAAGAAAGTGGATGAGACTGTGGGACAAAGTTCAGAGACAAAAACATGCAATTCTCAGCCCAGAGGTGATCTTGGAATGATAACAAACCTGGGATTTATCCACCAGTGCAAAGCTGGTTCTGTAAAACCTTGTTGTCCAGGTGGTGTTGTCTATGTGCAGTGACTTTGCTTTTGATTTGTCTACTATAGAAACTGGATGGCTTCTACGGTGAGCCTGGGCAAGGAAACATTATTGGAAGATGGAATGCCACCTGCAAAAAAGCCCAGGTAAATTTAATTATACTCCAGCGCATTTTTTCTAACAAGAGCCTTTTCCTGTACCTCACATTGTTCTTTAAGGATTGTGACCCCTGGCACCTGCAGCTGTTTCACTTCCTGATCCAAGAGCGGCGCACTGGCTTCTGGCCATGCCCTGGGCTTTCCTGCTGTTTGTAGAACAAACACCTTCACACCCAGAATGTACTTTTTTGGGGTTTTAACCCTCAGCCAGGGGATGGGGTTGCACTCAGAGCTGTATTTTACTGTTCTGTCTCCATGGTCCTGTCCACTCACAGTGTCAGGGTGGTTATGCTTCTTTGCTTGAGTTGAATGGTGGTTTCCAGGAGGACGGGGAGTTACTCAAATTAGTATGATTGAACTGCATGTAAAGGCTAAATAGTTCACTCTGAGGCTCCCTGTGCTCAGAAGTAGGTGGTATTACAGTTCTGTGAGTGGGGACCTGACTGGTGAATAATTCTGTCTGTCAGAGACTGAGACTGTGGCTGTTGCAAGCTCAAATGTTCTTGTGAACAATCAACTAATTCATCTGGGGGTTATCTCCCACTAATTTGATTTATTTGCAGGTTCTGGAGGGCTGCAGGATAGTTCTGTGTGGTCTCGAGGTTGATCAGTAACCCTGGAATGTGCAGAAAAGACAGAGAGATGATTTCTTTCCTTGGTCAGGGTATCAGGGTAGAAACAAGTGCATTTATCAGCAGGGAACAGAATGCCTCTTTCAGGCATGCAGGACATTAAGACTTAGGTATTTGTTATTACTTTGGATTTCAGTCCCTGTATTTCCAATAGTGTTTTTATATTAGTTCATTAGCATGAATACTAATTTATTCCTCACACAAGCAGCAGTAACAGTGAAGCCCTCCTCAAGGGAAGGGTTAACAAGTCTGTTTTCATAGGCAGGAGCTGAGGGAAGGCACAGTTCCATCTGTGTGGTGTTGGTTTCCTCTCCCCTTCTCACTAAATATCACGTGTTTGCTGATAAAGCCCATTTCTTCCATACAAGCTGCTTCCCTGGGCTGCTGTTCCAACCCTTGGAAGCTGCAGCAGGTCCTTGCTGCAGAAAGCAGCTGGACACCAGGCAAGGCAAGGCAAGGAGCAGCACATCTGCTTAATAAATTATAAAGGTCATGTTTAAAAGCACTGTGCAGGTATAAAGCCAGGAAAATTGGAAGGAGGGGAGGGGAGGAATAAAGAAAATACAGCCCTGCAGCCCTTTCATGTGACTCTGTATCATCTGGGATATTCCAAAGGATTGGCCTACAGCATCTTGCTGACATTGCAGGCATCACAGAGAAGGGATTGCTGGTGCAGCTGAGGGGTTCCTCAGCAAATGAGGGCTGGGCACCTTCTGGACAGAGCTAGGAGGAAGCCTTCCTTTCCTTTTCTCTGTGATGGGATAAATGGAGATGTTGTCTCCAGGCCCCTGTTCTGCACCTTGTTTAAACCAGGTTTCATTTCCAACCTGCACAGGATCTGATGCATGTTTTGTCTCAGGACATAGAGCGTGTGTGTGTCTCATTCTCTAGTGCTCACCACACCTTTCCCATGCCCTCCAGCCTTCCAGGTAACCTTTATTAATAGACTTCCCTTATTTCAGATTTGTAGTGGACTAGCTTTGCTGCAGAAGCACCCCAGAGCATCACTGACTTCCCCAGTAACCATCCTGGTAACAGATTTGATTCCCAAAAATGTTGTAATTATGGACCTTGCATTGGGAGCATTTGTGCTGCTGATCCACGCAGCTGCCTGATGTCTTTTAAGGATACCAAGCTGCTCCTCTCATGCTCTGTTTATCAGAGAGCCCCAATGGATATTTGATTCAAAATATAGGCACTGGCTTCCTCCCTCTCCCTCACTGTGTGTGTGCCACCACCCCAGACACCCTTCCACTCATGGTGGTACCAGCTGTGCTCCTTTCTCCTTTTGCAGGAAGCTGTTGCCAAGCCTCAAAACCAAGAAGCCTCGGGAACTTGTATTGGTGATTGGGACAGGAATTAGTGCTGCAGTTGCTCCCCAGGTCCCAGCACTGAAGTCCTGGAAGGGGCTGATTCAGGCCCTCCTGGATGCTGCTATTGACTTTGATCTCCTGGAAGATGAAGAGAGCAAACGATTCCAGAAGTGTCTTCATGAAGACAAGAACCTGGTTCATGTTGCCCACGACCTTATTCAGAAGCTGTCTCCGGTCAGTGTGCTTGATCTGGGCATAGGATTTGGCTTTTGGAAATAGCCAGGTTTGGTTCTCCAGCAGTGGTGCCTCCATCCCAACAATTCCTTTAAGTACAGGGAACCCCAATGCAGTTACTGTGCCAGGTTCCTGAGACATAACCCTGCTGTGGATGTGGGTTTTTGGTATTTCACCTGGACCAAGATGATTAAAGGGATGGAGCACCTTCCTATGTGGACAGGCTGAGAGAACTGGGATTGTTAAACCTGAAGAAGGCTTGACCTAATTGTGGCCTTCCAATACCTGAAGGGAGCTGACAAGAAAGATGGAAAGAGACTGTGGACAAGGGCCTGGAGTGACAGGACAAGGGGGAATGACTTTACACTGCCAGAGGGCAGGGTTAGAGGGGATATTGGGAAGAAATTCTTCCCTGTGAGGGTGGTGAGATTGCCCAGAGAAGCTGTGGCTGTCCCATCCATGGGAGTGTTCCAGGTGGAGGGGCCTGGAGCAACTAGTGGAAGGTGCCCCTACCCATGGCACAGGGACATATGTGCTGAGATAAAACATGCTGTTTAGAGCCATAGAGTGGGCTTGAAGCTGCTTCCCAAACCAAACCAGACTGGGATTCTGTGATCCTATGACTATGCTGAAGGAGAGCACCTACTCTGGTGCAGCCCTGCAAGGACCCAGAGCTTTGCAGGGTGCTGGGGAAATGTGGGTAGTTTTTCATGGAGTCATTTGGCATGAGATGTAAGGGGGCTGGGCTTTGATCTCAATCTGTCTCCCCTTCTCAGCGCACAAGCAACGTTCGCTCAACCTTTTTCAAGGACTGTTTATATGAGGTGTTTGATGACCTGGAATCCAAAATGGAAGATTCTGGGAAGCAGCTGCTTCAGTCTGTACTTCACTTGATGGAAAACGGGGCCCTTGTGTTAACCACAAACTTTGATAACCTGCTGGAGCTGTATGCAGCACACCAGGGGAAGCACCTTGAGTCTCTTGACCTGACTGATGAAAAGAAGGTAAAAGATTATTATTTCTTTTGTCAGGGTCTGTGGTGGTGCAGGATGTGCTCTCATGCTGCCTGAGGGTATTGTACTGATTGTAGTGGTTTAACTGGTGGCAGACAAGCTCCAGGCAGAGGCTCTGACTATCCAGGGCAGCAAGCAGAGGAATGAGGAGGAACGCTCCTTTCTGGAACGCTGGTTTGCTGGCTGCCATCCAGTGCTCAGGAGGAGTCCTTAAGCCTGCTATTCCTTTGATCTCTGTCCTTGAAACTTCTGGCTTGGCCTTGCTTCCACATAAGGCTCGGGTTGATGTTTCTAACCAGTATGGGAAATTCCACATGAGATGCAAAGCTGAATTTTTTGTTTTTATAAGGTGCTGCAAAGTGGTTTTTGTGATGGGTCTTCAGGGCTACAGCCTTCGAGGCTTCCCTCTTGCCCCATGTCCTCTTTCCTGCAATGGCTGGAATGGTTCCTCCTGTTGCACTCTCAGAGCTGCTCTCTTCATGCCAACATCCCTCCTCCTGCCCCAGTCAGGCTGTGAAACCCTGCCCACCTCATCTCTCCATCGAGGGTTTTACTGATGGGGAGAATCTGATCCTTCTGATTGCATGTTAGACACCCCCAATGTGTGTGTCTTGTGCAGTCCTTGCTCTCTTTTCATTCTCATTTCTGTGCTGCACATTTCCTGTGTGACCTCTTAATCTACATGGCTGGAAGTACTTACAGTGTTACAAATAAGCATTCTAATTATTGCAAGCTTAAATGAGCTGAGGTCTGCAGGAGTAAACCGAGAGCCTCAGAAGCTGTCTGAAATGGAGGTCAGCTCAGCTGGTGACTCCCTCAGAGCTAGTAGGGGCCATAAAACAGGTAGGCATGAGAAACATGCTGACGTAGGATTTGTAGGGTTTTTTTCCCTTTTTCTGGTCAATCTGGCATTTTGATTCAGTCTTCTCATCACATTCACCAGTCAGCTGAATTGTTGACCCATATGAGCAGCACAGGCTGTGGCTGCAGGCCACAGTGTAGAGGCTGATGGTGGAGAGAGGATGAGGAAGAAGGAGCCTCTTTGGAACGCTTCTCCAAAATGTTACATTTAGCAGTGCTGTGGTAGCCAATGTGATGCACTCACTGACATTGCTGTGGGTTTGTGTTGTGCAGGTGCTGGAGTGGGCACAAGAGAAGAGGAAGCTCAGTGTCCTGCACATCCACGGCGTCTACACCAACCCCAGTGGCATCGTCCTGCACCCGGCCGGCTACCAGAACGTTCTGCGCAACACCGAGGTCATGGTGAGCCACGCTGGGCCCAGCTCGTGCAGCTGCAGCTCCCACTGGGCCAACCTCACATAGGCTCAGCTGAGTTCAGACTGAGCTTCACAGAGGGTGGGGGAGAATTACATATGGGAGATAGGAGGGGTGAATTCCCTAGCCTGCTAAGGTGCTGGAACACTCCTACACTTGCTGAAGGATGGCACTGCTGCAGAGCCTCCCCAGGGATAGGGCAGGTGCTGTCTCTTGTGAGGATGAAGCTCACCTTGACCAGGAACATCTTTCCCTTTCTTAAAGCGAGAGATTCAGAAGCTGTATGAAAATAAGTCCTTCCTCTTCTTGGGCTGTGGTTGGACAGTTGATGACACCACGTTTCAGGCCCTGTTTTTAGAGGCTGTCAAGCACAAATCAGACCTGGAGCACTTCATGCTGGTGCGAAGAGGGGATGTGGATGAGTTCAAGAAACTCCGTGAGAACATGCTGGACAAAGGGATCAAAGTGATTTCCTATGGAGACGAATACGCTGACTTGCCCGAGTACTTTGAGCGGCTGACAAGCGAGATTGCCATGCGGGGCCGCACAGGTACCAGGGGCTGGGGGACCCTTGGCTGTCACCATGCAGAGTAGACAGGGTTAGTAGCCCCTGTTCTCCATGCTATATTTATATCGATCCATATATATATATATCCAGATTCCTGGACCCATTTTTTTAAAAAAAAGCAAAAGTGTCTCTAAGGGTAGCTGGATTTGTGGGTTGCTTTTCTGAAATCGTTGTATGTTTTAACAATTTAAACAGCTGTGCTGCTTCCCACGCCTGCAAACTTTGTTTTTCATGTGCAGCTGTTTGTTCCCTTTTTAGTGAAGGGGCATTTAGCATCACTGACCCTCTTGTTGCTCAGCCTGAGCCAATGTTTTTATACAATAGGTATCACTAATAAATCATAAAAATGGGCGAAAGTGGGTTCACTGGCCAGAGCCTTGCTGGCAGGTTAGCCCAGCCAGGAAAGCCTGTGTGAAACCGCCACGTGGCAGCTGGTTCTCCCCCTGACACCTGTCTCTGCTCTGTCCCAGGTGTGCCCAAGGAGGGGCAGCAGCTGAACGGCTCTGCCGCTGCCCACGCCGAGGTAAAAGGTAAGGAAGGCTCTCTGGAGCTGAGAGGCTTCACCCTGTGTTGCTCTCTGGAGTCCCAGGGAGGTTTTCAGCCTTTGCTTCCACACAGGATGCAGCCCCTGAGCCTCAGCCCTGCCCAGGCCCTGAGCTGTGGCAGGGGCTCCTGGGGCAGGCCCAAGCCAGGCCTGCAGCCCTCAGAGGGGCCGGAACCCACCACTGTCCACTGCTGTCCAGCACCGAGCCAGGACCCTTCCGGCAGGGAAGAGGCCAGGACAGAGTCTCCATGGATGAACACCTGGTCTAACATAGTAATTGTGGTTTTACTGGGGCTGCATGTGCCTGTGGAGCGCAGCGTCCCCCAGGGAGCTGCAGCCTCCTCTAACTTCATACCTAGTGCTTTTATATTCTGTATTTCAATTAAAAAATGAAACTTGAGCTTTTTTTTTTTACTGGAAGCTCTAGTTTTCTAGTTCTGTCTTTTTACTGTACAGTATTTTGTATGTTGAAGTTGTATTAAAGGCCTGCTCACTGAACTTTGGCTACTGTATAATTTAAAGGCCCTTTCACACTGGTGGGAGTTCATCTCCCCCAAACCCAGTAGGAAACAGGTCCTGGCTGGAGGCAAGTTATTTATACACAGAGAACAAATTATGAAGTTTATTTAATATAAATTATGTCTCTTAGCAGACAGCATTCAATTTATTGCACTATAGCACATCTGCAATACAGAGCTACAAGACATCGTCAGAGAGGTTTGTATTATTCAGTGTAGCACTTCCGACCGGGATCAAGAGGCACTCGGAGGGGAGAGAAAGGGTGCAGGAAAGCAGCAAGCAGCCACCATTCTCTTCCAGTATTAATGTGGTTTGTTTTCTTTTTCCTTTTTACTAGCAAATAATGCCAAGACCAGTGGGTAGGAGCCAGGTAGGGCACGCTGCCTTCCTCCTCTGGACCTGGCTGCTGCAGCTCTCCAGCTCCTGCCCAAATCCGTGGTGTCTGGGGACCCTGCTCCAGAGTCCGGGTGAGGACAGATAGGGGGGACTTTAAGGCAATTTAGCATGTCCCCTCCAGCCCAGCACAGGCCATCACCTTTTTTGGTTTATCAGCTTCAGTGGAGCTGCCATGGGCAGCGACATTAACAGCCAGATCTAATGCTGCCCCTAAGCCCAAGTCCCTCCTGTCTCCTCCCTAAGCTGGTCAAAAAATCAAAAGCAGCTCAAAAAAAAAGCCTTCAAACCCACCAAAAAGCACAACAGATCCTGGCACAGCCCACCCCCCCCCGTGCAGCACGAACAATACAAAGCTCTGGATTCAGCCTCCCTGCAAGGGAGCCTGCGTCACTGGACACGGAATGGAGGAATCCAGGGAAGGGCTTTTTCTGGATAAAAAGGGGGTTTATCCAAAAAAAGTACTCCTCGTGCTGCTATTCCTCCATTCTGTTCTGCACTACACGGGAAAGACTAGTTGGTGACAGGGTAAAGCAGGTTCTTCTGGGACATCTGCACACAGCGATTTGGTGTTTAGGCCTTCATGAGCGCTGCGACCACGGCCTTGGCGTTAAGGCTTCGCAGATCACAGTAGGTTTGTCCGGTACCAACGAAAACGATGGGCTTGCTCGTGATGTAGGTCATGGAGATGGCGGCACCCACCTGCCGGGAACACACAGCACCATGAAACCCAGTGCTCCCCCTCAGGGAGCTCGTCATTCACTCATCCCCCACGTGTGGAAACCAGACTTATAAATTAGGGTTCAGTGGCTTAAATGCAAGAAGAAAGTGCAGGAGTGCCCTGTGTTTGACAATTCCCATCTCTCCCCTGCAGTCACCCATCAGGAAGTTCTGTGCAGTCACCTCAGCAGCCTCCTTACCTTGTCATCGATGGTATCGAACTTGGTGAGGACGATCCCATCGATGAGCCGCGGTGTCTGGGCCATAGAGTGATCAGCCAGGGCCTTGTTGAACTTGACCTGAGGGAGAAAAAAGATCCAAGAAAAGCATTTGTGGTGCTGCCACCATCCAATTCTCAGGTAAAACCTACAGAAATGGGTTCTTTTCCCTCTTGGTCTCTCAGGAACAAAGCCTCCACACTCACCAGCTGATCCACAGCCTCGTTTCCCACCAGTGCTTCCCCAACAAACAGGACCAGGTCGGGAGCGTTGACGGCGATGAGTTTGGCCAGTGCTGTCATCAGGGGTGCGTTGTCCTGCATGCGTCCCGCCGTGTCCACCAGCACCACGTCAAAGCCCTGGTTCCGAGCTGGGGAAGGGAGGCAGCATGAAGGACGGTGCTGCCCCAGCACCGCGCCAGCCGCCCCCGGCTCTGCGCATACCGTAGGAGATGGCCTCCATGGCGATACCCGCAGCGTCCTTGCCATATCCCTTCTCGTAGAGCTGCACCATGGTGCGCCCGCCGTGGCTCTCCGGAGGGTGCAGCGCGTTGAGGCGGCGCGTGTGGGTGCGCAGCTGCTCCACCGCTCCCGCCCGGAACGTGTCGCAGGCGGCAATGAGGACGCTGAAGCCGTTCTCGATGAGCCAGAACGAGATCTGCAGGTGGCAACGGATCAGAAAAGCCCGTGAGTAGCTGCACAGCCTGACCCCATCACCCCAGTCCTGTGATCAGGATCCTGTCCTGCCTTGGCCAGGTTGGTGGACTTCCCGACACCGTTGACACCACAGAAGGTTACGACATAGGGCCGGCGATGGCGCTGGGCATCCATGACATCACGGAGCACGTCCACACGGCGTTGGGGCTGCAGGATCTGCACCAGGGCCTCCTGCAGCGCCTGCTTCACTGTCGAGGTTACCGCTGGGAAAAGGGGACAGAAGGACATGTCACACACATGGAGTATTCCTGAGCTCCAAACCACACACAGGATGCCACCTGGACACTTACTGGTGAACGTCCCCATCACCTTCCCTTCCAGTTTCTTGGCCACAGATTCACAGAGCTGCACTGCAATCTCAGCTGCCACATTTTTAGCTTTGAGGAAGACAGAGCAGGGAGTCAGTGCTGCTGAGAAGGTTATGCAAGTCCCACATCGATGTCAAGGGAAGGATGGAGTTGGAGTGCAGAATTCCCACTAGACCTGACTGCTGCCCCCCTTTTGTGCAGGGCTCCCCAGGGGTGAGACAGGAACCCACCACAGTTCCTGTGAGCAAAAATATCCCAAACCATGGGCACTACCCACACTGGGGCCTACCCAACAAAGCACAGAGAACCGCCACTAATCCCTCATACCACAGATCCAGACGTACCAATCAAGTGATCCTTCATCTTCTCCAGCACAGGGTCCATGTCCTCTCTGGTCAAGCTCTTGGAACCCACCAGTCCTTTCAGCATGCCAAACATGCCCCCCAGGCCACCCTTCTTCACGCTGTGGAGACAGAAGAGTCACACTGAGGTTTGACCATCTGCAAAGGTCAGATGCAGAAGGGCTTTCCCTGAGCCGACAAACACATCAGTTTGTGCTTCCTGCATTACTGGTTAGACTGGAACAGGAGTTACAGGAGAGAAATCAAGAACCATGTGACAAAAAAGGGCTGTGGGAGCTTCTACCTGGGTTTTGAAGGGTTCTGGACAACTTTCTCTTCTTCAGCTTCATCATCACTCTCATACTCCAGGTCATAGAGGCGGCCAGGCTCCCGATTTTTGTCCCCCAGAGCCTGCAAGGGGAAGAATCAGCTTTATGGGCTGAGTGCCATAATCCTTGCTTCATGTTTCTTCATGATCCCTTCTCATCCAAGCACAGAGACTGGGCTGGGTTCATAATGCCCAGCTGATCCCAGAGAATGCACAACAGCAGATGGAGCCTGGCTTTTCCTTACCATGTCAGGGTCAAACTCCTCCACAGGACAAGCCTCCGCGCTGCCGTTGGTAGCGGAATTACTGTAATCAAGTACTTTGGCATTAGAGTTCCCCAGATCCCACACCCGGGGCTTCTTCCCCTTCTCCTTCTGTGCATCGGGTTTCGGAGATCTGGTGGAACAAAGACCAGAAACACACTGTGTTCAGTTCAGGGAAACAGCAGCCTTCAGCTCCTTAGGAGATGTGAAAAATAAAAGCTTGGATTACCCAAAAAGGCAGAAATCGACCAATCCAGTCTCCAGAATTTATTTATGTGAACTTTAGCCCTGTATGTCATCCCTTCCCCTTAAGCCAGGTATCAATGCACTGCTGCTGTCTGCTCACTAAAGATAGGTCTGGACCTCTCCCAGGGTTTCTGGATCTCCCAAAAAAGAAAATCAGGTTCTATTACCCCTCTAGAATGCCCAGGTGTCTCCTCCCAGTCTTTTTAGCAAGGAGGGAAATGAGGAAAATAATGTAGGGATTATTTCCAGGGGTCACCAAAAGGAGAGATTCAGCCATGACCTAGTTCGAAGCATAGGGAGACCTCATCACAGATGAGGGTGATGCCCTCATCACCTACCTGGACTTCTCCCCAGCTTTCATGTGTCTCCTGAAGAATTCCTCCCGGTTCTTCTGCAGGATTTCATCCTTGGTCAGTTCCTCCTTCTCCCCTGCTGCCGAGAGCTGCTTGTCACTCGCAGATGCTTTACTGGGCACTGCCACAGCTTCAGTTCCTGACAGGAAGAGCCCCAACACAAGCTCAGTCCAGCTCCAAGTGGATTGGGAAAGCAAAGGCTGCAACACATTGCTCTGGAATATTTATTTCCCTTCCATTTATCTTCCCCATCAACTCACCATCCTTTTTGGAACCTTTGTTCTTCTTGTTCTTGACCTTCTCCTTTGGTTTCTCCCCTCGGGTTTCAATCATACACTTGACAGTCTTCTGGGATTTCAGAGACTGCTCAAATGTCTTCATTACCGTGGGAGCTCGGACTTTGCTGCTCTCCTCTGCATCCCTGCAGGGAGATAACCCATTAGCCTGGATTTCAGCTCTTCCCCCACTCCCATCTCTGCTCAAAACAGAAATTTAAGACAAAACTCAAGCTCTCTACCGAAGGAGGCGCATGAAGTCATCTTTAAAATCAAAGGTGCCATTTAGGAGGCCCAGGGCACCTTTCTGCTGGAACTCGTTGCGGTACTTGTCTCGGAACTCTTTATGGACATCATCTATCAACTTGTCCACGTAGGTTAGAGTCAGGATCTTCTGGAAGCCCACCTGCCAAGGAACAGGTGCAGACACTGCACTTCCAGCTCACTCAACAGCAGCAAGCAAGCAAAAACCTCTCTGTTTAATTCAGAGTTCTTTAACTTGGGCAAGTTTCAGCCTGCACTTTCTGCTCCACCTTCCCAGGCTTTTTAAATGCTCCCAAAAAGGTGAAGAACAGCCAGAGCTTGGCTTCAACAGGTGTCCCTAACACACAGAGGCTGTCTCATGGCAAAAACGACACGTAGGGCAAGGGCAGAAAACCTTTAGCTTATCTGTGGGTCAACAAGGAAGGTTGTATAATAGATTTATGGCCGTAAGGTGCCAGGAAACTGCAAAAGAGAGCGTTAAATGTTCCGTAAAATGAAAGGAACGACACATTTCTGGCTTTTTTTCCAATAGATCTGGCCAAAGTGAAGTTTTACAAAGCTGCAGCTTCTATTTGAGGTTTGATTAGTTTTAATCCTGTTGCAGATGATTAAAATAAGCTGCTACTGCAGCGTCAATTCATCTGACAGACACCCTTGTCCCCCTCTGGGGAGAGTCTGGCTACACTGGGGTCACTGCTCACTCAACATCCCCTTGAAACGCTCATCACAGCCCCTCACTCCCCACAATCCCAGGGACAGAGGAGCCAAAGCAGTCTGAGAGCTAAGGTCCAGCCCTATGCAATGCAAACAGCTGTTTGTTCCAACCTCAGCACAGTGGGAACCATTCCCCCTCTTTTCTGGGGGCAATCTCCTCCCTTCAGGTTTGGGGGCCCATGGGGGGCTGGAGGGACCCTCCTGCCCCCCCAGAGGTGCCTGCAGGGGTCACTTACCACAAACACCAGCTCAAACTGGTTGTCCAGTTTGTACTTAAGTGTGAGGGCTTCATGGGTGAAGGAGTTGTTGCCACCTCTCTCCTGGAGAAGAGGAGCTGTCAGAACAGGGGTGCCAACAGCACCCACCATCCCCTCATCCCTGTCCTCCCCCTCTCCCTGCCATCAGCCTTGTCACTCCCCTTTCCCAAAGTGGTCCAGCATCCCTTACAGCATCCCCACACACCCGGGGCAGGTGGTCCCATCCATCCCCCTCAGCTGGGTGAGCCCACCCACCCTCGGGCTGGTCGTGCCTCTGCCCCGTCCCAGGCAGGTGGTCCCACCCGTCTCTCTCCTCCCCAAGGTGACGGTCCCATCCACATCCCCGAATGGGTGACCCCACAACCGTCCCCACCCCCTGTGCCGTGCCTGTGTGTCCCCCCAACAGGTGGCCCCACCTGTGTGCCAGCCCTCTCCCGCCCGTCCCCAGGTAGATGGTCCCACTCCGATGTCCCCCGTTCCCACGCAAGGCCTCCCATCCACCTCCCCCTCAGCGGGCTGATCCCCCTCCCCCAGAGATGCTCATGCCCACGTTTCCCCCGCCCAGGCAGGTGCTCCCAGTCCCCATTCCCCCGCCAGCTACGTGGGCTCACCTGATTTCCCTTCCCAGGTAGATGATCCCATCCCCCCCATCCCCCGCCATGTCTGCAGTCTCACCTCTTCTCCCTCCCCAGGCAGACGGTTCCCACCGCCCCCCTCCCTCACGGCAGCCGGGCTCTCCCACTCCCCCCTCGCCAGCTGTGTGACCCCTACGCAACCCTCCGCCCCCGGGCAGCCGCTCCCGCCCGACCTGCAGGAGGACGGAGCGGATGAGGGCGTTGACGGGGGCGGTGGCGGCGGGCCCGCGCACGCCCTGAAAGCACCAGAGGACGAGGCCGCCCTTGCTGAAGATGGTGAAGAAGTCGAGCATGGCGGCGGCGCCGGGCCCGGCGGGGCGCACACGTCGCTCTGCCCCGCGCTTCCGCCGGAAGCCCCGCCCCCGCCATTGGCGGGACCGCAGCCGACAGGGGCGGGGCCACGGGGCGGGGGCGGGGCCACGCGGCCGAGGGTGGGATCATTCGCTGTGGGGGCGGGGCCATTCCGTGTGGGGGCGGGGCTATGCTGCGGTGGGGGCGGAATCATTCCGTGTGGGGGCGGGGCTATGCTGCGGTGGAGGAGGGATCATTCTGTGGGGGGCGGGGCTATGCTGAGGTAGGGGCGGGGCTATGCTGCGGTGGGGGCGGGATCATTCCGTGTGGGGGCGGGGCTATGCTGCGGTGGGGGCGGGATCATTCCGGGTGGGGGCGGGGCTATGCTGCGGTGGGGGCGGGATCATTCTGTGGGGGCGGGGCTATGCTGCGGTGGGGGCGCGCGCTGCGCGCGCCGGGACTGGGGGGCTTATGGGGGAGGCCCCCGGCACTGGGGGGGACCCCGGGGGGAGCCCCAGAACCGGGGGAGATCCCGGCAGGGGCCCCGGGCCGCCCCCTCCGCACCGCGGCCCCTCTCAGCTCCGATTTCTTCCGCGGTGAGATCCCAGCGGTCCCCGGCACCGCACCGGGGATTTGGGGGGCACGGGAGGAATTGAGTGGGGGTCGGGGTGTGGATCGCTGGGAAGGGGGAGGGTGTCAAATAAATTGGGATGTCCCAGGGAATGGAGGGGTGTGTGAGGATGTACGGCGAGGTCGGGATTGCTGGAGTCAAAGAATGGGGGGCAGTCGCAGGGAATGGGGCTGGGGTGGTTCTGGGTGTATATGGGGGGTGCCAGAGGGGTCTGGGGGTGGTCCCTGGGGACTGCGGGAGATGACGGTGGGCATGGAGGGGCTGAGGGAGAATTGGGCGGCTGGTGGTCTCCGAGGGAACTGGGGGGCTCCAGAAGGCCCAGGGAAAACCCCTGGAGGAGGGGTCCCAGTGGGGATTTGGGATCGATCCCAAGGGGGGCATGTCTCACGTGGAGGTTTTGGGTGATGCCCGGAGCGGGCTGGGGGACCGGGAGGGGCTGGTGGGGATCCAGGTTCTGGTGGTTCACAGAGGGTCCGGGGCATTTTCCCGGATGACCCAGGGGGATCTGGGGGGTTCGTAGAGAGGCCTGGGGGGAGTCTGAGGTATCCTGGGAATGTCCCAGAGGGGGCTGGAGGGGTCCCAGGGGATGCAGAGGGTACCGGGCTCGGCAGCCCCCGTTCCACCGCAGAGCTGGGGCAGACCCTGGAGCGCATGGGACAGACGCTGAGGGATCAGCTGCCATCCTCGGGAAGGCATCCCATCCCGCTGGGGATCCACCCCGACCCCCGGCCCCCCGACGAGGCCGATGTGGTGGTGGTGGGGGGCGGCGTGGTGGGCTGGTCCGTGGCGTACTGGCTGAAGGTGCTGGAGGGCCGGCGGCGGCAGCACGGAATGAAGGTGCTCGTGGTGGAGCGGGACCCCATGGTGAGACACCCCCTCCCAGGGCAGGGTATGGCCTTGGGGACACCCCTGAACCCTAACCCTAACTCTGAACCCCTTGTATTTTGGGGGTGTCCTCTGCTCCAGTATTCCAGAGCCTCCACGGTGCTGTCGGCAGGGGGGATCCGGCAGCAGTTTTCCCTCCGGGAGAATATCCAAATGTCCCGTTTCTCTGCCAGCTTCCTCCGTGACATCAATGTAGGTGGGGTTTTATGGGCGGGGGGTAATTTGGGGAATCCAGCCCCACCCACTGTGGTCCCCCTGTCTCCTTACAGGAGCACCTTGGGGTGCCGAATGAGCCCCCCATCGATATCCAGTTCCAGCCCTCTGGATACCTTTTCCTCGCATCCCCCCAGAACGCTGCTGCCCTGGAGGCCACCGTCCAGTTCCAGAGGTGGAGGACCCACATGGGACCCTCCTGGGGGGTGGTTTCAGGGGCTGGGGTTCATCCTGACCCTCCTTTACATGCTGGCCATCCCCAGGGATGAAGGGGCACAGGTGACCTTGCTGTCCCCCACCCAGCTGAAGGCGAAATTCCCCTGGATAAACACAGAGGATGTGGCTGTGGCGTCCTATGGTATGTGGGAGGATGGGGGAGGGCCTGGAGACCCCCCTCAACATCCTTCCTCATCCTCACCCTCCTGGTGCTTCATCCTGGCTTTACTTATGGCAGGGGAGGCCCAGCCCCCCAAAATGCATGCATTGTGGGGGTTACACAGTAGTGCCTCCCATGTTTCCCTGCCCAGGTCTGGAGGATGAAGGCTGGTTCGACCCCTGGACCCTCCTCAATGCTTTCCGGCGTAAAGCCATATCCTTGGGAGTCCAGAGCTGCTCTGGGGAGGTGCGAGGTGAGGGATGGGGGTGCTCAGAGAGGTTTGCCCCCTGCCACCCCCAGGGCACCCCACCTCACCCCAAAACCCTCCAGCTTTTGTCACCTCGGCCAACCACATGATGCCACCAGCACCGTCGTCTGCACGCATCAAATACGTCCACGTGAGTGTGTGTGGCACCCCCACACCCCAGGAGCGGCCGTGACCCCCCTGCACCTGTGACCCCCTGTCTGTCCCTCCCAGGTCTACATGCCAGACAGCCTGGAATACCAGCCAGTGGCCTGTGCCATCGTGGTCAATGCTGCGGGTGCCTGGGCTGGGAAGCTGCTGGAGGTGGACGGGCTGCCCAGGGGGCTGTGCCGGCCCCCACTGCCCATCCAGCCCAGGAAGAGGTACTGGGGGGCTCCCAGCAGGGAGAGCCAGGCAGCACCCCCTCTGCTGTGGGTCAGCTCTTGAGGTCAGAGGGGAGGCACATCCCAGCAACTCCTTTTTCAGGGTGTGATGCCCCTGGTGCTGTTTTGGAGGGGTACTTTAACCCCACCACCCCTGAGTCATGGGGGTCACCTCAGCACTTTTGTTTTGGGAGGTGTCATCCTGGCACCCCTCTATCTGTGAGGGGGTGACATGAACCCCTGGGTGCTATTTTGGGGGGATCACAGAATGGAACACACATCCCAGCACCCACCACCCTCCAACTGCTGGGGGGGATGGTGAGCTTCCTCAGTTTTTTATTTGGAAGTGGGGTTTTACATCCCAGAGCTCCCATTACTCTTCAAGTTCCCCCAGCGTCCCCATTGTGTCCCCATACTCCCAATCCCAGTGTCCTCATTTTCCCCCTCAGTGTCACCTATTGCCCCCCCAGCCCCAGTACCCACAGTATTCCCCCATTATTCCCCCAGTGCCTGCATTACCTTGCCAGTGCCTGCAGCCCTATTATCCCCATTACCCCACAGTACTTTAATTATCCCCCCAGTGCCCACAGTCCCAGCCCCAGTGTGCCTAGAGTGACATGACCCCTCAGTGTTATTTTTGGGAGGGGGACAAACATCTCCCCATCCCAGCCCCACCACACCATAGTGAGGGGCAGGGACAGCACCCCTCACGCTCTGTTTGGGGGTTCCCCAGGTATGTGTTCACCTGGCACTGCCCCAATGGCCCTGGCCTCTCCTGCCCCTTCCTCATCGACACCTCTGGTGCTTATTTCCGTCGGGATGGCTTCGCCGGGAATTACCTGGGCGGGATGAGCCCCACCGAGGTGAGCCCACGGGATCCCCTAAGATCATTCACCCCCCTATTCTTTACCAGGCACCTCCAGTTTATCCTTTTCCAGGAGGAAGAGCCGGATCCCAGCGATCTCTCGGTGGATCACGATTATTTCCAGGAGCAGGTCTGGCCCCGGCTGGCTCGGCGTGTCCCAGCTTTTGAATCCCTGTGGGTCCGGGGGTCTTGGGCGGGATACTACGACTACAACACCTTTGACCGGAACGGGGTGCTGGGCCCGCACCCCCGGCTGGAAAACATGTTTTTAGCTGCAGGTTTTAGTGGCCACGGGCTCCAACACGCGCCGGCCGCTGGCAGAGCCGTGGCCGAGCTGGTGATCAAGGGCCGCTATGAGACCCTGGATCTGCGGAGGCTGGGATGGGACAGGCTGGTGAATGGGGAGCCGCTGGAGGAGCACGGCGTGGTTTGATGGGGGCGGGGAGGGGGGAAACTGAGGCACAGCCGTGGAACCCCTCCCCAGGCCAGAGGTTGTGTCCTGTAGGAATAAAATGGATGGATGAATGATGAGTGCGCCAGGGAATTAATTAATGGGGTTCACACCTGCCATGCTCCCTCCAGCAATGCTACCAGCATCCTCCCCAGTATGCTCAGTTCTAAAGTCCCCATTGATGCCCTTCAGTGTCCCCTCAGTACACTCCATTCTCTCCCAGTATCCCCATTATGTTCCCATACCTGCAGTCCCAGTGTCCCCAGTATCCCACAGTGTTACCTATTGCCTTCCCAATTCCCCCTAATCCCAGCATCTTCACAGTCACCCATTCCCCCAGTGCTCCCATTATCCAGTGCTCCAATCCCCTCCAGCCCCAGTACCCCCATTCCCTTCCTACCCTCCCGATCCAGTGTCCCTCATTTTCCCGTGTCCCCACTAACCCCCATTCCCCCCAGTACTTCCATTATGATCCAGTGCCTCAATATTCCCTCAGTGCCTCCAACCCCAGTATCCTCAGTATCTCCACCTCTAGTGCTCTGGTTATCCTCAGCATCCTCTCATACCCCATTATCCGCCCCAGTATCTCCAGCTGCAGTATGCCCATTACCCCACCCAGTGTTCCCATTAGCCCCCCAGTGCCTCCAGTCCAATACACCCCCAGGGATCCCAGTATCCCCGCAGTGCCCCCAGCCCCAGTCCCCCTGGTATCCCCACTATCCCCCCCAGTGTTCCCAGTATCACCCCAGCGTTCCCAGTATCCCCCCAGTGTTCCCAGTATCCCCCCAGTGTTCCCGGTATCACCCCAGTGTTCCCGGTATCACCTCAGTGTTCCCAGTATGCCCCAGCGTTCCCAGTATCCCCCCAGCGTTCCCAGTATGCCCCAGCGTTCCCAGTATCCCCCCAGTATTCCCAGTGTTCCCACTATCCCCCCAGTATTCCCAGTGTTCCCAGTATCCCCCCAGCGTTCCCAGTATCCCCCCACTGTTCCCAGCGTTCCCATTATCCCCCCAGTATTCCCAGTGTTCCCATTATCCCCCCAGTATTCCCAGTGTTCCCAGTATCCCCCCAGCGTTCCCAGTATCCCCCCAGTATTCCCAGCGTTCCCATTATCCCCCCAGTATCCCCAGCGTTCCCAGTATCCCCCCAGTATTCCCAGTGCTCCCAGTATCCCCCCAGTGTTCCCAGTATCCCCCCAGTGTTCCCGGTATCCCCCCGTTATCCCCGTTCCCAATTCCCTTCCCGTGCACGTGGCGCCCTCTGGCGGCGCGCGGCAGCAGTGCGCATGCGCAACAGCATTAGCGGGGGGTGTCCGGGCTGGGCTTTAGCGTATGCGCAGAGGAGGCGATGGGCGGTGTCCTGGGAGTGGGCGTGCCCTGTGTGGTGGGCGGGGCGAGCGGCAGCGGGCGGGACCGTGGCAGTGCGTGTGCGCGCGGCGCATGCGCGGTGGGCGCGGCCGGGCCGTGTGAGCCGGGCCCGTCCCGCCGTGCGCCCCTGGCCCGGCCCCGGTGAGTGCGGGGGGACCGGGGGGCCGGGGGGCGGCACAGGGAGAGACCCTCGGGGGCTAGAGCCGGGAACCGCGGGTCTCCCGTGCCGAGACAAACCTCGAGGGGATTCTGGGCACTGCGGGGGCGGCCCTGAGGGCATTTGGGAACCGGCCCCCCTCAAACACACTGTGTGGGGAGACTGTGGGAACAGCCCTGAGGTAAAGTACGTGTTCTCCCCCCCCAATTATGGGGGTCACGCAGACCTCGGCAGCCACGAGGGGGTTCTGCCCCTCCCCGGGTGCCTGAGGGTCACCCCCTCAGCTGTCAGGGGGTACAGACCCCCAGGTCACCCCCATAGCAGTGGGCGATTCCTGGGGGTGCCTTCCTCTTCAGGCTATTCCATGACTCGGGTTTTTAGGAGGAAGCTGTCTGTGATTAACTCGGTAATAAATCTGGAGGCCGACTCTGGTTCTGCAGCTTAGATCCCGGCAGGCTCTGACTAGGAATAACCAAAACAAACCAGTTTTTAAAATGATTTTTAATTGTTTGTGTCTCGCGGCTGCAGCAGCGCCACTGACATGCCGGGGTTTGTGACTCCAGCCTGCTTCAGAGCTGCCTGGGAGGAATGAGAGCTTTGCTTCCTGCTGGGAAAGCACAAGTTTTATTAGCTGGTGGTTTATTTTTTTCCTTGAATCAGGTGCTGGTCTTATTTCTCTGGTGCTTTACAAGAGCTTTCCTCTAACCCTGAGCTCGCTAACACTGTGGTATGAGCAGGGTGGGTCCATTCCCTGGGCTGTTGGAGAATGGTTGTGCCCGTAGGAAGCCAGTGAGGGCCGGGAATCCTGCTGGAAATCACCGGGGTGTGACTGAACTGGTAATTCCCGGTTAGCCCACTGTTAACAGCTGTGCCATGGCCCTGTGTGCTCTCTTTCTGCAGGCTCCATCCGTTTCCCATCTCTCCAGGATGAGAGAGGCTTGGGTCCGGCTCTCCCCCTCTCCCTGTAGTTGATAGTTTGGGAAGCAGAGGTGATGCTGGAGTCGAGATGGCCGACAGCGTGAGAATCTTCCTTCATGACCTCGTCAGGGTGAGGCTCC
Organism: Cyanistes caeruleus; assembly: GCF_971803275.1. NCBI lineage: Eukaryota > Metazoa > Chordata > Aves > Passeriformes > Paridae > Cyanistes > Cyanistes caeruleus. The sequence continues at coordinate 1,726,913 of NC_141723.1, forward strand.
GGGTCCTGGGGCTGCTCCTGTGCACTTTGGGAGCACCCTCCTTCCCATGGCATCAGGGAATTTGAAGCAAAAGGGTCTCCAGGTGTATTTCAACACTGTTTTGTGGTGTGTCTATTGCAAAGGGCTCAGTGTTTGCTGCAGAACCTCTGACAGATTTCCTTTGGGCACAAATTAATGAAAAATCTCAATAATAGAAACAGTAATATTAATTATAAAATCACAATACATAACAACATACAAAGTTTATAATATAATATATAATGTATAATATTGTATATAATTTGATAATAATAATAACAATAATAACTTAATGTCTGTTACCACAGCAGCTCTGTCCCAGTAATAACGTCTGTGTCACCTCACTGCTCCCACCCTCTCTTCCATCATCCAGGGTTAAATACAGGCTAAAAGCCACTTATTCTGTGGCACTGAGCAATAACTCATGCTCAGAAATAACTCTGGAAAACAAAGAAAGGTTTGATCCAAGTCCTGTGGCCACAATCTAAAAGCAGGAGTTGTGTCATTTCCCAGTGCTCCTGCACCATCAGCTGGAAGAGCTGCCTGGGTCAGGGCCCAGCTCCGCTGTTTCAGATATGAATTTGGCATTGGAATTTATCCTCTCTGGTCAAGAGCTACATGAACCCAACCAGGGTGGTGACACCATCCTGGCTTATCCTTATGATCTTTATTTTAAAGGGAAATTGTGATGATGATAGTTATGGGATCACCTGGAGCTGGAAATAATTGAACAGGATCCCAGAGTGGTTTGGGTTGGAAGGGACCCTTAAGTCTTTCTTGTTCCATGTCCCTGCCAAGGGCAGGGGCACCTTCCACTATTCCAGGTTGCTCCAAGCCCCATCCAGCCTGGCCTTGGGTACTTCCAGGAATGGGACAGCCACAAGCTCTCTGGACAAGCCAAGTCCTAGGAGGCAGCTCTGAAAATCTTCCAAGCATGGAGCAAGGGCAAACTTCTGGACACTCTCTTATTACCAGGCTTGCATGGATGTGCCTGGTGGGAGGCAGCTTCTGGGATGAGGACAGATGCTTTTATTTGTGAAGGAATAAGCATCAAATTCATAACATACAGTCAGACCTTGCACATCCCAAATATTGGTGTAATTTCACTTTATTGGCCTCAGAGAGCTGGCAGGGAATGAGGGGTTTCCTGCCAGACAAGGCTGGGAGAGATCCGACTGATTTTTTTGCCAGGGTTTTAAATAGTGCAGATTGGAAGAGAAATCACACCTTTACAGAAAAAAATTACTGCTGGCCATGGAGATGCTGGAATGTGCAGTGATTTAGATCACTGGGCCATGGAAGAGAGGCGGTGTTGCTGCTCCAGGCCTTGGCTCCAGCTGAGCCCAGGGAGTGAGGCCAGCCATGGCACCAGGGAGGTTTGACCTGGGTCAGCCACAGCTCTTGCTCCTCTCTCCTCATGCCCACAGGGAATTAAGGACTCCATCTGGGGCATCTGCACCATCTCCAAGCTGGATGCCCGGATCCAGCAGAAAAGGGAAGAGCAGAGGCGGAGGAGAGCCAACAGCGCGCTCGCCCAGCGGAGGTTTCACATGGAAGAGAAGAAGCAAGAGAAGTGAGTATGGGGTGTGGCTGGTCAGAAATGGGGTAATTCCCTTCTCCTCTGGTAGTCAGAGCCAATTAATGGGAAACACATGGCACGAAACTCCCTTTTTCCACTGCGTAATGGAGCTGTTATCATGAGATAAGAAGTTGGACATTTTACATCATTTGATAATCAGTTTGAATTGCCACCGAAAGGATGGGGATTTATGGGTTTCCTTTCCTCCTGAATCCTCGTGCTATCTCAGATCCATTGTTATTGCTGGTAATCATGGGATGAGGGAAGAAACAGCAGCTTGGATCCAATGTCCACTTCAGGGCAGATTGAGTGTCTCTTTTCCTCAGCCCTGCTGTGTTTTGTGGAGTTTGGAGCTGCAGAACCTCAGTGGTTCTGGAAATGCCAGAATTATCCCCATGCAGGAGCAAACAGCATCTGTTCCCATGTCTGACTCCCAGACCATGCCAGGATGTCTCTGCTGCCCTGGTGGCACTGGGCTGGCATGTCACACAGTGGTTTTGGGCAGTAATGCACATTCTGAGGCATATTGGCTGAAAGGTGAAAGAAAAGTCTCCCATGATCCTGATATTCCTCAGGGGTCTCTGCAGCTCCACATCTTGGCTGCCTCTGAAGGAAAGTATAACTTTTTCATTTTGTTTATGTTAATAAACAGCAGAATTCTGATGGTTTTCTTTATAGCAAAATCACTCTGGTGTCAAGAGCTGACTGGGAAAGTACTGCAGAGTCCCATGGAGCTGCTCTTGCATGTCCAGAGGCACCAAAACTACCCCGAGCTGAAACAGCCTCTTCCAAGACCAAAAAATGTCCCAAATTTCCTGATTTTATTGTGGCAAGAGTTTGGAGAGAACAAAGCCCAAGATCTCCAATATGTGCTTAAAAAATCTGGAAGACTGCTTTGCTTTTCTTCTGTTTCAGTGCAGATTTTGGGAATTAATAAAGGTTGAAAGAGTCTCCCTGATTAAGTCTTGTAGAGACTGCACTGGCTGAGACATGGTGTGAATCTCTGCAGGGATTCCTTCCAGGATTTCTATGTTTGGATAAAATCAGGTGCACAGTTGGTGTTGAGCTGGTTCTCAGTGACTTTTCCAAGGTGTCCAAAATGTGGGGCAGCAGCATTTGGCACTCATGAGGGGACATTTGTCCAGGTGCTGGGACATTAACACACCTCTCTCCTGCAGTGAACCCCGGATAGTGAGCCGGATATTTCAGTGTTGTGCCTGGAATGGAGGTGTCTTCTGGGTATGTAAAGATTTTTCTTGTTTATTATGGTTTTTATTTTAAAAACCCTGTGAAAACCCATGTCCTGCTCCAGCCCTCATAGGCTGTGAGTGGTGAGCTATCAGCATGGCAGCAGGAATTGCTGGGAATTTTCCACTTTCCCATCCCAGTGCTGTATTTTAAGGGATTCACTATGGGATACAGGACCACAGACTTACTCGAGAGACCCACACATGAAATCCAAGCTGCTTTTCCAAGTCTTTGAGACTGCTCTCCCCCTGAATATTTAAATGAGTATTCCTGCTTTGCTGCAGCCTGGCATACTGTTTTGCCAATTGGATATTGAATTCTTAAAAGACATTTCCTCAGCTCTGACTTGCTATGCCTGGTTCATAAGGCTGATTCTTAATGGAGCCAACACTTCATAAATCAAACAACCAGATAAATAGTTTCATTTTCTCATTACAGTGGTGCAGTTTACAAGGGATTGGCTCAGTGTTAGCTGCAAGTTGTGGCTGTATTTAAACAGAAATCCTCGTTCCTCTGTATTTCTGGATTACTCAGGGAGAAGAGGCAGATGTGCCTTTGGATCTGTAGCCACAGGAGCAGAAAATACCCCTGCAATGCCTCACTGAGAGCCCTTGTTTGTTTTTCCCTGCAGCTTAGTCTCTTCTTGTTCTACCGAGTGTTCATCCCCGTCCTTCAGTCGGTCACGGCGCAGATCATCGGTGGGTGCCTTTCCCCTTGGGGTGTTCCAGGGTGCTCAGCAGTCCATGGGATGAGTTTGGAGTCTTTGTCCACTGAACTGATCCTCACACCTCTGTCCCCTTGTGTTGTTTTCCACTTCTTCCCAGTACCAACCAATCCCATCATTAATCATCCAGTAGGAAACCAGGGGTGGATCACCCTGCTGACAGCCTGTGCACATCAGGGATCCAGCCCAGGGGTCTTGCCATTTCAAACACATTTGTCTGTGTGTTTTTGCATTTAAGTAAAAATCAAGTGGATGGAAATGTGCTTTTAAAGACATTTAAAGAACTAGAGTCAGGAGAAACTCCCTGATGACTGTGCCAGGAAGCATTTGCAGGTTCCTATAGCAGTTCCTCAGGTGTGTCTCTCTTCCAAAGGTGACCCTTCCTTACATGGTGACGTCTGGTCCTGGCTGGAGTTCATCCTCACCTCCATTTTCAGCGCTCTCTGGGTCCTGCCCCTCTTTGTGCTCAGTAAGGTGGTCAATGCCATCTGGTTTCAGGTAGGTGACAAAAACCTGGGCCCTGCCTTGAGCAAACGGGGGGAATTTCCTCATTGGGTGGGGCTTGATCAGTTGATATGGGGGCACAAGATGAAATCCCACCCCAAAACAGGCTCTGGGCATATTCCTGGTGGGCAAAAGCAGCTCAGGAGCATCATCCTGGGTTTAATTTCCCCAAAGCCCCCATGGCTCTGGAGTTCCATTTGCCTCACACCCATCTCTGCTGGCAGGACATCGCGGATCTGGCGTTTGAAGTGTCGGGCAGGAAGCCTCACCCCTTCCCCAGTGTCAGCAAAATCATCGCTGACATGTTGTTCAACCTCCTCTTGCAGGCGCTTTTCCTCATCCAGGTGAGACAAGCAACCACCACACCAGCTCAAGTGCTGCCCTCCCCCAAATCCTGAGCGTCCCTCTCTCAATCCTCTCCTTTTCTATCCCAGGGAATGATCGTGAGCCTGTTCCCCATCGACCTCATTGGGCAGCTGATCAGCCTCCTCCACATGTCGCTGCTCTACTCGCTCTACTGCTTCGAGTACCGCTGGTTTAACAAAGGTGAAGGAGGCTCCCTGCATGGGAAGGGGGAATTTACCTGGATTGAGCTGAAGGAGCATCCAATTGGGGTGTCAGAGGCTGATCTTCCATCAGGTTGTGTATGGAATGAAGGGTAAATGTGAGCCAGCAGTGGTGGTAAGATGGCCAGTGGTACCTGGCCTGCAGCAGCCCCAGTGTGGCCACAGCTCCAGGACATTGCCTGCCCTCTGTGCTGGCCACTGGCGGAGGCCTTGAGTGCTATGTCCAGTTCTGAGCCCCTCATGAGGCCTCAAGGACATGGAGGGGCTGGAGCATGTCCAGAGATGGATCCAGAGCTGGGAAGGGGCTGGTGCCCCAGGAGCAGCTGGGGGAGCTGGGAAGGGGCTCAGCCTGGAGCAAAGGAGGTTCAGGGGGGGACCTTCTGGCTCTGCACAACTCCCTGACAGGAAGGGACAGCCAGGTAGGGGTTGGGCTCTGCTCCCACATAAAAAGTGACAGGATGAGAGAACACGGCCTCAAGCTGTGCCAGGGAGGTTCAAGTTGGACATCAGGATGAATTTCTTTGCTGAAAGGGTGGTCAGGCATTGGAAGGGGCTGCCCAGGGAGGTGGTGTAGTCCCCATCCCTGGAGTTGTTCAGGAAATGACTGGATGTGGCACTCAGTGCTCTGGTCTGCTGACAAGGTGGGGATTGGTCAAAGGAGGTGAATGTAGGTCTTTTCATGCCTGAATGGTTCTGTGATTCTGCAGTGAGGGTGTCTCCTCCCCATGGGCTCATTTCCACGGCATTTTCCTCTTGGCAGGAATCGAAATGCACCAACGGTTGTCCAACATCGAGAGGAACTGGCCCTACTACTTTGGCTTTGGCTTACCACTGGCATTTCTCACGGCCATGCAATCCTCCTACATCATCAGGTGGGAAAGCCACTCTGGCCTCCCCTCCTCCTGACACCCACCAGACACATCAAGTGCCCCTTATTTTATTCTATTGTATTTTTCCCTTGCAGCGGTTGCCTCTTTTCCATCCTTTTCCCCCTCTTCATCATCAGCGCCAATGAAGCCAGGACCCCCGGCAAAACCTAGTGAGTATCCATTCACACCCACTGATTCTTGTCCAACACCCCCAGCCTTCCCCAGCGCTCCCCAAAGCCCTGCGGGGGCGCTCCTGACATCGGGAGCTGATGGACTCTCTTCCCTTTCAGCCACTTCCAGCTCCGCCTCTTCTCCTTGGTGGTTTTCCTCAGCAACAGACTCTTTCACAAGACCGTTTACCTTCAGTCCGCTCTGAGCGGTGCTTCCTCCTCCCCCTCCTCCTCCTCTTCCTCCTCCTCCTCTTCGCCCTCTCCTGCCAAACACGCGGCTGCTCCGGGGCACTGAGCTGCCCCCAGACCCCGGGGAGGGGGGACACCCACGGGCTTCTCTGCGCCCCCGATGTCCAGGGACGGCCAGGACCCAGCCTGACGAGGTGTCACTGTCAGTTCTGCGTCTACCCCTGGAAGTTTTTTGGGGGGAAATCTGGGTTTTTAACACCTTTGTGAGTTTCCAGGAGCCGGGTTGTGCCCTGCGCTTGTTTTATAGTGGACTCTTTTGTACGCCTTTCCCGTGCCATCTCCCTGCCTCGGGCCAGTGGGTCGGAACTCCGTCACCCCGTTTTGCCGTTGTGTCCCTCCCGTGTCTCCCCCGTGTCCCCCTGCCCCTCGTCCCCCTTCCCGCTCCCTCCATCTCCCCTAACTCAGGTCGTGGGAGGGGGGCGGGCATTTCTGGGAGCTCCCGCTGCCGTTGAGCACAGCGTCCCCCTCCCGTGCATGTACCGTTTCTGTCGGGTCGGGGAAGGAACCGGTGACGTTCAAACCCCTTTGGATATTTCGGGCCGGTTTATCAACTTTTCTCTAGTATTTTCACACTGAAACATTAAACGGACAAACCACGATTCTCAGCCGTTCTGCGCCTGCCGCTGTCGTTACTCCGGGCCGGGCTCCCCCCGCGCCCCGCAGTGGTTCCGCCGCCCACGTGGCCAGGCCGGCCCGCTTCCGGCTCCGCCCACGTGACCCACCGGCCCCGCCAAGCCGGACGGACACGTCACGGCTCGTTCCCCGCCGGCACCGCCCACCTCCCGCTCCGCCAATCGGAAGGCGCCGTGACCCGCACGCGCCGCCCGCACCCGATTGAGTGTTCGGCGCTTCGGCCAATGAGCGGGGCCGTGTCTGGAGTGGCGTGCCCGAGGGCCAATGGGAAGCGGGCGGGGGCGGGGCGCGGGCTGGCGGCGGCGGTAGCAGGGCGGCTGCGCGGGGCGGATGGACGGGGCAGCGGGGCCGCGGTGAGGGACGGGAGCAGGACCCGAGCGGGGCTGGGGGAGCTGGGAGGGATCCTCGGGCCTGGGGGTGGAGGGGTGCCAGGGCTGCGGGGTGCCCGGGTGTGTGTGCGGAGTGAGGGAGCTGAGGGGTCATGGGGTGCCCGGGCCTTGGAGGGTGCCCGGGCGTGTGGGGAGAGGGAGCCGGGGCGTTGAGGAGTCCCCAGGTGTGTGGGCTGAGACCCTGGCGCTGATCAGGGGCCGGAGCCTGGCGGTGTCCGGGGGCCGTGGGGGGCAGCACGGCGGGTCGGGACTGCTCTGTGTCACTGGGAGTTCCTGGGGGTGAAGGCACCCCCCGAGCACATCGGGGCATCCCAGGCAGAGCCACTCGTGCCCGGAGGCATCTGCACTGAGCTCCGTTATCCCGGGGGATCCAGGAAATAAGCACCACACGGTATTTCTGTACCAGGCAGTGCCCAATGTGTGCCAGTCAGAATCACTTTTGGGCACGGGAAGGCTTTTCTAGGCCCAGTTTGGGTTTTAAATCTGAGCTTGTCCCAATGCATCTTCCCTGATGTCGTAGCTCAGAGACCTGAACTGCACATTCACCCACCCGAGCTGGGACTGAGCCTCCCCGCAGCAGCGGGAAGGGTTTTCCTGACTGATTGGGCAAGAAACGATTTGAAGAAATCTGAGTGTGTTCAAGGTAGAAAGATGTTTAAGTCGTGATTCTTCAGTAAGAGTTTCACTTCCGTGGTGTGCAACCCCACGATTTCTGTGGCTTTTCCTCCCCACAGGGAGGTAGAATTAAACATCCACATTGTCTGGTGTGAGCAAAACCGATTTGGTGTCCTGGTCTGCATTAACAAACTACTGGGATATATATTTGACATAAGTAATCCAAAATGGGATTAACCAGGAGCTGTTCAGATCTCCTGCATGTGAGAAAAAACACCCATTTCTTGCATTCACTCTGGGTTATATTCTTTGTGCATTGCTTGCAGGTGATGGTTAAACTGCAGAGAGCATCCAGAAGGAAGGCAGGGGTTGTGCTCAAGTTTGCACTGGGGTTTTGTTCTGTGCACAGAGAAACAGGTGCATCCTCTGCCCTGGAGAAGTTCTGGGCTCTGTAAAGGAAGGAAAACCAGCCAGGATTTGGGGTGGCAGCTCAGGAGGTGAGGGGTTTGCAGGGGGAGGCACAAGCACCTGGCAGGGGTGAAGTCTGGGCCAGAGCAGGGGATTTAAAGTCCAAAGGCTCATGAAGGCTTTAAAGACAATGTGAGTTGCTCTTTGATATCTCCTTGATTGTGTTCAGGCATTCAAGGATCCTCAGGCCCTGCATTTGATGTGAAAATGACCAAGTTGGGGTTTCTCCGGCTCTCCTATGAGAAGCAGGACACGCTGCTCAAGCTCCTCATCCTGTCGATGGCAGCTGTCCTGTGTAAGTCTGTGCCCTCAGGGATGGTCCTGGTGCAGGGAAACCGAGGGTCACTCCTGAGCTCTGTGTGTTCACTCTGCCCTTTTCTGTGTTTGCAGCTTTCTCCACGAGACTTTTCTCCGTCTTAAGATTTGAAAGTGTCATCCATGAGTTTGACCCGTGAGTGTTGTTCTCTCATTTCCTGGGGGCCTGTTGGGCTTTTCTCCTTCTGGAGCACACGTAATTCAGGCAATGGTGCCATGCTCAAGTTAATCCCCATTAAAGATGTGGGATTTGGAGGGTGTGTTTTAGTACAGCTTGGTTCTCTTCTTCCCCACCCAAATTTACTTGGTACCCAGGGCTCTTCCTGCAACCCAGATTGAGGAATCACCTGCCGTTGCTTTTCTCCTGGGATGAGGTTATTCCTGACCTGGACACAGGGGAGGGAGCTCCTGGCACAATTAGTGTCAGTGTCCCAAGCTGATTAAATCAGTCCTAAGGGACATTTTCACCTTTGTAAATGCACTGTTAGTCCCACTGGGAGGAGGAATGAACCTTTGCAGCAGTTGAATAAAACAGGGCCAGTTTCCTGTGTGTGGAGCACATGAGAGCAGCACCCACAGTGCTGTCACACTCTGTCACCCTTGCAGGTACTTCAATTACCGCACCACTCGCTTCCTGGCTGAGGAGGGCTTCTACAAATTCCACAACTGGTTTGACGACCGAGCGTGGTACCCCCTGGGCAGGATCATCGGGGGAACCATTTACCCAGGTAAAGCTTTTGCCAAGCTGAAATGCACCTGGTGCAAGGGAAAATCGGGGTGGGGACTGCATCCAGGAGTGCCAGCTGGAACAGAGGGCAGCTTGGGGATGCATCCTTGGCAGCAACTCCTTCCCAGTGAGTCTTTGGAGCACCTGGATAATGGTGTCATTTCCATCCCCAGGTTTGATGATCACATCAGCAGCGATTTACCATGTGCTGCACTTCTTCCACATCACCATCGACATCCGGAACGTCTGCGTGTTCCTGGCTCCCCTCTTCTCCTCCTTTACCACCATTGTGACTTACCACCTCACCAAAGAGCTCAAGGTACAGGGGCCAGCAGGGTGTGCCCCACAGCCTTTGGCTTTCCAGAGGAGCAGGAGCTATTTTCCTTTTGGGAGAGCAGCTGGGTCAGAGGTTTAGAGGTGACTGCCACACTCTTCAAAACCCCAACCTTCTGGGAAGTGGGAGATCTGTTTGAGAACTTTGTTTCCACACTCAATTTTTGTTCCTTTGAGTAATAAAATCCCTAAACCCTGATGTCTTTCCCCTGGCTGTTTCTCCCAGGATGCAGGGGCAGGACTCCTTGCTGCTGCCATGATCGCTGTTGTGCCTGGATACATCTCTCGATCCGTGGCCGGCTCCTACGATAATGAGGGTGAGTTTGTGACCCTTGGGGGAACCTTTAAGGACTGTTGGGTGCTGGAAAGTGGTACTGGAAGATGCTGCAGGGCACAATAGAGGCTCTGTCCTTTCCCAGTGATCCCTGCTGGGTCTGTGCTGTATAAACCTGACCCATCTGGGATCAGAGGTGGTTTTTGGCCATGTCATGGAGTAGAGGGAGTGTTTCCCAACTCTGGCAGCGAGTTTACTCCAGTATCCTTGTTTACCAATCAAAAAGGGTTTTGTCATCTTCCAAACTCTGCCTAGATCTGTGTGGTTCCTCTGTGGTTTTATCCCTGTTCCAGCAGTGACATTGGGACTGGCAAAGGCAGCAATCTCACTGCCAGTGCCTGGGGCAGAAGAGGATCCAAGTTCCTTTGCTGTAGCTGGGCTTTTGGGGGCTGTGTAGGAGTTCTTCCAGCTGGTGTGGCTGGAAAAAGCCACGTGAGCTGTGAGAGACAAACTCTGCAGTGTTTCGGTCTGGAAGCCAGATATCAAATGCTTTTCCCAGGCCTGGCTCTTTGTGTGATGGAGCAGCAAAAGCATTTACAAATCTATTTTTAATGGCTTGAGTGCTCTGCCGTGCCCCAGGGATGACATTAACAGCTCCAGGTCCTTCTGTAGGTATCGCCATATTCTGCATGCTCTTGACATACTACATGTGGATCAAGGCTGTCAAAACTGGCTCCATCTATTGGGCAGCCATGTGTGCCCTCGCCTATTTCTACATGGTGAGTGTCCCTTCTCCCAGCTCTGGGGTGAACCTGGTTCTGAGATCCCTCTGGATGCACTCACCAGGAAACAGTGGTGTGCTGTTCCTGCATCTGTGTGTCCAGATAGGTAGAACCTCTATAGAGGTGGAAATGGAATGGGTCCTTTCTTCCCAAAACTAGTGGATTTTGTATGAGCTGTTCTTAGTAGCATTGAAAAATCCATGTTTCTGGCAGCTGGGGTGTGGAGAATGCCCTAAGATGGAGCAGATCCTAGCTGGTATTGCTACTGTGTGAAAATCCTGCCCGTGATCCCAGCTAAACCTCTTTGTTTCACCTCAGCTCTGCAGCTGTTCAGTCCTGGAACTTGTGGGTGTGTGTCTGCTTTGTGTCCTGGCAGGTCTCCTCATGGGGCGGCTACGTCTTCCTGATCAACCTCATCCCCTTACACGTCCTGGTGCTGATGCTCACCGGGCGCTTCTCCCACAGGATCTATGTAGCCTATTGCACAGTCTACTGCTTGGGAACCATCCTCTCCATGCAGATCTCCTTTGTTGGCTTCCAGGTGGGCACCAGGAGGGTTTGCACACTCGGGGATGGGTTCTAACAGAACAGCAAGCTGGCACCTGGTTTTACTTCTTGCCTTTATCACTGAGGTTATGAGCAGGTGATGACTCTTTGTTCCAGCTTCCATTATGCTGATTCCCCACTACCTTTGGCAAAATGAGCCTTTGGCTTTGCTGGATGACTTTCAAAGCTCCTAATAACTTTCCTGGCTCTGGTTGTCTCTCATAAAAATGTCTTTGGTTTTGGTGAAGGAAGCACTTATGCCATGTGTATCTTGGTGTGGCAGGAAACAGGTCTGCCCAGCTCGTTTTCAAGAGAATCTGGTTAATTTTCCACATGGATTCTTATCAGAATCAAAGCGGCGGATGTAGGAAAAGGATTTGTGCCAGCTGTGCAAATCACAGGGAGGGAACATTTGAACGTTTTCCTGTGACTGGCAGAGGCTGTTCCAAGCAGTGATTTGGGAAAAAAGCTGGTAATGTCTCCTGTTTGTCTCTGTGTCTGACCACACTCTGCCCCCCTCCCAGCCTGTCCTCTCCTCAGAGCACATGGCTGCTCTTGGAGTCTTCGGCTTGTGCCAGATACATGCCTTTGTGGACTACCTCCGGAGCAAGCTGAACCCACAGCAGTTTGAAATCCTCTTCAGGAGCGTCATTTCCCTGGTCGGCTTTGTCCTCCTCTCTGTCGGGGCTGTGCTGATGCTCACAGGTAGCCCGAGGCCGTGGCCATTACAAGGGTGTTTCACGCCCTTTCCTTGTTTCCAAAGGCATGGAATTTGTCCAGCCTAACTCTGTTACTGTGGTGCCAGTGCCTGCGAGTCCCCTCAGAGGGGGAGGTTGGGACCTGCCTGAATCTGTGCATTAGCAAGGAATATTTCAGCAGCAGCTGTAAGATGGGAGGGGCAGAGACTCTGGGGATACCAGGCTGATGCTGCAGGTACTGATTGTTGCTCTGTAGTAGCAAAGAGATGCTAGCTGGAACCAGGAGTTGTGCAGGGAAGAGTTTTTTAGAGTGAAATTACATTGTAATTCCTTTCTAAAATGGCAGATTTGAGTAATGGAGTTTCTAAACGAGGTCTGGGATCACTCATTCAGCCTCCCATGTGCTTCCCTGGGAGAGTGCATGTCAACATTGCCCATTACTCTGCTGGATCTAAAGAGGATTTGTTTTCTCCGCTTTCCTAGGGAAAATCTCCCCATGGACAGGGCGTTTCTATTCCCTGCTGGACCCTTCCTACGCCAAGAACAACATCCCCATCATCGCCTCTGTCTCTGAGCACCAGCCCACCACCTGGTCCTCCTACTACTTTGACCTGCAGCTCCTTGTTTTCATGTTCCCAGGTGAGTTCCCAGACCCTGAGTTAGTCTCCAGGGGGTTTTCCTGCCTCTTCTGGCTATGCTGAGCCTGCTGGGGAGCGCTGTGTCCCTCTGTGTCCTTCTGTGTCCCTCAGTGCCTGGTTTTATTTCATCTCTGGGCTGAACCTGACCCCTTTTTCTTCTCCCTCACAGTTGGTCTCTACTACTGCTTCAGCAACCTCTCGGATGCCCGTATCTTCATCATCATGTACGGCGTGACCAGCATGTACTTCTCGGCTGTCATGGTGAGGGCTGCAGGCACCAGCACTGCCACTGAGTGCTCATAACAATTTAATTTGCTTTTCTGAACTTAGTGATGGGGCTTTCACCCTGAGGGCTTTTCTCCCTTCCATAAATGTGGTTTTGTTTTGCCCCTCTCTGCTGTGAGGGATGGTGGAGTTGCAAAACTCAGAGGTTTGGGTGTTACTCGTGTCCTTGTGGCCAGCACTGCCTGGGCAGTGTTCCTGATCTCCCAGAGCCGAGCTCCCACTGCAATCTCAAACAAATTCCCTGGATTTTCAAACAGGCACTGGTGACAAACGGTTGCTGATGAGTCCATTTCCTTCTTCCTGTGGCACCCTAAATACTAAATGTGGTTGAGTTGTGGTGTGGAGGCAGCTACCAATCCTTGCTTCCACCTGAGATTGCTGAAGTGACCTCAGTTTCCCATGTGGGCCAATTTTGAGCACTCAGGGAATTTCCCCTGAGCATGTCTGAGATATGGTGGCAGCTCCCCCCTACAGAAAACAGCCACAGGTTTACCCCGAGGCTAATATATCCACTGAATTTGAGGTGCTGGATTAGGAATGGCATCGGTTCCCTCTTCTCTTGGATTTCTGCTGGATTCCTTGTGCGACAGTTGTGCTGTTGCCACAGGTGCGTCTCATGCTGGTGCTGGCTCCGGTGATGTGCATCCTGTCCGGCATCGGGGTCTCTCAGGTGTTGTCCACCTACATGAAGAACCTGGATATCAGCCGGCCAGACAAGAAGAGCAAAAAGCAGCAAGACTCCACCTACCCCATTAAAAACGAGGTGAGCCCCAGGCTGGCTCAGGAAGACGCCTGGTCCTGATGGGCTGAGTGCAGGAGGCTGACGGCCCCATCCCTCCAGTGCTGAGATCCTGGGTTGTTCCCGCAGGTTGCCAGCGGCATGATCCTGGTTATGGCGTTCTTCCTGATCACCTACACCTTCCACTCCACCTGGGTGACCAGTGAGGCTTATTCCTCCCCCTCCATCGTCCTCTCTGCCCGCGGTGGGGATGGCAGCAGGATCATCTTCGATGACTTCCGAGAAGCTTATTACTGGCTGCGGCACAACACGCCGGAGGTACGGGGGGCTGGGGCCGTGGGCACCTGACACAGCTCACTGAGCTGCTGACACACAGCTCTGTTTGGTGCAGGATGCCAAGGTGATGTCCTGGTGGGATTACGGGTACCAGATCACTGCCATGGCCAACCGGACCATCCTGGTGGACAACAACACCTGGAACAACACGCACATCTCCCGCGTCGGCCAGGTGCGTCCCTCCCTTCCCCGCTGCCTTGGCCAGCCTTTCTGGGCACCACCAGCACTGGCTGACACCACGTCTGCTCCAGGCCATGGCATCGACAGAGGAGAAAGCCTACGAGATCATGAGGGAGCTGGACGTCAGCTACGTGCTGGTCATCTTTGGTGGCCTCACCGGGTACTCCTCGGACGGTAAGATCCCGCTGTGAGCCAGGTCAGACCCAGCCAGGGCTGCTGCTGGCAGAGCCCCACCTCCAGCTGGGGCTGTGGAGTGAAAACGGGGCTGGAATGCTCCTCTCTGGAGCTGCACGTGTCTTTGGAGCTCCCCCTCAACTCAGCCTTGCTTTTGGCACCCCCACATCACCTCAACCCTCCCTCCTGTACCCCCAGCTCAATTTGGCTCCTCATTCTTTTACCTCATCCCAACTTTATGTTCTTTCATCCCGATTTAACCCTTTGCTCTTGGCCCCCCAAATCAACTCAAGCCGTCATTCTTTGCCCCCCAACTCTCTGCCTTCCAGACATCAACAAGTTCCTGTGGATGGTGCGGATCGGGGGCAGCACGGACACGGGGCGCCACATCAAGGAGCACGACTATTACACCCCCACCGGGGAGTTCCGAGTCGACCGCGAGGGCTCCCCGGTGCTGCTCAACTGCCTCATGTACAAGATGTGCTACTACCGCTTCGGCCAGGTCTACACTGAGGCCAGTGAGTGCCTGAGTCACCCCCGGGGTGTGACACTGCTTGTGGGGGGCCCCACTGCACCCTGATGTCTGTGGGGCACGATGCAGCAGCACTGCCCTGTCCTTTGCCCTCTCCTAGAGCGACCGCCAGGCTACGACCGGGTGAGGAACGCCGAAATCGGCAACAAGGACTTTGAGCTGGACGTGCTGGAGGAGGCGTACACCACAGAGCACTGGCTGGTCCGAATATACAAGGTATGGTGCCAGAACGAGCCCAGACCCTGGGAAAAACCCATGGAATTGTACCTAATGAACCCTCTTTTACTGCCCAGGTGAAAGATTTGGACAACCGCGGGTTGTCAAGGACGTAGAAGAGCCGGCACCGACCGTGCCAGACACCGCACTGACCCAGCCTTGGCCTGTGCAGCAGAGATTTGGGGGTTTGGGGGTTCCAGGGGGGCTGTTTCGGGGTTGTTTTATACCGTTTGTAAGCGCAGGCAGCGGCGGGAGGACTCTGCCCACCCCATCCTGCCGGGAGTGGTTTTTATATACACACGGAGCCGTCGCCAAATCAGGAGTTGCGGCTCTCACCGGGGCTGATTGACCAGGAATTGTGAAGAATAAAAATAAATAAAAATAAATTCGGCGGGTTTTTCTCCCCGAATTGTGTCAGAGGGGCGTTGGGGCCGATTAAATGCGTTTAAATGCGGAGCGGGGGGCGGGGCCTGGTGGGGTGTGGGGTTCCAGGTGAGGGCGGGGCCTGGGCGACGTGGTGGGCGTGGCTTGCGTCGTGCGCGCGCAGGGTGGGCGGGGCCCGCGGCTCTGGCGGGAAAAGGCGGCGTGGCCGGAGCGGTGCCGGGAGCGCGGTCCGGAACGAGCCCGGGGCCGGGGATGGCGGTGCCCTTCGTGGAGGACTGGGACCTGGTGCAGACGCTGGGCGAAGGCGCCTACGGGGAGTGAGTGCGGCGGGGCCGGGGAGAGCGGGGTTGCTGCCGGCCGGGTCCGCCCCTTGCACGCCCCTGCCCTGTGCCCTGCCCCTTGCGCTGGTGCTGTTCCCCTGCCCCCGCCGTGTGCCGCTTGCGCACCCGCTGCTCGTCCCTGCGCGGCCACTGCGTGCCCACTGTTTGTTCGCCTCCTGGCCATCAAGTGCCGTGTGTGTGCCCACGGCCTGCCCAATCCGCGCTGTTCGCCCATCACACGCCCCGTCCGTGCCCCTGCTGCTGGGCCACTGTTTGCCCATCACATCCCCTCGCACACCCTCGTTCCCATCGTGCCCCTGCCTGTATTCCCTGTCTGTATCCTGCCCGCCCCCTGTCTCCAGGGGCAGCATTTGCTGCCCATTCCTGCCCGTTCCTTGTCTCCAGCAGCAATATTCCCTGCCTGCTGCCTGTCTCCAGAGGCAGCGTTTCCTTTTTCTCCCCCTTCCCTGTCTGCTTGCTGCCTGTCTCTGGGGGAAGCATTCCCATGCCCATTCCCATGCCCATTCCCATTCCCATGCCCATTCCCATGCCCATTCCTATTCCCATGCCCATTCCCTGCCTGCTCCATGCCCACCGTGCCCCACTGACCCCAGCCCCCCGCAGGGTGCAGCTGGCCGTGAACCGCCGCACTGAGGAGGCCGTGGCCGTGAAAATCGTGGACATGAAGCGCGCGGCCGAGTGCCCGGAGAACATCAAGAAGGAAATCTGCATCAACAAGATGCTGAACCACGAGAACGTCGTCCGGTTCTACGGCCACCGGCGGGAGGGGGCCACGCAGTACCTGTTCCTGGAATACTGCCGCGGCGGAGAGCTCTTCGACCGCATCGGTGGGCATGGGGTACCTGGGGATTTAGGGGCAATGGGGCATCCTAAATTGTCACCTCCACACGGCTGAGGACTGCTCCTCTTCTTCCCCACATGCAGAGCCAGATGTTGGGATGCCAGAGCCGGAGGCACAGCGGTTCTTCCAGCAGCTGATTGCCGGCGTGGTGAGCGCTCACCGGCGGTGATGCCGCTGCTGCCAGTGGCAATTCCTGCATGGAGCTGCCCCTCTGGCCCTTGCCATGATTCCCACATGGAGCTGCCCCTCTGGCCCTTGCCATGATTCCCACACGGTGCTGCCCCTCTGGCCTTTGTCGTGATTCCCAGGGCTGCCCCTCTGTCCCTTGCCATGATTCCCACACGGTGTTGCCCCTCTGGCCCTTGCCATGATTCCCACATGGTGCTGCCCCTCTGTCCCTTGCCATGATTCCCACATGGTGCTGCCCCTCTGGCCCTTGCCATGATTCCTACATGGTGCTGCCCCTCTGGCCCTTGCCATGATTCCCACATGGTGCTGCCCCTCTGTCCCTTGCCATGATTCCCACATGGTGCTGCCCCTCTGGCCCTTGCCATGATTCCTACATGGTGCTGCCCCTCTGCCCCTTGCCGTGATTCCCAGGGCTGCCCCTCTGCCCCTTGCCGTGATTCCCAGGGCTCACCCTGCCCCTCCACAGGTGTATCTGCACAGCATTGGCATCACCCACCGCGACCTGAAGCCGGAGAATCTGCTGCTGGACGAGCGAGGTGGGGGCAGACTTGTCCCTCTCTGACCCCCATGAAGTTTTCTGTTCTTAACTTGTATTTTTTATTTGAGTGTTTAAATTAAAGCTTTAATTTGAATGCTTGTATTTTGCATTTGAGCTTTTAATGTAGGTGTTTAATTTTATTCTGAATTGAAATTCTACAGTATATTTTTAATGTAAAGATTTTGCAGTTTCTAGCTTCATTTCTTAATTTAAGCTTCTATTTGAATTTGCATTTTAATTCATTTTCATTTTATTTGTATTTTAATTCAAATTTTAGGTAAAACTTTTAAACTTAGAACTTTAAAATCTTAACTTCAACTTTTATTTTCAACTCAAATTTTTAAACAAATTTTAAGCTTGAACTTATAACTAAAACTTTTACCTACATTTTGATTTCTACTTAGATTCAAATTTGCATTTTAAATTAATTTTGCTGGGGGGGGCAAAATTTTGATTTAAAGTTTTAACTTGGCTTTTCGCTGTTGTTTGGGCCCAGACAACCTAAAGATCTCGGATTTCGGCCTGGCCACGGTGTTCCGGCACAACGGGCGGGAGCGGCTGCTGAACAAGATGTGTGGGACCCTGCCCTACGTGGCCCCCGAGCTGCTGCGGCGCCCGGAATTCCGCGCCGAGCCCGTCGACGTCTGGGCCTGCGGCGTGGTGCTGACAGCCATGCTGGCTGGAGGTGGGAGTGTTGGGATGAGTGGAATTCACTGAGGGTGATGTGATGTGCTGACAGCCATGCTGGGCAGAGGTGGGAGTGTTGGGATGAGTGGAATTCACTGAGGGTGATGTGATGTGCTGACAGCCATGCTGGGCAGAGGTGGGAATGTTGGGATGGATGGAATTCCCAGGGGGTGATGTGCTGATGGCCATGCTGGCCAGGGATGGGTGGAATTTCCAGAGGGTGATGTGATGTGCCCATGGCCATGGTGGATGGAGGTGGGAATGTTGGGATGGATGGAATTCCCAGAGGGTGATGTGATGTGCCCATGGCCATGGTGGATGGAGGTGGGAATGTTGGGATGGGTGGAATTCCCAGGGGGTGATGTGCCCATGGCCATGCTGGGCAGAGGTGGGAATGTTGGGATGGATGGAATTCCCAGAGGGTGATGTGATGTGCCCATGGCCATGGTGGATGGAGGTGGGAATGTTGGGATGGATGGAATTCCCAGGGGGTGATGTGCTGACAGCCATGCTGGCTGGAGGTGGGAATGTTGGGATGAGTGGAATTCCCAGAGGGTGATGTGATGTGCCCATGGTCATGGTGGATGGAGGTGGAAATGTTGGGATGGATGGAATTCCCAGGGGGTGATGTGCCCATGGCCATGCTGGCTGGAGGTGGGAATGTTGGGATGGGTGGAATTCCCAGGGGGTGACATCCAGCCAGCAGAGGTGGGAATGCCTCTAGGAATGGATGGAATTCGTGTGACATGCTCAGGGGTGTGGAGGAAATGCAGGAGTGGTGCAGAGGACATGGGGGAGTGTTTGTGGAATGTCCAGGGGTGAATGTATGGAATGCAGAAGGGGTGCACAGGTGAAATGTGTGAGGGGAGGTGTGTGGAGTGCACGGGGGGATGTATGGGATGAGGAAGGAGCACACATGAGATGGGAGGGATGTATGGAGTGCACAGCAAGAGGGACGTGTGAAACACAGAGATGGAAGGTGTCCATCCATAAGGGAGATGTGGAATACATGGAGGGGGATGTTTGGAATATCTGTAGGGGTGTATGGAAGGAATAGAGGGCTGCAGGAGGGGAATGTTTGTGATGTGTAAGGGGGCTGTGTGAGAGGCACAGGGGAGGTATGGGACACAGGAGGAGTTTGGGATGCAGAGAGGTATGGAATGTGTGTGAGAAACGATGGGATGCACCGAGAGGTTTGGGATGCACGAGGAGGTTTGGGATGCACGGGGAGGTTTGGGATGCACAGAGGGGTTTGGGATGCACAGAGAGGTTTGGGATGCACGAGGAGGTTTGGGATGCACAGAGGGGTTTGGGATGCACAGAGAGGTTTGGGATGCACGAGGAGGTTTGGGATGCACAGAGGGGTTTGGGATGCACGGGGAGGTTTGGGATGCACAGAGGGGTTTGGGATGCACGGGGAGGTTTGGGATGCACGGAGAGGTTTGGGATGCACAGAGGGGTTTGGGATGCACCGAGAGGTTTGGGATGCACCGAGAGGTTTGGGATGCACAGAGAGGTTTGGGATGCACGGGGAGGTTTGGGATGCACGAGGAGGTTTGGGATGCACGGGGAGGTTTGGGATGCACAGGGAGGTTTGGGATGCACAGAGAGGTTTGGGATGCACAGAGGGGTTTGGGATGCACAGAGGGGTTTGGGATGCACGGAGAGGTTTGGGATGCACGGAGAGGTTTGGGATGCACGGAGAGGTTTGGGATGCATGGAGAGGTTTGGGATGCATGGAGAGGTTTGGGATGCACAGGGAAGTTTGGGATGCACAGGGAGCACACAGGATCCATGGCAGGGCAGGGTCACCACGTCCCCACAGTGCCACATGCGTGCCTGGGGGGTTGTGGCACCAGGGGTGACAGCAGCGGGATCTCCCGGCAGAGCTGCCCTGGGACCAGCCCAGCGACAGCTGCCAGGAGTACAGCGACTGGAAGGAGAAAAAAACCTACCTCCCACCTTGGAAGAAGATTGATTCAGCTCCCTTGGGTAAGCACCCAGCAACTCCCTAAATATGCACATATATACACAGAAATATACACATATATACACAGAAATATACACATATATACACATATATACACAAACATACACATATATACACAAATATACTCACAAATATATATACATATATACACAAATATACACATATATACACAAATATATATATACACAAATATATACATATATACAAATATACACATATATACACACAAATATGCACATATATACACACAAATATTACATCTATACACACAAATATTATATATATCCACACAAATATACACATATATACACACAAATATATACATATACACACAAATATATACATATATACACACAAATATATACATATATACACACAAATATACACATCTATACACACAAGTATTACATATATACATACAAATATACACATATATACAAATATACACATATATACACACATACACACAAATATATACATATATAAACACATATATACACACATATACACACAAATATTCACATATATACACACAAATATATACATATATATGCACATATATATATACACACAAATATACACATACATACACAAATATTACATATATACACACAAATATATACATATGCACACAAATATATACATATATACAAATATACACATATATACACACAAATATATACATATATACGCACATATATATACACACAAATATACACATTTACACACACCACATTGGATTCCACCCCCTCATTTCCCAGCCCTGCTGCACAAGATCCTCACGGAGAGCCCAGCAGCGAGGATCACCATTCCTGACATCCAGAAGGACCGGTGGTACAGCAGGCCCCTCAAGAAGGGTAAGGGGCCGGGGGGGACGCGCTCGTGCCCCCGGATCTGGGGGTTATTGGGTGTCCTGTCCCTTTGCAGATGTCAAGCGGGCTCGGCTCTCCTCGGGGGGGGTCGCTGACTCCCCTGGAGGCTTCTCCAAGCACATCCGATCCGATTCAGAGCTGTCACCGGTGAAGGGAGCGCTGGGGTGAGCCTCTGCTTCCCTCCACACGGCTCTTTGCAACTCCTCGCGCACCTCGGGCCTTTCCCGCCGTTTTCTCCCGGAGGCGTTCGGGTGGAAACCCCGCACAAGCCCTGCCATCGCCCCAAATCCTGCAAAACCCCGTGCAGCTCCCACATCCTGCTCCCTGCAGCGCTCCTAACCCTCGTGTCCCCCCTTGCCTTGCAGTGAGGACAAGGCAAGCTATTCCACGTCTCAGCCGGAGCCCGGCACGGGCGGGATGCCCTGGGAGAGTGGCGCAGGAAGCATCGACCAGCTGGTGCAGGGCTTCAGCTTCTCACAGCCCGCCTGCCCCGAGCACATGCTGGTCAACAGCCAACTCCTGGGCACCCCAGGCTCCTCCCAGGTCAGGGGCTGCAGGGGGCACCTGGCACCACCTGGAATATCGGGATGCTGGGCTGGGCGAGGCCGATCCTCTTTGGGATTTCGCCTCGTGGTGTCCGGGGCGCAGCTCGGCATCATCAGCGGTGTCAGGGTGCACCTTGCAGTGCTTGGGGGCTGCTCTGTGGTGGTTGGGGTGCAGCTTTGCCTGGTGGAGAGTGTCAGGGCAATTTTGGAGGTGGAACTTTTTGGTTTTTATCTCCTCGGTGTGAGCTTGCAGGAGTTGGGGCAGAGCTTTTCGGTATTTTTAGTATCAGGGTGATGCTTTGCCGTGGCCTTGAGGTGTTTGGGGGGGCAGCTTCACATCCAATTTACAACACTGGGGTCCAACCTTGCATTGTTATGAGGATGAGGAGCAACTTTTTTGCATTTTTATGACATCAGGGAGCAGCTTGGCAATGTTTGGGGTGTGGCTGGGTGAGGTTTATCATCTTGGGGTGCAGCTCTGCAGCGTTTGGGATGCAGAGTCTCGTCCAGTTTGCAACATCAGGAGCTGGTGTTGCAACTTTTATATTACAGGGGTACAACTTTGCCACAGATATGTAAGATTAAGAAGCAACTTTTGTCCTATTTCTAATGTCAGGGAGCAGCTCTTGGGGCTGTGGCTGAATATTTATCACCTCAGGGTGTGAGGTGCAGGATTTGGGGTGCAAATTTACAATATTTTGGTGTCAGTTTGTCGCTTTGCCAGGGACTTGAGGGACAGTTTCACATCTGATTTACAGCATTGGGGTGCAGCACTGTGCTGTGTAAAATATTGGGGTGCAACTTTACATCATAAATACCACATTAAAGAGCAACGTTGCTGGATATGGAACATCAGGGAGCAGCTTGGCAAGGCTGGGATGCAGCTGTGAGTTTTATCATCTCGGGGTGCCACCTCCCAAGATTAGGGATGCAAATGTGCATCATTTAGGGAATCAGGGTGCCCTTTGTGCAGTGCTGGGGGCTGCTCTGTGGTGTTTGGGGAGCAGCTGTGCGTCTGATTTACAATATCAGGGAGCAGCTGGGCAAGGTTTGTCATCTCAGGGTGCAGCTTTGTGGTGGTTGGGGCACAATTTTGCAGTATTTTGAGTAATAAAATGCAACTTTCCAGTTCCAGGGTACAGCTCTGCAGCGTTTGGGAGGCAACTTCACATCCAATTTACAATATTGGGGTCCATCGTTGCACTATACCGTTGGGGTGGAACTTTGCATGATATGTGTGTCATTAAAGAGCGTTTTTGTGGAAGCAGGGGCTGCTCTGGGACGTGGCTGTGCAGCATTTCTGGTGTTTGGGATGCGGTTGTTGGCTTGTGCCATCAGGGGGTGCAGCTTCCCAACATTTCCTCACCGAAAGCCGGGATTTGTCAGAGCTGGGGCTGGAACCTGGTGGGATTTGTGACCTTTTTGTCGGGATTTATAACCTTTGGAATGGTTTTTTGGGGCGGCAGAGCCCGTGGCAGCGGCTGGTGAAGAGGATGACGCGGTTCTTCACCAAGCTGGACGCCGACGGCTCCTACCGCGCGCTGAAGGAGGTGTGTGAGAAGATGGGATACGGCTGGAAGATGAGCTGCACCAACCAGGTGGGGGTCAGGGCAGGGAAGTGGGGCTGGGACCCCCTGTGCTGGGTTGTCAGGGAGTAATTCGAGGCACCCTACCCCCTCCCCACTTTGCAGGTCACCATCTCGACCACAGACAGGAGGAACAACAAACTCATCTTCAAGGTGAACCTGGTGGAGATGGAGAGCAAGATTTTGGTGGATTTTCGCCTCTCCAAGGTGTGCAGGGGGTCGGGGTGGGTGGTGGGGGCTGCACAGCAGGGGCAGGGCGGGGAAGGAAGGTGGGTGCAGGGTGGGGTGACCACGGGAGGTGGGTGCCAGGGGGCTGGAGGGGGATGCAAACTCTGTCTCTCCCCACGCAGGGCGATGGCCTGGAGTTCAAGAGACATTTCCTGAAGATCAAAGCCAAGCTCAGCGACATCGTCAGCACCCAGAAAGTCTGGCTGCCCGGCACCTGAGCCCTCACACTCCTCCTCTGCCTCTTCTCTTCCTCCACCTCATCCTCTTCCTCCTGGCTGGGCTCTGGCAGCAGCACCCACACGCTGTGAGGTTGTCTGGCCACTTGTTTTAGGTTTTGAAGGTTCAATAAAGCCCTGGGGGCCGCAGAGCGAGGCTGGTTGCTGCAGGGGGGGGTTTGTTCACTCTGGAGCCTCCTGATGGCGCAGCTTTGCTCAGCCAGCATCAATCCCACTGTGGGATCTCTGCCGAGCCGGGCAGCCCTAAAGCAGCCCCAAGGTTTGGGAGCTGACCCCCCCACCCCCCATTCCTGCCCTGTCTCAGGGCAGCGGCTGCCCTCATTTTCCAGCCTCTCTAATTGCTTTTCCGAAGGACTAACGAGCCCGAGAGCTGCCAGGGGTTGTTAGCGCTGGAGCGAGAGAGGAGAGACAGGGATTAACCCCATCCCCCCCAAAAAAGAGCATCCCCCCCAAAAAAAAACCCCACCCCAGGGTGCAAACCCTGAGATATCACCACGATTTCTCCCCAAAGCTGCATCAATATTTAATTCCTGGGCTAAAAAATGCACTTCTTACACTTCTTACTTGTTTACCACTTCTTAAATTTATTTATTTATTTTTTTTAATATCCCTTTCCCTGGCTTTTTTGTTCCCCTGGTGGGAACCCCCCTTGGGCAAAGCAATTAGCAGCGATTTTTTAATTGCATATTTATATTGCAGCTGGGGAGCGAGACCCCGGCAGCGGGCGAGGGGAAAGCAGGAAGACGCCGCGCTCCGACCTTGTTTGCTTTTCAGCTGGGATTAAGCGCTTTTAATTGTCCCAGAGATCACAGATTGCGACCAGGGGGGATAATTAGGCTGAATACAGGGTTTTCTGGTTCATTCCCCCCAGGAATTTATATTTCTAAGGGCATAAAAAAGAAAATCTTTGGGAATGCCTCGGGAAGGGAGGTTTGTGGAGGGGTGTGAGGCTGGACACAACTCGGTGCATGAGTGGGTCTCACTGTCAAAACAAGATAATTTTTCACCTGTTACCTGCTGGAAATGGGATGTTTTGGGGGTCACAGGTACATCCCCTCCTGCCCAGGATGCTTCAAAGGAGGTTGGGCACTGCTTCTGCTCTGCCACGATGCCTTAACCGGGCTCCATTCCCATGGGAATCATTTTCAACCCTAAATTTTAGGGTCCTTTTGTATTTTTAACTCCGTGGACGGGATTATTTTCCGCTTTTGGGGTGTGTGGGGGAAACTCGAGGGGGATAAAAGGTTTGTGTTCCTCTGTGGCCGGGTGGGGGGGCCGTGCTGAGCGGGGCCCTGAAAGCGCCCTTTGTGCAGCCCCGCCGGGGACCCGGAGGCACCGGAGCGTGGCAAATCCTTAAACCAACAGCACAGCCAGGGCGGGCACAGGGGCTTCTGCCCCCTCCTCATCCCAAATTCACAGAGCTCCAGTGGGCACAGGGGCTTCTGCCCCCTCCTCATCCCAAATTCACAGAGCTCCAGTGGGCACAGGGGCTTCTGCCCCCTCCTCATCCCAAATTCACAGAGCTCCAGTGGGCACAGGGGCTTCTGCCCCCTCCTCATCCCAAATTCAGAGTTCCAGTGGGCACAGGGGGTTCTGCCCCCTCCTCATCCCAAATTCACAGAGCTCCAGCAGGCACAGGGGCTTCTGCCCTCCCCTCATCCCAAATTCACGATGTTCCAGCAGGCACAGGGGCTTCTGCCCCTTCCTCATCCCAAATTCAGAGCTCCAGTGTGCACAGGGGCTTCTGCCCCCTCCTCATCCCAAATCCACAGAGCTCCAGTGGGCACAGGGGCTTCTGCCTCCTCCTCATCCCAAACTCCCCCTCCTCATCTCCCTCCTGGCAGCATCCGGGAGTTGGGGATGCAGAGTTAGGGATGTGGTGCTGGATGCGGGATGGAGGATTCAGCGTTCAGGGATGGGATGGAGGATTTAGGACACAGATGGGGGATTTAGGATCTAGATGGGGATGTGGGGTTTAGGATGCAGGCATTGGCTGTGGGATGGAGAATTTGAGATGCAAATGTAGGATATGGGATTTGGGATGTAGACACAGGGTGGAGGGTTTAGGATGTAGATGCAGGGTGTGAAGTGGAATTTATGATGCAGATATGGGATTTAGATCCTGCTGAGGATGCAGGATTTAGGATGTAGACGCAGGATGGAGTATTTAGGATTTAGACATGGGATGCAGCAGAGGATTTAGAATGTTGATGGGGCTGTAGGGTTTAGGACACAGGTGCAGGTTTCAGGATGCAGGTATGGAACACAAGATTTAGGATGTAGTTGTGGGACATAGGATTTGGGAAAGATACAGGATCTGGGACAGAGAACTTGAAATGCAGATATGGGACATAGGATTTAGGATGAAGATGCAAGACACAGGATGGAGGATCCAGGGTGCAATTGTGGTTTAGAAGATTTAGGATGTAGATGTGGGATAGAGCATTTAGGATGTATGTGGAGACTTGGGATTTCAGATGTAGATACAGGATGGAGGATTTAGGATGCAGATACAGAACACAGGATTTAGGACACAGATGCAAGATGGGGGATGGATGATTTAGGATTTAGATGGGGGGGAAAGGATGCAGGTGCAGGATGCAGGACAGAGAACTTGAGATGCAAATGTGGGACACAGGATTTGAGATGTAGGATTTAGGATGCAGGATGTAGGATTTAGAGTGGAGATGTGGGATATAGGATTTAGGATGGTGGATGGAGGATGCAGATGTGGGACATAGGACTGGAGATGTAAATGCAGGATGCAGGATAGAGGATGTAGGATGTTAGATGGGGGATGTAGGATGTTGGTGCAGGACACAGAATGGAGAATGGATGCAGGTCTGGAATGGAATATTTGGAATGTAAATGACGTGGGATTTAGGATATAAACACTATGGGAACATTAGGATTTAGGATACAGGTGTAGGACATAAGATTCAGGACAACATCTAGGATCGAGGATTTAGGATGTAGGTGCAAAACACAGGATGGAGGATTCAGGATGCAGATGTGAGACAGGATTTGAGATGCAAATTCAAGGTGCCAGATGTAGGGCACAGAAGAGGGACTGTGGAACCATTTAGGATGGGGGATGCAGACACAGGAAAAAACACAGAAATTTAGGAAACAGAGAATTTAGGATGTAGACACAGGTTCCCAGATGCAGGATGGAGGTTTTAGGAGGCAGATGCAGTTTTCCAGACACAGAACATGTGACGCTGATGCAGGACACAGGAGAGGGGCTGCAGATGTGGGATGAAGGACACGGGACATGGGATGAAGGGGCAGATGCAGAATATGGGATGCAGATACAGAACGTGGGGTACAGAAGGAGAATTTAGGATGCACAGGTGGAATATAGGGCAGGTGATGAGGGGAATGGGATATAGGATACAGAGGAAGGATGTACAGGGCATGGGTTGCAGAAGAGGGATTTGGGATGCAGAGGTGGGATGCAGGACACAGGAGATGTGGATGCAGGACACAGAATGCAGAAGTGGGGTTTAGGGTGCAGACCTGGAATGGAGGTGCAGGATATGGGATGCTCAGACCAGAGCACCACAGCACAGCCCCAGCTCTGCACAGGGATTTTGCAGCACCCCTGGAGATGGGGAGTGCGTGCAATGAGCCGGGAAATGCAGACTTCCAAGGAAAATAATATTGCTTTGCAATCCCATACAGACATTCTGCAGCTCGTCCCCCATCTGGGAGGCAGATCCCGGCCATTTGGCCACATCTGCCTGCCAGATGTGCTAGGGAGGGGAGCAGAGCCCCTGTGGATGGGAAACCTCCCCAGTCCCCTGTGTGCAGGCCAGGTTGGGAATGCAGCTCTACCATATCACACCTGCTCTGGAGAAACACCTGGATGGGAGCAGGGAGCAGTGGGAGGGAAGGACTGGATGGGACCAATCCAGCCTCACAAATGATTTTTATTGTAATTAAGTTTTTGTCCTGTGGCTGGGGGAGGTGGCAATGAGACACAGCCAGGGTGCAGCTATAGGGGGCACAGCCCAGTATGGCCCAGTAAGGACCCTGGGCTGAGCTCACCCAGCACCCTGGGTGGGGTGGGAGGTCCTGGTGAGGCCAACTGGACCATCAGGGGCTGTTGGTGACCTTGGGATCCAGGCAGCAGGATGGGGATGTGGATGGGAGAGATGGGATGGAGATGTGGGATTCAGGGGTGGGAAGATGTGGAATGCAAACGTAGAGTTTGGGATGCTGGCACAAGGTGCAGGTGTAGGAGGGGGGCAGGATGCAGGTGCAGATGGAGGATGTGGGATGAAGGCTGCACAGGCAGGACATGGAGCAGATGCAGGATCTGGGATGTTCATTTGGGATGCAAGAACCTGCAGGACTCAGATGCTGGCTGCAAGAAGCAGGATGCAGAGGGCAGGATGTGGAATGAGAAGTTCAGATGCAGGACACAGGGTACAGATCCAGGATTGGGGATGCAGGAGACAGCCACAGGATGCTGATCCAGGGGATGGGTGTGGGATGCAAAAGCGTGGTGCAGGTGGAGGGTGCAGCTCTAGGATAGAAGAAATGGAATGTGGAATCCAGGGTGCAGGAGTGGGATGTAGGATGTAGGTGCTGGATTCAGGATGGAGATGTGGGGTACCAGTGAAACTCCAGGATGGTGATGTACCACTTCAAACTCAGAAGAATGGTGGGAGCATTTCCCATCTGATTTTTAGGGGCAAATGAGAGAATTTCCCAATAGCATCAGCTTCTTGGGGACTGGAAATCAAACAGAATTCCAGAATCAAACAGGATTCCAGAAACATTTCTCTTTTCTGAACTGCCTCTACCAGCTCAGTGTCTCCAGGACAGAAGTATTCATATAGAGAAAAAAAACCCTAAAGCTGGAGCAATTCCATCTGAAGACACCCAAATCCAGCATTTCCCTCCTCTCTCCTTAGCATTTCCCACTGTGGAGGTGCCTGAAGGGCTGGATTTGTTGGATTTTTAAGTCAGGAGATGTTTTAGCTCTTGCAAAAGCATCGCAGCAGCCTTGGGAATGCCGCCACATTAATAAAAGCAAAAATGCAGAGGAGTCTGTTAAGGAAACTCCTGCAAAAATCCCTTCCAGAAACATCGTGGTCAATATTAGCTCTTGGTTGGAGCTTTTTTTCCCTGTTTTATTTCATTGGGAAAATGAGTTTTGGAGGTCATCACGTGCCCAGAGGATGGTGCAAGGTGGGTTTTGGCAGCAGGTTTGGCCCCTGGATTCTCCAGTCAGTATCAGGGAGGGATTTTGTGGGGAAAAAACCTGGAATTTACAGCTTCAAATTGGAACTTTCAGGTTAAAACTTACAACAATCACCCTGAATTGGAGGGCTGGCACTGTGGATGCAGCCTGGCAGTGGTGCCAGGGACACAGATGAGGCCCCAGCAGTGCCTCTTGCCTGGCAGGCAGGAGAGGGAGAAAAATGCTTTAAAAAGGTAAAAAAAAAAGCTCCAAAGCAGAAGGCTGAGGTCATTTTCTTGGCGAGGAAGTCGGCTCCTTCCAAATGCCTCTGGGTCGGGTTTAATATCAGCAGAAACATTCTTGGGCAGGGTGGGGAGAAAGCTCTGCTCTCACCATCGAGAGCAGAACCCTCAAACCCCCAAATGCCAGAGAGGAAAAACCCCAAATACCCTGAAACCCCTCCAAATCAGCTCCCCAGCCCCCAGACTGTTTCTTTGGAATCTCTAGGTGTGGAGTAAATGAGGACTGGGGTGGGAGAGGTGTGAAAACAGTTCATGGAGAAGAGGAAAATCCCCCCTGGGAGCAGAGAACTGAATCATTAAAGTGGCTTTTGAGCATCATTTGGCTACTGCTGGGATTTTTGGGATGTGGAGAGGAGGAAAGTGAAGGGGTCTGGGAGGGAAAATGCCATTTTTCCCATTGTCCTGGTGAGTTTTATCATCACTTCAATCCCTCCTTGATTTAGCATCATCTCGGCGGGCTCAGCACCCAGCAACAACCCCCTGGGGCAAAGGGACCTGCGTGCAAGGAATATCCTGCTGGAAAATACATCAAAAAGGAGGGGGAAATTAAATGGATTTCATCTGCTGTGCTCTGCTCACAGGGCTGACTGAGAAGCTCAGGGTCCTGCCAGCGCCTTGCGCGAGCCCTCGGTCGCCCTGCGGAGCTGTTGTGGCTTTTCCAGGGATTTTACACATTAGGAGGGGGTGGTTGGACCGTGTTTGTTTTGCTAAACCTCACCAAAACCCAAACCAGAGCTCAGAGGGGGGAGGAGGTGGGAGATGCAGGGAAAGGTTATTAAAAAACAGGGGGAAAACAAAAAAAAACAAGAGCTGAAGTGGGGAATGAATTTGGGATTGGAGCAGAGCAGGGATATGACAGTGGCAGGGATGTGGTGCTGGCAGGGATGCTGTGGGAAGCAGGGATGTGTGGGTGGCAGGGATGATGCACCTTGCTGGGGATGTGCATCCCACCAAAATCAAGATGGAAAAAAAACTCCTCAGGAGAACTGGGAGGATAAGAAGCATCAGGAGGGCTCTGATCCCACTGGGAGGGAGGCTGTGAGGCGATGCTCTGCTGTGGAAGGGGATTTTCCTCCGTGCTTGCACATTCCTGCCGTCAGCAGTATTTACAAGACAGCACCAGGAGAAATCCCAGGTTGGCTGGGCCTCCTCCCGCTGGGGATCACCCCCTGCTCCGTAACCCTGGGGCTTTCTCCTTGATCCCTTTGGTTTGTGCTATCTGCACCTCATAGTTCCAATCCCTCCTGTGCCTAACTCCTGCTCATGACATTCCAGAGCAGCCCCTCCCAAAATTTTCACCGTCCCAGCACCCTCAGCTTCCCCTGCAGCCTTTTATAGAGACAAGGCTGCTCTCGGGTGCAGGGTTTGGGATGGACTCCACAGGGTTGCTCCATCTTCAGGAAGTGCTGGGAAGACCCAGCAGCAATGTCCTCTCCTGGAAAAAGGCCCTGGGAAGCATTGCAGAATGGAGAGAGGTTTGTGGGATGCAGGGATGCAGCTCAAAAGGGATGCTGGCAATGCCCAGGGATGTTTATGGGGTGCAGGGATGCAGCACACAGAGATGCAGCAGCTCACAGGGATGCTGGCAATGCCCAGGGATGTTTATGGGACACAGGGATGCAGCAGTGTGCAGGGATGCTGGCAGTGCCCAGAGCTGTTTGCAGCAGTGTGCAGGGATGCTGGCAGTGCCCAGAGCTGTTTGCAGCAGTGTGCAGGGATGCTGGCAGTGCCCAGAGCTGTTTGCAGCAGTGTGCAGGGATGCTGGCAGTGCCCAGGGCTGTTTGCAGCAGTGTGCAGGGATGCTGGCAGTGCCCAGAGCTGTTTGCAGCAGTGTGCAGGGATGCTGGCAGTGCCCAGAGCTGTTTGCAGCAGTGTGCAGGGATGCTGGCAGTGCCCAGGGGTGTTTGCAGCAGTGTGCAGGGATGCTGGCAGTGCCCAGGGATGTTTATGGGACACAGGGATGCAGCAGCGTGCAGGGATGCTGGCAGTGCCCAGGGATGTTTGCAGCAGTGTGCAGGGATGCTGGCAGTGCCCAGAGCTGTTTGCAGCAGTGTGCAGGGATGCTGGCAGTGCCCAGAGCTGTTTGCAGCAGTGTGCAGGGATACTGACAGTGCCCAGAGCTGTTTGCAGCAGTGTGCAGGGATGCTGGCAGTGCCCAGGGATGTTTATGGGACACAGGGATGCAGCAGTGTGCAGGGATGCTGGCAGCACACAGGAATGCTCAGGGTGTGTGGGATGTTAGCAGCACCCAGGGATATTGCTGGCACACTGGGATATTTGTAGCACACCAGGACACTTGCAGCATGGCGGGGATGCACAAAACCACTTTACAAGAACACCTGCAGCGGCTTTTCAGGCCTTCCCTGCCTCAGTTTCCCCTTGCTGAGAGGCAGGGCTGTTGGTTTCTCAGGGCTCAGCCTCATGGGACGCTGTGGTGTGGGGAGACCTGGCCGTGCTGTGGCCGCCTGGCTGTCGGCTCTGTGCTTGGCCGGCGGCCAGGGCAGCGCTGGGGGCCCGCTGCTCACCAGATGCGATAAGGAAAGGTTTGGCTGAGGCTGGAAAAAAGAGAGAAAAAGAAGAGTGGGGGGGGGGGGAAATAAAGGGAAAATAAAAAAAAAGCAAAAGCAAAGCAAATTCCTTGGCAAATCAAAGCAAAATTCTTGCACATGGCCTTGCATCCAGCCATCAGTCTTGATAAGGGGCTCTGGGGAGGAGGAGGAGGAGGAGGAAGAGGCAAGATGACACAGGGAACCTGACAGCAATCCCTCTTCATGGCAAAAAACCAGTCAGATTTTCCACTGCCAATTAATGAGGGGCCCAGACCCGGCTTGCCTCAGTTTCCCCACTGCATGCCAGCACTGAGGTGTGGCAAAGGGGTTAAAACCGCCTTGGAGGGGTTAAACGGGGCGATTTTCTGCCGGGTTTTATCCAAAACATATGTTTTCACCACTATTCGAGTTATCTGGGATATTTCCTGCGTGTTTGCTCCTATGGCAACCGGCCCAGCATGAAAGACCTATTTACTGGGCCCAGGGATAAGGAGCAGCCATATGGTGTCAATTTTGAAGGCGCTCCATCCCCTCCGCCCCTCGCCGGTTCTCTCTCCACCACGGTCCCGGCCCCTCGAGAGGCGTCCACCACGAGCTGGGTCCAGCTGGGGTGGGAATGGGCACCATCAGCAAAGTGAGGTGGTGGGTTGGGTTTTGGGGAGCTCAGAGAAGGTGGTGATTGGCTGCAGCAGCGGACTGAGATCCTGTGGGTTCCTTCAGGAGATGGGGATGGAGTGAAGGTACCTGCAGCAGCCACCTGAGATCCTTCAGGAGACGGGGATGGAGTGAAGGTACCTGCAGCAGCCACCTGAGATCCTTCAGGAGATGGGGATGGAGACAAGAGACCCACAACGTTGATCTGGGTTCCACCAGGAAGATAAGGATGGAGACAACATCCCTGCAACACTGAGGTCCATACAAAGAGAAGGTTGAGGACAAGCTGCCTGAATCATGGGCCCAAGGTCTGTCCAGGAGTCCAGGCTGGAGACAGCCTCCAAGCAAGGCTCATTCCAGCTGGGCCTGGAGCAGGCAGGTGCTGGAGAGGTCACGGGCCACAGAACCTTTTGTCACCCTCAGAATGCTCCACAGAGGTGCAGGGAGTTCTGTCCCACCTCTGGCTCTTCCCAGAGGTAACCCCACTGCATGGGGTAGTTCTTTGCTCCTTCCTCAAGACTGAAGCAATTTTTGGTGCCAAAGCAGCTCCATGGAATTAAATGACCAAAATACAGGAAAATGAGGCAAAATCACCCTGTAGTCTGCTGGGGGAAATAAAAAAAAAAAAATCAAGTAAAAAAAGTATTTCCTAATAATTCTAATTTTATTTTGTTGCCACTGGGTGTTTGCTGCAGGGGAGATGATAAAGCTGGGCAGGACCAGGCACAGTGTGGGACAGGGGATTTTGGGAATGATTCACTCCCAAAGCCTCCTGCAGAGGTATTTTTGATGAAAAAAAAAAAAGCCAAAATAGATTAGTTGGGGATTTTTTAAGAAAAAAAAGAGGTTTTACAGCAGTGACCCTTCCCACCAACCTCACCAATTTTCTTTTTAATAAGGAATAAAAAACCTTTCAGCCAAAAAAAACCCTTTTCTATGAAAATGTGTTCAGGTCAAAAAGCCACTTTTCACTGGGGGGAAAAATAAACCAACAAAACCCCCCTGACCAATGCATGAAGTGATGGGTTGGCAAAGCTCACAGGGAGAAACAGCTTCTTTAGAGGCAACATCTCTCCTCCTCTTCCTCCTCCTCTTTTCTACTCCTATTCCTTTCCTTCTCTTCATCTTCCAGTCCTCCTCATCCTTTAGTCCTTCTCCTCTTCCTCTTTTCTCTCCTGTTGTCTTGTCTCTTCTCATCTCATCATCTTCATCTTCTCTTCCCAGGTGATGTGATCTTCCCTTTCCACGTGTGCTCCATCCCAGCACCCCTCCAGCCTCCGTGCCCTGCTCCTGATCCATTCTCCTGGAGTGGAATCCCGAGATTCCCCCCTCACACACGTTGCCTGTCACGCTGCAGGGCACATTCAGCAGCTGCTGCCACCCAGTGCCACCTGCAGTGCCAAGGCTGGGGGGCACCAGGCTGGCACCTGCTGCCCCCTTCCCAAAAAGGAAGAAGATGAAGAATGAGAGATTCTTCATGGAATCTCTCCATGAAGATCATTGGGTGGCTTTGGGCTGGCCCTGAGGAGAGACACAGGGACTGGCACAAGGCACCTGCTGGAATCCAGGCCAGGGGGATGGGACAAGGACAAGCTGATGGGGACCAGGACGTGCTGATGGGGACAGGGACAGAGGATGGGGACAGGGATGAGAGTTCTGAAGGGAGCAGGGGTGGGATGATGGGACCTGGACAAGGTCCTTGCTGGAGGCAGGAGAATGGGGACTGGAAGGAGGTGCCTGCCAGGGACAGGATGATGAGAACCAGGACAAGGAAGCTGCTGAGGACGTGGAAGTGGGAACTTGGGAACCGGGATGAGGCACTGCTAGAGACAGAAGCAAGGAGACCACAAAAAGGAGCCCAGCAGAGCCCAGCATGGGACAACAGCGACCGGACCATGGCGATGGGAGCATCTCCCACCCCCAGCCGCTGCTCGCTGCTCTCCGCAGCAGCGGAGGCGAGCCCGGGGCTCCGCGCTGGGCTCAGCCCAAGGGCGGCGGTGCCGAGCGGCTCCCGGGAGCCCCGGAGCACCGGGAGCTGCCGGCTCAGTGCCGGGGCCTCACTCCCACGGGCGGATGAAAGGCTCCCTGTCCAAGCGGCATTAGACGCGCTGCGAAGGCTCATTCCCGATCGGTCACGCTCCGAGGCGCAGCTGCAGAACCCCCTCCGGGAGCCCGGGATGCTCCGGGGCTTTGTTCGGAGCGGCCCCGCTTCCCGGGGAACCGTGACAAGACGATGGGATTACGGGGCAGGAGAAATAAAATAAAATCAAACCCAACCTCGCTGGGACCACGCTGGCTGGGCGGAAAAACAAAGGGGAGCCTCGAATTCCCTCGTGCTCCTGCCAGGAATGATGGCCCCACCTGGGCGGGGGGAAGGGGCCGGCATTCCTGGCAGGAGAGGGCTTGAGGATCCCCAGGGAGGGAGGGTGGCTTTTGGGGGATCTGCCCTCGATTGCTGCTCCCAAATCCCAGCTCTGAGCAAGCAAAGAAAAGGAGGAAAGGCTTGCAGAAAGCAATCCTTATGAGGAGGGGAAACTTTGCATGGAGGAAAGCCTTGTGAGGAAGGAAATTTCCCAAGGAGGAAAACTTGCAAGGAGGTAAAGCCTTGAAAGGAAGGAGATCTTGTAAGGAAAAAAATACTCCAAGGAGGAAATAATTTCAAGGAAGGAAAAACTTTCAATATAGGAAAATTCTTGTATGGAGGAAAATGTTACAAGAAGGAAAACTTTTGACAAGGAAGGAAACCTCCAAGGAACAAAACCTTGCAAGGAGGAAAACTTTATATGGATGATAAACTTTGGGTGGGGAAAATATCGCAAAGAAGGAAAATCTTTCAAGGAAATAAAACATTGCAATGAGGAAACCCTTAAGGAAGGAGATCTTGTAAGGAAAAAAATACTCCAAGGAGGAAATAATTTCAAAGAAGGAAAAACTTTCAGTATAGGAAAATCCTTGTATGGAGGAAAATGTTACAAGAATCCTTTGACAAGGAAAGAAACCTTGCAAGAAGGAAAACCTTGAAGGAGAAAAACCTTCCAAGGAAGGAAATCTCCCAGGGAGGAAAACTTGCAAGGAGGTAAAGCCTTGAAAGGAAGGAGATCTTGTAAGGAAAAAAATACTCCAAGGAGGAAATAATTTCAAAGAAGGAAAAACTTTCAGTGTAGGAAAATCCTTGTATGGAGGAAAATGTTACAAGAAGGAAAACCTTTGTCAAGGAAAGAAACCTTGCAAGAAGGAAAACCTTGAAGGAGGAAAGCCTTGTGAGGAAGGAAATTTCCCAAGGAGGAAAACTTGCAAGGAGGTAAAGCCTTGAAAGGAAGGAAACCTCCAAGGAACAAAACCTTGCATGGAGGAAAACTTTATATGGATGATAAACTTTGGGTGGGGAAAATATCTCAAAGAAGGAAAACCTTTCAAGGAAATAAAACATTGCAATGAGGAAACCCTTAAGGAAGGAGATCTTGTAAGGAAAAAAGGAAAAAAAAAAAAAGGAAAAAAGGAGGAAATCATTTCAAGGAAGGAAAAACTTTCAATATAGGAAAATTCTTGTATGGAGGAAAATGTTACAAGAAGGAAAACCTTTGACAAGGAAGGAAACCTTGCAAGACGGAAAACCTTGAAGGAGAAAAACCTTCCAAGGAAGGAAATCTCCCAGGGAGGAAAACTTGCAAGGAGGTAAAGCCTTGAAAGGAAGGAAACCTTCAAGGAACAAAACCTTGCAAGGAGGAAAACTTTATATGGATGATAAACTTTGGGTGGGGAAAATATTGCAAAGAAGGAAAATCTTTCAAGGAAATAAAACATTGCAATGAGGAAACCCTTAGGCAAGGAAGGAGATCTTGTAAGGTAAAAAGGAAAAAAAAAAGGAAAAAAGGAGGAAATCATTTCAAGGAAGGAAAAACTTTCAGTGTAGGAAAATCCTTGTATGGAGGAAAATGTTACAAGAAGGAAAACCTTTGACAAGGAAAGAAACCTTGCAAGAAGGAAAACCTTGAAGGAGGAAAGCCTTGTGAGGAAGGAAATTTCCCAAGGAGGAAAACTTGCAAGGAGGTAAAGCCTTGAAAGGAAGGAAACCTCCAAGGAACAAAACCTTGCATGGAGGAAAACTTTATATGGATGATAAACTTTGGGTGGGGAAAATATCTCAAAGAAGGAAAATCTTTCAAGGAAATAAAACATTGCAATGAGGAAACCCTTAGGCAAGGGAGGAGATCTTGTAAGGAAAAAAATACTCCAAGGAGGAAATAATTTCAAGGAAGGAAAAACTTTCAGTGTAGGAAAATCCTTGTATGGAGGAAAATGTTACAAGAAGGAAAACCTTTGACAAGGAAAGAAACCTTGCAAGTAGGAAAACCTTGAAGGAGAAAAACCTTCCAAGGAAGGAAAGCTCAGAGGTTTGGAGGAAGTGAGCAGGTTGAAGGGAGAGGTTCTGCACCTTCCTTGTGGGAGCAGCCCAATCCCTCCTGGCACAGGGCCCAGCACGGTTTGGCTGAAGTTAATTGGGTTAGTGAGCAGCTAAAGGGCGTAGCTTGTCCGGGCGCCTTCTCCCTAATGAGCATCTCATTTGAATCTATGCAAAATAGCAGGGAGCATGGAGACATGCTAATTAAAGTGATTGCTGTTCGCTAATTAAGCAGCAATTCTCCTGCCCAAGAGGGTATTCTCATGCAAATGAGCTCAAGGAGGGGAAAACATCGCCCCAAAAATTGTACAGGGAGAAATCGCAATTTGGCACCACCCCTGGTCTGCAAAGCACCTTCATTATGATCCACATTTTGAGTATTTTTATCCCAAAACACCAGACTTGGCTGTCTCTTCTGTGCTGAGAACAATCCTGAAGCCCTCATCTTTTCCAGTGGCTGCCATAAATCAAGTCATTTAACCCCTCAGCTGTGTCAACCCCCATTTTGCTTTATTTTGAAGTGCTTTCTTCAGATTATGGGATTAAAAATTAAAAAAAACCAGATTAAAAATCTGTTGAGGATTTTTCTACTCTTCATTTCTTTCCTCCCCTTTCTCACTTGTGGAAATAATGACGTCCTACAGGAATCCTCCTGAAGGATAAAATTAGGGCTGGTAAACACAGGGCAGTGCAGCGTTTTGGTCTCACAGGTTTGTCCAAAAACCATGAGATTTTATTTCAAGTCTAGTTTTTTTGGGGGGAATTTTAAGTTTCTTTTTTTCTTTATTTTTGAACATAGCAACTGTGTTTCTTTGCACTCTGCTCCATGTGGCTCTGAAGCCTTTTCAGGTGAAACTCGGGATAAATCCCTTTCCAGCTATTACTTTGTGTATGCCACCAAAATACAGCAAATTCTGTACTGGCACAGGGGGGACTGGCACAGGGGGACTGGCACAGGGGGACTGGCACAGGGGGATTGGCACAGGGGGGACTGGCACAGGGGGACTGGCACAGGGGGACTGGCACAGGGGGACTGGCACACGGGGACTGGCACAGTGGGGACTGGCACAGTGGGGACTGGCACACGGGGACTGGCACACGGGGACTGTGACACGGGGACTGGCACAGTGGGGACTGGCACAGGGGGGACTGACACAGGGGGATTGGCACAGGGGGGACTGGCACACGGGGACTGGCACACGGGGACTGGCACACGGGGACTGGCACACGGGGACTGGCACAGGGGGGACTGGCACAGGGGGGACTGTGACACGGGGACTGGCACAGGGGGGACTGGCACAGGGGGGACTGGCACAGGGGGATTGGCACAGGGGGGACTGGCACAGGGGGATTGGCACAGGGGGACTGGCACACGGGGACTGGCACACGGGGACGGGCACAGGGGGGACTGTGACACGGGGACTGGCACAGGGGGGACTGGCACAGGGGGGACTGTGACACGGGGACTGGCACACGGGGACGGGCACAGGGGGATTGGCACAGGGGGATTGGCACAGGGGGGACTGGCACACGGGGACTGGCACAGGGGGATTGGCACAGGGGGACTGGCACAGGGGGGACTGGCACACGGGGACTGGCACAGGGGGATTGGCACAGGGGGACTGGCACAGGGGGGACTGGCACAGGGGGATTGGCACAGGGGGATTGGCACAGGGGGGACTGGCACAGGGGGGACTGGCACAGGGGGACTGGCACAGGGGGGACTGGCACAGGGGGGACTGGCACAGGGGGGACTGTGACACGGGGACTGGCACAGGGGGATTGGCACAGGGGGATTGGCACAGGGGGATTGGCACAGGGGGACTGTGACACGGGGACTGGCACAGGGGGACTGGCACACGGGGACTGGCACAGTGGGGACTGGCACACGGGGACTGGCACACGGGGACTGGCACACGGGGACTGGCACAGTGGGGACTGGCACACGGGGACTGGCACACGGGGACTGGCACAGGGGGACTGGCACAGGGGGGACTGGCACACGGGGACTGGCACACGGGGACTGGCACAGGGGGACTGGCACAGGGGGGACTGGCACACGGGGACTGGCACACGGGGACTGGCACAAGGGGGACAGGCACAAGGGGGACAGGCACAGGGGGACAGGTGATGCGGGAGCGAGAGCGCACGGCTGCGGCTCTGCCCGAGCGCCGGGGGAGCACAGCGGGTGCTGGGGCCCTGCGGCTGCCCGGGTGCCCGCTGGGTGCCCTCCCAGCCCCGCGGGTGCCCCGCTACACCTGTTCGGGGTGTCCCGGCCCTGCTCTGCCCGGTGCCGGCGGTTCGGGGGTGTCCCGGCGGTTCGGGGGTGTCCCAGCCCTACTCTGCCCGGTGCCGCCGGTTCGGGGGTGTCCCGGCGGTTCGGGGGTGTCCCGGCCCTGCTCTGCCCGGTTCCGCCGGTTCGGGGGTGTCCCGGCGGTTCGGGGGTGTCCCGGCCCTGCTCTGCCCGCCAGCGCGGGGACCCGTCGCGCACGTGCATCCCCTGCCGCCCTCCCGCCCCCCTTAAAGGGCCCGCACGGCCCCGCTGGCCGCACGCTCGGACCGCGCTCACCGCCGCCCGCTCCCTCCCCTCCTCGGGCGGTGGGTCCGCCCGCGGGGCAGCCGTGCTCCCCTCCCCCGGCCGGCGTTGGTTCGCTCCGCGGGGCGGGGCGGGGCGGCGGCGCCTCCCCCGACACGGGGCGCCGGTGGGAGCGGGGCGGGGAGCGCGGCGCGGGGGGAGATAAGCGGCGCCGAGCGGCCGGGCGGCGCTGGATGGAGGCTCCCGCCCGCCGGGACGCCCGCCCCAGCCTGGAATGTCCTGGCGAGCCGCCGCCGAGCGGCACCGGCACCAGGACCGGGACCAGGGAGGGGGCGCGGCGGAGAGGTAACGCGCGCGCTTCCCGCTGAGGGGGCGCGGGCGGGCGCGCGCCGGGAGGGGCGAGCGCGGCTCCTCCGGGAGGGGCGGGGGCGGCCCGGGGCGGCCGCAGGTGGCGGCTCCCGTCTCACCCCGCAGGGCTCGGCTCCTGTCACCCTCGGGGCTCAGCCGGTGCACCGCGCTCACCGGGGAGCGGGACGAGCCCTCGGAGCCGCCTGGCTCTGATTTATGGTCTCAT
This sequence comes from Cyanistes caeruleus, assembly GCF_971803275.1. Lineage (NCBI taxonomy): Eukaryota > Metazoa > Chordata > Aves > Passeriformes > Paridae > Cyanistes > Cyanistes caeruleus. The sequence continues at coordinate 1,766,365 of NC_141723.1, forward strand.
TTCGCAGGGAACGCGCCTCCACTCCCCTCTATTTGTCATTTAAACGCTGCTCTGCTTGAAGGAGGTGCCGTAGGGGATGGGTTTGGGGTCGCGTCCAGCCTCCTAACCACCTTAAAATGGTTAATCTCAATGTTTTTAACCTGTAAGGTCACTTTTCTCTGCAATTAGAGCGATGGAAAGTCAGTCCCTAAGGCAGGAGGTGGTGTGCGATGCCTGCCTGAGGTCTCTGGCTGTAAAGCATCCTGACATCTTATCTCTGTTATTATTATTTTTATTGCATTAAGCTGCCTACCTTCTTAAAGCCACGCGATTCTTGAATTTTAAATTACTTTCCCTTACTTTGTCTGTCTCTTTGCCAAAAACAAATATAAATTATGTAGCTCCTGACTTCTCATGGAAGAACTTTCCAGTCGTCTATCCCATGCTTTCCAATACTGATGTTTTTTAAACCAAAAGAGATGTGTTTTTCAGCCGTGACACGCTGTCGAGCAGCAAACAGGCAATGTTTACTTTGCTCCCGCCTCGTAACTGTGTAAAGGGTTGGTGAAAGGGTAAATGTGATGGCTTTATGTAGCTTTTTCTTTTTAATTATTATTTTACTGCTCTCCCCAACTGCTTTGCTGCCTCTGGGAAGGAGTAGTCGCGCCGATCCTGGGGCTGTAAAGCTGTCAGCTCTGAAGGGCTGTTTACTCAATGAGTTGTATCTTTCACACATGCACCAGAAATTCAATTTACTGACCCAAACACCAGCCACGGCCGCCGAGGTTCCCGGCAGCGTGGAAGCTTTGGTTCTCTGGGGTTTTCTCCTTCGTGGCCCGGCGTTTTCCTTGAACAAAGCAGGTAATCCTGGGGTGCTGGTGCTCCCAGCCGAGCTGTGTGGAGCTCCTTTCCTTTTCTCATCTCCCACTACTCGGGTGTTTTGACAGCTATGGGATGTACAGCCTGTCCGTAGCTGCTTTAAGGAGAAAAACTGCTTTTGTGGTAGCAGTTGCTGTGGGTGACGGCCAGTTCTTTCTCCGTTCCAAAAATCTGCAGTGAACCTTTCCCAGCGTAATTTCTTAACGTTTTTCTGTTGAACTTGATATTATTTGCCTTAATTATAGCCAGCATGCTTTTGTTCCACCAAATTAAAATAGGTGGCGAGAGCATGAGTCAAACACATTGAAACCAAACCCTGCTTTTTCAAAGCAGCTGCAAGCCTATCTTGTGGGGAGGACTTGGTAATGGAGTGATTAAAAAGAAATAAATATATTTAACCTGTATTCCCCTTTCCATAAGAAGAGGGAAGCCTCTGACTGGCTTGGTCTGCATCCCAGAAAATCCTCAGGCTTGTGGGGAGAGCCATGACTTGTTGAAAGCTGGATTCAGAGAGAAGGTGGGATCCACTGAATTACCTACCATGTTAAAAGGGTTTTTTTCCCTCCTCAAGGGGTAGGAAGTGAGATGGGAACTGCTGCGGTGTGGAGGGATTAGTAACTCACCCGAGGATGAGCTCGGTGGCTTTGTCGCCTGGATTAAGGTGATTTACACCCTTAAGCTGCTCCGAGTGCTCGTAAACAGCCATGCCTGTGTGTGCAAGGTGAAGTGTGGGCAGATGAGCTCGGGTACACCACGGAAGTAGCTTCAGGGGTTGGTTTTTGCCATCCTTCGTGCAGTCTTGGTGATTTCTCATCCTTTTTCTCTGGTGGGACACCAGCTCTGCGTTCTTTGCCACCAAACCCCTGGGATAGTGGCAGTGGGATTTGGGCTGGCCCCGCCGTGTGCCCCCTCTGCTGGATCACTGGGCTGCTCTGCTGCTAAAACACTTGGGTTTTACCCCAAAACTGAGGAGGGGGGGAAAAACGCCTTGCAAGGAGAGGCCTGTCTGTGCAGGGCAAGTCCCACCAGTGCTTTCATTATCTCAAGGTGTGCTGTAAGCCCATAAACGAGGCTCCTGCTTACTTTGGCTTGCTGGTGTGCCAGAGGAATAAGGCAGCTGTGCTCTGACTTCAGGTGATGTCACTTGAGGATTTTAACTGTCAGAGCTTAAAAATACTCTGGCTTGTTTAAAGACTGCTTCTGCAGATGTGGGAATGGGGAAGCAAAGCAATGGATTGTGAGTGCACAGCCACATCAGGGTTCAGCATCTCATAAATTCCCCTCTGCCTGTCCTACAGCAGATCTGCTCTGCCTAACGAGGCCTCAGGTGTACCATGACCAGGGCATTAATTGGTGGGTGCTCAAGATGAGGCACTACCATGAACTGCAAGACCAACAAAGTCTCAGTGCCAAAGAACTAACTGGGAAGCATGTGATGATTAAATGATTTGGGGAATAAAGCTGTTTTCTGATGCGGTGGTACAGTCAGCAGCGTCTTCTCCCATACGGTTGTTGGTGTGACTGGGTGTGTACAGGACCAGCTGCTGTGATTTCAGATTGTTTGCAGGGCTGGGTGTGAGGAGCTGTGGGTCAGGGGCTGATCTCTGAGTGTTTGTATGCAATATAGCACAAGGAATGAGCTATATTGAAAGGGTTCCCCACAGGTTATGTGAGCTGTTTCTAGTTCTGTGTGTTAAAAGGCATTGAACTTCACCAAACCAACTCTTCACACCTTTTCCAAGAGCTCCTTTACCTCCTCTCTTTCTGCCAGGCCTTTTAGCCTGTGGTGGAAAACCTCCTGTTCTGCATCTTCCTTATTCCCATGTCCACAGGTGTGACTCTGGAGGGGTTTCATTGCAGTGTTGTGGTCTTGGCACACAGTCCTATGCAAAATGACTTGGAAATGTGGTGAACCTGTTGGGAAGCTGCCACGAGGCTTTGAAACCTTTGGTTTAGTACAAGAAGCCCTGAGACTGAGCAGGTCTTCACCCACAAACCTGCTGCGATTGGGTATCTCAGGTAATGTTTTTTATGGAATCGCTTTAATTGGCAACTCGGAAACCTGCCGAACGTCTTTTGTTAGGGAACGTCTCATTTGTATAAATTAATTGATACTGTAAACTTGCCCTTTGTATGTAGGGTCAGGTTTTTGTCTCCTGCCTTGCTTATGAGCTGCTGTTTAGTGAGTGGCTCCCTTGAGCTGAGTCCTGCTCCTTCCTCCTCACTGCAGCGGTTTGCAGTCAGTTCTCTGGTTTTCTGTGGGCTGGGGAGCTTCAGGGCCAGTTGCTATCTGCAGCTGGGGTGAGACTGACCTGAAAACCTGGTTTCAAGTGAAACTGGTCAAATTTTGCTCCTTAAATGTGAATTTGCAGCTTGCCTTGCAGTCCTGACTCTTAAAGCTGGTACGTGGGCACCAAACTGTGTTCTCTGTCCACTGTTTTTGCTATTCCAACCTATTTTGGTAATTTTGATCTATTTTGTTGTTTGGACTGGTATTTGGCTGGTTCTCCAGGTGTTTTCCCTTTCCTACTCACTTTTTGCTCTCCTGGGGGCCTCCCTGAGCAAACCCTGCTATTGTGTGTCCCCTTACCCTGCATCATTTGCTCTGGGATGCTGTTTGTCTTTGGCAAAGTCAGCAAAAACCTCTTTACTGTATTGCTTTGGCTGGTGGGAGGTCTCCATCTATGCTGGCTCAAGAACTTCTAGACTAGATAGTTTCCTCTGTCTATGTGTTCACTTTTTTCACTTGAGTGTTCTTCCAGCTATTTCCTTGGTAGATGGCTCAAGACAACTTCCAGGGCTGAGTGTGTCAGAGTTTTCCACTTGCGTTCCCCAGCTCGCTTCTCCCTTTCTGCTGGGGTTGATGATTCTCCAGTGACAGTGATCACTTTAGGGGAAATGCTTGTTCAGCCCAGTAAGGGATTGAGCCTTGTACATCCAGACCACCTGCCATTTCCATTAAGCCTGTACTCATTTTTTCTGTGTGCAAGTATCTGCTGTCTTTCAACAGGAGGGAAAACAATCATGCAAGGTGGGTTGTCTTCCCATTTTCCATACCTATGAGATATCTTGGAGCTCTTCTAGCCAGGTGGGACTATTTCTTTTTTTTCTTTTCTCCCCTTTTTTTTCCCCCCTCCCCAGCTCCTTGGGCGCAGTTTCACGTTACAGCTCCATCCAAGGACTCGCTGCTGCAGGAGGTGGCAGGTACATTCCTGCCTCTTCCCCGCTGCGGGAATCCAGCACTGGAGCAGCCGCAGGGGAGTGACTCCAGCTAACCCTTCAAAAAAAAAAGTACCCAAGCCCCAAACTTTCCTGGATCTTGCCCTGCAGTTAAGAGTTGCTAAATCTTCCACTTGGATGATTGGGAAGGCCCTGAGGGGCTGGGGGGGGATGGCTGCTTTTGGCAGCACTGGATTCTAAATTGGATTTGCTGTCTCCTGATCCTGTGCACTCGCTCTGCTGCTGAGCCAAGGGTGGTGCCTTGCAGAGAGGGAGGGGTTCTGGCCAGCTCCCTCCATCTCCTGCCTCTGGAAATGCCCAGTTGAACCAGTCCAGCTCACAGGAACAGCACGGGAAAAGGATAAAATAATTCCCTAAAGCTCAGTGGGCAAGACCAGCTTGGCTGGGATATTGCCATCAGCTTGGCAGCACGAGTGTGCTGGGGAAGGAGGAGACCAGGAGAAAGGGAAGGAGACCATCCCTTTGGCAGTGGCTGAGCTGAGAGGTGAAACCACACCCTCTGCCTCACCTGTCTCTGTGATCACATCTTTGAGTTCTACCCTGGGTTCTGCTGTTTAGCTTTCCCCACAGACTGCAACCATTGAATCTGATAATGAACCAAGTGGTTGAATCTTATTTGTTTAATTCAAAGAGAAGTTTAATGCTTCCTTCCTCGCAGTGTATGGAGTCTCTGCCTTGCAGCCCATGGTTTTCTTTGCAGTGAACCTATAAAATGCCATGATAAGGACTAAAAGGCTTGAGCCATGAGCAACTTGTCATTGAAACAGTCTTGGCAAAGAGGCTGCGCACCACGAATTTATATTTTTGGAGGGGTTTGAGGGTGTTTTGTCTCTGCAGAGGTGTTTGAGGGTTGCATTGCCTGTGAGTATTCCCTGCCAGCTCACCTTCTGTGTGCTGGTGAGCCCCGGGCATTGTGGGCTGCCAGCTCCAATCAGAGGGGAGCTTCTTTGCCCCCCTTAATCTTAGCTGAAGAACAGACAGATCCTGAATGTCTCTGTAATCACTCTATGGCATCTACTGAAGTACAGACATGAGATGTCCAACCTCCTGGAATTGCTGGTATATTCTGTGTAGGCACCTTGTGTCTGAGTACAGCCTGCTCTAGCTGGAGATGCTCCTGCAGGGGGATGGCATCAGGGGGGTTTGTTTCCCAGTCCCCAGTGAGTAAAAGAAATCTTTTATCTGGGTAAAAGGCCTCACCCTAAAGAATCTTGCAAGAAATGAATCCTTTTTCCATGCCAGTTTGGAAGGTAAAGACCCAGGTGACTGATCTTCTCCTGAGGAACACCAGCAAAGGAAGGGGACAGTTCATGTGGCCCCTTCTGAAACAAACAGTCATTGTTTGGAGTAAAAATCCTCTGCTTGCTTCCAGATCAATCCACTTGAAGTTACTGTAGACAGGTGGTATGTTTTCAGTTTTTAATTTCGTTTTTTCTTTTTTTTTTCTTGCTTGTTGTTAGTTGAGAGCTGATGGATCGGCCCAAATAAGGCCATGAGAAAGGCTGGCCATTTCCAGGAGGATCCACAGACAGTCAGTGCATGACTTGTTGCCTTTATCTCTGAGATCAGGAGATTCCTTTGCAGTGATGGATTAATCCACCCTTGAGTGAATAATATAACTGAGAACAAGTAGGAGCCAGCGCTCCAAACAGATGATTTGTTCAGTACGTGTGTGCCTCCCCTCCCCCTCTGAAAAGTGTCTTTCTTCACCGTTTCATTCAGCCTGTTGAAACCTCACAGCAACCTGTGTCTGCACCAGCCCCCGGCCCAGCGGAGGGCGAGGATGGGGCTGTGCCAAAGGCCTCTGCTCCCAGGTGCAGGAGGAGATAAACAAGGATGGAGAGAAGGTGCCTGTGGGCTGCTGGGGCTGTGATGTCACCTGTCTGCCCTGGCCATGACATCAGCTGTCTGCACATTCTGCTGGCTCTAGGTGGGAGTGTTGATGCTGGCACCTGTCTGGGATGGCACAGCTCCAGTCCCTTGGCAGCAGTGGTTGTACCCCACTGAGGCAGCTGTGTCCAGGAGAAATTGTGTAAAGGAGCTGGAATATTGGGGTTGGGGGAGTGAACTCACTGGCTACAAGGAGATGGCAGTGGGTGGCTTTGAACAGAAATATGGTATTTAAGAGGATGTAACTCCTCAACAGAGCCACAGCTTCTTGAGCTGCTTGGGGGTGTCCTGGAGCCAGACACGAAGTTCTTCAGTGACACGTGGGCAGTCCTTGTCAGCACACCTGCAATAGGATACAGGGCTGGAAGGGAGTTGTGCAGCTCCAGCAGTGGAATTCGTGTAGTGAGATCTGTTATCATCCCTGTGGATACACTGGAATAATTCTCTGGCAGCTCATATGCTGGGTCTTGTTGCTTTAACATCTCGGAATGCATCAAGGTCTGCTCCTGTTGATAGGCTCAAAGAGGCTGTGAGGTGCCTGGGGCTCCTCCTGCTCAGGGACCCCCCCAAGCAGTCACAGTCTTACTGAGAAAGGCTTCGATTGCTCAAGATCAAGTTGGTGGAAGCCCCCAGCTTTGGCTTTCCTTGTGTCATAAATGCCAGTAGCCTTGCCTTGATCTCATGCTCTTGGGGTGTGGGATTGGTGGCAGCTTTCAGCTGCATTCTGGAGTTTCTGTGCCGTGTGGGGTGAAGATAACACTTAAAATGGCATTGTCCCTTTGGAGAACGGGCTTTGCTGCTGTTGGCTGTACATAATTTCTGGGAGCTGCGCAGTTTTGCTGTGTAATGTTCCAACCCCATGTAGATTAAATGTTTTGCGGAGTCAAAATAAACAATAGCATGTGGTTTTCCTTTGTTCCCCCCCTTCCCCACAATAAGAGTTCACAAAAGTTCTTGAATTAGGGCTCTGCATGCCATACGCTCGAGCATAGGCTCAAATTTTCATGAGGCTTGCTGAGGGCTGTTACTGCTTGGGGAGTGCTTTCACCTTTGGGACAGCTTTGGAAATCTCTTTTCTTCTCAGGAGCTTTTTCAGAAGGTGTGTTTCAGTGTAGCACTCGGATACTTGTTGCCTTAAATGCTTTGTAGTGACAGTGTATCATAGCTTGATGGAGATTTGAGACTCCTCTAATAAAATGCAAGAGGAGGAAAACCCCGAGGGTTTTTTGGAACAGAAGATGTTTTCTGTTCCTGCCACTAATCTCTGTTGCAGAATGAAATAGGAATGTATACTTTAAATCTCTGTCAGGGTGTAGAAGGAAGCTGGCAACGGATGTAATCAAAAATGTTATTATCAAAACTCTCTAAGTATGTTGAAATTTTAAACTTAATGATATAATTTTAAATTCAGCTATTCAGACTGAGGCATGGTTTTGGGGTGCAGATTGCACTTCCAAATTGTGCATTGAGATGGACCAGAGAGGAGTTTGGAGCAGACAGTAGGTGGTGGGTGCTGCAGTGATATGGCTGGAGTCTTCAGCCCTGTGATTTCCAGTGACTGGGGTGGCAGCATTAAACTGAGGTGTGGTTTTCTAGATTATGGACTTTGTGGCTGAGCACTTAAAAAAGGGTCCAGTTTCCAAGTTAGCATTTTTCCTAATTAGTGTGTTTGTCGTGGCTTGAACGTAACCAGCACATGTAGAAAGTGTACGTGTTCAGAGTTTGTTCAGGGCTCGGGGCACAGTGAACACAAGGAAGCTACACCAGATCTGATGCATAGCAGCAGACTCAACCCAGTGTGAGAGGAGACAGAAAGCTTCCAGCCTTAGACTTGGAATAAGGGAACTGTGAGTAACCTTCACCCTTGTGACCCTTCGTCCTCGAGTGGAGAGGCTGCAGGTTGAGGATGCAGAAGAAGCTCAAGTCCTTCTCTGAGCCAAAGGTGTGAAGCTGTTTATTTTCACTGGGACAATGTATATATTGCAGGAGGCAGATGCTTGCCTGCTTAACCCAAGCACTCGCTTATCTGGGCTCTGGCGAGCGTACAACTGTTGTCCCTTCTAATCCCCCAACATTAAACAGTCCAGGCACCTTTCCCTGGCTGAGCCTGGGACTGATTTAAAAAACACACAGAGAGAAGCCAACAAAAAAGAAACATTTGCTTTCTTTGCCAAGTTTAAATGAAGACTAATGCCGTGGTGCTGCTTAATCTTGTTTTTCTTGCTATCTGATGGATGCTAACGTGGGATGGAATCAATCCCGGCAGCCGGTTATCTTTGCGGGGCCCCCATGTTGCTGAGATCGGCATTAAAGTCTCGTGGGGGAGTTGATGTGCTATGAAGAGTCTGGAACTTTCTTCCAATGTGGTGACTCTGTGGTATCCATCTTCCTTTGGGAAGGTGTCTCCAGGAATTGCCAGTCTGCTGTTGGACGTCCGAACAGAAATCCTGTTTGGCAAAGCGGGATATGTCTGAGCGAGTGAGAACAGGGCACAGTCAGGTGAACCTGGCGGAACTTTTTCCCTGGTCCCTGTGATGAAACTTAACTCCTTTCCTATCAGTTGCTCGTGTTTGAACTGGTTCTGCTGGGAACAGCTGCCATGGCCCTGATTGGCAAGAGGGGGTTTGGGCTCTGACTCATGACCTGCCACCGTGAGGGTGCTGCCCCGAGTGCCCCCAGCCCTGAGCAGAGGTCCCTGCTGCTGGCAGGGCTAAGCTCGGCTGCAGGGAGTGAAGCAGAAGGGCTGGAGGAGCCAAACCCTCAGGCCAGATCTTTGTGATGACTGCTGCCTCCCTCCCTTGGATCAGCGCTCTCCTTCGGCTCTGCTGGCATGAGGAAGGAGGCGGGAAGCTGCACCAGTGCTCGGTTGTGCAACACCACTGAGCAAAGCCAACCCAAAGCCTCCCTCTCTTTCCCCCATGTTCCTCTACCCCTCTCCTTGCCTGGGAGCCAGGTTGGTTTGTTGTAGCAAACCTGGCCTGACCACCACAGTGTTTTCATTTATTTTTCTGCCGAGCTGCTGCTTTTATCTGGGCCTGAGGCAAAGGGGCTCCTTTTGCTCAGCAATATTGTCGGTTGTGTCAGGATTCCTTCCCTCGAGGTGAAGAAGTGCAGGAGTGTGTGTTTGCCGGAGAGCTCGGACTTCAATTTTGAAACCAGGTTTGGTTTTTTGAGCATGGGGGAAGGGAGGGGAGGAGAGCAGTAAAACTGAATTACTGTAAGGCTGGAGGATGGATTGTGTGAAGGCTTGTTTTAATCGGGGGAGGAAAGGCTGGGGTCTTTCCTGCTCTCTCCCTCAGCTGTCCCTGGTTAGCTGGTTTGCTTTTTAATAAGCATTATTCTGCCTGGAGCCTGGGTCCGGCAGCAGGGAGTGTTGGCATTGCCTGTGACAGCATGTGGACAGCTGTAACAAGAGGGGAAAGAGTGACATGGAGTGCAGAGAAGCCCTTTTGTTTAGAAAGCAGGGTCCAAGTGGGTCTGTCGCTCCAATCCGTGCACAGCCCAGCCGAGGCACGGTGAATTTGAAGGTGACTGACGACTGTGTAACACAGGCTTGGCTCTCCGCTTCCAGCGCACCTCCCATATCCTGCAGCCATGAGTTCACAGGCTCCTAATTGCCTATGATGTAAGACAGCAGTAGATGAGGTTGCTATAAATTCTGGCTGCAGGTGTGGATTTAATGGCTGTGCTTCCCTTTAAGGGCTCACGGATAGCATGGATCCCTGCAAGTTACAACAGACCGAGTTGGACTCAGGCTAGCACAGCTAAAAGAACCCATTTGTCTGCGTTTTTCAGAGCTGTTGCTTGCTGGAGGCTACCAAAGGACGAGGTGTCAGTGTTCAGCTGGAACTGCTTGGGGAATGAGCTCGCTGTCCTCTAACAGAGCTCAGCCGTGGTTCCAATTCTCTCCATCAATGTTCTCTCGTAGCTGAACTGCCCAGGTGTGAGAGTGCCACTGGAAGTGGACCTTAAGGCAGCCTGTGTGGACACAGGAACCTTTGTCTGAGAGTCTGACAGCTTTTTCTCATGACCAGAACAAGACTGTGGTTCTTGTCCTTTTTAGTTTTTATTCATGCTGGATTCTGGTTTTAGAAATCATAGACAAATTATAATCATGGGTGATGGTCCTTGACGTGTAAAATGCAAACTTTTTGGAGGGAGCAGAACAACCCCTCAGGCAGTTACTCCAGCTTGCTGTGGTGTGTGCACCTGTAGTTTGGATAATTAGCATGGTGAGTTCCCTAGCTCTCTTGAGAAAAGGGGCATGGCTCACTTAGAGTTCGGTTTTGTATATTTTTCTTCATTTTTGTGCACATTCTTGCAGTCCAGAGTTTATCTAACAAGCTGGGGTGGTGCTTCATGAGTTGAGCTGAGGCCTCATGCTCTTCAAGTGCTAAGTTCCTTTTCTTGGATGTCCATTCCTTGCCCCTCCCTTGGGCTGGTGCTCTAGGACTGCATGGGGAGCTGAAACTGTTCCCTCATCCAGGTGAAAACTGAACCTCATTTTTTCTCTGGCTGAATTTTCGGCTGGATCTGCCAGCAGATCTGACTCACTTGCTGGCCGCAGGATCCCTGGTGCAGATAGGAGAATGCAAGCCAGGTCCTGAAGGAAGGTGTTGCTGCCCTCCTCGGCAGCAGCCCGGCTTTAAATTGGCTGAAAACCTGGTTGTGAAATCATTCTTGCTAAAAACCAGAGCTGAAGAAGTAAAGCAGGCGCCTCTCTCCAAGGCTGAGGCCAGCCCTGAGGAAACAGGGGAGGGGGTGTTGGCCCAAGGACCCTTGGAGATGTGGCTGAAGGCAGCAGAGCTGGCACAGGTGTCCCTTCAGTGGGATGGCACAGGTGTTGTGCTAAATGTGGGGAAAAAAATGGAAATACGAGGCAAAGTAGTACTGAAGCAGGAGAGATCAAGACAGGGAGGTGTGGGGGAGCCTCGGAGAGCAAAGGGTGAGAATTTTGTATGTATTTGGCCTACTGTGATGGAACTGTTAAACTAATGATACCTTTAGCTCCCTTGGGGGCTGAAAGGCCTGATTTAGGCATTTAAGTGTAATTGCAGCCCAGCAGAGCTGGGTATGGGGCTAATGCTCTGTTCTCTCCTTCCCCCGAGGCTGGAGGAGGCAGGAGCCATTCCCACTTCATTACTGTGGCAGCAGGGGGACTTGTCTTAGCTCTTTGGCTGAAGTTAATAATAAAATTAAACTAATTGTTATGCCTGTTCGTGGAGAAGAAAGTGTGGCTTCTGGGATGATTTATTTATTTTTCTCCTGCTGCCTGCCTTGCTGCGACCGGTGCTGGAATGGCAGGATGGGAACCCCAGCTGTCCCCCCTTGGAGCACAGGGTGCTGGAATGGCAGGATGGGAACCCCAGCTGTCCCCCCTTGGAGCACAGGGTGCTGGAATGGCAGGATGGGAACCCCAGCTGTCCCCCCTTGGAGCACAGGGTGCTGGAATGGCAGGATGGGAACCCCAGCTGTCCCCCCTTGGAGCACAGGGTGCTGGAATGGCAGGATGGGAACCCCAGCTGTCCCCCCTTGGAGCACAGGGTGCTGGAATGGCAGGATGGGAACCCCAGCTGTCCCCCCTTGGAGCACAGGGTGCTGGAATGGCAGGATGGGAACCCCAGCTGTCCCCCCTTGGAGCACAGGGTGCTGGAATGGCAGGATGGGAACCCCAGCTCTCCCCCCTTGGAGCACAGGGTGCTGGAAGGGCAGGATGGGAACCCCAGCTGTCCCCCCTTGGAGCACAGGGTGCTGGAAGGGCAGGATGGGAACCCCAGCTCTCCCCCCTTGGAGCACAGGGTGCTGGAATGGCAGGATGGGAACCCCAGCTCTCCCCCCTTGGAGTACAGATGTGTCTCGGGAGCAGAGTCGTGACTCGGGAATGTTTTCATCTGTGTGTGCCGAGTCACAGTACACAAACTGTTAAATTTCCTTCCCTCAGCTCCCAGATCCATTCCTCCACTCTATGCCAAAGCATGCGTTCTTCTATCAAGACCATATGTACGCCAAGACCGAGGTTCTAAAGTCAAGGTGTTTTTGAAATATTGGAGTGCAAATTAAGTATCTGAGTTATCTTAACTGTCTTCTAAAAAAAAAAAATCTCTATCAGCCTCACATATAACTCAAAAGATTAATGGAAGCCTAAACTTTGATCCAAGTCCAACAGCTGATACCAACCATGAGATTTTCCAGGCCTGAAAGCAAAATAAAAAAATCCAATAAAAAATACTTCCTTCTCCATCTTTGAGGCACTCAGCCTCTTGGCCATGTTTTGGGCTAATACTGCTATTTTTTCCTCAGTTGCTTAACCTCTTCTTGTGTCACCTTGATCCTGGGCCACTGGACCTTACCTAAAGCGGTTTGAGTAAATGAATGACATTATTTAAGGTGTTTTATAGCTTTGTAGGAAACACCTCTGCCTGATTATTGAGGAAGGCCATCAGGATGGGGGATCCTCTGTCCTCTCTGGGATTCAGTCACTGTCTCGTTTGCTCAGCACTGTTTGTTTTTCCTGCCATCTGCCACCCGAGCAAACACTTGCTCTGCATTTTGACAAAAATATCAACTTTCAGGTCTTTAAGGTCCCTTCCTATTCAAGCCATTCTATGAAAAGTGACGTGCCATTAGAAATTGCTGCACAACTGATGAGGGCCTTTAATTCCTAAAATTGTTCTTGGATTCATCGCTGATTCGTAGGGGTTTTAAATGGTGTGAAGCAATAAAAATACAAGGCTGCTTATAAAAATATGTTACCTAAAAAGCAGTAAAAATGCCAATTGAATCTTTAGGTGGGAAGTGGCATAAGAAGCACTTGGATCTGGCTTTTGGCACTGATGGGTTTAGGTGCCAGGCATGGGCAGAAATGTGGAAGCATTACTGAAATCCAAACCGAGGATTGCAAAATTTGAGCAACTGTAATTTCTCTCCTTTATTCAGGAGATCCTTATCCTTCTGATAAGGATCTGGAGGGTGCACTTTCATTTGTTTAAAATGCAATAAATAAATGTGAACAGAACATCAAAGGATGCTTTTTCTTGTAATTTTTAACTGCCTCTCCATTCAGTGTTTCTGTGGATCCTTTGGTGTCCATTTCCTTGTGTTCTGACCCGTTTGTGTCTCTCACACTTGGTTTATAGGGTTGCTGTCAGAAAACTGATTTTTCTGGGGTTTTCCCTTTCACATGTTTTTTGGGGGATTGAGAAAATCCCAGGCGTATGGGACTGGTCGGCAGAGCTCCGTGTGTTTCCTAAACGCACACGCAAAATCCCTTTGAAGAATGTAATTTTACTGCTTACACTCACGAAATCCTCTCGCTGGTGATGCCATAATTCCAACACAAATGCTCAATTATGGTATTTTTCGCAGAATTCCCCAGCCCTTCTGTAGCTGCCTGGCTCCTTATCTCCAGCACTCTGCTTCCTGTGATTTAGCAGCACACAAACTGCAGCTCCACTGCTCGAGGTGGAGAAGGGTAAAACAGGAGCACTTGAATGTTTTTTGCCCAAGCTGTGATTACAGCCCGGCGTTTCCCGGCGCTCGAGCCCTCTCTTCGGAGTGTAATTAGGAACACATTGATTCTTATTGCAGCTGGCAGCTGCTCGCTATTGCCTTTTTCAGCTTCTGACCCCCATAGTCCCGCTGACCTTTCCTGGGGTTAGTCGTAGGCCCTTTTCATTGTGATGGGCTCGAAGTGGCTCATGTGGAGTTGATTATTTCCTTGCTTGTCTGGCCTTTTTGGTGCCATAACTCCAAGTCACTTCCATTTTTTTCCCCTGCTTTTGGCTGACCACAGTGAAAGGAAATGCTTTTGCTGGCGACAGGATCGGTTTGCACGCTTGACTGACTCGATTGAGACCCTGAAAGGGGGGGAGGGGGAGGGTAATGAACACTGTAGGTGCTGCATTTGCTTTTTAAAGGTTGATGTTAATGATTGAGTGGTCATTAGGCATTCATAAAAACGAGGCTTCGCCCGGCTCCCTTGCCTTTTGGCACGCCGAGCCCCGCGGGTTGGCATGAGGAGCGCTGGGCTGTCACCTGCGCTGTCCCCGAGGTGTCCCCCGAGCTGGAGCTGTCACCTGCGCTGTCCCCGAGGTGTCCCCCGGGCTGGAGCTGTCACCTGCGCTGTCCCCCGAGCTGGAGCTATCCCCCGAGCTGTCCCCGAGGTGTCCCCGAGTTGGAGCTGTCCCCCGGGCTGTCCCCCGGACTGTCCCCCGAGGTGTCCCCCGGACTGGAGCTGTCCCCGGGGCTGTCCCCGAGCTGTCCCCAGGCTGTCCCCGAGGTGTCCCCGGGCTGTTCCCGAGGTGTCCCCGGGCTGTTCCCGAGCTGTTCCCGAGCTGTCCCCGGGGCTGTCCCCCGGGCTGTCCCCGAGGTGTCCCCGAGGTGTCCCCCGAGCTGTCCCCGAGGTGTCCCCGAGGTGTCCCCGGGCTGTCCCCGAGCTGGAGCTGTCCCCGGGCTGTCCCCGGGCTGTCCCCCGGGCTGTCCCCCGGGCTGTCCCCCGGGCTGTCCCCGAGCTGTCCCCGAGCTGTCCCCGGGCTGTCCCCGCCCCGTCCCCGCCCCGAATGGACCGGGCGGTTCGGCTGCCGGTGGCTCCCGGGCTGGAGCCCGCTGCTCCCAGCGCAGAGGCTGATGAAGGCTATGTGCCAGCTGTTACACTCATTTTGCCAGACCCCAGGAGGACAGCATGAAGACAGTCAGTGATCAAAGGCTCTGGAGATCACTGAGGAGCCGAGCGGCAGGAATGTCTGATTGCTTTCTCTTGGAATGCCACAGGCTTCAATACCTCCTTTTTTTCTTTTTCTTTTTTTTTTTTTTTTTTTAAAGGTGTCTTGGTGTGAGATTTAATGATCTAACTCAGCTTGCTCACGCTGAAGCCAGAGCATTTTAGTTAATTCAAGGGGATTCATTTGCTCTAAATTTAGGTGGTTTGAGAATTTGGGTTTTGTTGTACTGATAGCAAGTTAAAATGAATTTTTTCTTGGTAATTCTAATAAATGACCTAGGGGAAAAAAACCAAAAAACAATTTTCCAAGCTTTGGGTGTTAAATCGCATATGGCATTATAAAGTGAGATGGGATTAATGAATTTTGAGTTGCTGCTGTTTAGGAAAAAATGGGAAATCTGTGTATCCAAAGCTGGTATACTCCAGAGGGCTGTCACGATGCAGCTGGTGGGCAGTGCTGCTCCTGAGGCTCAGTCACTTTTTCCTTGGACTTCCTAGCAAAGGCCGTCAGCTCCTGGAGGTGGGAGTGGGAAACCTGAATAACTCCCTCTGTTCCTGAGCATGCTGTTTCCTTCCTCCTCCTCCTCCTCCTGCTCTACCCAGCATTTATAGGACCTGGAGCATTTGGGTGGTGCAGAAACCCTTCCTCATTTAGCTGTTCCTCATGGAGCAGCTCGCTGGAGGTTGGGAGAGTGTTGGAGCGGGGAGTGATGGAGCAGGAGTGCAGTAACAGATCCGAGATGGGGTGGTTGCTCTTGGCAAGGGAGGTTCTGGTGTTGTCCTGCCAGCTGGTCTGAGATGGCAGGAAGATGATTCAGGGAGCTAAACCAAAATGGGGATGAGATAATGCTCTTTTCATAGTGACTCTGGTCTCAGCTGCAAGGGTGGAGAGGAGAAGTTCACGGTCCAGTAAATAAGTGGGGCAGGATCTCAGCTGTGTTTGGAAGGACACTGGAGCTTGGCACCATGGCAATGCATAGAAAACAGCATTTTGTCATATTTTAGAGTATGAAACCTTATTTGGGGGTGAACATGGGTAGGAGTGAGTTACTTGGGAGGTGAGGGTTAAGTTACAGTGCCAGGACCAGACCTGTGGAGCTGTACATTGAAGGCCACTGGTTCTGGAGAAACAGTGACAAACACAAAGCTTTGGGAAGAGACATGAGTCACTGCCAGGGCTGCAGAAATCCTGGCAGCTCTGGTGCCTGTGCCTCCCCATCTTAGCTCAGTAGGGTGCTTCAGTGAGCCCAGGGGCTGCTCTCTGGTCCAGGATGACCCATGTCCATCCTGGTGAGGTCTCCAGGCTGTGCCAGGTGTGTGACTGTGTGCCAGCTCCCCTGCAGCATCCCGTGCCAGGCTGATGTGCCAGTCTGGTGTTGGGGACAGCCCTGCTCCTGTGCTGGGAAACCACTGTTGAGCTGTCCTTTCCCCTCTGTTTGGAGTTAGAGGTGATGGTTTATTTACATTTTCTTGTCTGTGCGTGGCATTCCAGAGCTTGTGGAGCTGCTGGACGCCTGTCCCCACAGCTCTGTGCTCAGGGGCTCCTTTCATAAAGGGTCTGTGACAAATGAGGCACACAGCTAGAATTGTCATGTGCAGAAATACTTCATCTCACTAATTACGTCCAGAAGTGCCAGGCACACGTTTCTGGGTGCCCCTGTGTGTGCTTCCAAGGGCAGACATCCATTGGAATGGTCAGGATGAGCCCTCCCCATGACACAAGTCTATTATCTTCCTTGTTTCCCTTGATCCATGAGCAATAACCTACTTTAGAGCTAACAAGGAGGTCAAGTGCTGTGTGAAGATAACTGGAGGATGACTTTAGGTGAAGAGGTCTGGGTGGAAGTGAGAGAAATGTGGCCTTTGCCATGCTGTGCCTTTCTGCTGGGCTGGAGAAATGGCCAGAGAAAGTGAAACATTTTCCTGATCCACAAAAACCACATCTGTCTCTATTCAACCTTGAATATTATTTATATGGATAATTCCTCTTTTAGTTTAAAATGCTCAGACAATGACACCTCTTAATTCAAAATAGTTGCAACTATTTGGTGCACAAGTGATGGAGATACATCCTCCCAGCCTAGGAACAGTGAACAGTGGGCAGAGCTGTTCTGAGCAGAGTTCATCTTGGAGTCTGGGACGCTAAAATGGAGTCACATCTAACCAAGATGCTCCTCTTTCAAATCCCAACACGTCCCCTGTAACTGGTACTTGCTGTCAAAATGGGAGCTCAGAGTTACTGAGAAGATGGCAAAGGGGAAGAGTTGTGTTTTTCCATCCCTAGGGCTTTTTAAGTACAGTATTAAAGAGGCAAAGTTTCTCCACAGGATTTCTGAAGACCAAAAAACTATGAGCTGTGGTCTTGCTGTCTTCTCTGTATTTAACAAGGGGCTTCTGCAGTGTCACCATCTGCAGAAGAAAAAGAAAGAAGCATTTCTGGGTTATGTTGTGTTGCTGGGTCTTCCCCTGTGTTCCCAGATCTACCAGTGAGCGAGATGTTTGTGCCATCCCTTCAGAAGCAGATGTCGAGAAGTTTCATTCAGATACCTGAGTGTTGATGCTGAACAATCCTACTCCAGTTAAAGCAAATATTTTTCCTTTTTCCCCGCCAGTCAAAGAACTTTGGTGTTTGTGGCTCTCTGTGTGTACTCACTGCTTTGCAGTTGATCTTACCACTCCTCAAGGCTGCAAAAGCCAAACTGGTAGGTCAAAAGAGGAGTAGCTGTTGACACTGGCAGCGAGGAACATGTAAGGAGAAAGATAAACAGAGGGAAATCAGAGCCTGGATAAAGTAGATCTCCAAAGATAAAGTTTAGTTAAAGATAATGAGCTGGCCTTGTTTAAAAAGACAGCTGCAAAATAACCCGGTAGCTCCATGTGCTGGGGTTAAAGTTGACCCAGAATATACGTTTCATTGCTTTTGATAAATAAATAGTGGAGGGAAGATTTGGCAAAAAGCAACATTGCCCCCAGCCCTCTTCAGCAAAGTGTTTGATGTTAACAAGTTCTCTGGGTGTTTACTTTGTCCTCTGCGTGCGCTGGTGGAGCAGCGCTCCTGCCCTTGAACCGAGGGAGAATTCAAATAAACCAACCCCTTCGGCACAGCTGGGCTCTTCTGCCATCTGCGGCTTCCCAAAACAGCCCCAGCTCGCCTTGGGAACCAGCCTGGGCCACAGGATCACCGGGTCTTCCCAACAGCTGAAATAAATTTGCCGAATCAGATAAAACTGCCCAGAAACGGGAGCAGAACTCGACAGTTTTTCTTGCCGCCCTCTCAAGCTGTCAGTGTAACCCAGGGTGCAGCTTGTGGGCAGAAGTGGCAGTGAGCAAACAGCTCCATAAAATCCAGAGCCATCCTTTAATTAGGATTGGAGGCTTTTCCTGATGCTTAATTTGCATATATACTTTACAATGATGCTGTGATGATAAAACATGGTTATTTTAAAATAAACCACAAGAATAATTTTGCTGTTGATATCTGGATCCAGCTTCTTGGAAAGCAAATGGCTCTGTGAACAGCCAATAATCTGGGACTTATTCCTACCAAGCATGTGTATTGCTGCACTTGTTTCTGTGCTCAAGTAAAACTCCCAGTTATTGTGTGTGTGTGTGTGTTTATACACACAGCTGATAGATGAGATGTTTAAAGTTTATGTTGAGTGTTATCAGCAGCGGAATTGTATGGCTGGGCTGATAAATGAAGTAACTGTGCTAAATGAGCTCAGATCTTATCCATCATAGCATTATGCAAGGCCAGTAGGACATTTACATGAATGGCAGCTGTGGATTTATTGTTTTCTTGGAGAAACCAGTGTTTGATTGAGACTCAGAGTGTCAGAAACACTGTTCCTGAGGCTCACCTCTTGTAAGTTCGGTTGTTAGTTCCATGATTTAATTTGTGTTTTGCTGGTTTAATAATTTATTATAGAGTCATTTAGGTTAGAAAAGACCTCTGGAATCATAGCTAGTTTCTGTTTTGCTGGTTTAATGATGTAGTTTTTATTTTTGATGATGAAAGTGAGATCTCACATAGCTGAACAGTTGTGTGTGATACAGCCAAGGAAAAGACTGCCCTCTCTAGAAGCAGCCATGGAAATAAAAGTGGATATAATGGATGTCTCAAAAGGATATAGGAGAAAGCACCATTTTTTGGGCAATATAAATGAGAACAAAGCTAATATTGGTATTTTTTCGTTGCTGTGGTTTGCCTGCAAAGCCCAGCAGAAGGAGCCAGCAGATGACAGGTCTCAGTGAGCAGCTTTAGAGCAATTGAGAGCGGCAGGAGCATCGCAGCAGTAGATTCATAGAAACTTGTAAAACAAGTGCAGCCTGATGATAGATGGTCAAATGATTATTGTTTGCAAACAATATTATCTCCAATAGATAAGCTGTTTACTTTGGACTCCAGCTCCTCTAGGCGGAACGGAGTCTAATTTATCAAGGCAGAGCGGTTCAGTGTGGATGCCTCATGCCCCAGCTGTGGAAAAACTTTTACATTAAGAATAGTCCTTGGAACCACAGTGAACTTCAGCTCTAACTCACTTTTACAGATGGTTTCTATATTGCAAAGAATATTGGCTGTTTCCTGGTTGTGCTTTTTTTTTCTTTTTTTTTTTTTTTTTTAAATCACAAACACTTTGTTGTAAGAGAGTCAAAAGACCAACTCCTGAAACTCACAGTAGACATGTGCCTGTTTGTTTTGTAGCTGTTTCTGTGCCTCATCTTAGTCTGGAGATTGGAGCTTTCAATTTGGATAATCTGGCGCTATGCATCCAGCCCCCGGGCGCTTCCAGGCACTGCTGCTCATTGCTGCCACCAGCCTTGTCACTGCCACCAGCACAGGTAAGGCCTCGCCCAAGCCGGGGACTTGCAGGTTTTGGGGTTGAGCCCAAACTTTGGAACAAACTACGCTTGGGAGTGCACTTCAAAGTGGCCAACTTGAATGGATATTGTCAATAAACTGCTTTTGAGGAAGCGTGGAGCACTGAAATGCAGCCTTGCATTCAATATATGACTTTGCTTGTGAAAACTTGGCTCAAGACAAGCGCCAGAACGTGGAAGACTCTGCGCTGCTTGGGTTTGTTCCTTGGGATCTCCATGGATTCATCTGGATGCCGATTCTGCTGCATGCAGTGCATCTCGTGTTCCCAGGGGTCGGGAGGGGTTTGGATTTGCAGGGGGAGAGGGGAATCAGCCCTTTGAAATGCGAAAGCTGATGCGTGGCTGCAGTTGGAACAGCTCTGGTGTTAAAAAAAAAGAAGAGGGATGGTTTTAATTGACACATCTGCTCTGTGTAGTCAGCTTGTCTTAATGTAACCACACAAAAAAGAAGCTTTTACTACTTTTAGCACTTCATAGCCAATCGTTATGAGCAAATGGGATAAATTTTATTTTTCAAGCAGTCATAGGAGATAAATTCCAGCTGCAGGGTCACTGCTACCAATTTTGCCTTTTACGCGAAGTGCAGTGTTGGTGTCAGAAGTGAGGGCAGGGGCAAGGATGAAAGTAGCAGTATGATTTCATAGCAATTGGTGGCAAGCAAACTGAAAGGTCAGTGCTTCCCTCTTATCCCTGGAAATTCAGACTGAACTAATAGGAAAAACAGTTTTCTAATTAAAAGCTAAAAATGGACATCTGGAGTCCTGAGAATGCTTGGATACCATTTTTATGGATTTCATCTTTTTTTGTTAAGTGAAGCCACACTTTAATTTCCAGTTTTATTTTATGTTTATGCAGATAGTTTATGGTTCAGTTAAAAATGTGCAGTTTCTCATCTGAAACTCATAACCAGAGCTGGGATGGACTGACTTGAGAGGAAAAGCATGAACCCAGGGCCCCACCTATAAGAAAACTGTCTCTGACTTGGATGTCATTTAATATCATCTTGACCCATACTATCTGGAATTCCTTAGATCCTTTACAAAATAGAATTTGTTTTTCCCTGCCAATGTGTCTATTTTTAATTTAGTTTTTTCTCCTAATTTATATTACTAACCAATTAAGTATTACTGGTGTTAATTGCCTTTTGCTTGTTTCCTTCATGCAAAATCTTTAGGGGAGCATTCAATAGAAAACAAATGGAAATACTTCCCAGTGTTTCATTGGCCAGGATAGGAAAAAATCTCTTCCAACAAGCAGGAATTTTCTTCTGGCAAATAAATGGATTCTCATAACCAAGTTCTGTGGAATTGAACCTTTTATTTATTAGCAGCTCTTCCTGTTTCTGTTCATCTTTACTCAGTAAAGATAATGGATGCCCAATTCATCATCCTTGTCCTGATGAAGTCCATGTATTTGGAATTAGCAAGAGCCTTTGCTGTTCGTCCAGCTTTTTTTATCCGGCTATTTTTAATTAGTTCTGCAGACTCGGAGACGGTTCTGTGTAAATACCTGGCAGGCTCCTGCCATTTCTAGCATTTTACAAGTCACGTCCAGGCCTGCTTCATATGGGACAGATCAGCTACAGCTGCATGTTCCTGTGCTCTGTCTCTTCAGGTGACGGGTGCTGTTTTCCTCTGGATAAATCCAGTGGGATTCCAATTTTTGCTGGCCCTGGCAAGCGTGATGCCTCTGCCTTGTGCACACTTGGGGATGTACTTCCCCCTTACTGCGCCTACCTCCATTTAATTGTTGTTACACCTTGGTGGGGTTTGAATCTTGACATTTTCCCAGTGTTTGAGAGCGAGCAGGAATCTCTCCTGAGTTCCTCTTGCCAAGGAAAAGGCAACACTTGCTTGAGTATCACTTGTAACTCAGAGTTTAGGGACCTTTAGGGTGAGTCTTTCCTACCAGTCAGCACTTCGTTAACCTTACCACCTGTGTCCATGCAAAATTCTTGTCTCTAACTCAATATATTTATATTTTTCCTTTTAGATTTAACTCCCCGTTTTATTTCTGAGCCCTCATCTACTGTCCAGAAGTCTGGTGAGCCCGTCCAACTCCGCTGCTCAGCCGAGCCCTCCTCAGCTCACATTTCTTGGCTGTTTAATGGGGAGCCTCTGGACAGCAGGGTGGGAGAAGTGGAAATCCAGTCAGGATCTTTGACAATCGTGTCCCTGAGCCCGGAGACGTGTGGGCACTATCAGTGCGTGGCGAGCAGCGGCGTGGGAGCTGTGCTGAGCCAGCCAGCCACAGTGTCCATGGGCAGTAAGTTCATCTGCATTTCTGTTCTTTGCTCCTTGCCAATTCTACAGACCTTAGCTGGCTTGTATGGTTTGTTCTTCTTTGACTTTTAGAAAACTCCTAGATCAAAATGTTCTGGGTTTGTTTTTTTCCCCAGCCAGTACTTACAGTATGATGGATTATACACTTCTTGCCTTTTTAAAAATTACATCAGCTGAGACCTGTCAGGTGATGCAGCCCTGGAACAGATTCCCCATCTTGTGGATCCTCATTCTTGGAGGCTTTTAAAGCCTCAGCTAGACCAAACCATACCTGATGGATTTAGTGTTGGTGTCAGCTTAATTTTGAGTTGAAGGACCTCAAGGGTTTCCTTCAGCAAACACAAATGTAATTCAATGAAATAATACTAATTTCCATGGGTTGGCCTAAAAATACAAGATTCCCAAGTGCTTCCCTTCACAAAGGAAAGAGCAGCTGAGCTGCCATGCTATTGCAGAAGTGCATTTGAGAGTTGAGGAGAAATCTGTGGCAATTGTTGCCTGGGAAATAAGTGGGAGCTGCAGACTTTCATTTTCATTTGGTTTGATCAAACCAGTGTTGATGTTCTTCAGATGGGGACAGTCTTTTCTCCTCTTAGGGACAGCTTCCCTTCTCTTAGTTGAACTGGTTCTTCTGATCAGTCTTTGCCTTGATGCTTGATCTGTAAATTATGTGACCTCAAGGGGTTTGGAAGAGGAAGGACAATGTCTTCCACATGGAAAGGACGATGCAGTGCTGAGAATGGGAGTACAATACTCCTGCATGAGTGTGATTTGTCTCCTTAGGATCTGCGGGCTGTCTGAATCAGGTCTTTGTCAAGCAGGGTTTGAGTGATTTCTCTGGAAGGGTACCTCATCTATGGAGCATGTCCAAAATCCCCTTGGGAGGAAAATCTCTTAGAAGTGTTTTGGTAAAGTACTGACCCATGGCCAGCCCCTCTCAAGAGAACTCCAAGGGTGGCCAACATAGGAAAACTTCACAGCCTCAAAGAAGTTTGAACATGGAGTAGAAGAGCACACTTGCCTCCTCCCTTGGAGGTTTTGGCAGCACACAGGAAGGTGCTGGGAGCTCTGTGCCCGCCTCACGGCACTGCTGTGTTCATTATCATCCCAAAAAGACAATTCCAGTGTTTTTATGGACAGGCTCCCTGCTGTCAGGGTGAATTGTCTTCTGTAGTGCCTGCAGAGCCTGTCAGGAGTCCTGCAGCCTTTCCAGTGTCTCTGCTGGCTTTTCTGGGAGCAGTTGAGGGGATGTAGGAATTATTTTTTCTCCTCACTGTTCCCAGATAAAGCTGGTGCTCTTTGTGATAAGTAAGTGGATAAGGAGGGTTTATGCTGTAATGGGATGCAGGATAGACCAGTCCTGTTGTTGTGAATGTCCAAAAGCTACACCAGAGAAGAAAATCAGCATGAAACTGACTGTATTCTGAGCACAAGGACTGAGCTTGCTGCCCTTCCCCTCTTCCAAGCCGTGGCTGCTCTAACCCTGTTCCCAACTCTCTGCAGGTTTAGCTGACTTTGATGCTTTGGGGACAGCTGCTGTTGCAGCAGAGGAAGGAGGCACAGCTCTCATCAGGTGCAAGGTGCCAGAAAGTCACCCCAAAGCACAGGTTCGCTTCCAAGTGCGGGGGAAATGGCTGGAACAATCAACAGGTGAGTTGTTCTGTGCAATATAAGTATCCAACAAAAGCTTGCCTGGAGTTTTTTCTTTGAACCTAAAGGAAAAAGATCCTCTGTAACCTTCCTGTGCCAATTTCTTTATCCAAACCTACCCTTGGGAATTAGTCTCCTTTGCATGGTGATTTCTTTGTGATTGTATATGTAGAATAAATAGGTATAGCTGAAAAATTAACTTTAAAAATAACAAAAATATTTTGAAACTAAATTAAATTTAATTATCTTTTCTCCTTCCCCTTTGTTTAGACAACTACCTAATTCTTCCATCTGGAAACCTGCAAATTTTGAATGTATCTTTAGAAGACAAAGGTTCCTACAGGTGTGCAGTGTACAACCCAGTTACTCACGACCTCAGAGTAGAACTCACTGGACGGAAGCTCACAGTCACACGTGAGTATTCAGTTCAGCTTTCCAGAATTAATACAGCTCAAACAGAATAAATAACATCCCTGAGGTTTTTAGCAAGGGCCTATCAGTGCCTCCAATACCATGTTATGTAAGATCTGTCCTGCATTCTTTGGACATTCGGTTCTTATTTCCCCTCGCTGTGGAGGAGCTGTGTGACTGCTTTTAAATCCCAGGCAGTCACCTTTGGAAAGGGAATACTGCTGATACTTCTGTCCCCAAATCTGTTTTGGAGCAGGACTTCTGGAAGACAGTGTTACAACATCATGTTCAGTCCCAGGTGTGCTGTTCAAAAGACATGAAGGAGGACAGGGAATGGGATGGGATGGGAGGATGTGGTTTAAAAGCCTGGTTGGTTCCTGCTGCAAGGAAAGCTAAGAGAATTGGGGTGACCTAATTGTGACCTTCCAGTACCTGAAGGGAGCCTACAAAAAAATGGGGAGAGAGGGCCTGGAGTGACAGGACAAGGGGGAATGGCACTGATAGAGAGTAGGTTTAGATTAGATATTGGGACCCTGTGAGGGTGATGAAGGCTGTAAGGCTCTCTGGCAAGAGAAGCTGTGGCTGTTCCATCCCTGGAAGTGTTCAAGGTGGGGCTGCAGAGGGCTTGGAACAACCCAGTCTAGTGGAAGGTGACCAGAAGCCCAAACCATTGTGTGATTGTATTCCGTGACTCATCTCCTTTCCTCCAGGCCCTTCTTCAGGTGGCTCCCAGATCCTTCACCCGCTGGCTCCCCAGAGCCTGGCCGTGCCCAGGCACAGCGCCCTGACCCTGGAGTGTGTGGTCAGTGGGTCAGCTCCAGCCCCCATCCGCTGGCTGAAGGATGGCCGGGATGTCCTGAGGAGAGGCAGGTGGAAGCTGCTGCACTCTCACCTGGTGACGGACCGGCTCGAGCCTTCGGATGCTGGAAATTACTCCTGCGTGGTGGGAAGTGACTCTGCAACAGTGAAATATGTTAACTATTCACTTACTGTACTTGGTAAGGAGCAAAGACATTTTCACATTCAGGCAACAAACGTACCCTTCGTATACCTGCTAGTTTTGGCATGTGCTTCCAAACAGCCTTGCATTCTTTCTCAACCATATTAAAATAAAGAATACAGATCTGTTTATAATGACCATATTCCATCATTTCTCCCAAGTTGAAATCCATAATTATTTATCTCTTCAAACTATTTGCAGTCTGAAATAATTGAAGGATAACAAACTCCAAGGGAAGAACTGATCCATTTATTTTCCTACAGAGTGCCAGTTTCACTAATGTGCCTGGGACCAGATTTGCTTCTTTTGAGGTTGTATGTGAACAAAAAGCTGGCAAGGGAAGGTGATGTGTTTGGATGAGAACATAAACAAAAGCAAAAGAAACATAATCATATATTTGGCTTCTTTTGTTTAGCTGCTAGTTGTTACTCACCTCCCTTTCCATTGTAGCAGATTTTCCTGGTATTTGAGTTTTTCTGCATTCGTGACAGATTTTGTTTGGGTTTTAAAATGCATATGTTGGAGTTACTCAGAAAACAGGGTGTTGATGCACAACACACCTCTTTGTGGGGGATGTCACTAATTAATTGTTTTGAAAATAGAAGTGTTTTATTTACAAGATTAACACAAACATACGGCTGTTGGAATAAAAGGGAGAAACCACTCACATAAGCCCATGTGTGAGAAAACCAGCTTTGGGCTCTGCAGTTTGTGGTACTTGCTCAGCCTTTGGATGTGAGAAGCCTGTGTAATGTTTCAAAGTGTTTTTTTCAGGACTTAGTCTAAGTCATTTATGTAGAATCATTTCCCTTTTCCAGAACCTGCCTCACTCTCCAGGGGGCTGCAGGATGAAACTGTGGCTGCCGGAGCGAGCATCCATTTCTGGTGTGACGTTGGTGGCAGCCCTGCTCCTGCCCTCACCTGGCTCCACAACGCTGCTCCTCTCCGTCCCTCCCCACGACATTTCCCCACGGGGAACCACCTGCGGATCTGTGGGGTCACCCTGGAGGACTCTGGCTTGTACCAGTGTGTGGCAAACAATGGAATTGGGTTTGTGCAGTCCACGGGGAGACTCCGTGTCCAGCCAGGTAGGAGCACTTACTTGCAGCCCTCAAGAACTCACATGAAGCATTTATACTTTAAGCTTTATTCTGTTGTGGTTTTTTTTTTCCCCTAGATTATATATTAATTTGTTTCTGACTGCTAATCTTACAAAGAAGGTGCTTTCAGCTGGATTTTAAGAGATGTAGGGATTTCTGGGGTAGTGTGACTACTCAATACTTAAAACCTGGATTATCAGCTGCAATCAAATCAGCTTATGATTGGATTTGATGTGATTTATTCTTAAATAGAATCAGGATCCTGTTGTGCTGGATGAGCTGGTACTCCTAGTAATATTGACTGCTGAGTAGTTAAGCCTGTTCCATAATCAAGTTTACACAACAATCATCAGGTTTGGGGTTAATGCACACTTCCCCTCTATCAGATTGGCAGGATCAGGTACCAGTAGTCTTTTTGATCTTTTTTCTGTCTAAGATACCTTTTAATACCCAGAGAAGTTGATTTCTGCTGGCACAAGGATGCTGGCAAGACTGTTGCCCTGTTCTCTCCCTTTCATGCATAGTTTGAACCTTCTCTGGACCAGTTATGGTTGGTGTGAGCTGTGCAGAGCCTGGCTGAGCAGAGATTTCATGGGCTGTGTGTATGGGGAGTGGATAAAGCCAGTCCTGCCTGCACTGTGTTCCTCACTGACAGTCGACTCTTTGTCATTTAGAGCATTTAAAGTGTGGTTTGAGTGTTGGTTTCTATCAGCCTTCTCTAAGGAGGAGTCTGTGCTGATCCCTTTAGTCTGGAAGGGGAGTCTAGAGAAGCTGTGTACAGAAGAAATAATTGTTAAAACGGTCAGAAAGAACCACACATGATTTTTTAAATCATATTGACTTCTTCTGGCATTAAGTGTCATATCCCTTAGCTGAATTAATTCTTTGATTGTATTTCCCCCCAGGCAAAGACTCTGTCCCCATCATCATCTCTTCCCCAGCCAACACCACTGTGGTGGCTGGTGGGGACGTGACGCTGTCCTGCAATGCCACCGGCCTGCCCGCTCCTCTGATCCGCTGGTACGACAGCAGAGGCCTCGTGATCGGCCAACAGGGGCTTCACCCCAAAGCACAGAGCTCCCCCCGGGCAGGGCCAGAGCCCTCCTGCCCCTCGGTGCCCCGGGTGGGCTGGGGCTCCCTGCGCCTGCGGGGCGTCACCCCTGAGCGCGCCGGCGAGTTCCGCTGCGAGGCCAGCAACGAGCACGGCTCTGCCCTGTCCACAGCCTTCCTCACTGTCCGTAAGTTGAAACCCCAAACTTCCCTCTTGAATCCCTGATTTAGGAGAGAAATGCCTCAAAATAAGAAATGCGTGGCAGGTGGGTGGGGCGGAGTCTCAGGGAGAGGAAGCAGAGGAGTCTCAGTTGTCTTCATGGACCAGTTCCTCCCTCCCACCTTAGGCAAAGGAGGAATGCTGTGTGCATTGCATGGACTCAGCATCTTATATGTGATAAAAACTATCTGAGGGTGGTGGGTTTTTATTTCTTTCTTGAAATTACTCCTAGGAAAAGACAATACTTACACTAAAGCAAGACGGGAAAGAGCCTTTCCTCACATTGGAATATTAAGTGACATTAATATCAGGTTTGAGCTCCCTCAAGAACTGAGATACAGATTTGTACTTACATGAAGTTACTTAAGTTTCTCAGCTCTTTCAGCACCTTGCCTTAGTTAATTTAGCTGAATGCCAGGGAGATTTCAGGTCAGTGGGATTTTATATGTGGCCCCATATTTAAAGTTCTTTGGTTAGAGTTTAAAACTCCTGTAAATAACATGAAAAGATGCTTAAAGGTTCACTTAGGGGGAAAAAAGAAAGAAGAAACCTCAAGAAAGTGATCCCATCATGTAGTTTTATAAATCAGTTATTTTTGGACCTTGCTGAGTGGAAACATGAAACCAAATATCATCCCAGAATTCAGCCTGTGTTAAAGAGAAAAATCCCACTGCTTTGCCTCAGAATTTTATGGCAGTGAGTTCAATTTTAATGCTTTGTTTATTAACTTTTATCGGTTTCTAATACGTTGTACTGGCTGCTGATTATGGTGCAGAGGGTGGTTAAGGCATTTGGTTTTGATATAAAAGTCCCTGAGGACTTTCTGGGAGCTGTTAGGGGTTTAGAACAGCTCCCAGCCATGCCAAAGACATGCTCAGACACTCAGCTGTTTAATGAAGAATTTCTGCCAGGTAACACTTCTGAAGCACCTGAATGACTTCAGCTGGAATTCCAGTGCATTTCTTTGGGAGAAGGATCAGCTTAAGCACCTTTCAGTACCCAGTCCTGTCGTTTGCCTTGTCCCAGCACACAGTAAGAGAGCCCATTTGGCTGAAAAATGGGTTGTTTTTTTCTTCCTTTTGCTGGATCTATTCCAAGCTGTGATTCATTGCATGGTCTTACAGCAGGCAGGACAACTTCAGCTGCCATCATAGTGAGAAACCACCAAAATGTAAAATGATGCCTTAGGATCCTGTACCCACGGCCCTCCCTTTTTTGAGTCTGTTTTAGACAGTTGTGGGGTTGGTCTGCATGGCAGGAGCTTCCCAGAGCTACTGAACACAAGGTTAAATCTCCAAAATAACTTTATCTAATGGAAAGGAAGGAGAAAAATGCACTGCAGGCAGAGTGAGTAGCAGGAGTGGGAGTGAAAAACACAAGGAGCATTTAGTCGACACAGGTGGGTGTTTCAGGGGCAAATGGGCTGAAGTTGCTCCCACAGAAACCTTAGAGCGGCTCTGAGAAGTCCTAATGTGATTTGAAACACGTGCCAGGTGTGGGTGATCTTGCTGATGTGCTGTGTTCAGGTTTTCAGAGGGCTTTTCCAGCCTGTGCTGAGGTATTTGGAGAGCTTGCAAAGCAGGGAGGATCCTCTGGCTGTTAAAGGAGCAGGGAAGAGGTGCCTGGGAATGTGAGCTGTTTGCACAGCAGAGATCAAACCTGGAGCTCCTGGCTCTGCCTGTGGCTGTACCCTGGTCAGGAGGGGAGCAGGAGAACAAGCAAAGGGGCTGTGAAGCACAGCAGGTGGGGAAAGGTTTCTGCAGGAGGAGAGGCTGAAGAAGTGAGGGCTCTTCCCCTTCAAAATGAGATAGCTGAAGGGGAGAAACAACAGCAGAGAGCAGAGTAATGGGTATTATGGGATGTGTGAGTTGGAGCCAGGCTGGGAGAGCTGGGATGGTTCATCCTGGAGAAGGATCTGGGGAGATCTTAGATACCCTTCCCATGCCTGAGAGAGCTGGAAAGGGCTTATGTACAAAGGCCTCGAGTGACAGGACAAGGGGGAATGGCTTCCCACTGCCAGAGGGCCAGGTTAGATGGGATATTGGGGAGAAATTCCTCCCCAATAGGAAGGGGTGAGGGTGGAGAGGCCCTGGCACAGGGTGCCCAGAGAAGCTGTGGGTGCCCCATCCCTGGGAGTGTCCAAGGCCAGGTTGGACAGGGCTCAGAGCACCCTGGGATAGTGGAAGAGCAGTGGGGCATGGAACTGGATGGCCTTTAAGGTCCCTTCTAACCCAAGTCATTCTAAGATTCTATGAATACATTCTTTTAATGCCCAAATTCGGGATATTCAATCCTTCTCCAGTTGCTGGTGGGATCAGGATTTTGGATGCATGCAGCCTTTGGCCTGACTCAGCTCAGTGCTGCTGGTATTCCTGCTGGGATTGGGAAACTGAGGAAGAAAAATCCCCATGGCTAAGAGGAAAGATATGGCACTGAGAGCAACAGCCAAAAAAAGTTGCATAATGACACAGCAGCAGAGAGAAGGCTGATGCTGGGTTATATGGGTAGTAATTATACCAGAAACTTCTCCAGAAGAGCTTAGAACTGAATTATTTAATGGGAATTGTTACCCGGGGGTTGTTTTCCAAAGCAAAAATACAATCCAGCAGTTGTTGACGACTCCCCTCCTGCAGCAGTGAACACAGCACTGGGTCTGCTGTCACCAGCTGAAACCACAACTCATTCTCCACTCCAAGAGTCCGTGTCCCCAGTGCCAGCAGGCGTCAAACCAAACCATGCCCACCCACATCCTCGGGGTCCACCACGCTGCTGAGGGCCTTCCACCTCCTCCCATTTGTTTTCAATATCACACCCTTCCCGCTGCTCCACTGACAGCAGAGATACCCTTTCACTTGGGGATTATTCTGGGAGTGCCTGGCATTTTAAGACCATCTGGGCTTTGGGGACATCCTCCCCACGTTGTTGACTTCTTCCTGTCTCTGAATTTTGTGGCATTGCTAAATAAATGAGAAGAAACAAACAAGGCATGCTTGCCGAGAGCGTGTCTTCAATTTGAAAAGAGAACTTTCCTTCCCAGCTTTTTTAAAAGTGGCCAAAAATAGCAGCCACACTTGCTGCTGGTATTTTAATGGAGGTTTGAAGGAATCTGAGTCAGCCAGGCTAACACTGCCTAGGCTTTACATTTCCAAGGAATTTGTTTGTTTTGTAAACCAAGTTCCCTTCATTCCCTTCCCCTTCCAGACCCCGGCACGTAACATAAACCTACACAAATCTGAAGGGACGGACAGGGCTCCGAACATCTGGCTGTCCTGCAGCTGCCGTGTGCAGCCTTGAGGAGCTGCACTGCTTCCCAAACCTTCTTGCTTTAAATACTGATGTTTTCTTGTCCTGGATAATCTCAGATGTCCAACCTGTCATCCTTTCCCTGCCTGGAATTCTGATGAGCCCTGCATCAGCTGAACAGGGCCTTTTTTTTTGTCTTGTGGCCTCTTTTAGACTTCTGATACTGTATAGATTTCTTTTTCATACCAGCAAAAGTAAATAGAATGGAGGAGGCTGGAGAAGGATTTCTAGAAATGTGTTGGTATTAAATTGCATGTAGATCTTCCTGTAAACTGAGTTTATTCTCAGCATAAATTTTCAAATGAAGTAGTTGAGTTGTGCAGCTTTCAAAGCTTCTCTAAATTACAGCTAAAACCTCAGAAACCGGGGTAGGAGAATGTCCTCTTGTGTGCATGCCAGTGCAGGCCATGAAAAGTTCCTTGTACAACAGCGTACAAATTACTCTGTTTGTCTCACAAATTTAGCTGTACACTTATTTATTTCTTTTAACATGCATTGCCATGACTTAATTTAGTGGAGATACTCAAACTGTGCCTGTAGACCTTGAGTTTCAGATTTTCTCTCTTTGCAACTGCAAAAAAAAAAACACCAAACCAAATAAAACAAACCGAACCCCACTGCTGTGCCCTGAAAAAACACCCATGCCGCAGCTTAGCACCGGGCTCAGATCTGTGTGGGCACCTCTGGCCCTGGTGTTTTGCAGCAGGGCTTGTTTGGAAATGTCACTCTGAAATGATTTAGCGTCCCCTCGGCACGGGGCGAACGTACGTCATCGTGGGGATGTAACCAGACCCTCCCTTTGCAGTTCCTTCAGCAACTGGCACGAGAGCAGGAGAAACAGCTCCTCTGGAGCTTGCCCAGAGCGACGAGAGCGACGGTGATTTTGGTGCAGAAATGGCATTTTCAAGCTCGCCTCCGACAAAATCTCCTCTGGACGCGGCCGCGATGGAAAAGGCGTCGAGCGCGGCGGCCCCGCCCGAGGCCCCCATCATCCTGAGCCCCCCGCAGACGCCGAAGCCGGACACGTACAGCCTGGTGTGGCGGCCGGGCCGCGCCGGGGGCCTGCCCATCAACGCCTACTTTGTCAAATACCGCAAGGTACCGTCCCCAGCCATCCCCAGCCATCCCCAGCCATCCCCAGCCATCCCCAGCCATCCCCAGCCATCCCCAGCCATCCCCAGCCCGCGGATGCATCGCGGCCCCGTGGGTTTCCCAAGGAACCTGCGGTGCTGGTGCCCCAGGACATGGGCAGAGGTAGTCGAAGCACAACGTACCTGTGCCCACACAGCTTGTTTGAGGGATGGGTGACATTGTCACCAACACGCTGCTCTGTCTAGTTTTAAGTGAGATTTATCCAGGCTTTTCTGTCCTTTATGGTGTCCTTTGTGGAGAATGGGGCTCCACGGTTGTGTGCAGTCAGTAGGGTTAAAAATGCATCTAAGTGTGAGCCAGCTTGAATCTGTGTGTGAAAGCAGAAGGGAAGCTGAGTTTTACCTTAGGACATCAGCGAGCTTGCTGCTCTGGGTCCCAAAGGGACTCAGTTAAACCAAAGTTATCAAGTATGAAAGTGAACTTGCAGGGCACTACCCACTATGGCATTAAAAGCAGTGTGTCAACACCGAGCTCTTTTGCTTAACATCACGTGGTGGGATTCTTGTGCAGAGCCAACAATTGGACTCTGTGATCCTTGTGGGCCACTTTCAGCTCAGGAGGTTCTGTTATTCTAAAATCAGAACCAAGCAATGCCTGCGTCTGTTCTTCCAAGCAAACCAGTTTTTTTGCATGGCAAAGCTGTTTGATTTATTTTTCATAAGCTTTTTAATCCTTTACATCCTGATCTTGTCTTAGCCTGGAGGGAATGCTTAGATTTTTGACCTGTTGGTTCCTGAAAACCAAGTGCCAGAGTTTGTTGGTGATAATTTCTCATCCAAAGGCGGTTGGTTCACATAAGCCCCAGAAGCTCTGAATGCTTTTTTGACCTTTTTGACACTTTCCCTTCTCTCACACCAATCCTTTCCACATTGAATGTGCTCACGCGTGCATTTCTCAGCAGTGAATTTATCCTCATTTTTAGGGTGGTGCTCTCTTTGTGTAATTAAATTATTTTATTGATTTCCCTCTTTTAATAGAGGGGAAAAAAATAAAAATTGGGGGAATAAAAGCCTTGGAGAGGCTGCTGTAGGAGAAAATAGTTGAACAAAGACCTCTGGCATAACCTTTGATAATCCACAGCGTTTAGATCTGCCTCCAAAGTTTTATTAAAGTCTTATATTGTTTAGTAGTTTATTTTTGATGGAATCTTTGTCTTTTCCTTTGGGATTTGGGGTAATGTTTTCCTGCAAAGGTCAACCATTAAGAGACTACCCAGAATGTCTTTCTTTTCTTTAACAGAGCTGGTGGTTTCACTACTAAATTAAAGAGTGGTTTTGTTTTAAAAAAAAAGGAAACATGCATTGATAAACCCAAATCTTTGGTCTCCCTGCTGACTTTTTGTTTAAAGAGTAACTAAGACATACTTTTTGTTGTCCATTTTAGCCAATAAATATTTTTAAATACTGAAGTACAGAGAAAGCTGGGCTAGTACAGGGAAAGTCTTCTCATTAGGGTATTGGGTCCAGCCCTTTAGTAGCAAACAGCTGAAGGCTGACTGAAGGCTTGAAAATCATTTGAGCTCTTGTAGTTTTAGCCACATTTTCATTTTGAAAATGAAAAAAAACCAAACAGTCACAACCAGC
Source organism: Cyanistes caeruleus (assembly GCF_971803275.1). Taxonomy (NCBI): domain Eukaryota; kingdom Metazoa; phylum Chordata; class Aves; order Passeriformes; family Paridae; genus Cyanistes; species Cyanistes caeruleus. The sequence goes on from NC_141723.1 coordinate 1,799,704, forward strand.
TCTGTGTGTGTTTATGGACAGGGAAAATAAGTTTATCCAAGGAGTGCTGTGAAAGTGGGTGCAAAGCTGCTGATTTGTAGCAGAAGCACTTGGAGACAAACCATAGGTAGATGTAGGAGAGCAGTTTTGGGGATGGGCAGAGGTGTTTTGGGGCATGTGCTGATGGTTTCTCCCTGTGTGCAGCTGGAGACAAACCATGGGTGAAATCAGTTTTGGGGATGGGCAGAGGTGCTCTGTGTGCTGATGGTTTCTCCCCATGCAGCTGGAGACAAACTGTGGGTGAAATCAGTTTTGGGG